>NC_133331.1:222087613-223287613 GCF_042186555.1 Aquarana catesbeiana | reverse complement strand
TAAGTGTACCAACACTACACTTCCAGTAGAACACGCCAGGCACACTTTTCACCCCCGATCACCCCTCTGTACCCCCTGTAACACTGACACCAATAGCAGTTTTTTTTGCATTGGTGTCAGTTTGTGACAGTTATAAGTGTTAAGGCAGTTAGGGTTAGCCCCCTTTAGGTCTGGGGTACCCCCCTTTAGGTCTAGGGTACCCCCCTAACCCCCCCTAATAAAGGTTAACCCCTTGTTTACCCCCTGTCGCCAGTGTCACTAAGCGATCGTTTTTCTGATCGCTGTATTAGTGTCACTGGTGACGCTAGTTAGGGAGGTAAGTATATAGGTTCGCCGTCAGCATTTTATAGCGACAGGGACCCCATATACTACCTACTAAAGATTTTAACCCCCTGATTGCCCCCTAGTTAACCCTTTCACCAGCGATCACCTTATAAGTGTTACGGGTGACGCTGGTTAGTTAGTTTGTTTCTTATAGTTTATTATAGTTTTAGGGCACCCGCCGTTTATTACCTTATAAAGGTTTAACCCCCTAATTGCCCGGCGGTGATATAAGTTATGTTTTTAGGGTCAGATAAGATCTGCGTCGCCCAGGCAGCGTCAGGTTATTGCCAGTACCGCTAACACCCACGCACGTAGCATACACCTCCCTTAGTGCTATAGTATCTGAATGGATCAATATCTGATCCGATCAGATCTATACTAGCATCCCCAGCAGTTTAGGGTTCCCATAAACACAGTGTTAGCGGGATCAGCCCAGATACCTGCTAGCACCTGCGTTTTGCCCCTCGGCCCAGCCCTGCCCAGCCCACCCAAGTGCAGTATCGATCGATCACTGACACTTACAAAACACTAAGCACACATAACTGCAGCGTTCGCAGAGTCAGGCCTGATCCCTGTGATCGCTAACAGTTTTTTGGTAGCGTTTTGAATCAGTCGCTAACAGTCAGGAGCTTTTTTGCCTGTGAGTCTCACTAGTGTACCACTAAATTTAGAGCCCAAAATGGCAAATCGAAGGTACACTAATGAAGAGGCCTACACGTTTCTGAGCATGACAGATAGTGAAGAGGAAGTCACTCATCTGTCAGATTCAGGCTCAGAATACGATCCTGTAGAGGACAGCGGCTCCATGACAGATAGCTCTGACGACGGAGTTGTGGTCCCTGCTAAGGTCAGGCGTACCAGACCCCAATCTTCTTCTTATGTCCTTGAAGTGCAAGAACCGCAGGTCCCTCGTATGGAGCAGAGCAGTACTAGCGCCGCTATTCCTTCTGGTGAACTAGCAAGCACCAGCGGCCTAGTACACCCTGGTCGTACATCCAGCACTGCAGTATCACGTGGTGATGTGGCGAGTCCCATAAGTGCAGTTCAAGCTGGCGAGGTGGCAAGCACTAGTAGTGTCCCGCTGCCACCAAGAAGACGAACACAGGCCCGTCGTGCCCATAGTGCCCTTCCTGCTGCATTCGCCAATCCGAATTGGGAACCCACCACTTCTGCAGCACCTGTACTTCCCCCATTCACTGGCCAACCCGGAATTCAGGTGGAAACAGTTGGATTTTTATTTGCTGTTTTTCACCAAAGATCTCTATAGATCTATTGTGGACTAAAGCAATTCTTACGCTGGTCAACACATCGCCACTATTCCCCAGTCCTCCCTTGCCAGAGATTGGAGACCAATTACGGTCTCCAAATTTAAGATCTTTCTGGGCCTTTCCCTCAACATGGGCATAACTAAAAAGAGTGAGTTGCGGTCATATTGGTCCACTGACCCAATTCACCATATGCCCTTGTTCTCTGCCTCCATGACCAGGGCACGATACAAGCAGATTTTGCGGTTCATGCACTTCAATGACAATGAACTCTGTCGTCCTCGTGGAGACCCTGGATACGATCGGCTCTACAAAATTCGGCCCCTCGTAAACCACTTCAACCAGCATTTTGCAGACTTGTTTACTCCCCATCAAGTTGTCTGCATTGATGAGTCCCTGATTAAGTTTTCTGGCCACTTGTCATTCAAACAGTACCTTCCCAGCAAGCGTGCCAGATACGGGGTCAAGATGTATAAGCTCTGTGACAGGGCCACAGGCTATACATGTAGATTTATGGTTTACGAGGGCAAAGATAGTCACATAGAGCCAACAAACTGCCCTGACTACATAGGAAGCGCTGGCAAGATAGTGTGGGACTTGGTGTCACCCTTATTCGGAAAGGTTTACCACTTGTACGTGGACAATTATTACACGAGCGTGCCACTTTTTAGTCACCTTTTTGATCAACAGATCATGTGGCACCGTGCAACCTAATCGCCGGGGCTTTCCCCAGCGGCTTGTAGATTCCTGTCTTAGGCTGGGGGAGAGAGCCTGCTTGAAGTGTAATAACTTGCTCACTATGAAGTGGAGGGATAATAAGAATGTTTTCGTTCTTACCTCCCTTCATGCAGACACGACGGTCCAAATTACTACGGCGACTGGTGTTGTGGAGAAACCCCTCTGTGTCCACGAATATAACCAAAATATGGGAGGGGTGGACCTCAACGACCAGTTGTTGGTCCCGTACCTAGTTGCCCGTAAGGCCAGACGCTGGTACAAAAAAGTGTCTGTTTATTTATTTCAATTGGCTCATGTCATATACAGAGCTTCAGGACGGACTGGATCCTTCCTTAAATTCCAGGAAGAGATCATCAGAGCCCTTCTGTTTCCATACGGTGCTCCACCTCACCTTCCCCAACCAAATGCAGTAAGCCGGCTGCATGAGAGGCATTTTCCTTATGTCCTCTCGAGTACTCCTACCCAACGAGCCCCCCAAAGAAGATGACGTGTCTGTAGCAAGCGCGGATTTAGGCGTGACACCCGGTATTATTGTCCCTCCTGTCCTGACAATCCTGGCCTATGCATTGGTGAATGTTTTGAACGCTACCATACACTAGTTGAGTTTTAGCGTAGGGTACAGCATTGCATAGACTAGGACACACTTTCACAGGGTCTCCCAAGATGCTATCGCATTTTGAGAGACCCAAACCTGGTACCAGTTACAAAAGTTAAAGTTACTAAAAAAAGTGTAAAAAAAATAAATAAATAAAAAAAATAAAAACACAAAAAAAATATAAAATAAAAAAAACAAAAATAGTTGTCAATTTATTGTTCTCTCTCTCTCTATTCTCTCTCTATTGTTCTGCTCTTTTTTACTGTATTCTATTCTGCAATGTTTTATTGTTATTATGTTTTACCATGTTTGCTTTTCAGATATGCAATTTTTTTATACTTTACTGTTTACTGTGTTTTGTTGGTAACCATTTTTTTGTTTTCAGGTACGCCATTCAGCTGCAGAGCGGATTTATTTATCTTGACAGCAACAGTGTTTGCTCCCACGATACACAAAGCCGTGACTCCAGCGCTGTCGGAGGTGATTTCACCACCACAGTTACATACTTCAGCATATATGCCGAAGCGTAAGGGGCAGCAGTGGGTGGAGGAGCGATTTGCTCCTGCCTTTTGTGGGAGGATGCCCCCATGCTTCGACATATATATATATTTTAGGCACAGGTTGCGTTAAATGTTTTATTTTTTACTATTTTTTTGTATTTGCTTTGCAGGTATGGTAAGTCTTACTGTTATACTGTAATGTTACTTTGTTTTATTGTTAACCATCATTTGCTTAGCAGGTACGCCATTCAGTTGCAGCGCGGATTTATTTATCTTGACAGCAACAGCGTTTGCTCCCACGATACATAAAGCCGTGACTCCAGCGCTGTCAGAGGTGATTTCACCACCACAGTTACATACTTCAGCATATATGCCGAAGCGTGGGGGCAGCAGAGGGCGGAGGAGCGATTTGCTCCTAACTTTTGCGGGAGGATGCCCCCATGCTTCGGCATATATATACGGTGCATGTATGCCCATCATTAGAAATGGGTGGATGGAGGGAGGTATTCTAATGGTGGGCATACCCACCGATCAATCTCTTTTTTTCGTTCAGCCCACAGGCTGCATGAAAAAAAAGTTTACAATATATGCCCAACAAGGACCAGCAACATACTGGTATGTTGCTGGACTTTGAGTGGTTATACCAGAATGATGCCTGCAGGTTTAGGTATCATCTTGGTATAATTCTTTTCAGCCAGGGGTCGACTTTCATGTAAAAGCAATCCAACGGCTAATTAGCCTCTAGACTGCTTTTACAAGCAGTGGGAGGGAATCCCCCCCATCTTCCGTGTTTTTCTCTGGCTCTCCTGTATCAACAGGGAACCTGATAATGCAGCCGGTGATTCAGCCAGCTGACCATAGAGGTGATCAGAGACCAGAGTGGCTCCAAATATCTCTATGGCCTAAGAAACCGGAAGCTATGAGCATTTCATGACTTAGATTTCGACGGATGTAAACAGCGCTATTGGGAAATTGGGAAAGCATTTTATCACACCGATCTTGGTGTGGTCAGATGCTTTGAGGGCAGAGGAGAGATCTAGGGTCTAATAGACCCCAGTTTTTTCAAAAAAGAGTACCTGTCACTACCTATTGCTATCATAGGGGATATTTACATTCCCTGAGATAACAATAAAAATGATTAAAAAAATATAAAAATGAAAGTAACAGTTTAACCACTTACCAACCGGCCCATAGCCGAATGACGGCTGCAGGGCGGTTGGATAACTCTGGGAGGGCGTACTATGACGTCCTCCCAGAATTCCCCTCTCGCGCGCCCCCTGGGGCGCGCACCCGAACACATCCGTGACCGCCGGGTCCAGAGGACCCGGCGCATCACGGATCCCGGTAAATGGCCGCTGATCGCAGCCGTTTACCATGTGATCGCACCGTCTAATGACGGCGCGATCACATGTAAACAGACCGGCGTCATCTGATGACGCCGGTTCCTCTCCTCCCCTCCTGTGTACCGATCGGTACACAGTGAGCGGGGAGGGGGATGGATGGATGTCTGCAGCGCTGTGGGCTGTATGTGTAGTGCCCATAGCGCTGCACAGAGACATCCAACCATCCATCAATCCATGCTCAGCCATCCCTCACTACTCTGCAATGGCCTGCAATGCTGTGCAATACTCTGCAATACCCCCACAATACTCTGCAATGCTGTGCAATACTCTGCAATGCTGTGCAATACTCTGCAATGCTGTGCAATATTCTGCAATACCCCCACAATACTCTGCAATGCTGTGCAATACTCTGCAATACCCCTACAATACTCTGCAATGCTGTGCAATACTCTGCAATGCTGTGCAATACTCTGCAATGCCCCCACAATACTCTGCAATGCTGTGCAATACTCTGCAATGCCCCCACAATACTCTGCAATGCTGTGCAATACTCTGCAATGCCCCCACAATACTCTGCAATGCTGTGCAATACTCTGCAATGCTGTGCAATACTCTGCAATGCCCCCACAATACTCTGCAATGCTGTGCAATACCCCCACAATACTCTGCAATGCCCCCACAATACTCTGCAATGCCCCCACAATACTCTGCAATGCTGTGTAATACTCTGCAATGCCCCCGCCATACTCTGCAATGCCCCGCCATACTCTGCAATGCCCCCGCCATACTCTGCAATGCCCCCACCATACTCTGCCATGCTCCCGCCATATTCTGCCATGCCCCCGCCATACTCTGCCATGCCCCCGCCATACTCTGCCATATCCCGCCATACTCCGCAATACCCCGCCATACCCCGCCATACTCCGCAATACCCCGCCATACCCTGCCATACTCCGCAATACTCCGCAATACCCCGCCATACTCCGCAATACCCCGCCATACCCTGCCATGCTGAGCCATGCTCAGCTGTACTCGCCCTCTGTATGTGGCCAGGCCGTGGAAGTCTCACACATGTGGTATCGCCGTACTCAGGAGGAGCAGGAGAATCTATTTTGGGGTGTAATTTTTGGTATGTACATGTTATGTGGTAGAAATATTGTATAAATGGACAACTTTGTGTTAAAAAAAAAAAAAGCGTTTTAACCACTTCCCGCCTGCCGGCCATCATACAACGTCCTTGACTTTGTGCGGGGATATCTGAATGATGGGTGCAGCTACAGGCATCATTCAGATATCAGCTTTTTCAGCCAGCGATTCCCTACACCATAAGAATGATCATAGCAGCTGTTCCACTGCTTGATCGTTCTTACGGGAGGCGAGAGGGGATGTCCCCCCTCCCGCGATTCTACCGACTCACCGCTACGATCGAAGCCAGGATCGTTTTTTTTTTTTTTTTATTTCAGGCTTCCCAGCCTAGAGGTGAGATGTGGGGTCTTATTGACCCCATATCTCACTGTAAAGAGGACCTGTCATGCCATATTCCTATTACAAGGATGTTTATATTCCTTGTAATAGGAATAAAAGTGGTCAAATTTTTTTTTTTTTTGGAAAAAAGCATCAAACTAAAATAAATAAAGTAAAATGAACAATAAAAAAAAAAAAAAATTTTTAAAGCACCCCTGTCCCTGCGTGCTCGCATGCAGAAGCGAACGCATACGTAAGTCCCGCCCACATATGAAAACGGTGTTCAAACCACACATGTGAGGTATTGCTGCGATCGGTAGAGTGAGAGTAATAATTGTGGCCCTAGACCTCCTCTGTAACTCAAAACATGTAACCAGTAAAAAATGTTAAAGCGTCGCCTATGGGGATTTTTGAGTAGCAAAGTTTGGCGCCATTCCACAAGCGCGTGCAATTTTGAAAAATGACATGTTGGGTATCTATTTACTCAGCGTAACTTCATCTTTCACATTATGCAAAAACATTAGGCTAACTTTACTGTTTTGGTTTTTGTAAAGCACAAAACAGTTTTTTTTCCAAAAAAAAGCGTTAAAAAAATTGCTGCGCAAATACCATGCGAGATAAAAAGTTGCAACGACCGCCATTGTATTCTCTAGGATCTTTGCTAAAAAAACATATATAATGTTTTGGGGTTCTATGTAATTTTCTAGCTAATAAATGATGATTTTTACATGTAGGAGAGAAATGTCAGAATTGGCCTGGGTGCTCCAGAACACCTGAAGGTGCTCCCCTGCATGTTGGGCCTCTGTATGTGGCCACGCTGTGTAAAAGTCTCACACATGTGGTATCGCCGTACTTGGGAGTAATAGCAGAATGTGTTTTGGGGTGTAATTTGTGGTATGCATATGCGGTGTGTGAGAAATACCCTGCTAATATGACAATTTTGTGGGGAAAAAAAAAAGTAAAAAAAAAACCTTGATTTTGCAAAGAATTGTGGGAAAAAATGACAACTTCAAAAAACTCACCATGCATCTTTCTAAATACCTTGGAATGTCTTCTTTCCAAAAAGGGGTCATTTGGGGGGTATTTGTACTTTTCTGGAATGTTAGGGTCTCAAGAAATTAGATAGGCCGTCAGTACTTCAGGTGTGATCAATTTTCAGATATTCGCACCATAGCTTTTGGACGCTATAACTTTCACAAAGATCAAATAATATCCACCGATTTGGGTTAATTTTACCAAAGATATGTAGCGGTATAAATTTTGGCCAAAATATATGAAGAAAAATTACTAATTTGCAAAATATTATAACAGAAATGAAGAAAAATGTATTTTTTTACAGATTTTTCGGTCTTTTTTCTTTTACGGCGCAAAAAATAAAGAACCCAGCGGTGATTAAATACCACCAAAAGAAAGCTCCATTTGTGTGAAAAAAAGGACAAAAATTTCATATAGATACAGTGTTGCATGACTGAGTAATTGTCATTCAAAATGTGAGAGCACCAAAAGCTGAAAATTGGTCTGGTTAGGAAGGGGGTTTAAGTGCCCAGTTGTCAAGTGGTTAAAAATAAGATAAAAAAGTAAAAAAAAATAAAGAAAAAAAAAAACACCCCTGTCCCCCCCCGCTCTCGCGCAAAGGCGAACGCAAGCGTCGGTCTGGCTTCAAATGTAAACAGCAATTGCACCATGCATGTGAGGTATCACCGCGAAGGTCAGATCGAGGGAAGTAATTGTAGCAGTAGACCTCCTCTGTAAATCTAAAGTGGTAACCTGTAAAGGCTTTTAAAGGCTTTTAAAAATGTATTTAGTTTGTCGCCACTGCACGTTTGTGCGCAATTTTAAAGCATGTCATGTTTGGTATCCATGTACTTGGCCTAAGATCATCTTTTTTATTTCATCAAACATTTGGGCAATATAGTGTGTTTTAGTGCATTAAAATTTTAAAAAGTGTGTTTTTTCCCCAAAAAATGCGTTTGAAAAATCGCTGCGCAAATACTGTGTGAAAAAAAATAATAAACACCCACCATTTTAATCTGCAGGGCATTTGCTTTAAAAAAATATATAATGTTTGGGGGTCCAAGTATTTGCTGAGAGGCATGTAGAGTCCATGGAATATTTTATATTGTGACACAAGTTGCGGGAAAAAGACAAATTTTTTTTTTTTGCACAAAGTTGTCACTAAATGATATATTGCTCAAACATGCCATGGGAATATGTGAAATTACACCCCAAAATACATTCTGTTGCTTCTCCTGAGTACGGGGATACCACATGTGTGAGACTTTTTGGGAGCCTAGCCGCGTACGGGACCCCCGAAAACCAAGCACCCCCTTCAGGCTTTCTAAGGGCGTAAATTTTTGATTTCACTCTTCACTGCCTATCACAGTTTTAGAGGCCATGGAATGCCCAGGTGGCACAACCCCCCCCCCCCATGACCCTATTTTGGAAAGTAGACACCCCAAGCTATTTGCTGAGAGGTATAGTGAGTATTTTGCAGACCTCGCTTTTTGTCACAAAGTTTTGAAAATTGAAAAAAGAAAAAAAAAATGTTTTCTTGACTTTCTTCATTTTCAAAAACAAATGAGAGCTGCAAAATACTCACCATGCCTCTCAGCAAATAGCTTGGGGTGTCTACTTTCCAAAATGGGGTCATTTGGGGGGGGGTTTGTGCTATCTTGGCATTTTATGGCCTTCGAAACTGTGATAGGTAGTGAGGAGTGAATCAAAAATTTACGCCCTTAGAAATCCTGAAGGCGGTGATTGGATTTCAGGGCCCCGTATGCAGCTAGGCTCCCAAAAAGTCCCACACATGTGGTATCCCCGTACTCAGGAGAAGCAGCAGAATGTATTTTGGGGTGTAATTCCACATATGCCCACGGTATGTTTGAGCAATATATCATTTAGTGACAACTTTGTGCAAAAAAAAAAATTGTCACTTTCCCACAACTTGTGTCAAAATATAAAATATTCCATGGACTCAACATGTCTCTCAGCAAATAGCTTGGGGTGTCTACTTTCCAAAATGGGGTCATTTGGGGGGGTTTTGTGCCATCTTGGCATTTTATGGCCTTCAAAACTGTGATAGGTAGTGAGGAGTGAAATCAAAAATTTACGCCCTTAGAAATCCTGAAGGCGGTGCTTGGTTTTTGGGGCCCCGTACGCGGCTAGGCTCCCAAAAAGTCCCACATATGTTTTATCCCCATACTCAGGAGAAGCAGCTAAATGTATTTTGGGGTGCAATTCCACATATGCCCATGGCCTGTGTGAGCAATATATCATTTAGTAACAACTTTTTGTAATTTTTTTTTTTTTTTTTTGTCATTATTCAATCACTTGGGACAAAAAATATTAATATTCAATGGGCTCAACATGCCTCTCAGCAATTTCCTTGGGGTATCTACTTTCCAAAATGGGGACATTTGGGGGGAGTTGTACTGCCCTGCCATTTTAGCACCTCAAGAAATGACATAGGCAGTCATAAACTAAAAGCTGTGTAAATTCCAGAAAATGTACCCTAGTTTGTAGACACTATAACTTTTGCAAAAACCAATAAATATACGCCTATTGACATTTTTTTTTTTCACCAAAGACATGTGGCTGAATACATTTTGGCCTAAATGTATGACTAAAATTGAGTTTATTGGATTTTTTTATAACAAAAAGAAGAAAATATCATTTTTTTTCAAAATTTTCGGTCTTTTTCCATTTATAGCGCCAATATTAAAAACGGCAGAGGTGATCAAATACCATCAAAAGAAAGCTCTATTTGTGGGAAGAAAAGGACGCAAATTTCGTTTGGGTACAGCATTGCATGACCGCGCAATTAGCAGTTAAAGCGACGCAGTGCCAAATTGTAAAAAGTGCTCTGGTCAGGAAGGGGGTAAATCCTTCAGGGGCTGAAGTGGTTAAAATGGCAAGTTTCAGGTTTTTGGGCACAGTAATCGTTCAGCATAAACATTGTTTGTTCGCCCACTAATACAATGTTTTTGACAGATGCAGGTTAACTACATTTGTTCAGGCCTATTTGTATTAAAAGACGTTTATTACATTGTTGTCTAGATGGATTTGTAACTAGAATGAGATGCAAACTTGATTCAGTGTAAGGAGAGGACACTCAGCAGCTGTTTACACATCTGGACACAGGTGCACTAGTGTGGGACACAAGAACACCCTTTTAAGCCCCCGTTCACACCTATGCGAATTAGATGTGGCTTACACTGCATCCAATTCACAGGGCATTTTAAAATACATTCATATGAATGCATCAGGTTCACATATGTGCGTTGCATTCGCACTGCGCATTGCACAAAAAACGTGTGCATTTTCTGGGCATTGCGGTGCGAATTACAAGCCCATTATCTTCTATGTGAACGCATCTGATTCGCAGATGCATTGCGTTCTGAACATGGATTTTCTCCTTCTCCTCACTACACCTCACCCCCCTCTCCCTGCTCACTGATCCGCAGCTAGAATGCAGAGGAATCTCTGAACAACTTATTTTTTTTCCTTGTCAAAAGAAGTTTATTGAGTATACAATGTTATAAAGATACATAAATATACATAAAGTAAGTTTACAAGGATCTATAAAGTAAGCTCATTGTTTTACAGTAGGGTTTATATAGGTAAATATCATGAAATTTCAAATATTAAACATTGGGTTCACGTAAACCTAAATTAAAGATATATATAATTTCCTTTAGTTACTTTTGTAGGTATTTAAATGATTTATACCTACTATACATATTGTTTACAAGTAGAGTGTATATAGGTCAAATAAGTTCTGATAATGAGCTTTAATCGTAAGGTGGAGAAAAGGAAAGAGAAAGAAGAAAAAGGGTTGAAAGGTAGAGGTATGGTCCACAAGGTTGTCGCGCTCGTCAGTTTATTATTCTTTTTAGTTCTCTTTGAAGCCTTAGAATGGGTGTCTCTGTAAGTCATTTAATCTGTTACCATGGCAACAGGACAGAGTCATTGAAATTTGACAGGAACTGTTGTTTTATCCAAGGATGCCAAAGTTTTTCAAATTTTGGAATTTGATTTTGATCGATGGCTACCATCTTAGCATGGGACATTGTATTATTCATTCTGTGAATTGTTTCTGCTAGTACCAACGTAGGAGATTTCCATGCCTTGGCCACTGTTTGTTTTGCAGCCGTTATTAGTTGGATCATAAGTTTGAATTGAGAGAGTGTTAACCATTCCGGTTTTAGATTAAGTAAAGTTAAATATGGATCTGGTTGTATTATTTTTTTAAATATTTTAGATGCAATCACGAAGACTTCCTTCCAGAAGGTTTGGATTACTGGGCACGTCCACCATATGTGTAAATATGTGCCTATTTCTGGGCATCCTCGAAAACAAAGAGTTGAGGTATTAGGTGAATATTTTGCCACTCTAGCGGGTACAAGGTACCAGCGAGTTAGGACTTTATAATTTGTCTCTAGTGCCAAGATGTTGGGTGAAGATGACTTAGATGTGAGCCATATATTAGACCAGTCCGTGTCTTCTAAAGTTCGTCCCAGGTCCTCCTCCCACCTCTGAACGTAAGAGGGTCTATTAAGATTTGCTACTCCATATAATTGATTATAAAGTGATGAAATTGTACCTTTAGCAAATGGATCTTTTGTACAGATTGATTCAAAAATGGATAATTGGGATAATGGTGTATCCCCCTTTAGGAATGGTGTATAGAAATTTTTGATTTGGAGATATCTAAATATCTCAGAGTTTGGTAGATCATATTTTTCTCTAAGCGATGGGAATGAAAGGAATGATTTAGATGCTATGAAGTCATTTAGTGTCTGAATGCCTGATGTTGTCCAAGCTTTAAAAGAATTTGGGTAGATCCATGCCGGATAAAAGGCCGGATTTCTGATAAAAGAAAGGAGAGGATTGTGTGGAGATTTTAACTGATATTTGGTTTTTAGTTTATCCCAGAGAGATAAGAAGTGTTTAGTTATGGGATTATGAATTTTAAAGCGGTCTTTAGGATCAAGCCATAATAAATTTGATATTAATAGAGGGTCATTTTCTGAAGCCTCTATAAATACCCATAATGGGATTTCCTGTTTTGCATGGTATTTGGACAGACTGGCCAAATGTGCTGCTCTGTAGTAGTTAGTAAAATTAGGGTATCCCAGGCCTCCTTTATTTTTGGGAAGATGTAGTGTGTGTATAGGTATACGTGGTTTAGAAGAGCCCCATATAAACGAAGTTGCTCTTTTTTGTACTATTCTCAAAAAATAGGAAGGAATTGGAATAGGGAGGACTCTGAATAGATAAAGCAATTTGGGTAGAATAGTCATTTTGATTGCATTAATCTTCCCTATCCAGGATAAAGGAAGTTGCGACCATTGTTTTATTAGATTTGTGATCTGTCTTAATACAGGAGGATAATTGGTTGAGAATAAGTCAGAATGAGATGCTGTTAAATGAATTCCAAGATATGGGATTGATTTTTCTGCCCATGTGAATGGGAGTGCAGTCCTAGCCGGGATCAATTCCATGTTTGTGAGTGAAATATTAAGCACTAGGCATTTCTTAGGATTAATCATAAGGCCGGATAGGGCTGCAAATCCATCAAGAGCTGGTATTAAGTTAGGACCAGAGACCTGTGGTGATGATAGAAAAAGTAATATATCGTCTGCAAATATACATAATTTGTGTGTAATACCTCCTACTTCAATGCCAGTTATAGTTTGGTTTGTTCTGATGTATTGGGCCATGGGTTCGAGAATAAGGGCAAATAATAAGGGAGATAATGGGCAACCCTGTCGGGTACCTCTTTCGATATTAAAGGCTTCAGATTTGTATCCAGCATATTTTATATAGGCTTTGGGTTTATTATATAATGCTTTGATCCATGTTAAAAAGTGGGGTCCAAAACCCCATTTTTGTAATGAATATTGCATATATTGCCAGGATACTGTGTCAAATGCCCTCTTAATATCGAGAGATAGAAAACATAAAGGGATTTTCCGTTTTTTAGCAATATGTGCCAATAACACTGCCCTGCGTATATTATCGCCTGCCTGTCTATTTGGCATGAAGCCTACTTGATCTCTATGTATTAATTTTCCTATAATGCTATTGAGGCGTTTTGCTATTATTTTTGCTAATAATTTAATATCGAGGTTTAACAGAGAGATAGGCCGATAATTCACACAGGAAGTATCATCAGAAAGGGGTTTTGGGATCATACAAACAATTGCCATTAGTGTTTCTTGCCGAAAAGAATGTCCATCTAGAAGTTTGTTAAAAGTTTCAGTGAGAATGGGAGAGAGTATTTCTGAGAATGTTTTATAGTATAAAGCCGAGTAGCCGTCTGGGCCTGGTCTTTTGTTAAGTTTTAGGTCTTTTATGGCATTAGCAACTTCATCTATAGTTATAGGCTCATCCAAACTGCTTTTTTGATTCTGAGATAACTCAGGTAAGGTTATTTTTGAGAAGAAGGATTCAGCTTCTGTAGGATTAAATTCATTGTTTGTCTTGTATAAAGTTGCGAGATGTGAGTGAAATTTATGGACTATTTTAACTGGATTACAAGTGTAAACATTTTTTGATAATTTCAAACGTATTGGTTTGAAAGATTTGTTAGTTGAATTTAATGCCCGAGCCAAATATGTACCTGGTTTGTTTGTATTCATGTAGAAATTGTGTTTGGAGCGTTTGAGGGATTTATCAACTGACTCAGTGAGAAATAGATCGTATTCCAATCTAGATTTTTCCAGATGAGATTTTGTACTCTGAGATGGATTATCTTGAAATGATATGTAGGCTGCATTAAAATTGAGTTCTAGTTTTTTTGCTAGATTTTTGCGTTCCCGTTTAAATAGTGCCATTTGTCTTTGTATTGTACCACGCAAGACAGGCTTATGAGCTTCCCACAGTGTTATTGGGGAGATGTCTGTTGTATTATTAATTGATATGTATTCCTTTAAAGCTTGTTCAATGGCCATCTGATGTAGTGGGTGTTTGAGCATTATGTCCGGTAAGTACCACGTTGGGTCATGCGCTTTTGGTATGGCTGAGGCTATAGTAGTGTATACTGCATTATGGTCAGACCATGGAATCGGAATTATATCTGATGCAATAATTTCTGGTATCATTCCTATTGTTAGAAAAATATGATCTATTCTGGTGAAGGTTTGATGAGGGTGCGAGAAATAAGTGAATTTCTTTTTCATTGGGTTACTTTCTCTCCATGAATCTACTAGATTGTATTTGGAAAGAAGTTGAGAAAAAGGTAATCTAGAGGTTATTTTGGATGGTGTAAAAGGTGATTTATCTAGAAATGGGAGGAGGACCTGGTTCGAATCCCCACACATTATCACTGTTCCTATTTTGTGTGTATTAATCACTTGTAATATATGTGAGAGGAATGGTGTAGGTTGTTTGTTAGGAGCGTAGTAGGAAATCACCGTGATTGCTGTATCCATTATATAACCCATGAGTATCAGGTATCTACCTTCTGGGTCTTTAATTTCTGATGATAAGGTGAATGGTGTGGATTGGTGAAATGCAATTAGAGTTCCCCTTTGCTTGGTACAGGCAGAAGCCGTGTAAATTTGTTGATAAAAAGGAGAAATATATTTTGGAGTAGAATCTTTGGTGAAGTGTGTTTCTTGGAGGCATACTATGTGAGCCTTCTTGTTATGGAAAGTACGGAAGGCTTTGGTCCTTTTTTGAGGGACATTTATTCCCTGAACATTCAGGGAAAGTATATTCAGTGGTGCCATGGCAATAGATCAAATAGTTTTGACTTACTTTTTGTTATGCAGAGCTGACTGCGCAGATCAACCTGTGTGGACTGAAGAGATGAATAGATAGAAAAGAAACCAGTGAATTCTGGAGTAAAGAGTAAACAAAAAACATATGAGATTAGATGATACATTGTATAAATTATTTTTTGCAAGTAATCACAATTTACCCGTGAAAGAGAATAAATATCTCTCTCAGGGGAATAAGTGCCTTCGTCACACTCCCACATAATATGGTTGGGAGAATGAGGAGGGCTAATGGGGGTACACGGATCTTCCGCTTACAGGAGAGAAGTGCTATGTCAAAAGACATCAAAATGATGTTTCATTAATTGGAGTGCAGAATATAGTTTTTGTTGAAATTATTTATTCCAGGGTGGTTGTATATGGTTAGTCTTGCCCTAGGCTAAATAATTCAGTTAGAAAGGTACTGTTAATAACTTTGGTATTGATGAAGATAGTTTGAATTATTTTGGGATTTTAACCCTTTTAGAGTAAACAATTACATATTTTATTCATATGTAACTGTTTAGATATGTTAACTCATAAAATTAAGGTTGTATTGCTTCAGATTAGAATAAACAAAAACATAATTCTAGGAACTAGTTAGGTAATAATATATTTGTTTTAAGAAAAGAAAGAAAAAGCTTCCATTACTTCTGGATTATTGAACATGTTTGTCCTAAAAAGTAATAAATCTATTGTTATTACCTGATAATATATAACTGAACAAGAATTTCCTTATTTCACTTATATATTCTAAGGCTATATGAATCAGAAGTAATAAGAAATATAACTGGAATGTAACATGATCCCATACAGTGTGTGACTATCAGAATGCAGTTACATTCAGTTATAAATATAGGTTTTTTATAGAGAACCATCTCTTAGTATAATAAATGAAGAGATATCATGAATTAGGATGTCAGTCCATTGAATCTTCTTGGTCCATGGATGATGTGGCATAACGGCCTCTTTTGTGAGAATGATGATTCCCATTTTGTTCTGAAATTTTCTGGGTGCTGCCTGAAGGTGAAGATGACGCCATTCTTCTGCATGTGGGAGTGTTGCTGCTTGTGGGTTCTGTCAGATTTAATTTTAAAAGGGTTTGTTGTAGTTCATCTGCTGATCTGCTTCTGTAAATTGTACCTTGGTAGTTAAATCTGACTGAAAAGGGGAAGCCCCATTGATACATAATGTTGTGGCGTTGCAGTTCCATTAGTTGGGGTTTCATGGATCGTCTTTTAGTAATAGTAAGTTGGGATAAGTCAGCAAAAATTTGATAATTGTGTCCTTGAAAATTAAGTTCTTTTTTTTCTCTTGCAGCAATTAGTATTTGTTCTTTCGTTCTGTAATAATGAAATTTTGTGATTATATCACGTGGGGGTCCATCTTTCTTTTTGGCTGTGAGGGCTCTGTGTACTCTGTCCAGTTCTAAACGTTCAATAGGGATATCTGGCTTTAGTTCTTGTAATAGAGCAGTAATAGTAGATTGCAGGTCTGTCACAGTTTCAGGTATTCCCCTTATGCGCAAGTTTGAACGTCTGGCTCTATTTTCGTAATCTTCGAGCTTAGTTTGAAGTATTAAATTCTCTTTTTTAATTGTTCCAATTCTGTTATATTTTCTTGGGTTGTAATTTCAATTTCATCCATTTTTATTTCTAAGGCTGCGGTGCGGTTTCCCAGCTCTCTTATTTCTTTGGTTAGGCTTTTTGTTATTTGGTCTGATGTTTGTTTTAAAGCCTTATGAAGCATCTTTTCAAATTGTAATAATATTACTGGGGATACTGAGGAGGCTTGTGGAGAAGTTTGTGAGAGGATTTGTTCTGTATCTGACTCAAATGGAGAGTCTTGCTGTGACATTTTTTGTCTGTGAGAGCGCCCTGATGCTGTATCTTGTGAGGTGACTGGAGCTGCTTCAGCTGCAGTGAGTGCCTGTGAGCTCTTTGTGAGGTGATTTTTATTTCTGCCACGGTTTCCTCCCAGTACCATATTTCCTGCCCAAACTTTCACAGTTTGTTCCCTGGGGCAAACATGTTCAAATGGATACCTTTTGAGCCTGCAGGCTCCGCTTTGTCCTTCTCTTCTCTCCTCAGCGGTGTGGAGCTCTAACAATGCATGTCTGCTCTGCTAGGCTCCGCCTCCTGCCCCTCCTGAACAACTGATTTTTATCTTCCCAGTGAAACCTGAGCTTCAATTCGCACCGCACACGTGTGAACCCAGGCTTAGGGTGTCCCACACAGGTTCTCCAGTGGATACTAGGGGTGTCTCCATGTATGAAACTTTACCAAAAAAGGTAAGTATTCCAGCTTTAAGAAAGGGAAAAAATCATGTCTTCAGCTTGGAACTCTGCCAAAACAGACAATTATACATCACTTCCAAGCAATGTGTTTTTTATGCACATAGGGGAGAAAAGACTCAGGACATCGGAGGACACCAAGAACACCACACCTCCTAAAGAAGGGGAAATCTTCCCACCACAACTTGAGATTGTGGATTCCGAGGTACATGAATTGGGCGAAATAGTGACCACAACCGGTCAGTGTCTGAGACCACAGCTTCAGGTAATAGTTGTATGCCTGCATATTTATAATACATTTTTTATTTTTTATTTTAGGTGATGTGGATGTTGTGGAAGAAGTAAGTCATTTCACCAGTGCAAGTGCACACGTCCTCATCGGGGAGATCATGATGTGCAATCAGGATTTAGAGAAGATAAAGGAAAACATCAATGATGTTCAACAAAAAATGAAGAACCTCATCGATGTTTTAGGCAGAATCTAAAACACACAAAAATTGTACTGATTAATTGTGGAATTTGTGGAATTTGTGCTTTTAAATCAAGTTTTAAAATAATTTGAAAGCCAAATTTTGAAGATGCACACAGTGTGTCAACATGTGCTATCTGCCATCACGGGATATCAATGTACACGTTTTGTGCATGCAACCCCTTCCTCACAACTCAAGTAGGTGAGAGGAAGGGGTTGCACCCCCAAAACATGTCCATTTATCCCCCCATGATGGGAGGTAGCACATGTTGACATTAGGTATGGGATCAGGAGGTAAATCCACATTTTGACTCCTAATTTATGTGCATCTTCAAAATTTGGCTTTTGCAGGGGTGACATCACCCCATCTGATGAAGGCAAGATCAACACAGTTTGGACATAATAATGTCTGATATTGCCTTCACTTTTTCAAAGTTGAACTTTGTAGGTTCCCAAGTTGTGTATGTTTTTATGGTTTTAAACATGCCTGTTTAACAAAAAAAAGGATATTTCTAATGTCAACCATAAAAATGTTATACACCAAAGATGTTGGTTTGTTCAAAAACCCTTTTCTAACGCACATGTGAATGTGCACAGAGTAAAGTGTTTTCTACTCAACAATGTGTGGCTTCTTCTTTCCATGCTCACTACCAGTTTTTGGAGTAAGTTGGTGTTTACAGTGACAATGGGGGTTATTTACCAAAGGCAATTCCACTTTGCACTGCAAGTGCAAAACAATGTGTGTGTGTAGCAGACCCACAACAGAATAGTTAGCTGAAGAAGAGATTGTCACCTTTCATTGTCAATGAAATATTAGTTCAGTGTATAATAAAAATGTATTTAAAAAATGTTTCACACATTCGCTGGCAGATAATGGCCCCCTACCCGCAAAGTACTCAAGATAATTTTGTCTCACTTTGCGGACGCTTTGGGGGGGCAAGCCAGGATGGCCAGCTTCAAGTGCCATCAAATTACTAGTTGGTAATCTGACCTCAGCCCCAACTGAGGCCACATAGTTTGTAGCATTTTTGCAGAGATAATTGTGTAGAATGCAGCAGGCAAGCACAATATGGTTCAGTTTATATTCTGCCATGTGGATTGGTGTCATAAATAGGCGGAACCGGCTGGCCATTATTCCAAAAGCATTCTCCACCACTCTTCTGGCTCTGGCCAGACGGTAGTTAAAAACCCTCTGGTCCGGGGTAAGGGTCCTCATCGGAAATGGCCTCATGAGATGGTCACCTAGCCCAAAAGCTTAATCAACACAAACGGAAGACCAGCCACGTTGTCTTCTACAGATGGCAAGCCCAAGCCACTATTCTGGAGTCATCTGTAAAACTCCGTCTGGGCGATGACGCCACCATCCGACATCCGGCCATTCTTCCCCACGTCCACATACAAAAACTTGTATGTCGCCGACACCACCGCCAACAACACAATACTATTAAACCCCTTATAATTATAATAGTATGACCTCAAGTTGGGGGGTGGGATGATGTGGACGTGTTTCCCATCGATTGCCCCTCCACAGTTTGGGAAGTCCCACTGCTGGCAAACTGGGATGCCACAGTCTGCCATTCCTGTGGGTCTGAAAGCAACCGTGGAGTCAAACAAGCAAAAAAATTAGTACTTTTGCACATAAGCATTGCAAGCAGATTAGAAACAAACATTATTGGCCAACATAATTATAACATTTATTGACATGAGTATTTTAAGACAAAAGTATAAGGTCCACTTATCAGATTCCTCACCCCCTCTGATGGCCCATTGTAAACATTTTATGGTGGGGGGGGGGTTTGGACAGGTAACCCTCTCCACTTCATTGAAAGCTGAATGCATAAATAATGTGTTTTACTTTGGCCAGCCCCTCCTTACTATTGGCAGCCCACTGGACAGGTAAGAAGTGTCATAATCCAAAAATAGGAATACACACTGTCCAAATTGAAGCACATTTTTACATTCTGCAATTACCTATTAAGATAATAGGAGAACAAAACTTGAAACAGTACCATTTGAAAGTATTCAGGCAGGCCCTTGCACTACATGCTTTGGTAAATTCATACATAAATCCGAACACAAAAGAGGTAGATATAGTATGTATAGGTTTGGAAAAGTCAGCAGATAGAGGATTGGTATCAGCTGACTTAGCGGTGGGGTGGGAGGGAGGGTTCCAAATGAGTTTTGGCCCCCCCAAAAAAAGCCTCTTGCACTCTGTCTGAACTTAAGGACAACAATAACATTTGTACACATTTTAGGGGGTGTTTAGGGTAAGCACTACAATGGAGCTGACAAAATACATTGTTAAGTGACTAGGCTAGCTGTGTATGGGCCCAGGATAGCATGCTGGGGAGGTTAGTGAAGACAAATATGCATGAAGGACAAAAAAGGAGCTTTAAAAGCTTCCAGCATGCATGAGGACAAAGAGGACATTCACAGCATATTACAATCATGGTAATTATGGAATGATGAAAGAAATACAATACATTAGCAAACATTAAATACATAGAATGTGATGTTAAAGAATAAAACTTACCTTAATATAGTCCTTCTGCAGGACCTGAATGATGGCAGAACAGGTCTCTGGAATAATGATTCCCAGAGCCTGGGGGGAGATGCCTGTTGAGAACTTGATGTCCTGCAGACTTCTCCCCATCGACAAGTACCGCAAGGTGGCGACGAGCCTCTGCTTGGGAGTGTCCTGCTTCATAATATAAGGGGACAGCGAAGCCAACAGACAGTAAAACACGGGGTCCGTCATCCGGAGATAATTCCTGAAATCATCAGGATTATTCTCCCAGATATCCTGAAACAAAGGCATGTGCGAGAATTGGTCACGCTGGAGCAACCAATTCTTCGTCCATGAACTCCTCCTCGCCCTGTTCATGGACTGGGCTTGGGTCAAAGTAAGAACCCCAACACCAAGCCCGGCACAGCACAAACTCTACGACGAGTACGTACCAGCAACATGGCTAGAAAATGGTCGGCTGGTCAGAACGAACTAACAGAACGCATTGAAAATCAGAAAGAACCTGATAAGAACCATCTGAAAATCAGAAACGAGCGGACAAGAACGCACTGAAAAACAGATATGAACTGACAACACGCACTGAAAAATAGATGCGAACCCACAAGCACAAACTGAAGAGCAGTAACGAACTGAAAAGCATGAGGCTGAAAAGCACAAATTGTCTCTCACCAGACTTCTATTAACACAAGATTAGCAGAAAGACCCCAAATACCACTTGGTATTGAACTTCCTTTTTCTAGTCCCGTCGTACATGTTGTACGTCAGTGCGTTCTTGCCGAGCGGAATTTCCAAAAACATTTGTGTGACCGTGTGTATGCAAGACAAGTTTTAGCCAATATCCGTCGGAAAAAAATCCACGGTTTTGTTGTCAGAATGTCCGATCCTGTGTACATAGCATAACTGTTTATCGTAAGGTATATACCGATGAGACAATAATTTCCAATGGCAAGGACGTGCTGTCCCCCTGCCAAGGGTTATCGGCACTTGATTGCATAGATTGATAGCAGCACAATCAAATCAATCAAATCCAAGTCAATCAAATTAAATGATGTGAGCACAGGGGGTGGAGCCAAGTCATACATTCAGTGGCTATGGAAGCCGAATGCCGGACTCGGGAGTGAGCCAGCAAAGTAACCCCCCGGGAGAGCACTTCTCCTAGGGGGTTATCTGATGCAGGGAGGAGCCACGAGAGCCATCGAGGGACCCCAGAAGTCGGTGTTCGGGGCCACTCTGTGCAAAACGAACTGCACAGTGGAGGTAAGTATGACATGTCTGTTATTTAAAAAAAAATATTTGAAGCTTTACAATCACTTTAAAAGGCTATATGACCAAACTCTCTTAAAATGGCTGCTGGTTACTAGTTGTAGTTTGCCTTCCCAAAAATAGCTCAGTTGAAGTGTCCTGGCATCACTGAGGTGTCAGATGATGGGATGTCTCAGATGTTGTGTGTGTATCTTGATGAGGTGTTCAGATGATCTTATGATGATGTGTGTAGATGGTCCACCTTCGTGTTCAGATAAACCCCTTGAGTGTACCTAAATTCTATTTTTATATTGTGACAACAATATAGTTATAAAACACACCAGGCAGAGCCCAGAAGGTGTCACCTTATTCCTACTGGTGGATTCGATTGGTAACTATTATGTGTTTACTTTCGTATTACCTCCCTTGACCACCAGGTGGCATCCTTGGCTAAAAATGTACTGTATTGAGTTTAATTGGAGACTTCCCAGTGACCTTGATATGATAAATTCATGCACAGCGTTATCTATGTCAGGAAGATCTAGTGACTTCCTATTTTACGGTAGCAGCAATTAAATATAAGCTATAACTTACCCGCCCCCCGCCAGCAGCCTGTGTGGATAAGAAGGAGCGTCTGCCTTGGAGCTGTCAGGATCCTTTTCTCTTCCCGCTCCCCTCCTTGCAAGGCACCTTTATTGGCAGTGTATTGTGCAGAGTAGTGTGCATGAGGCCAGTGGCACGCCTCCCCTCCCCATCCAAGCTGAGCAGACTGGACCCGACCCGCCCTTCCACCTGAGCCAAGCCAATCTGGCCCAACTCCCTGTCCGAGCCAAGTGGACTCCCCCGGTCCGCCTCCCTGCCAGAAGGAGGTGACAGTGCGAGGCCTTGCCACTGGGAAAATGGTTGGACAAAGGACACAGGGTGTGCACATATGCAGGACACCATAGTATTGATTTTGAGCAGAGAAAGCAGCTTTTTACAGCTTTCTCCGGATTTTGGTATCCTTGGATTGGGCTCAGTAATTTGGATTTTGAAGTGCCTTGGGAGGGAAGAAATCTCCAATCCAGTGTATAGGTTTTGTTGAAGACCAGCAGGGTATGAGTGCAGATGCACACAGCCTATATAATGAAGGACTGAGAATAGTTCAGGGCTCCAGCCAGAAGGGAGGTGTGTTCCAGTCTGGGGACAGCGGCAAACTGCTCGAGAGACAGTACTTCATGTGGGAGAGATTTCAAGTCCACTGGACTGAGATAGTTTGTCCAAGAGAGTTTGTGTGATTAAGAATGCTGAGGAAACTAGGAGAGAGTCCAGGGGACAGAAGGAATCTGTGAGTCTCAGAGGAGTGAGAAAGTCTGAGGTGTCAAGAGAACCCTGTGTGCGTTATAGAGGAGTTGTATGCATTGAAGTGAAGCTGTGTATAGAAGAGCTGAGACAGCCAGGTGGCTTGGTATATTTGCTACCTGTTTATACTGTGTGCAACCAAAACCCCTGCATGGGTAATATAATAGTGGGCTGCCGGGCCAATAAAACACAGTCTGGCATGGAATTCACAAAAAAATACTACCACCAAGTCTAATCACGCTTTAAGCATTAAAAAAATCACTGCTCCGGAAAAAACGGCCATTTTTGAAACATTTTTTTGCATTGATACATTTCCCCTGGGGGAGGACCTGGGTGCTCAAACACTTTTTATGGCAATATCTTGCATATAAGCCTTTAAAATTAGAACTTTTGATTTCTCATGTTCGTGTCCCAAAGGCTTTAACCACTTACAAACCGGAAGATTTGGCTGCTTAACAACTTGCTTACAGGGCACTTAAACCCCCCTCCTATCCAGACCAATTTTCAGCTTTCAGCGCTGACGCACTTTGAATGACAATTGCGCGGTCATTCAACACTGTACCCAAATGAAGTTTTTATCATTTTTTCACCACAAATAGAGCTTTCTTTTGGTGGTATTTGATCACCTCTGCAGTTTTTACTTTTTGTTAAAAAAATGTAAAAAACTGAATTTTTAAAGAAAAAAAAATTTAATTTTTTTATATTTTGTTATAAAAAATTTTAAACGGGTCATTTTTCTCCTTCATTGATGTACGCTGATGAGGCGGCAGTGATGGGCACTGATAGGTGGCAGTGATGGGCACTGATGGGTGGCAGTGATGGGCACTGATGGGTGGCAGTGATGGGCAGCACTGCCAGGTGGTACTGATAGGTGGCACTTGTGGGGATTGATAGGTGGCACTTGTTGGCATTGATAGGTGGCACTTGTGGGCACTGTTAGGTGGCACTGTGGGCACTGTTAGGTGGCACTGTGGGCACTGCTAGGTAGCACTGTGGGCACTGTTATATGGCACTATTAGGTGGCACTGATGAGGCAGATGTGCCTCTTCCACTTGGGGACCGATGTCCCTCACATCCGAGCCGGTGATCGGCTTTTTTTCTACTCACGCTGTCAGCGTGAGTAAAAAAAAAAACGATTACCGATCTTTTGTTTACATCATGTGATCAGCTGTCATTGGCTGACAGCTGATCACATGGTAGGGGGCCGGGACCGGCCCCTTACTCGGATCGGTGATCAGCCGAGTATCAGTGACTCAGTGATCACAGCGCGCTCGGCACGCACCCTGCAGGGCGCGCACAGGGGAGGCCGTCATATGACTCCCGGGAATTCAGGTCCATGCTGTGGCCATCATTCGGCCATAGCGCGGATGTGTAGTGGTTAAAGAGCAGGCCATTTTTTGTGATACAGCGCTGCGTCACTTTAACTGACAATTGCAAGGTCGTGCAACGCTGTACCCAAACAAAAAAACATTTTTGGGACCATTGACATTTATACAGCAATCAGTGCTATAAAAATGCACTGTTTACTGTGTAAATGTCACTGGTAGTGAAGGGGTTAACACTAGGGGCAATCAAGGGGTTAAATGTGTGTTCCCTGGGTGTGTTCTAACTGTGAGGGGGTAGTACTGACTAGAGGAAGAGACATATTGTTTTTCCTACTTAGTAGAAACAAACAATATGTCTCTTCTCTCTTGACAGAACAGACATTTTGTTTTTTGCTGAAAGTAATGGCTTTCCTCTGGCCACTCTGCCATAAAGCCCAACTCTATGGAGCGTACAGCTTATTGTCGTGCTATGTACAGATACTCCAGGCTCTGCTGTGAAACTCTGTAGCTCCTCCAGGGTTACCTTAGGTCTCTGTGCTGCCTCTCTGATTAATGCCCTCCTTGCCTGGTCTGTGAGTATCGTGCGGCCATCTCTTGGCAGATGTGCTGTTGTGCCATGTTCTTTCCATTTGGTTATGATAGATTTGATAGTGCTCCTAGGGATCATCAAAGATTTGGATATATTTTTATAACCTAACCCTGACTTGTACTTCTCAACAACATTGTCACTTATTTGTTTGGAGAATTCCTTGGTCTTGTTAAACAGGGGCAGAAAAATTTGGCCTTAGGCACTGGTGCCACAACACTGCAACCCCTCACAGATACTCTAGTTGGAGCACAGGAATGAGCCCTCCTGCAAAATATTGCATCAAAAATTGTAATTACATGCCCCTGTTGAACAGGGGCTGAAAAATTGGGCCTTAGGCACTGGTGCTGGTGCCACAACACTGCAACCCCTCACAGATACTCTAGTTGGAGCGCAGGAACAAGCCCTGCTGCAAAGTATTGCATCAAAAATTGTAATTACACGCCCCTGTTAAACAGGGGCTGAAAAATTGGGCCTTTGCCACTAGTGGCAGCGCCCAGAATCAAAAATATTCTTACAAGCTATCAGCATGATCATTGAGGAAGAGGATATTCACTCAGCATAACAGAATAGTCAGGTGCTTGGTAGCTGGTGGTGATCCAAAACTGATTCATTTTTATGAAGGTCAGTTGATCGACCGAGTCGGTGGACAGGCGCACCCTGTGATCGGTTACAAAACCTCCAACAGCACTGAATTTGCATTCTGAAAGAACGCTGGATGCAGGACAGGCCAGTAGCTCAATTGCATACTGTGCAAGCTCTGGCCAGTGATCCATCCTCAAGACCCAGTAACCCAGAAGATTTGTGGTGGGAAAGGTGTCCAAGTCAGATCTTGCCCCTAGGTATTCCTGCACCATGTAAAACAGATGCTGGTGATGGTTGCTGGAACCGATCATACCTTTGGGCTGCGGACTAAAAAATTGTCTAAACGCATCAAGTCAGACGGCCACCTTCTCCACCGCTCCTCCTTTGACTGACCGAAACCTCATCAACACATTGTTTAGGAACAGGGGTTTGTAACCTCCCAGTCTCTGGGAACGCGTTGCACAGACCTTTCTGCAAGACCTCCCGAAGATGTTTCATCCTCTGCTCCCTCTGCGATGGCAAGATAAGGTCCGCAACCTTACCCTTGTAACGTGGATCAAGGAGGGTTGCCAGCCAGTATTGATCCCTCTCCTTGATACCACGAATACAAGGATCCTTCCGCAGGCTTTGCAGGATCAGGGAGGCCATGCAGCATAGGTTTGCTGAGGCATTCAGTTCGGAGTCCTCTGGGTCACTAAGGACAACATGATCCGCAGCCACCTCCTCCCAGCCACGTACAAGTCCATGGGTTTCTTGGGACTGTAAATGATCCCTTAAAGACTGCTGCTGATGCTAAGTGCCAGGCTCCACCTCCATACTGACACAATCCTCTTCTTCCTCCTCCTCCTCCTCGTCCTCGTCCTCTTCCTGTGTGATTGGCGGGAACGCAGGAACACTGTCTGGATAAAGGGGGCCTTGAGATCTAAGGAAGTCCTCCTCTTCCTGCCTCTGTTCTGCCTCAAGTGCCCTGTCCATTATTCCATGCAGCGTGTGCTCCAACAGGTGTAAAAGGGGGACAGTGTCACTGATGCATGCACTGTCACTGCTCACCATCCTTGTGGCCTCCTCAAATGGTGACAGGACAGTGCATGCATCCCTAATCATGGCCCACTGACGTGGGGAAAAAAAACAAGCTCCCCTGACCCTGTCCTGGTGCCATAGTCACACAGGTACTCATTGATGGCCCTCTGCTGCGTGTGCAGCTGCTGCAGCATGGCCAACGTTGAGTTTCACCTGGTGGGCATGTCACAGATTAGGTGGCTCTTGGGCAGGTTAAATTCCTTTTGGAGGTTAGCCAGCCGAGCACTAGCATTATATGACCTGCAGAAATGCACACAGACTTTTCTGGCCTGCCTCAGGACATCCTGTAAGCCCGGGTACCTGCCCAAGAACTGCTGCACCACCAAGTTAAGGATGTGAGCCAAACAGGGCACATGGGTCAGTTGTCCCTGTAGGAGGGCGGAGAGGAGGTTGGTGCCATTGTCGCAAACCACCATACCTGCCTTAAGCTTCAACCACATCTGAACCTGCCCCTGCAGAGCTGACAGAATCTCTGCCCCAGTGTGGCTCCTGTCCCCCAAGCACACCAGCCCAAGCACCGCATGGCATCTTTTGGCCTGCGTGCTTGCGTAGCCCCTTGAACGCCTATGGAGCACTGCTGGTTCCAAAGTCAAATCAGCACAGGAAGAGGCCATGGAGGAAGAAGAAGAGGAGGGGGTGGAGGAGAGAGGTGTGGCAGAATCACCACTAGTAGTATTTTGGAGGCATGGTGGCAGAACAACCTTCAACACTATTGCACCCTGTCTTGCATCCTTCCCAGCTGCCAGAAGAGTCACCCAGTGTGCGGTGAAAGATAGGTAACGTCCCTGTCCATGCCTGCTGGACCATGAGTCAGCAGTAATATGCACTTTACCGCTGACTGCCCTGTCCAGTGAGGCCAAGACATTGCCTTCCACATGCTGGTAGAGAGCTGGAATCACCTTACGTGAGAAAAAGTGGCATTTGGGAACCTGCCACTGAGGAACCGCACATTCTACAAACTCATGGAAGGGGGTAGAGTCTACCAACTGAAGGCAGCAGATGAATTGCTAGCAATTTAGCCAAGCTAGCATTCAACCGCTGGGCATGTGGATGGCTGGGAGCGAAATTCTTTTTGCGGTGCACCAGCTGGGGCAGGAAATTTGCCTGGTGTACCGATAGCAGATTGCCCCCAAGTACTTGGCTGTGACACACCTAATTATACACCTTCATTCCTCTCAGTGCAGGACTCAGAGAGGACTGAAGATATAGTGGGGTTGGAGATCCCAGCTGAGGAGGAGCAAGGAGAGGCTCTCTTTGTTCTTCGGGGTGGGTCTTTTAGGTACGCTTGCCAATGAACTGCATGGCAGGTCAACCTATGTCTGGTCAAGCATGTGGTGCCCAAGCGGGAGATGTTTTGGCCACGAGAGATACGCTTGAGACATATGTTGCAAATAGCAGAAGTGGGATCTGATGCACTCTTCTCAAAAAAGGCCCACACCAAAGAACTTTTGGAATAATGCACAGAGACAGCAGTGCCCTGCACATGCGGAGCTCTGCGGTGTGATGCAGTCAGTGTGTTGCCCTTAAGCTGGCCCCTGTAGGGCATCCTGCCTCGTTGGTGATGTGCCTCCTCCTCTCCCCTATCAGGCACCCACGTGGAGTCAGTGACATCATCATCCCCTCCCTCCTCATAACTGGAGCAAAGCTGGCAGTATGCTGCAGCTGGGGGAACATGACTGCCAGATTGCTGTCCTTCTTGGGCACCCCCTCTCTCTGAGCTAACGTTACTGCCTTCCTCTAGCTGAGTACCATCATCGGAGCCTTCAAAACGCTGGGCATCCTACTGGAGCACGTACCCAACACTGTGGTCAAACAGTTCGGGGGACTCCTCAGGAGGACATGGTGGGGCTAGGGAAGGAGTGACTGATGCCATTGAGCTGAGGGAAGAGGCCACATTGGCAGCTGCTTTGCCAGACAAAGTACCCTGAGCCTGGGTGAGAGAGGATGAGGACAGCTTGGTCATCCACTCTACCAAGTCTTGGATGTGTTGCTTGAAGGAGAGTTCAGAGTCTAGGACTACACCTAGAACCTTGGCATGTGGGGATGGGCTTATAGTTGTGCCATCGATTTTGACAGAGAGATCAGGGGAAGAGGCATAGGGGGGAGGAAAAATTAGAAGTTTGGTTTTGGCTAGATTGAGTTTAAGGAAGTGGTGAGACATCCAGACTGATATATCTGAGAGTAAATTACTGATACGTGAGGAGACAGAGGGAGTGAGCTGAGGGGTAGAGAAATAGATTTGGGTGTCATCAGCATAGAGGTGGTATTGGAAGCCATGGGAGGCTATCAGTTGACCCAGGGAGGCAGTGTAGATTGAAAATAGTAGAGGTCCAAGAACAGAACCCTGAGGGACCCCAACAGAGAAAGGAAGAGGAGAGGAGGAAGTTGAGTTATAAGAAACGCTAAAGGTGCGGTTGGATAAGTAGGAAGAGAACCAGCGAAGTGTACAGTCACGGAGACCAAAGGCGTGTAGTTTTTTGAGGAGGAGGGGGTGGTCAACCATATCAAAGGCAGCAGAGAGGTCCAGGAGTAGGAGTACAGAATAGTGTCGATTAGTTTTGGCCGTTAGTAGATCGTTTGTTAGTTTTAGGAGAGCAGTTTCTGTGGAGTGTTGAGGACGAAATCCAGACAGAAGGGGATCGAGAAGGCCATTATCAGCGAGGTGGACGCTCAGTCGGTTGTAGACCAGACGTTCGAGGAGTTTGGATAAGAAGGGGAGCAAGGAGATGGGGCGTAGGTTGTTAAGATTGGATGGGTCAGGTGAGGGCTTTTTAAGTATGGGTCTGACAAGTGCATGTTTTAGAGAGTTAGGGAAGATGCCAGAAGAGAGGGAGAGATTGAAGATGTGGGTTAGAGAGTGTAGTATAGGGCCAGAGGGTGAACATAGCATTTGTGAGGGAACAGGATCCAGAGGGCAGGTGGTAAGGTGGACATTATCAAGTAGTTTAGCAACTTCGTCTGTAGTGGTGGGGTTGAAAGAGGGAAATAATGATTGTGCCTGTGGGCATGAAGTGTAAAGCGTGGAGGGTGTCGGCACAGTAGAGATCTCAGCGCGAGTAGTATCAATCTTCTGTTTGAAGTAATTGGCGATCTCCTGTGCAGTGAGTGAGTTGGCGGGTGGAGGCGGTGCAGGACGAAGTAGAGAGTTGAAGGTGGAGAAGAGTTGATGGGGACAGGATGATAAGTTGCTAATGAGAGTGGTAAAATAGGTCTGCTTGGCAGAGAGGAGGCTGGAGTTGTATTTTTGGAGGGCAGATTTATATTGGTAGAAATCTCTCTGGGACTTAGTCTTACGCCACAGGCGCTCCAGAGCATGACTATGTTTTTTCAGACTTCTAGTATCATCTGTTTGCCAAGGTTGAAGGGGTCTGGGCTTGATTCTGTGTGTAGTGAGGGGGGCAAGTGAGTTCAGTGAGGCTAGAAGTGAAGCGTTGTACACAGAAGTTAGGTTGGTGCAGGATATGGGTGAGATTTTGTTGTAGAGGTTGTTGATAGCAGAGTAGAGAAGAGAAGGGTTGAGATGACATAGGTTTCTGCGGGTAACTTTAAGGTGGTTGGAGGGAGAGGAGGTGAAGGAGAGGGAGAGAGTGAAACTAATAAGGTGGTGATCAGAGAGAGGGGATGGATAGTTAGAGAGGTTGCATGGAGTGCAAAGTTGAGAGAACACGAGGTCAAGGATATTGCCTTCTGAGTGAGTTGGAGCATGTATCCACTGCTTCAGGTCAAAGGAGGATGTTAGGCTGAGAAGTTTGGAAGTGGAAGGAGTGTTAGTATTAATAGGGATGTTGAAGTCCCCGAGAATGATAGTGGGGATTTCAGAAGAAAGAAAGTAGGGTAGCCAGGCAGAGAAGTCTTCAAGAAAGGTTGATACTGGTCCAGGGGGCCTGTAGATCACAGCTATCCTTAGGGAAATTGGAGTGAAAAGGCGAATACAGTGTGCTTCGAAAGAGGAGAGTGACAGAGAGGGAGGTGGCTGAAGTACCTGAAAGGTGCTATGTGGGGCTAGAAGGATTCCGACACCTCCTCCCTTACGTCCGCTGGATCTGGGGGAGTGAGTCCAGAGAAGACCACCATGGGATAGGGCAGCAGAAGACGCAGTGTCGGATTCGTGGAGCCAGGTTTCGGTAATGGCGAGTAGGTTAAATGAGTTGGCAATAAAGAGGTCATGGAGAGAGGTGAGCTTGTTGCAGACAGAGCGCGAGTTCCAAAGGGCACAAGAGAAAGGGAGTCTGGATTTGGGAAGAATAGAAATGGGAATTAAATTGTGCTGATTGTGGCGGCTGCTGCCAGAGGGTGCAGGGTGATGGGTGCATGGGGTACAGTTAAATGATGGAGGCCCAGGGTTTGAGGATATATCTCCAGAGGTTAGGAGAAGCAAGAGGGTGAGGGAGGTAATATGGGAGTGGGATTTATATGAAGTGACATGCCCCAGGGTCTTGGAGATTTTTAGTGTATGTGGATTTAGAATTAGCAGGAGTTGGTGGGTGCAGTAATAAGGACAGGACAGGAGTGAGGGTGATATATATATGCTGTGGGGGGGAGAAGAGGGGTGAAGGAGAGATAGTTTTAGGATGGAGGACAGAGTTGTCAAAAGCAGTGGTAGAGAAAGCATGTTCCAAGGAAAAAGAGCTAAAGGAGTAAACAAGTTAACCTGATGTCTGTGTGCTGGTTTTCAAAGTGTTTATCTTGTGTCCTTTCGCTTTGTGCCTTCGCTAAAGTGCAGAGTCAGAAGTGCATTTCACTTGTAGAAATCGCCACTTTGAGAAAGAGCCAAGTTGCAAATGTGTCCCCCTGCAAATGCGTCCCCCAAGAGAAGCTTAAATATATACTGATAGGGGTAGGGTGTGGGCGGATTTCAATTAGCAATCAAGAGGTTATAAAGCTTGGCTGGTTAACAGGGCAAAATTCTTAAGTCACAAACAGACTAGCAAGAGGGCACTAAAGTTAAGAGAGCCATAATTTTGGGTAAGACAAGGGAGATAATAAAGCATTGTAATGTGGACAGGTCTACAGACAGTTAAGTAAAAACAACATACCAGCATTATTAGAGACACATAAGAAAAAAAAAGATAGCAGTGTTTCAGTTTTTGGCTGGAGTTGTAGCAGTAGGAGCATACCAGAGTTAAGAGACATAGGAGACAGATTTCACTAATGCGATTCTGGCTGGAGTTGTAGCAGTAGGAGCATACCAGAGTTAAGAGACATAGGAGACAGATTTCACTAATGCGATTCTGGCTGGAGTTGTAGCAGTAGGAGCATACCTGTGGGAGGACAAAGATGATATTTTCAGATCAGACAGTCAGATGATGAGTGATAAGTGCAGAGTCAGAAGTGCATTTCATTTATAGAAATCGCCACTTTGAGAAAGAGCCAAGTTGCAAATGTGTCCCCCTGCAAAAATCATCAATCATCAGCCAGCAATGCACTGCGATGCCGCAGTGAATTATGGGCCATGACGTGCCACTCGAATTTGGCGCGAATGGCCCATATCGTTCGGAATTCGGCGAACGACCGAACAGGCAATGTTCGATTCGAACATGCGTTTGATTCGAACACGAAGCTCATCCCTAGTGCTCAGTAGATTGATTCTATTTGTAATTTGGATCAAAGTGGACCAGTCTATATAATTACAGCCTTAGAGAGAATTTTAATTTATAGAATTAAAATTTAAACCCAAACATTAAATTGTCATTATAGTATACTTTTAATGTCTTTTAATAGTAGACATCTTGTATATAAATATTTTATTTAATTCATATGTTGATTTTTGTTGAGTTTATTTTCAATTTTAATGTCTTGTGTTTCATTAAGTTTACAACGTAATTTTTCCACAGAGACTTACCTGATCCACAGAGATTTACCTGATCATGAATTCAGAACTGAATATGAATACGCTTTGTGCATTTTTCAGTGATGTTACTACTATGTCAGTGTTTCGAACTCAGTAGTACAAAAAAATGTGTAAAATAAAATGTAATGACTATTAATATTCAAATCTAATACCTATATGTATATTATTCCATAAGACACCGATTCCCATTATCCACTTCCAAATACATTATTAAGGGGAATGTATAATGTTATTCTTTATATAATCCTTTTTTTTTTGGCCTTATTTATCATGCCATTTCCGATATATTTAAAGTAAATATATAATGTATGTGTATGTATTTTTATTATGAAAAATATTATAAAACAACATAAAACATTTTCAATTTTTCATTTAAGTAAATGTATGATTTTATATTAACATTTCCAGATGCTAGGTGGAGCTCTGGGTTACAGTTCACATGTTTTTGAAATTTCCAGACTGCCCTCCCACTGTTGAAACAAAAAGTAAATATTCAAACATGCACTTTCTAAAAAAGTATAGAAAGCTGAAGACATAGATATACTGTACATGTAAAACTTATGTAGGGAGATTTGTTTAATCCCTGTTTATCATCTGAGGCTGTTCACTTCACTCAGTATGTGAGGATTTACATCCACTTAAAGGGTATATAACATTATCTCCAAACCACTATAGTTTTCCATTAATTAACCACTTCAGCTCTCAGACCTATATTTTTTATGTGGACCAGAGCAATTTTTATATTTCATGCTATAGACCTGCTTATTCGACAACAATGTTGTCAGATAATAAATAAACAGGATAATAAAACAATACATACATATTGACAAATAAGGCTGTCTTTTCATGTTATTGGTTGAAAAAAAAAGATTTTTCTGCAGTTAAATCATTTTTGTGTTACCGTTGATAAAAAATTGACGTTGTATCCTGTAATTTGTCCTGTTTTAAATGACACAGCAATTCTAATTCTGGTACAAAGTACTGCAAACTTCTAATATGATCTTTTTTTGTTAAGAAATTAACAAAACAAATTAAATTAAATACCATATTTATCGGTGTATAACATGCACAGGTGTATAACATGCACAGGTGTATAACACGCACCCTGATTTTAAGAGGGAAGTTTCAGGAAAAAACTTTCCACAGCCCCCTGCACAGCACACAGACCCCCTGCACAGCACACACACTCCCTGCACAGCACACAGATCCACTGCACAGCACACAGACTCATTTTCCTGCACAGTACAATGACTCCTTTCATTATAAAGCCTCCTGGGACAGCGCTGCTAGCATACCTTTAGGGGTTGAGAAGGTGTTGCTGACAGCCCTTTTTCGTGCACCGTTGCTCCTGTGTCACGCTCATTGTGGATGGGGGCTTCTGTGTGCCTCAATTGATGCTGCTCTTTCATGGACTCAGTCATGTGACTCTCCTCTGCTGTTTCATTTATGGTCACATGACCACTCTCCTCCTCCAATCAAAAACCACAATTAAGGAGGCAGAGCGGGAGGAAAGCGGTCATGTGACCATCAATGAAACAGCAGAGGAGAGTCACATGACCGGGTCCACGAGAGAGCGGCATCAATTTAGGCACACAGAAGCCTCCTCCTCCAATCAAAAGCTACAATCGAGGAGGAGGTGGAGTGGGAGGAGGACAGTGGCCAGAACGAGCGGCGAGCAGCGTTGTTTGAGGTATAGACTCCTGTTTGCATTGGAGATGACGCGGGAGGGCGGTGTGTAGGAGGGGGCTGGCAGTGTTATTTTCTTAACTTTTTGAAGTATGACAGCGCTGTCCCAGGGCCAGGAGGGGTGGGGTGGCCGGCCTAACACCCTCCCTATGAGGTGGACTGCCCGATCCCCGCACCCCCCATTGGTAAAAAAAAATATATACATAACATGCAGGCACGGTTTCCCCTCTGTTTTCAGGGGAAAAAAGTGTGTGTTATACGCCGATAAATACTGTACATAAATAAACAGTAAAATAAGTTTTAGAAATAAAAAAAATATTAGGGAGCTGAAGTTTCAGGTGATCAACAATCCCTACTCTATCACTATAGAGGCATATGGGATGTAGTGTCCCACAAGCTCAATTTACCCCATCATCATGAATTTACCCCCCTATGGCATAATACTACACTCCCTGAGTTTCGCTCGATTCCGGACCAAGACATATGGAGCATTAGGGGAGTGTATTATTTACCCCACCTTCTAGCAACCTGTAACCTTAAAACATTTGTTAGGCTGAAGGCAGAACACGCATTGCCAAATCATATGTTTTTTAGATACCTACAAATTCAACATGCCTTTCAGTTTCCCTCTGTAACTCCCCAACTTGACTCTAACCCTCTCATAGAGTTAGTTAAAAGCTCAGACCCCCAAAAATTGATTTCTGTTTTCTATAACATGCTACTTCTCCCTTCTTCATCCAAATTAGCCTATGGGCTTAACTCAAGATGGGAGAGAGCTGTTAGGGCAATGGCAGATGAGGAATGGAGAGATGCTTTGAACACTTAAAAAAGTAAAACAAAGTCACGCAAACTTTCTGATCGCCCTACTCAGTTATACATACTTCATCGCTCTTATCTGACCCCTCTTAGAATAACCAGGTACAAAAGAGGTCACAGTACTATGTGTCCAATGTACTCCCGTGATGTTGGGCCGTTCTACCACCTATTGTGTAAATGTCCAAGAATACAAGGATTCTGGACACAAGTCATCCAATTTCTGCATGACACTATGGGCTCCCCCCTAACACTACACTCTAAACCATGCCTAATGGGAATATTCCCTGAACCAGAAATAGACACATTTACTAAAGATCTTTCTGAATGAAACCCTATTTTCTGCTAAGAAAATCATTACTAGACAATGGATGAGGAATACACCACTTGATATTAATACCTTGATACTAGATATCCACAATAATTTGCCATAAACAAAATGTTTGTACATTCATAGGGGTTTCCCATCTAAATTCAACAAATATGGGATAGATAGCTTCAAGTCCCTGAAACTTGTATTTAATCAGTAATTCCCTCTATAGCTGTTTTACTGATTCTTCTTCACTGTCACCAGCAATATTGATGTACCTGTGTTTATGCTTGTTTACTTCACAAGGTGAATGCTTAATAACCATTTCCTTTTTATGTTGACTTGTGTCTTGCAATATCTTATTTTTATAAGGGATGGAAGATTCTGACATCCACCCACTTTATTGTCAATGTGTACGAAATACATTGTTTGTATGCCTTAATTTGTACAACTTTCAATAAAAGTTACTGTTTGAAACTAAATAAGCAAAAAAAATTAAAAATCAGCAGGAAAGTAATAGGTAGAGGGGAAGTAGGGGTAAATTAGGGCTAACTAGGGTAAACTAAGTATTATTAAAAACAAATTTTATTTAAAAAAAAAAAAGTTTTTTCCTTGTCAGATTGCTTTTACAGGCCTCATCTGCAAATCAGTGTTCATCCATTTGATCTGCACATGAAGAAAACAGGGTATCAATACAAAATGATGAATAATAATTTGGGTATCTCTATTTTGTGTCTAAATATTGTAGATAAACCTGGGGTTGAGTTACTAAAACCGGATAGCTCAAAATCTGGTGCAGCCATTCATGTTAGCCATGCCATGAGCTTCTAACTTCATCTTGTTCAAATAAGATTTGACAAAAAAAAACTGGAAGCTGATTGGTTTCTATGCAGAGCTGCACCACATTTTGCAATGTCTAGTTTTCATAAATCAACCCCACTGTGTCAAATGACTTTTTATTTACAACAGCAGCTGCAGGGCATTGTTAATGTTTTTTTGGGCATGTGTAGCATGCCTAATGTCCTCTTCTAGTTAAGTGCATTTGGCAGAACACCATTTTATCACCTACAGTACTTCTTGATTTTAAAATACTCTGATTTTTAGCCGGAATTGTAAAGAGGTTCCGAACATTAATTCCAGCATGGATTTGTTTGTTCTGAGAAATTTAAATAGGGAGTTCAGATACTGCAGTTTAATTCACTATTCAGCTAGGTATGACTAAATAATCAAGAAGACAGATTATTTTTAAAAATGTTAGCTTTCCAGAATCGACAATACATCATATATATCAACCTTGCCTGGTGCCCTGCTCCACTGGGAGTGGATCTGATTTGTGGCCTGCGTAGCGGACATATGCTCTAGGAGTGTTGTAGAGGGATTAAAACCCAGGTTAGGAAATGAGAGCCAAAACCCCAGTATCATAATATGGATTGTAGATAAGGACATGAGACTGTGTCAAATGCTTTTCTTATGTCTAGGGACACAAAGCAAGAGGGTATTTTACGGGAGCATGCTGCATGAGCCAAAGGAACTGCGGATGTTATATCCTGCTTGTCAGGCGGGGATAACTCCCACTTGATCTGTATGAATCAAAGCACCGTTAAGTGGGTTTAGGCGGGTGGAAAGAGTCTTTGCTAATAGTTTGATGTTGAGGTTTAGAAGGGAAAGGGGGAGATAGTTGGAGCTTGACGTATTGTCTGTATGGGGTTTGGGTAACATTGTTATAACAGCTGTCAGGGTTTCAGGTCTGAAAGTTTGGTCTTTTAGGAGAGAATTAAATGCTTCAACTAGTAATGGAGAATTTTTTATAGTAGGTGGCTGAAAGGCCATCCAGGCCAGGGCGTTTGCATAGTTTCATATTTTTTATAGCTGTTAGAACCTCTATACTTGTGATGGGTTTGTCATGGTCTTCTCGTTTTTGAGAGGGAAGTGTCGGAAGGGATATCCAAGAGAATTGAGAGTCTGCTTGGTTAAGTGGGATTGAAGGGGTCGGAGGCAGAGTAGAGGTGAGCTAAATGCCTACAAAATTCTTGGACAACTTTTAAAGGGTTACTGTCAGAAACCATGAAATCAGACCGAGACAGTAGTACAGTTATGCCGCGTACACACGATCGGACTTTCCCCAACAAAACCATGGAATTTTGTTTGAAATATTGGCTCAAACTTGTCTTGCATTCACACTGTCACACAAATGTTGGCCAACAATTACGAACGTGGGAACGTGGTGACGTACAACACATACGACAAAGGACAAAGGAGGTTCAATAGTCAGTACGCCACCCTTTGGGCTCCTTCTGCTAATCTCATGTTTATCTCGTGTAGAAGTTTGGTGAGAGAGACATTTCGCTCTTTTCAGCCACATGCTTTTCAGTTCGTTTCTGCTTTGCAGTTTGTGCTTGTCGGTTCGTATCTGTTCTTCAGTGCGTGTTGCCAGTTTGTTCCTGTCTTTCAGTGTGTTCTATTTATAGTTCGCTTCTGGTTGTCAGTGCGTTCTTGTACACTTGTTTCTGATTTTTCTTCTCAGATCCTTTCTGATTTTCAATGTGTTCTGTCAGTTCATTCTGAGTAGCAGTTCGTTTTCTAGCCATGTTGCGGTTATGTACTCGTCGGAGAGTTCGTGCTGTTGTTGGGCTTGGTGTTGGAGTTATTGCTTTGACCCAAGTCCAGTCCATGAACAGGGGGAGGAGGAGTTCTTGGACCAAGTATTGGTTACTTAATCGTGACCAATTCTCTCATATGCCTTTGTTGCTGGAGCTCCAGGAGAATAATCCTGATGATTTCAGGAATTATCTCCGGATGACGGACCCCGTCTTTCACCGTCTGTTGGCTTTGCTGTCCCCCCATATTACCAAGCAGGACACCTGCATGCGGAAAGCCATCACTCCTGAACAAAGGTTCATCGCCAACTTGCAGTACTTGGCAATGGGGAGAAGTCTCCAGGATATCAAGATCACGACTGGCATCTCCCCCCAGGGTCTGGGAATCATTAGTCCAGAGACATGTTCTGTCATCATTCAGGTCCTGCAAAAGGACTATATTAAGGTAAGTTTTATCCTTTAACATCACATTCTATGTATTTAATGTTTGCTAATGTATTGTATTTATTTCATCATTCTATAATTACCATGATTGTAATATGCTGTGAATGTCCTCTTTGTCCTCATGCATGCTGTAAGTTTTTAATGCTCCTTTTTTGTTCTTCATGCATATTTTCCTTCACTAACCTCCCCAGCATGCTATCCTGGGCCCATACACACCTAGCCTAGTCACTTAACAATGTATTTTGTCAGCTCCATTGTAGTGCTTACCCTAAACACCCCCTAAAATGTGTACAAATGTTATTGTTGTCCTTAAGTTCAGACAGAGTGCAAGAGGCTTTTTTTGGGGGGCCAAAACTCATTTGGAACCCTCCCTCCCACCCCACCGCTAAGTCAGCTGATACCAATCCTCTATCTGCTGACTTTTCCAAACCCATACATACTATATCTACCTCTTTTGTGTTCGGATTTATGTATGAATTTACCAAAGCATGTAGTGCAAGGGCCTGCCTGAATACTTTCAAATGGTACTGTTTCAAGTTTTGTTCTCCTATTATCTTGATAGGCAAATGCAGAATGTAAAAATGTGCTTCAATTTGGACAGTGTGTATTCCTATTTTTGGATTATGACACTTCTTACCTGTCCAGTGGTCTGCCAATAGTATAAGTAAGGAGGGGCTGGCCAAAGCAACACACATTATTTATGCATTCAGCTTTTAATGAAGTGGAGAGGGTTACCTGTCCAAAGCATCCCCCCACTATAAAATGTTTACAATGGGCCATCAGAGGGGGTGAGGAATCTGAAAAGTGGACCTTATACTTTTGTCTTTAAATACTCATTTCAATAAATGTTCTACTTATGTTGGCCAAGAATGTTTGTGTTTAATCTGCTTGCAATGTTATGTGCAAAAGTACTATTTTTTTTCTTGTTTGACTCCACAGTTTCCTTCCAACCCACAAGAATGGCAGACTGTGGCCTCTCAATTCGACCAGCAGTGGGACTTTTCCAACTGTGGTGGTGCGATAGATGGGAAGCACGTCCGGATCTTCTCATCCCCCAAATCAGGGTCATACTACTACAATTACAAGGGATACAGTAGTATGGTGATGTTGGCAGTGGTGTTGGTGACTTATGAGTTCCTTTATCTGCACGTGGGGAAGAATGGCTGCCTGTCTGATGGAGGAGTCATCGCCAAGACAGAATTTTACAGGCGTCTCCAGAATGGCAATTTGGGATTGCCACCTCCAGCGGATAACGTGGCAGGTCTTCCATTTGTTTTTGTTGCGGATGAGGCCTTTGTGCTGGGGGAGCATTTGAAGAGGCCGTTCCCCATGAGCACCCTGACCCTGGAGCAGGGGGTTTTTAACTACTGGCTGGCCAGAGCCAGAACAGTGGTCGAGAATGCCTTTGGCATAATGTCCAGCCGGTTCCGAATTTTCCAAACGGCCATAAACATGGCCAAATTCAAACTGAACAACATAATTTTAAGCTGCTGCATTCTACATAATTTTCTGTGTAAGAATGCAGCCAACTATCTGGCCTCAGTTGCGACTGAGGCCGACTTTTCACCCACAGAAACAATGACAGTGCTTGAAATTGGCCATCCTGGCTTGCCCCCCCAAAGCACCCGCGAAGTACGGCAAAGCTATGTGGAGTACTTCGTGAGTAGGGGGGCAATTGATATACCAGAGAATCTGGAAGCTCTTTTAAATAATTAAAAAAAAAAAAACTAAATTCATATTTCATTTGATTTATTGCTTGTGTTTCTTATCTGTCTCCTAGGTTCTCCAATGGCCTTTTATTTTTTTCGCCATTTGCTTCAAGGTGACAATCTCTTCTTTAGCTAACTATTATGTTGTGCTGTGGGTCTGCTACACACACACAATGTTTTTGTTGTTAATGTATGTAATGCATTAATGATAAAAAATATTCATTCTTTTCAACTCCATGAATTAATTGCTTGGAGTCCCTAAAATGGCCTGATTTTGTCAAATTTTACAGCACAGTGGGGGTTATTTACTAAAGGCAAATCCACGTTGCACTGCAAGTGCACTTGTAGTGCAACGTGCATTTGCCTTTAGTAAATTACCCACATTGTCACTGTAACTACACCAACTTACTAAACAAACTGGTAGTGAGCATTGAAAGAAGAAGCCACACATTGCTGAGTATAAAACATTTTACTCCAAGCACATTCACATGTGCGTTATAAAAGGGTTTTTTAACAAACCGACATCTTTGGTGTATAACATGTATGTTTGACAGTATATAGCCTTTTTAGTGGCTAAACAGCCATGTTTAAAACCATAACATACACATCCCTAACTTTACTAAAGTGAAGGCCTTATGAGACATTAGTATGTCAAAACTGTGTTGATTTTGCCTTCATCATATGGGGTGATCTCACCCCTGTAAAAGCCAAATTTTGAAGATGCACACAAATTGGGACTCAAAATTTACATTTCCCTCATGATCCCATACCTAAAATGTGTGTTTTTCCCTACAACTATTTTGATAAAGCCACAAAACATGCAGTGTGTCAACATGTGTTAGCTCCCATCATGGGGGATCAATGGACGTGTTTCAGGGGTGCAACCCCTTCCTCTCACCTACTTTAGTTTTGAGGAAGGGGTTGCACCCACAAAACGCGTACATTGATATCCCATGATGGCAGATAGTACATGTTGACACACTGTGTGCATCTTCTAAATTTGGCTTTCAAATTACTTTAAAACTTTTAAAAAATGTAAAACAATAATAACAACAAAATGTACATTTTTGGGGGTTTTAGATTTTGGCTAAAACATCAATGATGTTGGTCAGTCTTTTTTGAACATCATTGATATTTTGCTTGACCTTCTCTAAATCCCGATTGCACACCATTATCTCACTGATGAGTACTTGTGCACTTGCTCTGTTGAAGCGAGTTTCTTCTTCCACAACATCCATATCACCTAAAATAAAAAAAGCACACCATGTATTATAAATATGCAGGCATACATCTATTACCTGAAGCTGTGGTCTCAGACACTGACCTGTTGTGGTCACCATTCCAACCACTTCCTCAACCTCTGCATCCAAATCATCAGGTTGTGTGCTGAGTTCCCCTTCTTCAGGAGGTGTGGGGTTCCTGGTGTCCTCAGATGTCATGATTTTTTTCTCCCCTATGTGAATACAAAAATGGTATACTTAGCAGACAGATATTTGAGGCTAGAAATAGTAATATGAAACATTGCTTGGAAGTGTCGTCCAATTGTCTGTTTTGGCAGAGTTCCAAGCTGAAGACATGATTTTTTTCCCTTACAAAAGCTGGAATACTTACCTGTTTTGTGCAAGTTTCACACATGGAGAGACCCCTAGTATCCACTGGAGCACCTGCGTGGGACACCATAAAAAGGTTGTTATGGTGTCCCACATTAGTGCTCCTGCGTCCAGATGTGTAAACAGCTGCTGAGTGTCCTCTCCTTACACTGAATCAAGTTATCATTTCATTCTAGTTTCAAACAGAACAGGTGGATTCGGATGTCAATGACACTGAATCAAACAGGCTTAGAGATCCAGATGGATGGCTGTCCTGGAGGGAGATGGAAGTCCCGGATCTCAAAGGACATCTCCTTTTGACTGGACCAGCTACAGTGATGTTCACCAACTGAAAGGAACCGTGTAGGAAATGAAAAGCATGCAGATCTCATATCCAGTCCCAAGAGTATGAGGAGAGAAAAAAATTGGAGTACTCCAATAGTGCAGGTCAAAGAGGTAGATTTATTGGGTCAAGCCAATATACAAATAATAAAAACGTGATCACGTAAAATAAAATCAAGTGTAGGAAATAGTGTGCCTGCATTTTTTGTCTGACCAGACGGAACCCAGGCCATCACTATCAACACTTCCTTCCACATTAGCTGAGGCTCCTGAAGTCCAACCTGGGCTTTCCACCCAGAAAGAATATGTGGAGGAGCCCAGCTTGACCCAGGTATAGCATTGTTGAACATATTTCTTGTCAAAAATTGAATGATGTTAACTAGATGTTATTGATCACTAATTTCTGATTTAACAAAGTGGTTTACATATCAATAGACAGTAGTAGCCAAAAATGATTGGGACAAGAATGAAAAATGCTGGGGTCAGAATGATAGTCTTTTCTATTTGTTAACATTCAATTTGCAACAGTCATGAGCTCAAAATTGTGTGTGATTGATGACCAAAAACCAAAAACTATGTACCATTTTCATACACAGGAAAGTCTCAGCCAGTAGGAGGCCGTGGCAAGCAGCCCGACGGAATCCCAGGTTCCTCCCCTCCGCCCTCTGACCAAAAGGACCAGGAAGGCAAGGAATCTTGAGGAGTCCGTGGCTGTTTTCCTCAAACAGGCTACTGCGGCACTTAACACGACCCCTGGTGTACACAAGGAATTTGGAGTTGTCACTGCAAGCAATTTAGAAAACATGGAGGAGGGCCAATGCACAATCTACGAAGAACTAATTTGGAAGGCTGTAAACAAGGGGACGAGGGGTGAACTAACAACTCAAACCCATCTGTGAGTTGGACCATACTCCTCCACCACTTCCAGCAAAACCACCAACACCACAGCAGCATGAAAGAAAGCGTGGAAGGAAGTGTTGAGAGTGATAGCCTGGGCTTGGTGTGGTCTAGCAAAAAACACAGGCTGTTGTAAGACCACAGCCTTGGGACATATATGTCATCTGCTGCTGCTCCCGATCTCTTTGGGTCCTGGATTGTATTGTGCTCCCTATTAAATGGACTCAGGTTACCAATCTTGACAGTCAAATAATTGATGTCTACCCTGGGGTACAAAGCCTTCACCAACTCCAACTGTTTCTCCAGCGTTCCCAGGATTCCCATTGCATCAGAGGGGGGCGGGGTCACCTGTACACATCACTGGGAAACCCTGGCCTTTCCCTTTGTTAGAGGGGGACAGGGTCACATGACAGGTGACCCTGCCCTCAGCTACATAAGAGCTGTCAAGCTGGCACCGCGTCATTGGCTGGGTGCCTCCGGTGGAGGCAGGATCCTGTGCATGTTCCTCGCTGGAGATCATCTATCGCTGGAGATCCAGAATTGGATTACATCGCTGGAGTAGGACCATGGATTTATTGGATTACATCGCTGGAATCTCTTTTTAATTTTTTATTTTTTTATTTTTAATAAAGGACTTGTCCCAAGCCGTCTCCTGTGGTTTTTTAACATTTTGACACTTTCTTTTTGTGAAATAGTAGGGGTACAATGTACCCCTTACCAATTCACAGGGGTGGGTGGGATCTGGGTGTCCCCTTTGTTAAAGGGGGCTTCCAGATTCTGATAAGCCCCCCGCCCGCAGACCCCCACAACCACCGGGCAAAGGTTGTGGGGATAAGGCCCTTGTCCCCATCAACATGGGGAGGATGTGGCCTGCCAGGTTGCGTGCTCAGATAAGGGTCTGGTGTGGACTTTTGGGGGAACCCCACGCCATTTTCAAAAAAATTTTGGCGCGGGGTTCCCCGTAAAATCCATACCAGACCCTTCAGGTCTGGTATGGATTTTTGGGGGGAACCCCACACCATTTTTTTAATTTTGGCGTGGAGTTCCCCTTAATATCCATACCAGACCTGAAGGGCCTGGTAATAGAATTTTGGGGGACCCCCACGCATTTTTTCTTTATTTTTCAATGACTTCCAATGACTTTTATGTGTATTGTCGGGACCGATAATTCATTAATAGCCGGCACTAGCACTTTTAAATGACTTTTTTTTCTTTTAGAAATGTCATTTTGCTCTCGGACTGTTATAAACACGGGAAACATGCGCTACTTTACAGACATACTATAGACACCCCCCAGGTACAAAATTTAAAGGAATATTTCTCTGTTATTGTTTCACTTTAAGCATTATTAAAGCGGTGGGCCAGCTGAAAAAATATGAAAAGTCAGCAGCTACAAACACTGTAGCTGCTGACTTTTAATAAGCACACTTACCTGTTCCTGGTGGCCACCCGAAGCCGACCCGTCCCTTGGCTCTCGTGTCCGAGCGCCGCCATTAAGCAAACTAAGGGAAACAGGCAGTGGAGCCTTGTGGCTTCACTGCCCATTTCCTACTGCGTGTGCGCGAATCGCGCAGCCCTTTGTGAATGGGGCACGCTGTGTTGCGGGACACACACAGTTCCCAGAACACAGAGAGCCCCATTCCCCAGAAGACAACGTGGGGAGGAGAAGACTGAAGATCACCGCAATGTAGGAAGTGGCAGATTAGGATGATCTGCCTAGCAACAGCCATTTCTGGTAAGTTAAAAAATTTTTTTTTCATTTTTTTTCTCCAGATTTTTAGGAACATTTTGATGTAATTTTTTTTTTTTAGGGTGGCCCTCCACTTTAAAATCACTGCTCCCGAAAAAACGTCCATTTTTAAAACTTTTTTTTGCATTGATACATATCCCCTGGGGCAGAACCCAGGTCCCCAAACACTTTTTATGACAATAACTTGCATATTAACCTTTAAAATTAGCACTTTTGATTTTTCATGTTTGTGTCCCATAGACTTTAACGGTGTTCGCGTGTTCAAACTAATTTTTTGCCTGTTCGCATGTTCTGGATGCGAACCGAACAGGGGGGTGTTCGGCCCATCCCTAAAAGCCAGGTCTATTCTTGACAGAGATCCATATGTACTCGAACAACAAGAATATTCTCTCTTTAATAGGAATCTAATTCTCCACATAACCCCATTTCTTGTGTATAGCCAGCAAATCTAGTTCTCTTCATTCTTTGTTTACTCTTTGTGGTGCTATGTCTATCCTCCTCCTCATTCATTATGTTATTAAAATCTCCCATTGCTGGGGTTGGTAAATTTGGCCACTGTACCATTTTGCTAAACACATTTTTCAACAATTTGTCGTTATAAGGAGGAGGAACATAGGCATTCACTAACAAAATTTTTTTTATCATTTAATGACCCCCGAAGTACAATATATCGACCCCCAGGATCTTTAAAACTCTCTTTACATGAAAACCGTACCGAAAACTGTATGGTGTCCCACATTAGTGCTCCTGCGTCCAGATGTGTAAACAGCTGCTGAGTATCCTCTCCTTACACTGAATCAAGTTATCATTTCATTCTAGTTTCAAACACATCTAGACAACAATGTAATAAACTTTTTAATCAAAATAGACATGAACAAATGTAGTCAACCTGTATCTGTCAAAAACGTTGTATTAGTGGTTGAACGAGCGATGTTAAATACGAACGATTGTACTGTGCCCACGAACCTCAAATTTGACATTTTAAACTGTACAACAGTAAAGAAAAGCACATGTACCAGCACGAAAGTACTAATAATAATAGGAACACATGACAAATACTTACTTTTTTGCAGCACTTACTTGATCCTTCTATACTGATCCTGCTCCCCAAATTTCAGGACTGACCAGCATTTCCTCAATTTCTCCTTGGAACGTCATACCCCAAAAGTCCTGTGCAGACTTCTCACAACTTTAGTCATGATCTTGGCCTTTCTCACATTTGGGTTTCTGTACAGTCCATGATTCCCATCATAGTCGGTCCTCTTCAAGATGTCCACCATCTCCACCATCTCTTCAAAGGACATATTTGAGGCCTTATATCTCCTCCTGGATGTGGAACTGCTTTGATCCGGCTTTCCTCGCTGTTGCTGCTCTCTGCAGGCACCTGCTGTGTCTCCTCCATGTGCTCTCCCTCTGCCCCGAAAGAGAAGAGGAGGGGAATACACTAGAAAGAAGGAGAGGGGCAGAGTTTTATGCATGCGCAGTGTATATAAAGCATAACATGCGTGCAATGTACGTACGATCTGTAAGTGGAGGACGGAGGATCGTAAGCGCAGATCGTTCAAACGAAGGTACAATTGTAACTTGGGGCATCAGTGGTTACTGGCCTATACTGCTTAGAGATTGAGGCCTATATTGGGACAAATGAAAGCAGTGGTAACACTGTGCTAACCCAGTGTAGAAAATACAAAGCTGCTACACGCAAATGTGACAAATATTCAAAATGGGCTAGTGTAAAAATGTAGCGCTAAAACAAAGCAAAACCAAAATATATATAGATGAATAAAATTCAGTGACCAGTGGGTGATGTCCACATAAAACGAAACAAAACCAAAATATATATAAGTGAATAAAGTTCAATGACTCGTGGGTAATATCCATCCATATCAGAGATCCTGACAGAATAACAAGAGGGGAGAACCACCCAAACCCCCCCCCCACAAATCACCCCAACCCACACCACCCTTTCCTATGTGCCTTTTCATACCTGGGAGTACCCACCACCCACACTGGTTGGAGATAGCCCCAACCCCTCAACACTGTTCACTTGGGAGTCATACAAGGGGGCTACATAGTGGCTTTAACACGGTTGCAAGTATTATGCTTGTGCCAAATGTATATCCGCAAATAATCAGTCTGCCATTTCAATGTTCAAATATGGATATCTAAAGTGGGGAGGTAGGTAAAAAAAAAAGGTGGGGGGGAGAGGATCAATCACTCTTTTGACAATCAGGAAGTCTTTTTCTTTTCCTCTGTATATCTTTCCTCTAACCATGCATTATCGACTTCTAGATTTGTACAAAAAGACAATCTTTTCACTGTCCATAATTCTCAACTTAGCTGGATATAACATTGAATATGTTATTTGTTTTAATCGCAAACTGCGTTTAATGTCTGTAAATTTTGCTCGTTTCTTCTGTACTTCCATCGAAAAATCGGGGTAGAAGGAGATTTTTGTTCCATTGTACTCGATATTACCTCATGGACGTGCTTTAGAAAGGATTAAATCCCTATCTCTGTAATTTAACATTTTATTAATAACTGTCCTGGGATTACTTGAGTGTAATCGACTAGGAATTCGATGGACCCGCTCAATTGTAAACAATCTTGAAAAACCCTCTGTACCAAGAGTATCCATTATCCATTTTTCAAAGAAAACGATCATTGATTGGCCCTCTTCCTGCTCGGGAAAGCCCAAAATACGTACATTATTACGTCTTTGCCTATTTTCCAAATTGTCCAATCTCTGTGCTTGATCCATTATTTGTACTTTGGTTTGTTGGAGATCCTTTTTTATAGAGGGTAGTACATCCTCCGTTGTACTAACCCTGTTCTCCAATTCTGTGGTGCATTCACATATTTTTTTATTTTCTTGTCTTATAATGATATAATTTTTCAGGTTATACATTCGATTTGTTAGAGATAGTAAAGAACTATTACATGCCTGAATGGCAGTGAAAACGTCGCTCAGAGTTGGTTCTTTTATTATGATTTAACCAGTGTTGCTGCCATACTGATTTGAACTTCCAGTAGTTTTATTCTCGCCTGTACTCTGTTGGTCCAATTTCTCCATATTTTGTTGATCTTGGTCTTGAGTGTATTCTCCATTAGATTCAATACCTGATGCCATGTCAGTTACACATCTTCCCTTCACACCCCAGGAAACATGGGGAACCCTCGAGGTCTGTGATTTATTAAGGTCTTTCTGTGTGTTCTCCTTTGAGACCTGATTTTTCATCCCTTGATCCCTGCCGGGACATACTGCTGGTTTCAGGCATCGATTTTGTCATATCTTTGAACAACACCTTTTTTGGGAAAATCTGACCTTTGTATTTTAATTATATTTTCAACATTTTCTTGAGGTGGGCCTTCCCCAGCATATGTTTTCTTTTCTTCCTTCTTTTTCCGCCCTCTTCCCTCTTTTGCTTAACATCATTCCAGTTAATACTCTCTTCTCCTCTTGCCTCCTCTTCCCACCTTTCCCCTCCCCCCTCCCCCTCCCTATAATCACTCCCCCTCAATATTAGTGACCAAAGTCCTTGCTTATTAATTCTTTCCCTCCGTGCTCTTTACTGTAATTAATATCCTTTCAGTTTTTGGAATTCAATACTTAGTACACATCAGACTGTGGTCAGGGCTCTGTACACTATTCTCAACCATGTCCATTTAGTATTTCAATATTCAGTACTATATCCCACAAGGTCTATACCCTGCACAGTATTTAACAGCAATGTCCATACGGTGTTTGGAATTCCCTGTTCAATATTTTGCTCAGCATTTAGTAACAGTGTCCATTCTCTGTGTTTAATACTCAGCACAGTAATCAGAAGTTTAAATTCCATGTTTAACATTCAGCTTTCAATATTCATTATTCATAATTCTGTTCTTTGTACATTTATTAAAAACAAATGTCCATTCTATGTTCAGTATTTAGTACTCAGCACAGTAATCAAAAATAGTATCTAGTCAGTATTTAATATGATATGCAATAGTCCAAAGCAGCATCCTTTCAGTGTTTTAATATTTAGCACTCAGAGCCATGCTCATTAATAGTAATTTCCAATGAACCCAATGATCCCGCAGGTATACAGAAGAAAAAAGCAGGAAAAAAAAAAAAATTTGGTTATTTGGTTAATAACAGGTCTCCCGGCTGTACCATTAGAGTATATTTCCATGCAATGAACTACTGTCCTGGGGAAAAAAAAATACTATTATGGAGTACTTCTGAATTGCTGGATACCCTTAAATTTCACTATGTCCATCAGGAATTCCAGAATGTAATTGATTTTCCTATACAATGTGATGTTATAGTACTATAATTCACATTTTCTGGATTCCTGAGTAGCACTGATTTATATTTCAATCAGGCTGCTTAAATATGCAATGTACAATTGTTTAAGTTACTGGATAGCGCTAGTTTATTTCTCAGTCAGGCTGCCTTAATCTGCATTAACCATTTCAGCCCCGGAAGATTTGGCTGCTGAATGACCAGGCCATTTTTTGCGATTCGGCACTGCATCGCTTTAGCTGACAATTGCGCGGTCGTGCGGCACTTTCTTTTGGTGGTATTTGATCATCTCTGCAGTTTTAATTTTTTGCGCTATAAAAAAAAGAGAGACAATTTTGAAAAAAACACAATATTTTGTACTTTTTGCTATACTAAATATCCCCATTTTTTTTAAAAAAGCTAATTTTTTCTCAGTTTAGGCCGATATGTATTCTTCTACATATTTTTGGTAAAAAAAAAATCACAATAAGTGTATATAGATTGGTTTGTGCAAAAGTCATAGCGTCTACAAAATAGGGGATAGACTTATAGCATTTTTATTATTAATTTTTTTTTACTAGTAATGGCGGTGATCTGCGATTTTTATCGGGACCGTGACATTATGGCGGACACATCAAACACTTATGACACATTTTTGGGACCATTGGCATTTATACAGCGATCAGTGCTATAAAAATGCACTGATTACTGTAATGCCCCATACACACGGTCGGATTTTCCGATGGAAAATGTCCAATCGGAGCGTGTTGTCGGAAATTCCGACCGTGTGTGGGCTCCATCGGACATTTTCCATTGGATTTTCCGACACACAAAGTTTGAGAGCAGGAGATAAAATTTTCCGACAACAAAATCCATTGTCGGAAATTTCGATCGTGTGTACACAAATCCGACAGACAAAGTGCCACGCATGCTCAGAATAAATAAAGAGATGAAAGCTATTGGCCACTGCCCCATTTATAGTCCCGACGTACGTGTTTTACGTCACCGCGTTCAGAACGATCGGATTTTCTGACAACTTTGTGTGACCGTGTGTATGCAAGACAAGTTTGAGTCAACATCCGTCGGAAAAAATCCTAGAATTTTGTTGTCGGAATGTCCGACCGCGTGTACGCCCTATAAAAGTGTCGCTAGCAGGGAAGGGGTTAACACTAGGGGGCGATCAAGGGGTTATTTGTGTTCCCTGTGTGTGTTTCTAATAGTAGGAGGAGGGGACTGACCTAGAGGAAATGTCAGATCATGATTCCTAGCTATTAGGAACTCACGATCTGTTTCTCCTCACAGGACAGAACAGGGATTTGGGTGTTTACACACACACACATCCCTGTTCTGCCTCTCGTGCCCACGACCACTCATGGCTGGTGGTCATCGCAACCATCGGCCATGAGCATCAGCATCCCCGTGCCTGCTATCTCGCTTAAAGGAGCCGACGTATAGCTACAACGGCTCGCGGGATCGTGCTGACCTGCCGCCGTATAATGACGGCGGCTGGTCGGCAAGTGGTTAATATGCAATGTACAGTACAGTGTGATATGACGGTATAAAAGTTGTGTAGTATATCACACTCTATATCACTGAACTGCACTCCTTGCCTCCGGTCCTCTGAGCTCTCCAGGCACTGTTGAAATCCTGACACAGACTGAACATTCACTGAAAGTTTATGCGTTCGTGCTAACAAGCGCATATACTCACACTGGTCATGCTTTCTACTCCTCAGTCATTCAAATGAGTGGCTTTTCCTCCTCCCTTCTCCCCCTCCTCCTCACCCCAGCCCCAGGGCCCGACCTCAGTCAGAGTCCAAGACATGGTGTGGGTGTATAGATGGGGTATGGAGACACCAGAGTGCAGGTCGTATGGGAGAGACATGAGGACAAAAGAAAGCCCCGGATACAAGACGGCAGACCCAGCAAGTTCAAAGCTCACTGTCAGTGTAACACCGAAGTATGCAGGGGGGATCACTACGTCCCCTTCCACTCTGCACATCTCACTCTGCTCTGGATACTCTCTGAGGACTCAGGGAGTACACTCCCCTCTTCTCTGTGATGCACTGATAGACCGATGTGATCCGAGTACTCAGAGCGCTCCAGGTACAGTGCAGCTGCTGGCCAGGCAATTAGCTAAGATCAGATAAGAGTAAAAACAGCATGGAGGTGTAAAGATAACCACGGAGCTATGCTTGCTTCAACCTCTCATGGCAGGAATAGCGGCACAGCATGGACCTGGTGAAACACCCACTCACATTGCCCTTCGTCTCAAGCCACTTCCCCTCTGAAAGTTCACACTTGTTTAATAATAAAAGTACATAGAACAAACGTAGTCAAAACATAGCCAAAGTTCGGTAACCGGAATGGGTAGTCAGCCAAGCCAGAAAGTCAGGGATCAATGTAGTGAAACAGCAAGCAGAATCTGGAGCCAGAAGGGATGTCAGCCAAGCAAGTCTTTTAACAGGAACACAGGAGATAGTCTCTGTGATTCTGACCAAGGGAAGGCAGAGATCCTCTGGGCTGGAGGGCAAGTAGGCAGGACTGACAAGCAAGATATCATCAACAGCTAAGTAACTGTGGAGAGATAGGAGCTGGCAATTAGCCAACAGCTGAGCTGCCAGCTCTGAGAAGGAAGGGCTGAGCCCAGCCCTGACTGTTACTAGTATAGTTGTGTCTAGGTAATTTAAGCAAATTAGCTTAGGTGTGTGATCAATTTTACATAGAGTTAGTGCTAAAAAAAAAAGCATCAGGTTTATTCGCTTTAGTGTAAATTTTGTGTCAGGATCTATGGAAGGATTTTTCTGCAGAATCTGTAATACAAAGTTCTATTTCAAGCTTAGACTTGTCAAGGAGTTGTCTAGTGAGAGGGGTGGGGTCAGTTCAGACTTGCTCGTGAGCCTGATGGAGGGCGCCATCTAGGCATTTGTGAAGGAGCTTTTTCTCTTTTCTGAGATGGGAAGCTTGACTGATGCAAGTGCCTCATATCACTGGTTTATGTGCTTCCCAGATCGTCAGGGGTGAGATATCAGGTGTTGAATTAACTGAAATATAGTCTTTAAATGCTGATGCTATTTCTTGGCAGTGAACTGGGTTGGAAAGTATGTTATCATTTATACACCAGGTCTGGTCTTTGAGGTAGATATCATCAATGAGGACAAGTAGTGATGACAGCGCTGTGGTCGGTCCACGGGAAAGGGTTAATGTTTGAAGATAGAAGTAAAGAAGAGGATCCAATGGTAATGAGTATATGATTGATCCGAGAAAAGTTTTGTGTGGATAAGAGTAGTGCGTTTATTAACGCCTGGCAGGGTGTTGTTCTCGCCAGGAGTCCAGCAAGGAGAAGCGGTGTAAAAGTTGTTGAAAGCTTAGTTTAGATGTGCAGGGGAAGGAAGGTTGAGGGGATTTGTCTAGACAAGGCTATATGGTATGATTAGAGTCTCCGCAGTCTGTGGGGACGCTCTACAGCTGAAGTCTGGGAGGGAGGGGGGGGAGGGAAAAAGGAGAAGAGAGATATAAGGAAATAGAAGAAAAGAGAAAACGCTCAATAATTGAAGGAGCAACCAAACCCATGACACAGACAAGGCCACGGGAAGGTAAAAGTGTGCCCCACGTGTTGCGAAAAAAACCTGCAACAGTGGGGTGAAAAATTGTCCATATAGAGTCCTGTATATTGAACTCATGGACAGTTGGGGGACACAGTGACTCTCACGAGGATCACACAGCCATGTAAAATATACCAAAAGATGGAAGTGACTGACTAAACTGAATAGAGCTAAACTGGAAAAGGAGAGAAATGAAAATCGGGGGGGGGGGGGGGGGTTCCAGTGAACAAAAACAAAAAAAGAAAAAGTGGGGGGGTTGAGTTTAGTAGTGCATGTAGAGAATAAACCCTATGTTTAGTATATATAGTGTGTGTAGTAATATGACTGAACAGAAGTGACTCCATTTTGTGGGGCCATAAAGTCAGATAAATTCATATATCTTAACTTGTATCAGACTCAAGTTAAGTCAACTAGTTCTGTTTTTCAGCTTGGTAACAGGTTTTCTATAAAGCACACATATAAGAAAATATAGCTTGCGTAAGCAGTTTTATTCTGTACCATCTAAATAAAGATTTGTGGCTCAGTATGTCTGGGCCACCTTTCCTGTGTAATGAGACATGAAACAGGGAAGCAGGACTCATGACTATGAGTCATGAAAGCAGATGGCATAAGTTACTCTAGTGACCTATGTCAGCCATTTTGTGAAAGGTTAATCATTTGACCATTAATGATATGTAATGATATGTAATGATATGAAATGTACACCCCTGTATTAACCACTCCCATCTTCCATATTATGATTAGTTAGTGATGACCATATATAAATTGTATACCCGCCCAGAATAAAACAGATAGCTTTGGACATAACCTCTTCATCATCTCTTTTTGTGTTCACCAAGAAGCTATCTCCTCAGTACAGAGAGGGTCTTGTGAGTGTGGTAATTGCTGTGATTATACCTAGCTGGTCTTGTCAGGTATACGGAAATACCGTTTGAATCATTTCAGTGTGGAGTATTAAAAGGAAACCATATAGGTAACTGTAACTTACAGTATAATAACAGAAACGTGAATGGGTTTGAATTGTGGTTCAGGACCAATATAGAGGAGTAAACTCCATTATAGTTGAGGGAGAAGGTGAGGGTGTTCCAAGGGGTCATGATAAGTAGTTTAAAACAAGAGGTAGAATAAAAAAAATGGTGGAAACGTCATTGGAAAAATTAACAACAGTAGTATGATGAGATTATCAGGCTGGTGCTGCTGGCTGATTCCAACCTGCAACTACTTGTTACTGACCTTTGGCTTGTTTATTGACTATGCCTCTGTTTTTTGTTTTTTTCCCTTATTTTTTCAATATTTTTTAATATTTTTATTTTTATTTAACAGTATGCTATACATGGATTTCACTTTTACACATGTACACGCTTTATCAATGTTACAGTATCAAGGTTGGTAGAGAATGAGTAGTAAAGTCAACTAAGAAAGCAAATTAAACTAGAGAAACAAGGCTGGGTACCTTTTATAAAGATAATAAACATAGGATAAACATAGGATAAATCTACAATAATGTAAGCAATTTAGACATCAATGGTGACTTCCCAAAGGGTGGGGTACCAGAGGAGGGTTATCATGCCACCATTACAGATGAGCAGTACAAGCTGTGTAGTTGAGCCAGCCTGACCACTGTGCGCAGAAGGATTGGCTTTTGCCATTTTTAACAAAGAACATGAGTTCATATTGAGTCTGAATGTTGAGGTGTAGCAGAAATTAGGCAAACTCTGGTGGTTCTAGGCATTTCCAACTGGAGGCAATCACTTTTTTGCAACAATCAAGCTATGAATTATAAAAGTAAAATGGGACTTAGGCCATCGATTGTGCTGTAGTAGAAGGAGGGCCATAGCTGGATCCAGGGTTTGTTTGTACCCAGTAATTGTAGAGATGAGTTATAACACCTGCTCCCAAAAGAGGGTGATTTTGGGGCAATGCCATCAGACAAGCAAGAGGGAGCCTGTCTCACCACAATTCCTCCAACAGGATGGTGATGTATTTCTGGAGAATTCAGAGATCCATTGGGGGGTAAGATACCAGTGGTGTACAAGTTTTAGGTGGGCTTCCCAATGTGAGGTACAGTGGGAAACTTTTAGAAGAACTTTGGTTGCATTGTTCCACTGAGCAAGATTGAAGGTGCTGGAAAGGTCTAATTCCCAGGATTTCATTGATGGGATTTCCTCCTGGGAAATTGTGGTTAGGAGTAGTCGGTAGAAGAAAGTAATGCCCTTTTTGCAGGGTGTAGGAGAAGCGTAGAAGGAGAGGACTTCTTGACGTACGAAGGGGACTGATTTGAAGATGGGTCCCAATATGTGATGAATACGTAGATATTTGTAAAAGTCTCTATAAGGAAGGTTGTAGCGCTTCTGAAAATCTTCATAGGAGGGTAGATTGGAGTTCACTAGAAGGTGATCGATCAAGTAAATACCCGCTTTGTGCCATTCTTTGAAGGATATATCTTCAGTGAAGAATTCTAGGGTTGTTAGAGGGAGAGATTGTAAGTCAGCAGGAGATTGTTTAGGGGTGGCCGAGCAGGAGGTCATAGTAGTTCAGATAAATAAAAAAGTGCAGCACGGGATAATAAACCAATGGTATTACCAAGTGAACCTTATATATAAATTACATTAAAGTGACATATGTATCATAATCAAAAGTATCCAGTGAAAAAAAACAAGTTAAGAAATCAGGTGAAAAATAAAAAAAAGAATCTATACATAAATGTATGTGTTAAAATAATAATGTGACCAACAAAGTTCATAAGCGAAGGTGTCCCAATGGAAAACTTCAGTGCAGGAACCAGGGTCTAAGTTCTCTGCTTGTGTTGCCCATCACCTTACAGTAAACAATGGAGGATTACCGGAAATCCTGCGACCGCCCTTTTCAGGGGGGTCAAAACAGGCTTAGTAGAAAACACAGGAACACTGTTAGGGATTTCCAGGTGACCAGGGCATCAATCAGGAGTAGCTTCCATGGTTCACTTCCAGAAAATAAATGCTGCGCACCAATGGATGACCAAATGTCAAGACTAATACTCACCGAGGCCAAGATGCCGAGAGCGGCTCGCCCTTACGAGCACATGCACCCAGACCCCCGAAGTTGATACAGGGAGCTGGGGGCACGTGGAGGCACGGGCTTCCGGTATGCAGGAGATCCGTAGGTGGGAACTGAGGCACTGGGAGTCCGTATATCAGGCAAAAGGTCAGAACCGGGTATCAGGCAGGAGCAAGTCCGTTAAGCAGGCAAAAGGTCAGAACCGGGTATCAGGCAGGAGCAAGTCCGTTAAGCAGACAAAAGGTCAGAACCGGGTATCAAGCAGTGGCAGATCCGTTTAACAGGCAGAGGTCAGATGGGTATCAGGCAATCAGGCAGAGGCAAGTCCGTTATAAGCATGCAGAGGTCAGATAGGTATTAAGCAATCAGCGGTATAGGTGTTTAACAAGCCAGGGGTTCGGTACACAGAGCAGCAGACAGGTTTGCACAGGAACAACTAAAGCACAGGGAGCAGGAGGAGCTGACGACGAACCAGCAACCCGACTGGGTGCTGGAGTCATCATAAATAGTCTCCCCCCGGCGAGTGCGTCAGCGTGACGCGCTACCGGGTACCCGCACGGGCGACGGCGAGCACACGGGGACCACCGTGCACCCGCACGCGCCGCACCATCAGGCCGTGGACGGGTGTGTGGCGAAGCGCCAGTCCACCGCGCATGCGCCCCGGAGCCCGGCGAGCTGAGACGCTCTCAGTCTCCTGACAGTGCCCCCCTCCTAAGGGCAGACACTGGACGCCCAGGCTAGCCATCAATTCCGGGTGATCTTGGTGGAAGGCTTGGATTAGCCGTGGAGCATGCAGGTTCCTAGCGGGTTCCCAAGAATTGTCTTCTGGTGGGTAACCCTTCCACTGGATCAGGTACTGTAGCTGCCTGCCCTTCTTTCTGCAGTTCAGGATGGACTCCACCTCGAACTCATTTTCGCCATCCACCCTGATTGGCGGAGGAGGAGGCTCTCCTCTTCCTGGAACAGGCTTCAACAATGATACATGGAAGACAGGATGAATCCGGTATGTCTTGGGTAGTGCTAGCTCAACAGCCACAGGGTTAATGATTCTCTTGACTTGGAAAGGACCGATGAACTTGGGTCCAAGTTTTCGAGATGGCAAAGGTAATTTAAGGTTAGTGGTGGATAGCCAGACCTCCTCTCCTAAGTCAAACTTTGGGTTCACCTTCCTGCCCCGATCGTACTGTTTCTTGTAATCTTCTTGCGCCTTGTGTAACATGTCTTGAATTTTCTGAAAGTTGGATTGCAACGAGGTTATCCTGTCCTGGACTGCAGGAACTGTCATTTCAGGGATGTCGTTAGAAAAGAACGTGGGGTGGAACCCACAATTTGCCCAGAAGGGTGTTTGGTTGGTAGAGGCATAAACTGAATTATTATAAGCGAATTCAGCATATGGGAGAAGACTTGCCCAATCGTCCTGGGAACCTGAGCAGACGCAACGGAGGTATTGCGTTTGATTAGTCCTCTCCATTTGGCCGTTGCTTTGAGGGTGATACGCTGAGGAGAGACAGACTTTGATGCCAAGGGTCTTGTAGAGTTCCCTCCAGAATTTGGACGTAAATTGCACGCCCCTATCCGACACAATACTTTTTGGTACACTATGCCTAACGACCTCTTTCAAAAAGATATTGGCTGTGTCTGCGGCAGAAGGAGTGCCCCTCATAGGTAAAAAATGGGCCATCTTGGAGAGACGGTCGATAACGACAAAAATGGTGGAAAAATTTTCTGAGGTTGGCAAATCAACAATAAAATTCATGGACACATCGGCCCATGGCCGTTCCGGGATGGGCAAAGGTTTGAGCAAGCCCCAGGACTTAGCGTTTTGGCCCTTGTTCCGTTGACACAGAGGGCAGGATGCCACGTACTCCTTACAGTCCCGTCTCCATCCAGGCCACCAGAAGGAGCGAGAAATCAGCTCAGACATCTTCTTTATCCCGAAATGTCCTGCCATTTTATGGTCGTGACACATTTTAAGGGTTAAAGGCCATGTTTCTTGCGGTACAAAAATTTTTCCTCTAATTCAAAAAAGATCCTCATATTTCTTCAAGGAATGCACTTCTGGTTTAGTACACGAGCTAGATGAGGATCTGATGGATGACATTAGGTCCGCCTGAGTCAATCCAAGAAAGTTTTGTGGAGAGAGGATAGTGCTTGGTGCTGATGTTTGAAAATCTGCGGAGAACATCCGGGAGAGTGCGTCTGCCTTTCCGTTCTTTGCCCCAGGTCTGTAGGATATATGGAAGTTGAAACGGGAAAAAAAGAGAACCCAACGGGCTTGTCGGGGTTTAGTCGTTTTGCTGTTCGGAGGTATTCTAGATTCTTGTGATCCGTAAAGATCATGACCGGGTGTACTGCACCTTCCAGCAAATACCTCCATTCCTCCAAAGCGAACTTTATGGCCAGCAGCTCCCTGTCACCCACATCATAATTGAGTTCCGGTGGACTGAGTCTCCTGGAAGCGAAGGCTACAGGATGTAGAATGGCTTTAGGTCCCTGTCTCTGGGAGAGAATTGCTCCAGTTGCGATTTCTGATGCATCTACCTCCAGCACGAATGGTTGAGTCGGGTCAGGATGACGAAGAATCGGAGCGGAACTGAACAACCTCTTCAATTTCAGAAAAGCTTCTTGAGCGGCTGGGGACCACTGAAAAGAACCGTGCTGACGGGTTAGTTGGGTGATAGGTGCCACAATAGCGGAGAATCCAACAATAAATTTTCGATAGAAGTTGGCGAACCCTATAAACCGCTGTACCCCTTTTTTGTCAGATGGGGCCGGCCACTCTTGAATTGCCTGAATCTTCTGTGGGTCCATTGCGACCCCATTGGTTGAAAGGATGAACCCAAGAAATTGTATGGTCGATTTTTCGAATTCACATTTTTAAGCTTTCAGGTATAGCTTGTGTTGCTTAGTATGGTAAGGACCTTTTTTACGTGTCCCTTGTGCATTTCCAGAGTGGAGGTGAAAATAAGAATATCATCCAGGTATACAACAAGGAAGTCATCCAGGTATTCACGGAATACATCATTTACCAAGTGTTGGAAGGTGGCCTGGGCATTACAAAGTCCGAATGGCATCACTAGGTACTCGAAATGCCCGAACCTGGACCTAAAAGCCGTCTTCCACTCGTCCCCAGCCCTGATCCTGACGAGGTTGTAGGCCCCCCGGAGGTCGAGTTTAGAGAATACTTTAGCTGATCGGAACCGTTGAAATAGCTCGGGAATGAGTGGTAGTGGATACCGGTTTTTAATAGTGATGTTGTTGAGCTGCCGATAATCTACACAAGGTCTCAAAGTACCATCCTTCTTCCCAACAAAAAAGATACCGGCTCCGGCAGGTGAGGACGAGGGACGGATGAAGCCTTTTTTGAGATTTTCATCGATATATTGTTTAAGAGCTTCTAGCTCAGTTTCCGAGAGAGGAAATATACGGCCGAACGGGATCTCGGATCCGGGCAGGAGGTCGATCGGACAGTCGTAAGACCGATGAGGTGGTAGGCGGTCAGCCATTTGTTTACTGAAGACTTCTTGAAACTCAAGGTACTCGGAGAGGACATGTTGGAGGTTGCCTGACGGAGCAGCAATCGTAGCACAAACTTTAGGAGCCGTGAGGAGACAATGTTGAGAGCAATACTGAGAGGAGAAGGATACCGCCTTGGTGCTCCATTTAATCTGTGGGTCATGAGCCTGTAACCAGGGAAAGCCCAGTATAACAGGGAAGATGGGTGAATGAATAAGGTCGAGCCGTAGAAACTCCCGGTGGCCGGAATCAGTGGTCACCAGAATAGGTTGGGTTTCCTGGGTGATGGGTCCTGAGCGAGGAAGAGATCCATCGGCCAGATGTACCCGTAGACCTTGAGTTTTGGTTTGCAGAGGAATATTCAGACTGTGGGCCAAGGCAGCATCTATGAAGCAATTGCATGCTCCGGAATCAATGATGGCCTGCAAGAGGGTCTCCCCTTCCGGAAGCTGTAGGGAAACAAACAACATCACGTAAGTCTTTGGGATACTGTTGTTTGGACAGTTCAACACATTTGGCTGAGGGAACTTACTAGGCCTGATCGGACAGTTGCGCAGGAAGTGTCCGGCTCCTCCGCAATAGAGGCACAGGTTGGACTGCCGTCTGCGTTGCTTCTCTTCAGAGGTCAGCGGGGCCCGGACCAGGCCGAACTGCATAGATTCGACCTCAGGAACTGGTGTAGCAGCAGCCGTCGTTGAGGTCGGGGTCTGAGCTGAATGGGGTCTTGATAGCGCCCAGGTGGGGCGCGGGCCTTGGAAGCGCTCTGAGCGTCGCTCCCGCAGTCGCCTATCCAATTTCGTGGCTGCTTGGATTAATTCTTCCAAGGAATCAGGGGTTTCCATCCTAGCTAATTCATCCTTGAGTAACTCGGACAAGCCTTGGCGGTACTGATAGCGTAGGGCCGGCTCGTTCCAATTTGTATCGGCCACCCATTTACCAAATTCCACCGTATAGTCCTCGATAGGTCTTCTTCCTTGGGACAGGTGGTGCAAGATGGCCTCAGCTGTAGCCATACGCTGCGGGTCATCATTGAGCTGGGACATACTCTCAAAGAAGGCATCAATTGTATTTAGAACTGGACTGCTCTGTTCCATCAAGCTGTGGGCCCAGGCTTGAGGTTCCTCCGACAATAAAGAAATCGCAAATCCCACCTTAACGATTTCTGAAGAAAAGGTTCTAGGCTGGAGGGCGAAGTAGAGGGAGCATGCGTTTTTGAAGGCCCTGAACTTCTTACGGTCCCCTGAGAACCGTTCCGGTGTGGGGACCCTGGGTTCCGGGAGCGCCATGAAGACTGTGGGATTGGCAGAAGCCTGAGGGAGCGAGCCCCCACTGCTGGGTGCGGGAGCTGCGGCTGCAGAGGGCAGGGACCCTGTGATTTGCTAAAGGCGGTTGTCAATTTGGGTATAGCCTTCCTGTAGCTTTTGTACTGAGTCAGCGAGAGTGGATACCTGTTGACACAGGATCTCCAAAGGAGAGCGCGCTCTGTCGGCCTCGGACATCTGGCTGGTTCATACTGTCAAGACTAATACTCACCGAGGCCAAGATGGTGAGAGCGGCTCGCCCTTACGACCACGTGCACCCAGACCCCCGAAGTTGATACAGGGAGCTGGGGGCACGCGGAGGCACGGGTTTCCGGTATGCAGGAGATCCGTAGGTGGGAACTGAGGCACTGGGAGTCCGTATATCAGGCAAAAGGTCAGAACTGGGTATCAGGCAGGAGCAAGTCCATTAAGCAGGCAAAAGGTCAGAACCGGGTATCAGGCAGGAGCAAGTCCGTTAAGCAGGCAAAAGGTCAGAACCGGGTATCAAGCAGTGGCAGATCCGTTTAACAGGCAGAGGTCAGATGGGTATCAGGCAATCAGGCAGAGGCAAGTCCGTTATAAGCAGGCAGAGGTCAGATAGGTATTAAGCTATCAGCGGTATAGGTGTTTAACAAGCCAGGGGTTCGGTACACAGAGCAGCAGACAGGTTTACACAGGAACAACTAAAGCACAGGGAACAGGAGGAGCTGACGACGAACCAGCAACCCGACTGGGTGCTGGAGTCGTCAGAAATAGTCTCCCCCCCGGCGAGCGCATCAGCGTGACGCGCTACCGGGTACCCGCACGAGCGAGGGCGCGCACACGGGGACTGCCGTGCACCTGCACGCACCGCACCATCAGGCCGCGGACGGGTGTGCGGCGAAGCGCCAGTCCACCGCGCATGTGCTCCGGAGCCCAGGGAGCTGAGACGCTCTCAGTCTCCTGACACCAAAGGGGCAAGAGCGCACCAATGGGTGACCATTGAGACAGGAAATGCGCAGCAATGGGGGGTACTCCCACAGAGGGATATGTGGTTTGTAGAGGTTACTACTTATGGCCATAAGTAGAAAACTGGCAGGTGGGCCTGATCAAACAACCCATGTGAAAGGGGCCTTAGAGACGACGAAAGCTTCCCCAACACATAAATATGTTGTAAAACTACACCCATATTAAATGAATGCCCCATCCCTAATTAAAGTAAATCCCCTGTCTCCAGTGGCTTTCTGGACATGCATTGAAGAAAGATGTCCCTAAAAGGTTTTTTGAAATGTTGGCAACTATGGGGGCCCCTGACCTGGGCAGCTATCGTTTCAGAAAACAAGCGAGTCGCTCTGTTTGTACACTGAAGCCGATGCCTGCCAGGGTGAGAAGCCCCTCCCCTTTCCACTGTATAGACTTGGGAAGTAAACTGCTAACCGGAGGGAGATCCCGCAGCTCGCAATGGGAGTAAATGGCCCTGGATGAGTGGCAAGGGCTGCGGCACGGGGTCAGGGGGGCCCTTCATGGTTTCTTGCATCGGGTCACTGAAGGTTCTAATTACGCCTTTGAATACACTGATACCAGTGTAAATGGTTGGTGGTTTAGATCAGCACCTAGTATCATGTATCTGCCCTTTGGGTCGCATTCAACAAATTTCTGTGTGAAGGTGATAGTGTCTTTAATTGCAATCATTACACCTTTAGGTTTTTTTTTCTCAGTTGGAAAAAAAGCAGTAAGGGAATTTATGGTGAGAGACTTGAGGTGGTGTTTGATGAATCAGGTGGGTTTCCTGTGCACACAATGCATTGCATTTTTGGGAGATAGTATCTCTTCATAGCATTGATCTTTTGAAGGGGCTATTCAGGCCCTTCACATTGAGGGAAACGATTTTGAGGGACATCCTTAAGCTGTAGGTGACCTGAGAAGTGTGGAATGATTTTAGGTTAAAAGAGGTGTATCAGACCAGTATTATGAGAGGGCTGAAGAAGTGTGCATGGTCTGAATGATGTATCACAGTTCAGAATCAATACATTTATATTCTGAGACAATCAATAATAATTAACGTTTGAAGTAAAGTGGTGTACAATTAAAAGAACAATATGCAACAAGTTTAAAAAGAAAATACAATAAGATCAATAACTGAGACTCAAGTCCCAAAGAAAAAAAAAAAACATAGTGTACAAACTACTAGTGTGTAAGGGTATGCGGTATGAGAGACTAAGCCAGGGGACTGGATAAACTTTGCACAACAGAGGCTCTTGTGAGCTTGTGAGAATCAATTTGGACCGGGAGTTGGGTTCCTGGCGTTTGTTCAGGAATGAGGAGGATTGGAGCGAACATTCGCATTTGCTGAGGGTACAGGTATATTCCATTGCTGGGGAAGTTTTTTCGTCTCCATCGGTGAGCGGAGGATGTGATTTTGCCCTTGGTGGGTGACCTGAAGTGTGGCTGGGAATAGCCAGTTGTAGACTATTTTCCTTTCCGTTCACTTCTGTAATCGGAGCAAACTGTCTGTGCCGGGCAAGAGTGACAGCTTTGAGGTCTGCATAAATTGAGATATGGAAGAAGGGATCTGGTAATTTTCTCACCTTACGGGCTGCAGCCATGGCTCTGTCCTTGAGATTAAAAAAATGAATTCTCGCTAGGACATCCCTTGGTACCATATCAGGAAGTGTGTTTGGTTTGGCTATGTGATGGGCTCTGTCTATGATGAGATCCTGTGTATTTTCCATAGGCAGAAGGGTTTTTAGCAGTTGTAGTAGGTAAGGGGTGAGCTCTGGAGGAGAGATTGATTCAGGAATGCCTCTGAATTTCAAATTATTCCTCCTGGACCTATCCTCTAGGTCTGTAACTTTGTTTTTTAGCCACTGGACATCAGCATTGCATTCCTGATAGCTGTCCACTATTACATTGTGGGCAGCTATGCAATCTCCCATTTTGTGTTAAACTCTGTCTATTCTGTCCTCTAGCTTTTCCACATGGATTTGTAAATCTGAGACAGTTTTACAAAGTTCAGCCTGTAAATCTTTCTTTAGGGACATAAGCATATCTTTTAGTGTATGCTCAGAGGCTGGATGATCAGAAGTAGGGAAGGAAGATAGTGTCCTGAGCTGCTAATGTAGGTTCAGGTTCCCCCATTGCAGAATTAAGTTTTCTACTTACAGGACCCTTTGAGGCTGGAGAAAGCTGTTGGAGAATCAGCAGCTCGTTTGTAGGAGAGCTTGTCAACCTGCCTTTGCCTGAGTGTCTCCTGGTTATCTCCTGGTGCTGCTGCTGAAGAAGGGGAGTGATCCATGTGCTCTCCGTCGCCATCTTGCGTCTCCTCTCTTCCCATAGTCTGTCAGCTTCTTGGGTTGTGAAGACCCCGTGTTGCGGCGGGTTAATGAGCCCTGTGACATCCAGACTCCCTGCGGTTGTGAGACACTGTGTCTACTGTGCGACCATTCACTTGAGTGGCCAAACCATGCCCCCAACTATGCTTCTGTTCTATCCCCACCTGGTTATCTGCTACTGGACCCCATATTGCTCACCTCTTGGAGGGGCAATCCTGAGGACTGCAACTAGGCACTAACGCAGCAAAATCAATCTCCATCATCAGGAGCTCTGGTGAACACCAGTTAGTACTTAGATGCTGCACCTCAGGTGAGCAACTTGTCTTTGAGCCTGACCCCTGATCATGATACCCATAGAGCAGAGCAGGGTCTGTCAATGTCCGCTCTGCATAAACTAAGCAGACACAGATGTGTTATCTGCCCACACTGCTCTTATCAGCAGGGGATCAGGGGATAGACCCCCTACTGATCTTAATGGAGTCTACGCCATGTGAAAGAAGCAACAATGCATGCAAATAAAATATAATTAAACTTTGGCTAATACAACAATAGGAACACCCTGGTAATCGCTATGCACAACTTGCACCTCCCAGGACAGCCTCAGGATGTCCACAGTCCATGCACCAGGATGTCAAGCTAACACCCCATTGTCACACAGGAATTTAATAAGAATACAGCTTGTGCTGTACTATCAATCCAGAACCAGGCATAATATGCTTAGCTTGCTTCCACACCATTACATAAACAAGAGCTGTTCTTCTTTCCGTATTCTTTTTTAAGATCCAGGTACTTTATTCATGTTTTCTTCACTTAATTTGATTTCATTCATGGTTTACCAGCTTAGGCCAACTTGCGCATTATACAGCTATTATACGTATGCTTGAAAAAAAATTGCAGATTTACATGCTAAAAAAAATTAAAATATTGTTTTTCATTACATTGTTGGCACATGTCCTGTGCAGCCAGATTCTTAACTCAGGTGTTCCTACACCATATGGGTCTATCAGATTCATTTTTTGAAGTGTAATGAATGCAGAGAAGTGATGTTTCACACATTTGTGCCCTGCAATGGCTTTAGTTGATCAGCCTCAATAAAGCTGAGCGTTATATTTGAATTTCTGGGATCTGCTTATCTGCTTTTGATTAATGCTTTTTCTTTGCCTGTAACCAAGAAGTATTGAAGACAGTCAACTAGCATTATTAGAAAATGTAATTAAACTTGATTTAACAGTTTTCCAAAACAGTTACATTTAAGGCATGTCAGTTGCTTGTGCTCTCAACCGAACTGTCAGACCATCGACTGACTGGTGTCATAACTGATCACATGTGCAGTACCATAGCAATTGCTGATCAAACATAGACTAACATGGCAGTTTCCTTGGCTGTATAGGATTGGAGTTCTATTTAACAGGTAAGTTTTGAAATGTTTTAGAGTGAAAGAAAAATGTCACAGGAAACATTGTGGGATAATGTTAGTGTGGAGGCAAGTGGACAAATCTTTAAATGAGGTTGCCATGCAATTCATTCCTATTTATAAATAGAGATGAATGAGCTGATCCTGGATAAAATTCTAAAAAAACTACCAAAAAATAGTAGATTTACATTCTTGAGAATTAGTGGCCAAAGTGAATTTTAAACATTACATACACCTCTACCTATAGATTAGAAGACAGTAAAGGCATGCGTAGTGATGAGAAAATAATTCCCAATTCACAAAAATGCAAAGCACTGATACAGTGTCTATGCCCTCATATAGGAATACATTTCTGGACCAAGTAGATACCAATATGCATGCCTAAATAATAAAGCAAGTTTCCAAGAATATACATGTACCAGGAACTATAAAGAAAAGAAAATTCAAGCTGTTGTCTTTGAGGTCAGCAGAATCTTTTCCCTATGTTTAAAGCACTGCACTGAAAGTTAGAATGAATGTTTTTAACCTAAACGAGAACTTGGCCACAGAACATAAGCAAACGTCTGTTCGTTTTCATTTTGTTCTTGACATTTTCAGGCTAACAACTGAGAGACATTTAGAGTCTTCTCAGCACGGCTTTGTGTGGTAAGGAAGGGTGATAATACAAAAAGTGCCACTTTGACCTTCATCATAGCACATGTTCTCATGCAATAATCATCCTTGTTTGTTTATCGTGACTTGGAAAAATGGAAGTCAAATGACTGTGAAAAAGCAGATGATGTCATTAACATGCTGTCATAGTAATATATTAAGTTTCAAAACTAAACTTCACACAATGGCACATAGACTAATCACCCAGTAAATAATGTGTTAGCTGCTAGATTTAAATTCTTGTATATCTTGCAAAAATGTGTGATTTATAACATTAGAAATGTCCATACGGTATACTTTACATTATCCAAATACACATAACACTATAAATGGAAGGGCAGTCTGGCTTACTACACCTCCCAGCACACTGTAACTTCTGCTGTCTTACACAGTAAAACTTCTATTGTTTAACTGATTATATGCTCTATGGTATAATTGTTGGCCTATGTGCAACAACATGGATCCATACTTTGCTGCTTCTGAATTTGGAGAACAATGATCGCCATATCTCTTTGATCCCCCACCATCTTCTGTAAAACTGAGTGATAAAACAACATAAAAAATGGCACATCTATTTTGTTATTTTAGTTGATATTTGGTTAACTGACAGAAGAGGAACCAAAAAACTGTGTAAATAATGATCTTGTTCCATAAAGGTAGCAGATGGACCACAATGCATGGTAGGGGATTAGATATCTGACACATATGGTAGTGTGCAGATGTGAAGATTTTGCAGGAGGCAATAGATTAAACAAACTTCACACTCATACTTTGTGGAGACTCAAACCAAGTCCTTTTTCCATTTCTAGATACATTTCTGCCTGCTCAATCCACGAGTCCAATTAAATTGACATTTACTCTCCAAAGATAATTTGGTTGACTCCTGGTGTGAATCCAACCCTGTCAGCAGACACTATACACATTACTCTCACCGGCATAAGTCATTTTCTAAGATCGACCATATCTTCCTCACTGTAGGTATGACCCCAGAACTTCTTTTATCAGTCATTGTACCCTTCTCCTGGACTTAACACAGTGCAGTCTGCACCGCTATTGCCTCCACTGTCCCTAAATAACAAGATACTTCTTGGTGTATTAATGATTCCACAAAAAATTTGATTGGAGAAAATTAAAATGAGTTTACAATACAGTACAGTCAGCATATCATTTTGGAATAGGTTCCATGACTAAACAATACAGTAAGATGATACATGGTATGAACAACCCATAAAACATGGTGTGGGTAACTGTTGAAGTTATTCAGCAGCCTTTATTACATGCTTATTAATTGGTCTAGCATTAACATAAAACAATAAGAGAACATATAAGTATTTGTTGCTTTTCAAAGCCAACTCATTCGGCTAATTGGGACAATACCACGGAGACCAATATCAGCAGGTCTGGACAGTGGTAATTTCAATTCTGGTGGGGTCAGCCTCCATCTTGTGTTATGGGTCATAATGAAAAATGCTGGTGTGTAGGGTCTAGTCATGTGTAGGAATAGGTAGAGAGGGATTGGTGAGAAAGGAGAAGAGGATAGTGAAAGGGGGATAAAGTAAAGTAGAGAGAGAGAGGAGGGGGGATGGGGGAGAGAGGGGAGGGGTAGGGACCGCTCTCCGACCCAGACCCCCATTCAGGACATGTATATGGGGTTTCCCAGTAGACTATTCAGGCTACCACGTCAAGGGACGGGAAGTAGGATTTATAGCTTTCAGTAGATTTGAAATGAGTCCAACATGCCCAGACATTTGTGAAGTTTTGTAAGCTTTCTTGGGAGACGTGGATCAATTCCTCCATCTCCTCAATCTTAGAGACCCTGACTATCCATTCTCCAATGGATGGTATATCTGTAGATCGCCAGTGCACAGGAATGCAGAGTCTAGCTGCATTGACCATATGCATGGCAAGCGATTTGTGATAGTGTTTCCTAGGTAGAGTCGAATGGTGCAAGAGATATTGAGCTGGGCTATAGTCTAGCATGTATGTAGTGATTCATGTTGTTAGGGCTTGCACTTCTTTCCAAAACTGTTGGATTGGAGTACACTCCCACCAGATGTGGCGCATCGAGCCTTCCGCTTTCTTGCATCTCCAGCAAATGTTAGGTATTATAGGGGAGAATTTGTGTAGGCAAGCAGGGGTTCTATACCATTTGGTTGCGATTTTGTAGCAATTTTCCTGGACAATTTTTCTGCCACATTCAGTGAGCCTTTATGAATGCACTCATATATGTCCTCCCAATTATCATCCGTAAGGGTCATTTGGAGGTCTCTTTCCCAGGATAGACATGAAGCATCCTTCTTGGGGGGAGGGAAGTCTCCCTGGAGTAAAGTGTATATGTATGATATTAGGTGTCTTTGAGGTGTTGTTCGTGTGTGTAAGGATTCAAAGGCTGTAAGCTGTCTGCCCCATGTATTCGAGAGATCTTGTGAAGCAAAAAAGTGTCTCGATTGTCTGTAAGTCCAGAGAGAAAAAGTTTTAGTACATGATAAGGACACCAAGTCTTCAAAGGGACGTATGTGTCTCCTGTGGAAGAATTGGTGTGCAAGTACTTCCTCATGGGGCCATTCCCTTTGGAGGAACATGTCATACTCCCCGGGGGGGAAATGAGGATTCCCCTGCAGAGGAGTCAACGGGCCTGGGTATGAAGATAGCTTGAAAGGCCCCATAGTCTTTTTGAAAGCCATTAATGAGGGGTAAACAAAGGGGTGTGTCTTCAGGTTCTGGGGGGCCAAAGCGAAGATTTCAGCCAGGGGAGTGTGTGTATTAAGGTGTCTGTAAACCAATTTTCCAGAATAACCCAAGCCTTCTCACGTCTATGGGCCCTCCAATCCACCACTCTGTTCAAGTGACAGGCTAGATAGTATTTATGTACATCAGGTAATCCAATCCCGCCTTTGCCCTTGGCACGTGTGAGGCGTGAATAGTTGATACGTGGAGTGCTATTTTTCCAAATAAAAGCTGTGCATGCTTTTTTGTATAGTGTAAAAAAGGACAGGGGAAGGTGGATAGGGATCGTCTGCATTAGGTAGAGTAGGCGGGGAAGGATAATCATTTTTACTAGGGCCGAACGTCCAAACCAGGAAACATTAAGGCTGGCCCAATCTTTCAGGTTCAATTGAATCTTTGTTAATATAGGTAAGAAGTGGTGATGATAGAGGTCAGACAGTTTCCTGGTTATATGTATACCCAGATATGGGATAGAGTCCTTTTTCCATATGAATGGGAAGGATTCTTGGCAATGTAATACTTCTGGTTGAGGAAGTGAGATATTCAGGGCATGCGATTTGGAAAAATTAATTTTGAGATTTGATAGGTCTCCAAACTGTTTCATGTCTTTTAGTAGGTTTGGCAAGGAAAGTCGGGGTGCTTGAAGTGACAGTAGGATATCATCAGCCAACGCCGCTACTTTGAAGTCTCTATGCGCTATGGTGATCCCCTTAATGTCAGAGTTCACCCTTAGCTTCTTTAAGAGAGGTTCTATTGTCAGGACAAAAGTTAGGGGTGAAAGGGGATACCCTTGACGTGTCCCATTTCTGATGGCAAAGGCTTTCGGTGGCCATTCACTTTCACCCTCGCCAAGGGGTTGGAATATAATGCTGCTATGTAGGAACACATGCGAGGTTGAAGGCCTATACCTTTCAGCACCCCCTGCATGTAATCCCAGGCCACTCTGTTGAATGCCTTCTCTGCATCTAGGGAAAGGAGAAATCCCTGAGTTTTAGAAGAAGTAAGCCAATGATGCAAGTTTAAAGTGTGTGTGGTATTATCTCTTGCCTCCCTACCTGGTATGAAACCAACTTGATCGGAGAATATGAGGCTGGGTATGAGAGGTAGTAATCTATTAGCTAGTATTTTTGTGTATAATTTAATGTCCACGTTTAACAGCGAAATGGGCCTGTAGTTGGAAACTAGTGTTGGGTCTTTACCGTCCTTCGGGATGACCTCTATATGGGCCTCTAACATTCTGCCTGGGGAAGTTCGAGGATGGGCAAGGGTGTTGAACATCGTTAGCTTTTTAGGTGATAAAACAACTAGGAAGAATTTATAATATTGGAGTGGTAGGCCATCAGGTCCAGGGCTTTTCCCTACTTTCATTTGGTTAACAGCCGTGTTTAGCTCTTCCGTAGTAAGCGGACTGTCCAAGTCCTCAGCTTGTTGGGCGGTAATCGGCTTGGGGCAAAATTGGGTTATAAAGTCCTGTATTTGGGCAGTGCGGGAGTGTGAGGGAATGGGGTCATGATGGTCCTGCGACCAGTTGTACAGTTTGGAGTAGAACGTTTCAAATTGTTTAGCTATATCCTCATTTTTGGAGAGGAGTCTGCCTTGTTTGTCTCGTATGTGATGGATCGTGGACTAAGCCTTAGCTGCTTGAATCATGCGTGTCAAGAGTCTCCCACTTTAATTGCCATGTTCATAGAACACTTTTTGCATGAGTACATAGCATCTCCTAGTTTGTTATCCTAATTCATCAAGCAGCGTGGATCATGTGACTATTAGATCTTGGAGTGTGGCTTGTGAGGATGATTGTTTGTGGGAAGCTTCTAGCCTTCTAATGGTGTTGATTAGTGATTTAATCTGTTCCTAGAGTGCTTTTTTGGCTTTAGTTGCTAGGGAGATAAGTTCCCCCGTATAACACATTTGTGGGCTTCCCGTACCGTGACGAGGAAATGTTTGGAGTAGAGTTTTCCGCAAAGTACAACTGAATTCAAGATCATACCTGCTGTAGTGTGGCTGGATCTTTCAGTAGGGAGAGGTTCGGTTTCCATGATATGGTCGTATGCGTCGATTCAGGGAGAGTGAGGGTTGCCATAATGGGGTGGTGATGGGATAGGAACAATAGTTCTATTGAGGCTTGTGTGAGGAAGGGTAGGTCTGTTTGTGTGAGGAAGAAGTAATCTATTCTGGAGTGTTTTAGGTGGGTGGTGAGTAAAAGGCGTAATCCCTGTAGTTTGGGAATATAGTACACCAGGTGTCATGGAGAGAGAAAGGCTCTGCATTTGTAGTTTAATCTGACAAAGTGCCCGGTATGGTAGCACAGTTGTGCCCGTGGAGGTGTCTACTGTGGGGTTTAGTGGGGCATTTAAATCTCTGCCCAGCAAGACTATGCCCTCCTGGAATGTGGACAATAAGTTGCACACCTTCCTAAAGAAGGAGACCTGGTGTGCATCAGGGCAGTATACATTAGCCAATGTAATAGGTTTGGATGCATAGGTGCCTTTGAGGAAAAGGTATCTACCTTCCGGGTCTATTAGAGAGTCGGACTGTTGGAAGTCAGCTTGTTTAGATACAAAGATGGATACTCCTGTAGTCTTGGATTTTGGGTTTGTAGAGTGTATTGCCAATCGATATATGTGGTTGGTTAGCTTAGGTATTGCATCCGACCCAAAATGTGTTTCCTGAAGAAGGAGGATGTGAGCCCTGTGTTCAGTCAGGGCTGCTAGCACCTGTGATCCTTTTTCTGGGAGGTTCAGACCTTAGGGTTAGTTGTTTTTTGAGTGTCTTTTCTGTCTGCATGGCATATTGTGAGAAGTTATACTACAGTGGTGTCTAGAGTTAGTAGGTTTGGTTTGGTAGCCTCAACGGCGTTCAGAGGTGCTTAATTCATGTCGGACGGGTGGTTGGGAGTGAGAGCGGCCCCAGGGAGAGAAAAAAAGGGGGGGGGGGTGAGAAAGAGGAGGGCAGAATGTGGGAGGAAAGATGTACAGGAGAAAGTGAATGGTAAGGAAAGAGGTTCACTGGGGGTTTGTTATAGGGGAGGGAGGAGAGTTGCCGTAAAAGGGTACACAAGTAATGTGTACAGAAATCTACCAGAGGTGAATATAGATAATCTATTCCACCTGTTGGGGGGATGTCCGGAGTGTCAGCCAGTGCCCAGTGGGACTGCTGTGTGGGGACAGAGGTATGAAAGAGAGTCAATTGACACCGCACAGAGGAGGACTAGAGGGATATACAGCTAAGAAATGGGATGTAAGAGTAAGCTCTGTTTTTCTGGGTTCCCCTGTGAGTCAAACAATGATATTGTTTCAAAGGTGTCAGATAAGCAGTTTTAAGGCAACGTCATAAGTAGTGTTACATCGGGTTAACTGGGAAATGAACATTATGGTAATGGAATAGTACAACAAGTTAAAACCTAGCAAAACGTCTGTAAAAACAGCTCTGTGGCTCTGCACCAACCCATTTTTGAGCACATACCCTTGTGAGAGTTCTATTGGATGGGCTATCAAGCTCACTCAGAGTCTGTAGATTAAGGCTCTGACCCTCAAGAATAGGGTTTAAAGCCAGTAGGCCACAGCCAAAACCCAGGACTCAAGCCCCAGGGAGACTGTTAAGGCGCATCAGGTATCTGCCATGGTTCACTTGGTTGGGTAAGGTAACCTCCCCTGATCAGCCGTCATCTGGGTAGGCGGCTCTTTAAAGGTTTAGAGCATCCCTGATAAGGCATACCCCTAGTATGTTCTGGTGTATTGGTTTCCCTTCAAGTGATGTGTGTCAAAATTACGTCAGTTATTTTTTTTTTTAACATTCAATTTTTTATTTAGTTATCAGAACATAAAATAACAAATAAAGACATTAAGAAAGGTATAACAGGATTCACACCATTACAGTTACATAGTATTGCAAATGCATTTTTGATAAATACATTAAGTCAGTATAATAATCGTGAATAATCCTTCAAATTCATATCTTTAAATTAAGTTTCTAGCTAGTAAACCTCCAAGAATAAACCTATTCACCCCTAGGAGAGCAACCTGTGAACAGGTCTATTCTAACTTGAATAAACAAAAGAGAGAACAGGATGTTGTCTAGTAAATCAATGTATTCTAGCGAGTCAAACCAATCAGGAAATGAAAGCAGCATAAGTCTCTACAAGGAATAAGTGATACCAACAGGCTACCTAGTGGTAGTTAAGACTGAACGTACAAGTCTTTTAGTACTGTAGATGCTTTAGGATGTATGATCCATACATACCAGTGCTTCTTAAAGTGAATTACGTTATAATTTTTAAGTGCTAACAGTAATTCATAGTACGCCTGGGTGTTGACTCTAAGAATGACATCACACAGGTTAGGGGCCTCAATTTATTTCCACATTTTTGTTATGGTAAGTCTAGCTGCTATAAGAATATTCACCACTAATATTCTGTATTGAAATGGGAAAGTGTCAAGGTTGATACCTAAAAGGGCCATAGCAGGTGATAGTTTTAAGTTGCCTGTGAGAGAGGCAATAAAGGTGGATATCGAGTTCCAGAAACTGGTCAGATTTTTACAACTCCATAAAATGTGGAATAAGGAACCAACTTGATCTGTACAACACCAGCATAGTGGTGATGTAGATGGATATATTTTAGCTAATTTGTAAGGAGTTAGGTACCATCTATTCAATATTTTCTGGAAGTTGTCCCTATGCTCTAAGCAGGATGTTACAGTTTGGTTTATTCTCATAGCATTGTACCAACATTCGTCCGAAAAGGATTGTCCTAAATCTTTTTCTCATTTATACATATTAGGGTTTTTCTCATAAAATTACGTCAGTTATTAACGGATCGTGGGTACCCGAAAGGGGCTTGGGACAAAAAGGGTACTGTGGGGGGTCTGCCAAGAGGAGATCAAACCGCGAGGCACTGGGAGCATGAATATAGGGGAGGGGGGCAGAGCCAGCACTATCACAGAAGCCTGTGAGGGTGTCATACTCGCAATCTCTGAAGGGTTAGTACAGAGGGGAGACCTGTTGGTTAGTGTTAGACGGTAATCTACGTTCTTAAGTAGACCAGGTCATATAGTGCACGAATTGTTATAGTCCCCGTCCCAGTCCCCCACCACCCCCTAGTAAAGGAGCCGTATCAGATCTTACTCCAAGACAATGAGACATATAAGCGTTTAGTACAATTGTGAGGGTGGCCTAGGCCCACGCCGGGAAGGCTGCCGCACCTATTAGAACTCCTGAGGGTGCTTGATTGTTAGCAAGAAAATTGCTGGACCTATCCAGCGGTGCATGGCTAAGGGTGGAAATACTGGTATTTTAGTTAGTCTTCTGGTCGGCTAAGGCCCAGCCCCCCCCCCCCCAAAATGCTTTGTTCTGTATTGTTTAATAATGCAAGTATAATGCAGAAGATATAAACAAAGGTTAGTTAGGTATGAGGTGAACAACAACAGAGAAAAAAAAAAGGAAAAAAAGGGGGGGGGGAGGGGTCCCTGTCAGAAAATGTCCATCGCCCACTTTCTGACCTTCAAGTCTAATGAAAAGTGGTTTGAAGGACATGAAGCAGATGTGGTGCTTTGTGAAGTGTAGGTAGCAAGGGGGTCAATGTCCCATTCATAGGTGATGGTTACCTGGAGCTTTAGCATAGAGATAGGCGTCTGCTATGGCTGCGAGTGGGATGACATATCTCGACAGACCCCTCTGGTTTTATGTGCAATCGAGCCCCTCCCAGATATCAAAAAGGTTGATGGTTTCGGGCCTTTTAAAGAAGTCAAACAGGCAAAAAAAGGCAGTTAACAGTACTTACGAACAACCCAATGTAACATAGAGCACAAGTGGTTAAGCATTCTGTTGGTCATGCCAGGGGGTCACAGCCAATCCCGGGCTGCGCATGGGCAGGTCCTGGCATGAGAGACGATCAGCTGGGGACGATGGGTCCAATCTGCGATGTCTGGAATGTTGCCTTTGAGATTTTGGTGTTAGGCTGTGGGATACCGACCTCCATGGTTTCGACAGGAAGTAAAAGGAATACCACTCAGGTAGATCCACTTGGGGGATGTTAAGCTGGTTGCAAAAATCAGGCAAATCTTCGGGTGTTCTGAGTAGTGCAGTTAGACCTCTTGTGGAAGCAGAGAGACAAAATGGGAATTTCCATCTGTATTGGATATTTTGTGTACGCAGAGCTTCCAGTCGGGGGCGCAGTGTACGTTTATTTTGCAATGATATTTGAGAAAGATCTTGAAATAATTTAATGTCTGTGCCATTAAATAGAAAGCAGCCTCTTTCTCTTGCTTTGCAAAGGATTTCTTCTTTAAGAGGGAAGTTTACAATGCAGCAAACAATGTCCCTTGGGGATCAGGTTCACTGGGAGGGACTTCTCAGTGCTCGGTGCAATCTCTCCATTTCAATGGGGGAATCTGCCTGGCGATCCAGTAAGTCATTAAAGATAGAGCAGATTGCTTGTGGTAATGCAGGTTGTTCAATGCTTTCGGTGACCCCCTCTCATCCTTACATTATGTCTGCGGCCCCTATTGTCAAGATCTTCCACCTGACAGTGGAGCTCAAAAATGTGTGGTAGTTGGGAATCATATGCCCCTTGCACTTGCCTGATTGCTTCAGCGTGTGTTTGTGAAGCCTGTTCCACTTCCACAATGCGGTGTGTTATGCTGTGGATGTCCACCTTTAAATCAGTTATGCGGTGAACGTATGCTTGATGTCGACAGCAGCCTTTTGCAGATCCTTCTGCAGGTCCAGCAAGCTGAAGGGACAGTCCAGACATTCATCATCATCCATCGGCATGTCAGAGCCGCTCCTACTCCTCCTGCAAGGCTTGTGAGGTGAGGTTGCTCACCTGCTGAGCGTGGAACATCTCGGGGATGTTCTTACTCAGCTGCGTTCCGGTATCCTTTAGTGCACGGGGAGTGGAGGTGCTCCTGTTGGGCTTTAACATGGTAGGATGTGGCCGCAAATCCCAGTAAAAAGGCAGAATTAGTCCTCTGTGTGCAGGAGCTTGGGTCTTAGGCAGCCAGCTCGGGTCCCGTCCAAGCCACGCCCCTGTGTGAAATGATTCCATATTAACCTACCCATCCCATCGGTTGGATATTGAAATTGTTGTCAGAGATTACCTTGCTAATAATGTCTTGACTGATCTATCCTCACTGACTCTCTAAGAAACACACAAACCTGTGATTCATGGTGTGCTCATCAGACAGGCAGCATTTCTTAAGCAAGAAAATAAACGTCTCTACCAAAAACTGGAGTCAGACTTCAAGGCATGCCATGCTGCTTTTCAAACTACTCCCAACCCCACCACGAAGTTGAACCTTGATAAGGCCCGCCTGGAATTCAACTGTTTCTCACTGATTTGGCCAACAAACTGCTACACAAAAGACATCATACATACTATATTAAGGCCAACAAATCTGACACTTTACTGGCACGCACCTTGTGAGCCAGTAAACCTATCACTTCAGTACATTTAAAGCTATCCCGCAATTCTTATACTAGCAACCTAGTTAAAATCTTGAAAATTTGGGGGTTCAAGCCTGGCGTGTTGCTGGACGGACGCTTGTAGGGGCATCAGAGATTTCCGCAGCTTCCCCAGGACCATATAGCCTTTGATTTTTCTCCTTATACACCTGCAACCCCGGGGGGGCACCCGGTACATGCCGACACCAAGACTCGCAGCAAGAAGCCAGCATTGCAATTCCTTAATGAACTATCTTCTCCAGGTTCAGGAGCAGAGCAAGATGTCCCAAGATGGCACCTAGCCGCCGCATTCTCAGGCTGCTGCTCACAGCCATGTGGCCTCGCCGACACACTTCTCGGGAGATAATCATTACCCTGTTCACCTCACAAAAGCAGAACTGGATGATAGTCTGTCTGCCATGTATGAGAAACTTGCAGTGAAGTTTCAGACTGAATTGCACAAGTCCACTAATACCCTGACACAGGAGTTGGACCAAAACACGATGAGTTGCAATTGGCATATACCAATCTCCGCAGAGACCATGAGGCACTTTCGGACACAGTCCCCAAGCTCCAGGCCCATTTAGAGGATTTAGAAAATTGGAACAGGAGCAATAACTTAAGGGTCTTGGGGTGCTGGAGACAGTCACAGACCTGCTTTCAGCGGTACAGAAGCTGTTTCAGTCCCTACTACCAGAAACCCCGATCACTTCTTTTTTTAATCTATGACAAGATTCATAGGGCATTACACCCCAAAGCACCTCATGATAAACCCCCAAAAGATATTGTGTTATGCCTCAAGGACTACCTAATAAAAGAGAAGATTCTAAGGGCCTCTCGCAACACTCCCAACATCCAACTTGACGGGACCAAGATACAAATATACCCAGACTTGTCTCCGGACACTCTGGATAAATGCCGTAAGATGAAGAAGGTGACTACAGTGCTCCAAGCTGCAAGGATTTATAGGCGGGTTTCCACTTTAACCCTTTCGCTGCCAGGTCTGTATGGCATATGGTCTTATAGCACTGCTTCCAGCTGGCCAGGTCTGTACGCCGTATAGACCTACATTCCTCCTCTGCTATAAGCTCATGATCATTTCAATGATCATGAACTTATATCACAAATGTTTGGCATACTCTGCTGAACAAAACAATAGCTCTGATTAGCGGCTAACAAGCCGCTGATCAAAGTTATTCACCTAAAATGACACCCTCCAACCACTGCTTCCGCATTTCTACCTCTCACCCATTGCTTCCTCTCCTCCTGCACTGCCTAAAATGCCTTCTTCTAATTAATAATGATTTACCAACTACTTTGGCATCTAAAATGTACATTGGTGAAACTGTACCTTTATTTTGATATCATTTAATGTGGTAGTGTATGTATGTTTTTATTCAAATTCAAATTAAGTTTGTAATTTTTATACATTCAATGTATTTTTACTCTGCAAAGTCCCATAGGCAAATTGCCCTTCTGTTTTCCCTAAAATGCCTTTGCTGCCCCCCCCCCACACTGTCCTCAGCATCTATCCCCTCCAGCACAAATCCTCACCCCCCCCCCCACCAGCTTTTGTACCCCCACCACCAGCACAGATCTCTGTGGATCTGATGAAATTATGCCAGCAACTGCATAATTAAACTTTTTTTTACTTTAAAAAGTCATGTGCACCCCCTGCTGGGACCCCCCTTCAGTGCTCCACTCATTCATCGATCCCAGGTGGCACCTCCATGCAGCTCTGCTAGCCATCTTTCCCTCTACCCCCTCCCGCCGGCTGCCGCTTGGGAGGTTGGCGAATTGAGAGGGTCAGGATGGAGAGCGGGGGGCTCGTAAACATGTTTATTCTTTCATCCTAAATTAACAAAGTGATCGATACCAATAAACTGCTTACTCTGTGTCAGTTTGTGAATGAATGGAAGTCTCTATATAGACTCCTATCTCATTCATTACAGTGCAGCCCAGGTTGCAGAGAAAGGGACTGTCTTCAGTCATACATGGGGAGGCCTGGGATCTGGGGGCCCCCTTGTTAAAGGGTGCTACCAGATTTTGATAAGCCCCCCACCTGCAGACCCCCACAACCAATGGACACGGCTGTGGGCACAAGGCCCTTGTCCCCAACAACATGGGGACAAGGTGCTTTGGGATGGGGGGCAAAGCCCCCCTGCGCAAAGCACCCACCCCCCCATGTTGAGGGCATGTGGCCTGGTATGGTTCAGGAGGGTGGGCACTTGCTCCTCTCCCCCCTTTCCTGACCAGCAAGGCTGCATGCCCAGATAAGGGTCTGGTATGGATTTTGGGGGGGTCACACTTTTTTTTCTTATTTTGGCATGGGGTTCCTCTCTAAATCCATACAAGATCCCAAGGGCCTAGTATGGACTGGGGGCGGACCCCATGTCGTTTTTGTGCTGGCAATCGCAACCGTCATTTTAAATGGGATTTGACATGTTTTTTGTTTGTTTTTTGTTTTTAGAAATGTCATTTTTGCTGCAGTTTTATGCATAATACAGATGTGCCACTTTACAGGTACATCAAGAGGACCCCCCAGGCACTATATTTAAATGATTTTTTCATTTTTATTGTTGCACTTTAAGAATAATTAAAATCACTGCTCCTATAAAAACAATCATTTAAAAAAATATATTGATACATGTCCCTCAGGGCAGTACCCAGATCCCCATATCCCTTTTATGGCCAATTACTTGCATATAAGCCTTCAAAATGGACACTTTTGATTTTTCCAGTTCGGCTCCTACAGACTTCATGGGGGTTCACCGTTGGAGTTGGACCATTTCCCCTGTTCAGGGGTTCTGCTGCGAACCAAAGAGGGGGGTGTTCGGTCCATATTCCTAAGAACCTATCCAGTTTGCTCAGTTCTCACCAGCTTTTAGACACCTGGAGAGCACAAAATGTGAGTGCACGAGAATACACTTATTATTCACACCCTCACAATAGTTATTCCGGGCTGGACTAGTCCTCTACTAGTTACTTCCACTATGGCCAGTATACACCCCTGTCCCTGGTCAGACATAATATCCTTCACGAAAAAATATGGGGGAAGAAGAGAAACGGGACTTTGTGTGAGGCATGTGGGTGAGTATGTTGGGCATTATGGTAAATGTTGTTGTATAAATAATGAGATCAATGTGAGTTCCACAAATAGTAATATATCATAATCATGGTATAAGAGTTTTAATGGCATGGGAATGGGCCAAATACAGTAAAAAAAGAACATATTTAAGACCATAGTAAAAGCGTGTTGACAACAATATACAAACAGGCAAAACTCATAAATTGGTTATACAGTAACAGCAACACATATACATAGTACAATAAATAAGTGCATCAATAGATCTAAACTCAACGCGTTTCTTGGCTTATAACCAATCGTCAGGAGTCCGATGCCATGTAACTGTATAAAAAACAATAAAAAATAAAGTACCTATTAATGTATGAACAGATGTTTGTAAGGAGGATACCCTGAACGTGTGATTTCCCATGTACTCACAAGTTGTGCATTAGTTAATGATGATAGTGTGTTGCAATACGATAAAGGTCTGGGTCCATAGAGTCTCACCCGGGGTTGAGGCAGAGAGCACACCCCAACAGACCGCCGGCACAGCAGCCAAGATGACAGAAACACCCATGCAGACCGGCAGTCAGGGACATCTAGTGGGGCCAAGGAGTGTGAATGAGCTGGGGAAAAAAGTAGATGATGTGAGGAAGGGTGTGTGAATGGTGATTGAGTGATGGTGGGATGAGTGAAAGCAGCATGGGATAGCCATAGGTATGTGAAAGGAAACTGGGGAAAGAACAGCTGTGAAGGTGAAAGGAGGGATGAAATGGGTGTACAGGAGGAGGCCAGAGCTGTGATGGGTGAACCTAAGTGACAGAATGTGTGAAAGTTACCTGTGTGATTGGTGCGATGCCGAGCCAGAAGTCCAACATGAGTGGCGGGATCATGGGATGCCCGGTCAGAGGCAGCCATTTGATGCCGTGGACATGAGGTGCGCGCACGCCAACGTCATGCGCGGGCGTGATGACGCGGTAAGGAGCCGAAGGGGAGGGCCGATGTATGCGGCCGCCCATCATGCCCTACAGCGTCTAAGCCCAGAGATGGACACCCACTAAAGCATCCCGTATGCAGCGGCAAGGACGCCGCAGGCGGGATGTAGGGAGCATGACGCCGATGCGCCGAGGCCAGGGCCCGCCCACGTCAAAGACGGAAGGGTAATGGGTCCTAGGCTGGGCGCGTCGCAACCCCAGGGAATAGACAGGATGGAACCCGGCGTATTTAATATGCAGAAGACAAATGGGCAACAAAAGTATAAACTTGGAAAAGGGGAAAAAGGGCTTAAGTAGCTCAAGAACGGGTATATAATTAATAACAAAAACAAGCATATCTTTGCCTTGAATGTAATCAATGTAGCAAAGAAAACACAAGCATATTCAATCCCTGCATAGGAAGCATTCTCTGTGCAGGGAAGTATAAGATATAGAGAGCTTTAGCCCTGAATTTAATCAGTGTTTATCTGACTAAAGCAAAACAATAAATAAGGCGGAGCAAAAAATAATGGTAATTGATGAAAAATAAGAATAGAAAAAGTGAGAAAGCTTTAGCCCTGAATTAAATCAGTTATTTGTCTAGCTAAAGAAATAAAACAGAAAATAGAATAGAGTAGAACTTTAGCCCTGAATTAAATCAGTGTTTGTCTGACTAAAGGGGAACAAAAATAAAAAGACAGAAAAAGTAAAATAGAAAAAATTGGGAAACAAGAAATAATTTCATCCCTGGATGTAATCAGTATTAATTTAACGGGAGAAAAAAGAAAAGAGAAGAACAAAGTAGGGGAAAGGGGAAAATAATTGACAAAAAATGAACGTATATGTATAACTTATGAGGATAGTGATATGAAGAAATACTGTTGTACCATATAGGACATAAAATGTATATATAAAACAGGTGTATTTTGCACTAGGGGATCAATTGCAAATGTCATAATGAAGAATGAAGAAATATAAGCAGTAGGTTGTACATACGACTCTTGCATTGCAGAAAGTCAATGAACAAGAGTGGGACCATAGGTCTCAATAAGAAAATATAAGGTATGAAAAATGAAAGAAGAGGAAGAAGGGAAGAGTAAGAATAAGGAGATCAGAGAGAAGCAACGTGTCTGGTAAATAATAAAATGGGAAAAAGGAACAGACAGGAGAACACAGCATGACAAGCGGGTCAGTTATAATAAGTATGTGTGAGCATGAATAGGTGGAATTGTTTGGTCACAAAAAACGGGTGTCTGCCACCCTGGTTATCGTATGTCAAGGGGGGTTGTGACCAATCCACACTTTTATTTGCAAAGGAGCACCAACATGCCTCCATCCCAATATATGCAAAAAAATATGGGGGAAGAAGAGAAACGGGACTTCTTCCCCCATATTTTTTCGCATATATTGGGATGGAGGCATGTTGGTGCTCCTTTGCAAATAAAAGTGTGGATTGGTCACAACCCCCCTTGACATAATATCCTTCACCACTTTACATATAAGTGGGGTTGCCACTTCATCCCTTTAAACCCGAACACATATTAATTACACAGGTTCTGTGGCTGATTAAGGTGGTAATTAAACTCACTTAGTGCCTTACTTGCATTCAATTAGCCACAGAACCTGTGTAATTAATATGTGTTCGAATTTAAAGGGATGAGGTGGCAACTCTACATATAGGCCTTTCACCTGTGACAGCAGGGTGGCACCTTAACGAATCTCTTCTCACAGACCCAGAGCTGGTTGCTAAGGTATATGACAACTTAGATGAATATTTTGATATTAATAATACTGGAAATATTATCCCTACCACACTTTTGGTGTCCTACAAAGTGGTGATACGGGGACATCTAATAGAACTGACCACCATTAGGAAAAGATGTAAGTTAGCTGATATTACTAAGCTCACACAGGATTTAGCTAAACGTTATCACCTACATAGTCAAAATCATTTCCTTGATCTCCTCAGACAGATAAACTTGAATAGAATCGCTTTGAATATGATTTTTTCTGAGCAAACTGAAAGATCTTTATGTTGGTCTAAGGCTCGATTTCTATTACATAGCAACTCAGCTTCAGCAATATTTGCGAGAAAGCTTAACTAGTCTATTCAGCCTCCACACTCTTATAAACTTAGAAATGCTAATGGGAACATTGTCTTCCACCCCACAGATGTGCTACAGATCTTTTCTAAATTCTACCTGGACCTCCTATCCCCACCATCCTCCCTGCCTTGTTCCACATCTAAATCCTGGTTAGATACCCTTTTCCTCCCGACCTTGTCTTTGGAGCAGATACAGACTCTGAATGCCCCTTGCACAGAGGACAAAATTCAGGTCCATAATAGCATCATTGAAATCATCTAAAGCACATGGCCCTAATGTTTTTTTTGGCCTTTTATTATAAAAAGTTCTTTAGCCATTGGGTCCCCTATCTAAAGAATCTATTTAATTATATTCTCAAAGGTCACACCTTCCCGGGTGTCATGTTTATGGAAAATATGTCCTTGATGCCCAGACCGAATAAGGATCACACCCTCCCACAAAACTATCGCCCTATCTCTGTAATCAACAAGGACCTTAAAATAATTAGTTGCCTTTTAGCAGATAGGCTGTCCTCCATTATTACTACACTGATCTCTCCAAATCAGACTGGGTTTATTCTGTCTAGACAGATCACTGATAATATTAATTTGGCCTCTAACATTATACAAGATGCAGACCTTCTAGACACCCAGGCTTTTGATAGCGTATTATGGTAAAACTTAGAAACCATCCTCACAAAATTTGGATTCCAGGGAGCCTTTGTGCACGGCTCCAGGGCACTGTATCATCATTCACGCACCCGTATTAAACTTCCAGGTTGTAACTCAAAATATTTCAGCCTTGGCCATGGAACAAGGCAGGGATGTCCCCTCTCCCCTCTTTTATTTGCATTGGCTTTTAAACCCTTGGCTCGCTCTATTTGCTTGGATCCTAATATTAGAGGTTATGTGAAGGGGGATCAAGAATTTCAATTAAATATGTATGCTGATGATGTGCTATTATTTTTAACGGACACAGTGGTCTCCCTGCCAAACTTGATTTCCATCTTACATATTTCCTGAGATCTATCAGTTCTAGGAATTAATCTCTCAAAATATGCTGTACTTCTGATCAATTGCACGCAATTCTCAATTTCATGAATTCAGGCTAAATTCAACTCCTGTATCTGGCTATTAGATTAGCTCAATCTTCCTACCCCATACCATATCTCCTTTTTAGGAAAGGTACAGGTGATAAAGATTTCTATACTTCCAAAATTACTCTTCTACTTTAGAGTCCTGCCTCTGTACGTCTCCCACCAGACAATTGAAGTAATACAAGCAAATTATTTAATCCAACATGCCACTGATAGCCCAATAATCCCCTAGAGGCACATGGAATAAATATGGGGCGCTTCAAAGAATAAAAGTCTATGACCAAAAAAAAACTGTGTTTAGCACAATAGTGGTGGAACCCTCCTACTGTGTTTTGGGTTACACGTGACAAATAAATAAATAAAGAGAGAAGACATCCCGTCTGTGCAGAAGAGATTTTTGGGGCATGTATTAGATTTTTGCATGTCCCATAATTATTTTTGGTGTGATGGTGTTTTCTACTCCCAACAGGTTGGCGTGGCTATGGGAGCTAAATTTGCCCAGCCTCGCCAACCTGTTCATGGCTGAGTGGGAAGACAGGAAGGTTTTCAGCCAGAGAAGGCCTCAGTTATTATTTTACAGAAGATTCATTGATGACCTCCTATTTATCTGGGAGGGTACAGAGGAGTCAGTGATTGAATTTATACAGGAGCTTAATAATAATTCTAACAACATTAAATTGGAGCATCAAATTAGTAGGACCTCGGTAAATTTTCTGGACGTGACGATTATTAGGGAGGGAGATACACTAAGAACAAAAGTATTTTTTAAGCCAACTGATCGAAACAGTTTTTTATCAATAAGAAGTGGCCACCATCCGGCTTGGGTAAAAAACATCCCCAAAGGACAGTTGCTACGTGTTCGACGTAATTGCACTAAATTAGATGACTACTATGAGCAGGCTGAAGTCCTCAATAATACATTTTTACAAAAAGGGTATAGAGTGGAAACACTGAGCAGGATCAACGAAGAGGTGGCTTCAACTTCCAGGGAGCTTTGTCTAAAAAAGCCCTCAACGATATTAGAGGATACTCGACACCAATATGGATTCATTTCAGGGTTCCACTGCCACTATAAAGAGGTCGAGAATATTTTTAAAAAACATTGGCACATTCTATGTAAGGATAGGCACTTGGGTGGGGTACTGCCGATTCAACCGAGATTCATATATAGGAGGGCTCCTAACTTCAGAGACCATGTTGTGAGAAAGATACTGGACCCACCAAGGCGGAATGTGTTTGGTTTTGATTTCAAGGGCTTCTACTGCTGTAGGAGGTGCATTTGCTGCCGAACAACAAGAGTGAACCACAGAGGAGTTACCAGTATAACCAATAGGGAAGGGGAATCCTTTGAAATTAGAGAATTCAGTACATGTAACTCCACGCATGTAGTCTATTTAATGTGGTGCCCGTGTGGCTTGTTATATGTAGGGAGAACCAAGAGACTCTTGAGGATTAGGATCTCAGAGCATATGGCTAATATAAAAAATGGATATAGGTTCCATAGTGTCTCCCTACATTTTAAAGAAAAACATCAAAAGGACCCCGCACTTTTACAGTTCTGTGGGATAGATGTAGTCCACCCCTCTTGGAGGGGGTCTAACAGAGTCAGGGACCTATCCCGAAGGGAAACCAGATGGATATACCTTTTGAAGAGTCTGGCCCCAAAGGGATTGAACATAGAACTGGATCTTAACTGTTTTATTAATGATTTTTAATGTAAAGTTATTTCAGTTTTGGATGGTGCCTATTTTTTGTAGTCTCTTTTAGTCCCACCTTTTTAGGAGTTTCTTATAGGTTTTTAGCAGTTTTTAATCAAAAATAAAAATTTTTTAAGGGCTTTTTTAGGGATTTTTTAGGGTTCGAATGTAGGAGACATCATTATCATGATTAAATATTGATGTGATGCCCCCATGTGGGTATGAGTGAGGGGGAGGTGGTGAAGTTATATCATCATCAGTCCCCGACCCTGTTCACTCTACCTACATAAAAATATAACAATAGATCAATTAGAGATATATAATATATTTCTTTTTATATCCCTTGGCTTGACATATTTTTGATTATCATCATATAATATGCAGAGAGTGACAGTTATAGAGACAGTGTAGGCTGTTTAGTTTACTTATTTGCAATATATCGTTATGAGGATAAATTTTATTTTAGACCCATTCCTGAAAGGGTTGATATATTGGAATAAGATAATCTCTTAGTATGTTCACTCAGATTTTATATTTAATATTTTTTATAACACAGAGTTTATGTGGTTTCAATTTTAAAGATAGACCTGTAAAGAAAAATACATTTGATTGAGAGAGGTTCCCACCATGAATACTTTTATGTATGTTGAAGAATCTGTAATATGGACACTGGACACTAGGGGGCTGCTTGCCTTTTGAACGTCATCCAGCATTCAATAAGGCTGGATGGGATAGGGCGTGCAGTTACCACTCTTGGCCAGTGGGGGAGCCTGTAAAGGATTCCTCTATCCAACTCACCACAATTGATCTAATGCTTGAAACAACCATTGGGAATGATATGCATATTTATTAAATTAGTGTGATTTATGTATAATTTTAAAAGATTCTGAATGTGCTCGATTCCGCTTTATGAGTATTTTAATGAGTTATTCCATGTAGAATCAGCGGAACGGGGACGCGAGGTGTGCGCATGCGCAATGCGCGGCCGAATGGGCGTCAATTAGTAGGAAATATAAAGGGTGAATGACAGCCTGCACAGCCAATCCCATGATTAAGTCTACCTATGACGAAACATGTCGGGGGCGTGGCTGTGAGACGTGACACACAGCGCAGTTAAACTACACAGGAGTCAGGAAGTTCTAGTGGACGGAGGAGCGGAGGATAGCTGAAGGGAGGGTGAGATTGCAGTGTTACTGCAGCCCAGAGTCAGCACACCTCGGGTCCGCCGTGACCAATAGTTGTTTTATTGTTTGAGTTACACCTGTTTGAAGATTGCTTGAAGATTGATGTGATCCACAAATGTTTTCTGCTGTTTTATCTTTTGTACAATGTGAGTGCATCAGTTGAAGATTGCAGTGGTTTTAATAAATAGTTTTTGCTGGTTTACACTATTGGAGCACTTTATTTTCTTACATGTGGATCCATATAACAACTATCCTCCTGGACACGTATTTCTCCATTTACACCTGAGTGTGGTAAAACTAGCGTTTTTAGCCTTGCATGAAAGTGCTGGCATTGTAATTCGGTGAGTGCATTTCTGGAGGGTGTGATTCACTGAACACAGGGGTGAGGTGGAAGACACACGAAGACACTTGAGTGTATGTAGCTGATTTTACACTGGATGTGATCACAAGCAGTTCCTCTTGGATGGATCTGATATATATGGACTGTCATATGATGTTTTGAGATGTCACAGCATGGAGTGCAGTGATTTCACATAGTGTTTCACGTGAATGTCACAATCAGTTTTTTTTTAATTTGTGTTATTTATAGATTGATAACACTATTTATTTATTTGTCACGTGTAACCCAAAACACAGTAGGAGGGTTCCACCACTATTGTGCTAAACACAGTTTTTTTTGGTCATAGACTTTTATTCTTTGAAGCGCCCCATATTTATTCCATGTGCCTCTAGGGGATTATTGGGCTATCAGTGGCATGTTGGATTAAATAATTTGCTTGTATAGTTTATATTTTAAAAGGGCAGCTGTTCCTATTTTACTATTTTCACTATTTTTCACTTTTTTATTATATTTTGTGTACACCAATTAACACTGGTCAACACTATTTGTTAGATTAGGGAATCGGAGTTATTGCTGTTCACCATTTAACACTGGTTTACACTACTTTTTTAGTTTATTGAGAGACATTGGCGCGGTGGGGGTGTCTGGTTATTGGAAGGGCGCTCTATTGAGGATACCCAGTTATCATTAATTGAAGTAATACAATAGGAGGTGAATAAAATCACATGACAGGCCAAAAAACCTTGCTTGGGCAAGCTGTTGGTATACACACCACAAGCTCAAGGTGAGCTGGGTCTGTCAATCTGTGGTTATACTATCTCTCTGCCAGGATGGTCCAGTTAGCGCAGTGGCATGCCCCTCCAATTCACATTCCATGGCTTTGTTTTGAAAGTACCTCCATAGATCTATACTAGGGATGAGCTGAACACCCCCCCGGTTCGGTTCGCACCAGAACCTGTGAACGGACTGAAAATTTGCACGAACTTTAGAGCCCCATTGACGTCTATGGGACTCGAACGTTCAAAATCAAAAGTGCTCATTTTAAAGGCTAATTTGCTTGGGATTGTCCTAAAAAGGGTTTGGGGACCCGGGTCCTGTCTTAGGGGACATGTATCAATGCAAAAAAAACTTTTAAAAACGGCCGTTTTTTCGAGAGCAGTGATTTTAATGATGCTTAAAGTAAAAAAAAAAAAAAAAAAAAAAGTGAAATATTCCTTTAAATATCGTACCTGGGGGGTGTCTATAGTATGCCTGTAAAGTGGCATGTGTTTCCCATGCTTAGAACAGTCCCTGCACAAAATGTAATTTTTAAAGGAAAAAAAGTCATTTAAAACTGCTTGCGGCTTTAATGTAATGTCGGGTCCTGGCAATATGGATGAAAATCAGTGATACAAACAGCATGGGTACCCCCCCAGTCCATTACCAGGCCCTTTGGGTCTTGTATGGATATTAAGGGGAACCCCGCACCCAAATTAAAAAAGGAAACAGCAGTATACAGGCTCTGTACTCTGAACAGCAGTATACAGGCGGTGCAAGCAAGACAGGGACTGTAGGTTTGTTGATAAGTAGAATCTGTTTGTAATTTTGAACTGGTACATTTTTAACGTGTTTAGCTCCAGCCAAAAAATCTATTTTAAGCTTTTTGGAAAACATAGGGAAGGGTTATCACCCCTGTGACATTTGTTCTGCTGTCTGTGCTCCTCTTCAGAAGATTTCACCTCACTTTTTGTCCCAATGACAAATGTTTTTTGAAAATTTTGAGTTTTTTGTGAAACAAGGATTGGTGATAAAGCATCAGTGGAAAGGAGCAATGTTTTTCCCATATTAACTCTTACAGGAGAGAATTTCCCTACCTAGGGGTAGATTTCATCTCACTTCCTGTTGTCTCCTTCTGTTTGCAATTAGGAGTCGTTTGTAAGTTGGATGTTTGAAAGTAGGGGCCTGCCCTATATACTCAGCAGAAATTTAGGCCTTAGATGTTGTTGTGGCCACAACACTGTAAGCCCTCACAGGGCCCTGCTGTGAAATATTAGATCAAGAATTGTAATTACATGCCCCTGTTGAACAGGGGCAGAAAAATTGGGCCTTTGGTTGTGGTGGTGGTGCTGGTGCCACAACACTGTAAGTCCTCACTCGCTCTTGGTGGGCGCAGAAACGGGCCCTGCTGTGAAATATTAGATCAAGAATTGTAATTACATGCCCCTGTTGAACAGGGGCTGAAAAATTGGGCCTTAGGCACTGGTGCTGGTGCCACAACACTGCAACCCCTCACAGATACTCTAGTTGGAACGCAGGAATGAGCTCTGCTGCAAAGTATTGCCTCAAAAATTGTAATTACACGCCCCTGTTAAACAGGGGCTGAAAAATTGGGCCTTAGGCACTGGTGCTGGTGCCACAACACTGCAACCCCTCACAGATACTTTAGTTGGAATGCAGGAACGAGCCCTGCTGCAAAGTATTGCATCAAAAATTGTAATTACACACCCCTGTTAAACAGGGGCAGAAAAATTGGGCCTTAGGCACTGGTGCTGGTGCCACAACACTGCAATCCCTCACAGATACTCTAGTTGGAACACAGAAATGAGCCCTGCTGCAAAGTATTGCATCAAAAATTGTAATTACACGCCCCTGTTAAACTGAATAATTGGGCCTTAGGCACTGGTGGCAGTGCCCAGAACCAAAAATGTTCTTACAAGCTATCAGCGTGATCATTGAGGAGGAAGAGAATAATTACTCAGGATAGTCACTCAGCATCAGCATAGGCAGTCTTTGAAGGGATCTGAGATTTCAAAAAAAAATATTCGGTTACATCAGCATCAGGTGCTTGGTAGCTGGTGGTGATCCAAGACTGATTCATTTTTATGAAGGTCAGTTGATCGACTGAGTCGGTGGACAGACGCACCCTGTGATCGGTTACAAAGCCTCCAGCAGCACTGAATGTGCGTTGCGAAAGAACGCTGGATGCAGGACAGGCCAGTAGCTCAATTGCATACTGTGCGAGCTCTGGCCAGTGATCCATCCTCAAGACCCAGTAACCCAGAGGATTTTCGGTGGGAAAGGTGTCCAAGTCAGATTTTGCCCCTAGGTATTCCTGCACCATGTAAAACAGACGCTGGCGATGATTGCTGGAACCGATCATACCTTGGGGCTGCAGACTAAAAAATTGTCTGAACGCATCAGTCAGATGGCCACCTTCTCCACCGCTCCTTCTTTGCCTGACCGAAGCCTCAGCAACACGTTGTACAGAAACAGGAGTTTGTAACCTCCCAGTCTCTGGGAACGCGTTGCACAGACCGTTCTGCAAGGCCCCCCGAAGATGTTTCATCCTCTGCTCCCTCTGCGATGGCAAGATAAGGTCCGCAACCTTACCCTTGTAACGTTGATCAAGGAGGGTTGCCAGCCAGTATTGGTCCTTCTCCTTGATACAACGAATACAAGGATCCTTACGCAGGCTTTGCAGGATCAGGGAGGCCATGCAGCGTAGGTTTGCTGAGGCATTTGGTTCGGAGTCCTCTGGGTCACTAAGGACGACATGGTCCGCAGCCACCTCCTCCCAGCCATGTACAAGTCCATGTGTTTCTTGGAACTGATCACTTAAAGACTGCTGCTGATGCTGAGTGCCAGGCTCCACCTCCATACTGACACAATCCTCCTTCTCCTCGTCCTCGTCCTCTTCCTGTGTGATTGTCGGGCACGCAGGAACACTGTCTGGATAAAGGGGGCCTTGAGAGCTAAGGAAGTCCTCCTCTTCCTGCCTCTGTTCTGCCTCAAGTGCCCTGTCCATTATTCCATGCAGTGTGTGCTCCAACAGGTGGACAAGGGGGACAGTGTCACTGATGCATGCACTGTCACTGCTCACCATCCTCGTGGCCTTCTCAAATGGTGACAGGACAGTGCATGCATCCCTCATCATGGCCCACTGGCTTGGGGAAAAAAAAAACAAGCTCCCCTGACCCTGTCCTGGTGCCATAGTCACACAGGTACTCATTGATGGCCCTCTGCTGCGTGTGCAGCCGCTGCAGCATAGCCAACATTGAGTTCCACCTGGTGGGCATGTCACAGATTAGGCAGCTCTTGGGCAGGTTAAACTCCTTTTGGAGGTCTGCCAGCCGAGCACTGGCATTATATGACCGGCAGGAATGCATACAGACTTTCCTGGCCTGCCTCAGGACATCCTGTAAGCCCGGTTACCTGCCCAAGAACTGCTGCACCACCAAGTTAAGGACATGAGCCAAACAGGGCACATGGGTCATTTGTCCCTGTCGGAAAGGGCAGAGAAGAGGTTGGTGCCATTGTCGCAAACCACCATTCCTGCCTTAAGTTGCCGTGGCGTCAACCACCTCTGAACCTGCCCTTGCAGAGCTGACAGAACCTCTGCCCCAGTGTGGCTCCTGTCCCCCAAGCACACCAGCTCAAGCACCGCATGGAATCTTTTGGCCTGCATACTTGTGTAGCCCCTTGAACGGCTATGGAGCACCGCTGGTTCTGAGGACAAAGCACAGGAAGAGGCCATGGAGGAAGAAGAGGAGGAGGGGGTGGAGGAGAGAGGTGTGTCACAATCATTAGTAGTGGCATTTTGGAGGCGTGGTGGCGGAACAACCTCCAACACTACTGCACCTTGTCCTGCATCCTTCCCAGCTGCCAGCAGAGTCACCCAGTGCACGGTGAAACTTAGGTAACGTCCCTGTCCATGCCTGCTGGACCACGAGTCAGCGGTAATATGCACCTTACCGCTGACCGTCCTGTCCAGCGAGGCCAAGACATTGCCTTCCACATGCCGGTAGAGAGCCAGAATCGCCTTCCGTGAGAAAAAGTGGTGTTTGGGTACCTGCCACTGAGGAACCGCACATTCCACAAACTCACGGAAGGGGTTAGAGTCAACTGAAAAGGCAGCAGTTGAAGTGCTAGCAATTTTGCCAAGCTAGCATTCAACCGCTGGGCATGTGGATGGCTGGGAGCGAACTTCTTTCAGCGGTGCAGCAGCTGGGGCAGGGACATTTGCCTGGTACAATCTGATGTTGGTGTACCGAAAGTAGATTGCCCACAAGTACTTGGCTGTGACACACCTAATTCTACACCTTCATTCCTCTCAGTGCAGGTCTCAGAGAGGACTGAAGGTATAGTGGGGTTGGAGATCTAAGCTGATGAGGAGCAAGGAGAGGTCTTCTTTGTTCTTTGGTGTGGGTCTTTTAGATACGCTTGCCAACGAACTGCATTGCAGGTCAACATATGTCTGGTCAAGCATGTGGTGCCCAAGTGGGAGTTGTTTTGGCCACGCGAGATACGCTTGAGACATATGTTACAAATAGCAGCGGTGCCATCTGATGCACTTGTCTCAAAAAAGGCCCACAACAAAAAACTTTTGGAATAACGCGCAGAGACAGCAGCGCCCTGCACATGCGGAGCTTTGGGGTGTGATGCAGTCAGTGTGCTGCCCTTAGGCTGGCCCTTGGAGGGCATCTTGCCTCGTTGGTGATGTGCCTCCTCCTCCTCTCTCCTATCAGGCACCCACGTTGAGTCAGTGACCTCATCATCCCCTCCCTCCTCATCACTGGAGCAAACCTGGCAGTATGCTGCAGCAGGGGGAGCATGACTGCCAGATTGCTGTCCTTCTTGGGCACCCCCTCTGTCCGTGCTCATGTTACTGCCTTCATCTAGCTCAGTATCATCATCAGAGCCTTCTAAACGCTGGGCATCCTCCTGGAGCATGTACCCAACACTGTGGTCAAACAGTTCGAGGGACTCCTCAGGAGGACATGGTGGGGCTAGGGAAGGAGTCACTGATGCCATTGAGCCGAGGGAAGAGGCCGTGTTGGCAGCTGCTTTGCCAGACAAAGTACCCTGAGCATGGGTGAGAGAGGATGAGGAGGATGAGGACGGCTTGGTCATCCACTCGACCAAGTCTTCTGCATGTTGCGGCTCAACACGGCCAGCTGCTGAACAAAAGGCCGAACGTGTCCCACGGCCACGTGCTGATGAGGATGCACCGTCTCCACAACCAGCACTGTTGCCTTTAGACACAGAGTCTGCTTGCCCTCTTTTATTGGCTTGTGACTGTCTGCCTCTCCTTGTTGGCCTTCCAGACATACTAATGGCCTGTAGCTGCACTAAGCTGGGATATATATATATATATATATATATATATATATATATATATATATATATATATATATATATATATATTCTGATACTGCAGCTAGCAAAATCAACTGCCTGCCTGTAGTATGAGAACACCACCAACCTTCTACAGGTAGCTTTAGCTGAACACTGTGCAGAGCTCGCAAAAAGCTAACTTGTAGCTTATTTAGCTGCCTGCGGTAGTGATAGGATCAGGAAAACACCACCAACCTTCTACAGGTAGCTTTAGCTGAACACTGTGCAGAGCTGGCACTACACTAACTTGTAGTTTTAGCTGAACACTGTGCAGAGCTTGCAAAAAACTAACTTGTAGCTTATTTAGCTGCCTGCGGTAGTGATAGGATCAGGAAAACACCACCAGCCTTCTACAGGTAGCTTTAGGTGAACACTGTGCAGAGCTCGCAAAAAAACAACTTGTAGCTTATTTAGCTGCCTGCGGTAGTGATAGGATCAGGAAAACACCACCAACCTTCTAGAGGTAGCTTTAGCTGAACACTGTGCAGAGCTCGCACTACACTAACTTGTAGTTTTAGCTGAACACTGTGCAGAGCTCGCAAAAAAACTAACTTGTAGCTTATTTAGCTGCCTGCGGTAGTGATAGGATCAGGAAAACACCACCAACCTTCTACAGGTAGCTTTAGCTGAACACTGTGCAGAACTCACAAAAAACAAACTTGTAGTTTTAACTGAACACTGTGAGGAGGACGCACTACACTAACTTGTAGCTTTAGCTGAACACTGTTCAGAGGACACATTACACTAACTTGTAGCTTTAGCTGAACACTATGCAGAGGTCGCACTACACTAACTTGTAGTTTTAGCTGAACACTGTGAGGAGGATGCACTACACTAACTTGTAGCTTTAGCTGAACACTGTGAGGAGGACGCACTACCCTAACTTGTAGCTTTAGCTGAACACCGTGCAGAGGTCACACTAAACTAACTTGTAGCTTTAGCTGAACACTGTGAGGAGGACGCACTACACTAACTTGTAGCTTTAGCTGAAAACTGTGCAGAGGTCGCACTACACTAACTTTTAGTTTTAGCTGAACACTGTGCAGAGCTTGCAAAAAACTAACTTGTAGCTTATTTAGCTGCCTGCGGTAGTGATAGGATCAGGAAAACACAACCAGCCTTCTACAGGTAGCTTTAAGTGAACACTGTGCAGAGCTCGCAAAAAAACAACTTGTAGCTTATTTAGCTGCCTGCGGTAGTGATAGGATCAGGAAAACACCACCAACCTTTTACAGGTAGCTTTAGGTGAACACTGTGCAGAGCTCACAAAAAATAACTTGTAGCTTATTTAGTTGCCTGCGGTAGTGATAGGATCAGGAAAACACCACCAACCTTCTAGAGGTAGCTTTAGCTGAACACTGTGCAGAGCTCGCACTACACTAACTTGTAGTTTTAGCTGAACACTGTGCAGAGCTCGCAAAAAACTAACTTGTAGCTTATTTAGCTGCCTGCGGTAGTGATAGGATCAGGAAAACACCACCAACCTTCTACAGGTAGCTTTAGCTGAACACTGTGCAGAGCTCGCAAAAAACAAACTTGTAGTGTTAGCTGAACACTGTGAGGAGGACGCACTACACTAACTTGTAGCTTTAGTTGAACACTGTTCAGAGGACACACTACACTAACTTGTAGCTTTAGCTGAACACTGTGCAGAGGTCGCACTACACTAACTTGTAGTTTTAGCTGAACACTGTGAGGAGGACGCACTACCCTAACTTGTAGCCTTAACTGAACACTGTGCAGACGTCACACTAAACTAACTTGTAGCTTTAGCTGAACACTGTGAGGAGGACGCACTACACTAACTTGTAGCTTTAGCTGAACACTGTGAGGAGGACGCACTAGCCTAACTTGTAGCTTTAGCTGAAGACTGTGCAGAGGTCACACTAAACTAACTTGTAGCTTTAGCTGAACACTGTGAGGAGGACGCACTACACTAACTTGTAGTTTTAGCTGAACACTGTGCAGAGGTCACACTAAACTAACTTGTAGCTTTAACTGAACACTGTGAGGAGGACGCACTACACTAACTGTAAATAGTCTAGCTGCCTGACTGTGGTACTAATAGGATCAAAAGAACACCAGCAATTTTCTTCAGGTAGCTGTAAATACTGTAACAAGACAAGCCTGCCTGTCAGTAGGAAGATAACAGGAACGGATCTAGCTAAACTGAATACAGTGTATATATATGTATATGTATATATGTATATATATATATGTATATGTATATATATATATGTATATATATATATATATATATATATATATATATATATATATGTATATATATATATATATATATATATATATATGTATATATATATATATACACAACACCTGGGATGCATATATATACACAATACACTGTAAGTGCAGCTAACTCACTGACTGTCCTGCCTAATCTAGCTAACTCAAATGAAATGACACTGTCTCTCTCTCTCTCTAAGCACGCCGGAACACACTACACAGGGCCGCCGTGCAGGCGGCCTTATATAGTGTGGGGCGTGTTCTAAATCCCCTGAGCCATAATTGGCCAAAGCCACCCTGGCTTTGGCCAGTTACAGCTCTCTCTACTGACGGCGCTGTGATTGGCCAAGCATGCGGGTCATAGTGCATGCTTGGCCAATCATCAGCCAGCAATGCACTGTGATGCCGCAGTGAATTATGGGCCGTGACACGCCACACGAATTTGGCGCGAACGGCCCATATCGTTCGCAATTCGGCGAATGGTCGAACACCTGATGTTTGAGTTGAACATGGGTTCGACTCGAACACAAAGCTCATCCCTAATCTATACTATCTCCCACGGCTTTTGTGGTTAGGCTTAGTCCACCCCAAAAGTCTGACCCCCCTTAATGCAGTGATTAGCCAATCACTTTACTTATGGGCTCTGTAAAGGAAGAAATATTCCTTGATACCCCCTAAACCTCGATTGGCCTCCTTTTTAAAGGACCCTAGGTTCCTTCCTGGTTTTAATTCTGGTTATGACTTCTCTAGGTGGGTCCAGCAAGATATTGTCACCTTGGTGTCTTTTACATGAGAGCCCCCCTTTTGCTGTTTTTCCTCCCTCCATCTGAGTTATGCTCTACCTCAAACAGAACTTTATAAATACTTGCAGATTAGACATTTCTTCTCTACTCACCACTTCACCACTCCCACTGATACCACCTTTTAACAGATAGTGCAGATCCTCCTCCAGGGATAAGGGTACATTTTTTATTATGTACAAATACCTTAATGAAAGAGGCCTCTTCACTAAGTCTTTAGCCATGCTGGGTTGGGAGGAGTAAACAGGCCAGGAAGTTTCCTCAGAGGATTGGTTGGACATGCTTTCCAATATGCATAGATGCACAAAGTCAATGGCAGTGTCATGTACCTTACAGTGGAGTCTGAAATGACAAGGGCGGCCTCTTGCACGGTCCCGGTCCTAGCGCCCCTGGAGGTTGAGACAGGGTTGCTAGGGCGACGGAAGGGTGCAGGTGCCTGCTGGCAGGATCAGGAACACGGAAGTCTTCGGAAAGAAGCTGGGAGGCTGATCACTGGATGGATTCAGGAGAGGTCCAGCAGAGGAACTTGCAGGGTCAAAGGCAGGCAGGATTTGGCAACGTGCTGGCAGCGTGGTACACAATCGGCAGGCAGATTCGTAGTCAGGGACTGGTGGAGGTTGGCAACAAACTGGCAGCGAGGTACAGAATCGGGAGACAGAGCCGTAGTCAGGAGTCCAAGCCGGGTTCAGTACAGAAGGCAAGGCAGGCAGAGATGTAGGGATGATCCGAGAGGGTAGTCGAGGAAGGCAGAGGTTCAAGATCAGGGTCAAGTAAACAAGGCAACAGCAAGGGTTCAGGAACGAGCTATGACAATCCAGCACTGATACTAGTATGCTGATCATTTAAATAGGGCGCCTCGCGACATTATTCGTTGGCTTGCGAGCGTGCACGCGCTGACGTGCCCTCGTTCGTACGATCGCATTACGTGCGTGCCTAGTCCGGGGCTCGCTTGTTCTTACCATACATCTGGCTGGCACACGGGAACGAGCGTTTGTGATGGTTCTCTGACATTGCCCCCTCCTTATGGGCAGCTTCCGGATGCCCACCTGAGACCTCCTTTCCGGATGAGAATGATGAAAGGCTTGTATAAGTCTTGGGGCATGGAGGTTTGCTTCTGGTTCCCAGGAATTTTCTTCTGGACCAAAACCCTTCCATTTAATTAAATACTGATTCTGTCTCCGCCTTCTCCTGCAATCTACAATGGTCTTGATTTCAAACTCTTCTTCTCCATCCACCATTATGGCCTCTGGGGGCCCTCTTTCACGACCTGGAAAGCGATTGACCACATTAGGCTTCAACAAGGAGGTATGAAACACAGGGTGAATCCTAAATGAGTCGGGAAGTTCAAGCTCATAAGCCACTGGATTAATTTTTCTCTTGACCCGAAAAGGTCCTAGATATTTAGGTCCCAATTTCCTGGATGGACAGGTAAGTTTCAGGTTCAAAGTTGACAGCCACACATGATCACCAACCTTCAAATCCAGTTCTCCTCTCCTCTTTCTGTCAAAGAACTTCTTATTACCCTCTTGTGCTTTGGCAATGGTATCCTTCAGCACCTGGTTATTGGTAGCAAGGAAATTCAATCTGTCCTGAACTGCTGGCAAAGGAGAGTCCTGGATCAATGTTGGCAAGAAGGAGGGATGAAACCCATAATTGGAGAAAAAAGGAGATTGGTTGGTGGCGGTATGAGCAGAGATATTAAACGCAAATTCTGCCAATGGCAGAAGTGAGGCCCAATCTTCTTGGGAAAAGGAGGTGAAGCAACGCAGGTATTGCTCCAGCGTTTGGTTGGTACGCTCAGTCTGTCCGTTGGTCTGGGGATGATAAGCCGAAGAGAAGTTGAGTTTGATGCCCAGCGCTTCGCACAGTGCTTTCCAAAATCTTGAAGTAAACTGTACTCCTCGATCCGAGACAATGTCACTAGGGATTCCGTGCAGTCTAACAACCTCTTTAACGAAGACTTTAGCAGTTTCAGTTGCTGATGGGGTCCCTTTCATAGGGATGAAATGTGACATCCTGGAGAGGCGGTCTACCACTACAAAGATAGATGAAAACCCCTCCGATGGAAGGAGCTCTACGATAAAGTCCATTGCGATTTTATCCCAGGGTCTCTCAGGAATGGGCAGAGGTCTTAATAGTCCCCATGCTTTGTTTTTGCTGTTCTTGTTCCTGAGACAGATTGAACATGAGCCAACATATTTCCTGCAATCCTTTGCTAAACTAGGCCACCAAAAATGTCTTCGGATCAAATCCATGGTTTTGTATCCCCCAAAATGGCCGGCCAGCGGGTAGTCATGACACACCTGTAGGATGGTAGCATGTAAATTATGCGGTATGAAAACTTTATTACCCCACCAATAGAGCCCATCGTTTTCCTGAAGGTCTGTGTCTGGGGGCAAAGAGAATTCCCTGGATGCTTGACGGATCTGTGACATTAAGTCGGTTTGAGTAAGTAGAAAATTTCTAGCCTGTAGGATAGTATCTGTTTGAGGTGGAACTTCAACTTCTGTAAACATACGCGATAACGCGTCAGGTTTCACATTCTTGAAGCCGGGCCGGTAGGTTATGTGGAAATTAAAGCGTGAAAAGAAAAGAGCCCACCTTGCTTGTCTGGGCCTGAGGCGTTTGGCGGTCCTGAGGTATTCCAATTTTTTGTGATCCGTGAAGATCAGTATTGGGTGTGTTGCTCCTTCCAAGAGGTACCGCCACTCCTCTAGAGCCAATTTAATTGCCAACAGTTCTCGGTACCCCACATCATAGCTTGGGCTGCCTCTGTCCATTGAAAACGGTTCTGTTTCTTGGTGAGCTGAGTGATACGGAGAAGTTTCTAATGAATTTCCTGTAGAAATTAAAGAAGCCGATGAACCGTTGTACCCCTTTCTTATCAATGGGAGGTGGCCAGGACGTTATAGCTGTGACTTTTTGAGGATCCATTGCCATACCTCCTGTAGAAATTACCAGTCCGAGGAAGTGGATGGTCTGCCGTTCAAATTCGCATTTGTCGGCCTTGGCATAGAGTCCATTTTGTCTTAACCTCAGAAGGACTTGTTTCACATGGACACGATGTAGTTCTAAGGAGGTTGAGAAAATTAGAATGTTGTCTAGGTAGACGATCATGAATAGGTCTAGAAAGTCTCTGAAAATATTATTTACGAAATGCTGGAAGGTTGCTGGGGCATTGCATAATCCGAAGAGCATAACAAGGTATTCAAAGTGGCCAAAACGAGTCCGGAAGGCCGTTATCCACTCGTCTCCCTTCCTGATTCTGATCAAATTGTAAGCACCTCATAAATCCAACTTGGTAAATACTCTTGCAGAGCGGAGTCTCTGGAGAAATTCTGGAATCAGAGGCAAGGGGTAGCGATTTTTTAATGGTAATCCGGTTTAACTCTCTGTAATCCACACATGGATGGAGCGAATGGTCTTTTTTTTCAACAAAGAATATTCCTGCTCTGGCTGGTGAAGTTGAGTGTCGAATGAACACCTTCTTGAGGTTCTCATTCACAAAGTCTTTTAGGACTGCGATTTCAGGTTCTGAAAGGGAATAGATCCTCCCAAATGGGATTTCTGCCCCTGGTAAAAGTTCAATCGGGCGATCGTAGGCCCGGTGGGGGGGAAGAGTATCTGCTTTTTGCTTATCTAAGACATCCAGGAAATCATGGTACATGGATGGAACAAGGTCTTGGGATTCGGATACTGGTTTTAGACAACCAATAACTGGCGCTGTGTGGTGGAGGATCTGGAGACAGTTATGGAGACAGTAGGAGGACTGAAAGACTACCTTGCCAGTTGTCCAGTCTATCTGTGGGTTGTGTGCTTGCAACCATGGCATTCCTAGAATGATCGGGAAAAGTGGTGAAGATATAACGTCCAGGCACAACAGTTCTTGGTGGTTGGGTGAGATGTCGGCGGGCAAAGGTTGGGTTTTTGGATGATGGGCCCAGATTTGATGTTGGACCCATCAGCTAATCGGATGAACAGTTTATGTTGCTTCGATTGTAGCGGAATGTTGTGTTGCAGGGCAAAGGCACGATCAATGAAGCAGCTGCAGACACTGGAGTCAATTATGGCCTGGATCTGAAGCACCCCTTCTGAAAGCTGTAGAGAGACAGGAACAGCAATGTGAGTCGTTCTTGCTAGAGTTAATGCACAATGATCAAGAGGAGGAGAGTCACACTTACGGGTCTTGTTGGGACACATATTGGCGTAATGACCAGCTCCCCCACAGTAGAGACAGAGATTATGCATATGACGGCGTTGTTTTTCTTCCGGTGTCAAGGGTGCACGAAGCAAGCCCAACTGCATTGGTTTTGGAGTTTCAGTGGTAGGAGCAGATAGTGGAGGTGCAGAGGTAGGTAGGCGACTAGGTACGCTGGGTAGCATCCACATGGGCCTGTAGTGGCTGGTCCTTTCAGATCTTCACTCCCTCAGCCGGCGATCGATCTGAATGGACAGTTGGATCAGTTCTTCGAGGGAATCGGGGATCTCCACATGAGCTAGTTCATCCTTGAGTGCCTCCTGAAGGTTGAGACAGGGTTGCTAGGGCGACGAAAGGGTGCAGGTGCCTGCTGGCAGGATCAGGAACACGGAAGTCTTCGGAAAGAAGCTGGGAGGCTGATCACTGGATGGATTCAGGAGAGGTCCAGCAGAGGAACTTGCAGGGTCAAAGGCAGGCAGGAGTTGGCAACGTGCTGGCAGCGAGGTACACAATCGGCAGGCAGATTCGTAGTCAGGGACTGGCGGAGGTTGACAACAAACTGGCAGCGAGGTACAGAATCGGGAGACAGAGCCGTAGTCAGGAGTCCAAGCCGGGTTCAGTACAGGAGGCAAGGCAGGCAGAGATGTAGGGATGATCCGAGAGGGTAGTCGAAGAAGGCAGAGGTTCAAGATCAGGGTCAAGTAAACAAGGCAACAGCAAGGGTTCAGGAACGAGCTATGACAATCCAGCACTGATACTAGTATGCTGATCATTTAAATAGGGCGCCTCGCGCCATGATTCGTTGGCTTGCGAGCGTGCACGCGCTGACGTGCCCTCGTTCGTACGATCGCATTACGTGCGTGCCTAGTCCGGGGCTCGCTCGTTCTTACTGTACGTCTGGCTGGCACATGGGAATAAGTGTTTGTGATGGTTCTCTGACAGGCAGTGAAGGAAATGGTGGTTAACCTCCATACTGGGTGGTACAATACACCGTCCAAATTACACAGGTTGAAACAAAAATAGTAACCCCCTCAGTTGGGACTTTAAACAGACCACCCACTCAAAAAAATATAAAAAGTATTCTTTAATGATATAGAATAAAAAACATATAAAATCCACATATGACAAAGATGCACAACGTGTGTTACATGAAAAATCAACCAATTACTGTACATATAATTAGCATACAATGTAAATGCCCAAATGCCCAACGCGTTTCCGGTATGAAGTGTTCCAATACCTTCCTCAGGGCCGAGAGTTCAAAAAGTTTTTTAACATTCAAATAAATTGCAGTGTGATGGTTCCATGTCTAAATAGGCACTGAGGACAAATGAGTCCATATTGGCATTACACAAAAAATTATACAGGTTCTACCCCTTGGTCCTAGAAAACTGTTTTAAAGGCTGCTCGGACAGAGGCACACACCACCATAGTTTCATATTATTTATATAATTAAGCCATTATGGAGACGGGTGTCTTCTAAGGTCACTCAAATCACAGAGATGCAACTGACCCCGACCTTTCAGATGTGCCTATTCTTTGCTGAGTTACCAGAAGTGCCCCCTCCATGCCAAACATTGTCTCATACCTTATTTTGCGCAGTTCACTGGGCGATTGCATTACACTGGCACTTGTCCATGGTCCCATGGTATCAAGTATTGAAGTGTATGGTGGCCATTCAACTTATAGAGCATGTTCACCTCACCATTATAGACACTATGCCTCCTATTTATAATAGGAAATGGGAGTCGTGATCCGCATATGGATATGCAGGTGTATAGAGGAATGGATAACTTCATATAGGAAATTCTTAAGATTTTATGCATTGTACCCTTGTATTTTCCTTTTTGTTATATTTCTTTTATAATGTGTTTTCACTCCTAATGGTTTTTCCGCTCATGTAGCGCAGTATTACATTCCACAGTCATTATGGCCAATGGGTAATGATAATACAGTATATAGATGTCTCAGACTGCTATATTCCTATAGGGAAACAGTCAACTTTCTGTACATTTTTTAGAGTATATGCTATATTTGTACCAAACTGATATCTGTTAAATACAAAATCACTTGCAAATTTTTGGTCTTTCTAAACTATACTCACCTGCCCAGGAGCTAGACCTCGATTCCGCTGATGCCCTCTTTTTATGTATTACCCTCCCAACCCTCTTTCATGCTCATCATTCATGATCAACTTGAGTGCCCTATCTTGGAACCATAAGATACATTGGCCATTAAAACCTAAAAATTCATACAAGCCCAGGATCTGACAGGTTCCTAGTCTCCTATCATAAAAAGTTCTCTGATATCTTGGCACCTTTGCTGATCAATGCCTCTCTGTTGAAAGGGCACTCATTTTGCACTGAAACTCTAACAGCTATAGTCTCAATGTTACCAAAATCTCGATCCGACACCACCTTATGAACTACTATCATCCTATTTCTCTTCTGAATCTCAATATAAAGCTTGTAGCAAATATTCTAGAAACCCACTTAAATAGAATTATCAGTGAACTCATAAATCCTGATCAGGTCGGGTTCATCCCAATACACCAAGCAAGTGACAATGTACAAAGAGCCTAGTTACTCGCCTATGCTGCCAAAACTAGGCATATTCCATCATGTTTTCTATCACTTGATATCGGGAAAGCACTTGATTTAGTTCTGTGGCCTTACCTACATTATACTCTTCAGCGCTGGGGCTTTGGGAGGCATTTTCTGACATGGGTTTCTTCCTTATATAATAAACAGAGAGCATATATTAAATATGCCGGCTATAGGTTGGAAATGTTTGACTTTGGAAGAGACACACATTAGGGATGCCCTCTCCCCCGTTACTATTCTGCTTATTGAGCCATTAGCTCAATTTATTTGATCAGACCCTAATATTAGGAGCATAGAACTTGGTGGTCATCACCACAAAGCTGACCTTTTTGCAGACAACATGCTAATCTTTTTTGTCTTCTCCCCATACTTCAACTCCCATCTTCTCTCTCTCTTATGCCCTGTACACACAGGGAAATGTGTGATAGGACCTTGTTGTCGGAAATTCCGACCGTGTGTAGGCTCCATCACACATTTTCCATCGGAATTTCTGACACACAAAGTTTGAGAGCTTGCTATAAAATTTTCCGACAACAAAATCCGTTGTCGGAAATTCCGATCGTGTGTACACAAATCCGACGCACAAAGTGCCACGCATGCTCAGAATAAATTAAGAGACGAAAGCTATTGGCTACTGCCCCGTTTATAGTCCCGATGTACGTGTTTTACGTCACTGCGTTCAGAACGATCGGATTTTCCGACAACTTTGTGTGACCGTGTGTATGCAAGACAAGTTTGAGCCAACATCCGTCAGAAAAAATCCATAGATTTTGTTGTTGGAATGTCCGATCAATGTCCGACCGTGTGTACGGGGCATTAGACTGTTTTGCTTGCGTCTCGTGCTTACATGTCAACCTTCAAAAATCCACGGCTCTGAATATCTCTTTGTCCCCTTTAGAACTTTAAGAAGCCAAACTAACAATGCCTTTTATATGGGCACCCCACCTTACCTGGGGGCACAACTCACATCCCTGTATTGTCTTATTTCTTATGTGTAATACAACATAAAATTATGATCTTTGTCTGGGATAATGCTAGACCCCACATCCCAAATTCCATGCTTTATCTCTCTAAACTTTGTGGCGGTCTGTGTTTGCCTAATCTAGCTACCTAGTATTACGCAGCACATCTCGCTCACCTCCCTAAATACCACACAATTAATGAAATACCATTATGGGTGGCTATTGAATCGGTTGATTGTGATCCCATTTCAGTGGCCAATATGTTATGGATACGCCTTGCTGAGCAAGCATCTATACTCAACTTCCTCACAAAACACTCCTTGTCAATCTGGGACAGATTCAAATTCACCTATGGTCTTCAATCACCCCACAACCCACGCCTTTCTTTTCTCAGAAATCCTTCTTCCTATCCAGCCTGGGATTCCCCGAATTCCTTCCACTCATGGTCCAATGCAAACCTCATATGATTACCTAAGCTAGTCTCCCCAACTTCAATCCACCCTTTTCCCACCCTTTGCATAAATTATGGACTCCACCATTCTGAGTTATTCCAATAATTACAAAATTTACAAAAAATTTGTTATATGCCATACCTCAAAACAGGTTCTTTACTGACCCAGATGTCTCAGTTTGAACGTATCTGTAAACATGACACTCATATCAGAGGAATTATATGGATTCTCTACAAATAGCTGAGTGTTAAATCTTATGCTGGACCACCACCATATGTCACTAAATGGGAGCAGGACTTAGGAATGTTCTTGTGGTGGAAACAAATTATAAGATCCTTGCCTGCTGGGACTAAGTCCCAGCAGGCAAGGGAAAATGGCTAATTGGGCCCAATTTGGACATTTTCACTTAGGGGTGTACTCACTTTTGTTGCCAGCAGATTAGACAGTAATGGCTGTGTGTTGAGTTATTTTGAGGGGACAGCAAATTTACACTGTTATACAAGCTGTACACTCACTAGTTTACATTGTAGCAAAGTGTCATTTCTTCAGTGTTTTCACATGAAAAGATATAATAAAATATTTACAAAAATGTGAGGGGTGTACTCATTTTTTTGAGATATTGTACATGACATAAGGCATACAGAGAAACCATATACTTCACCTGACATCACCACCAGAGGTCTCAAATATCGATGTTGTGAAACTTGGCCCTATTGTCATTGTAGCAAAAACAGATGTACTGTACTGGAGAGTCCACAGTCACCAAGTGGTACAATGTGTCACGAGTTCCAATTCCAGACATATGTCACAGCTCAAATGGTGAATTTTTGCTTTAATTTTGGGATATTTATTATAGCAAAAAGTACAAAATATTGTGTTTTTTATTTTTTTTTTTTAAATTGTCGCTCTTTTTTTGTTTATAGTGCAAAAAATAAAAACTGCAGAGGTGATCAAATACCACCAAAAGAAAGCTCTATTTGTGGGGAAAAAAGGACATCAACTTTGTATGGGTGCAACTTTGCACAACTGCGCAATTGTCAGTTAAAACGACGCAGCACCGTATCACAAAAAATGGCCTGGTCAGGAAAGGGGCAAATCCTTCCGGGGCTGAAGTGGTTAAACAGCCTTTGGGCTTTCTTTTCTATTTTCAGCCCCAGCTTCTTGGAGAATCAGTAATTATCTGTGGGGTTTGTTACAAAATATATGCACTGGCTAAATCTTTTGTTGCTGGTGAAGTTGGCATCGTTTTGATTAACCACAGACTATAAAATATCTTTTTGTAATTATAAACTGGGGAGTTGCATATAAACCATGGTAAGAGGTTTCCTGAAACCTGCCATCTGCTGCACTAGCACTGTATGATGATGAGAGAAACAGAGAATTAGTATTACTGCTACAATCTAGTATAGTGTCAGTGGAAAATAACACAATTCAAATTCTTTACATTCCTAAGGGAAATTATTTAAAATATATTTAATTGTATGAAATATATTCTTCAAAATAACATTATCCTTGCCCTCTTTCCTACACATTGCCACCATCACTGTGCTCGGAAAGCAATAATATTGTTTACAAGAATGCATCCTTTTCTTTCAAGGACACTTCCATCTGGAATGCCATCATATTAAAAATTAACACAATGCGTAAGAAAAATACTAGTTCTTTCCAGGTCTGAGCTGCAGCAAGAGACTAAAGAATACTTTGCCATAAATAAACAGATTGGACTTTTATGGATTTTAGTTACATTTACTATACATATTAGCCCATATTGTACACAGACAAACTGATAAACCTTGCAGTTTGAAAAAATGCTGTTCATTTTTTTCCTTGACAGAAAGCTAGGTTTAATTGGGAGGAATCAGGGAAAAATGTGATGTTTGCTGTACAGGTATGAATGCCGTTCAGCTGGTTGCTACCAGATGAGCAATTTGTTTTGTTGAGTACTTATTTGGCATGAAATCAGAGCAAAGCAAATTGTTACAAAAGGCAAGGTATCTAAATAGTGGGCCTAAGTTCACACCTATGCGATGCGGGAAACGTTTCCCACACCGCATTGAAATCACAGTCTGCTCATGCGATCTGCAGGTTTCAATGTTAAACAATGACACCTCAAAACAGCTTGCAAAACGCAGTGTGATTGCCAGAATCACAGGCTTCCAGATGATGCCATCATGGCGAAACGTGTAGAGGCGGGATTAGGTGGTTTCCTACGTCACCACCGGTGACTCCACTTCCGCTGGTTGAAATGCATGCTGATACCCCATGCGGGAGAAGGCGGCCATAATGAACACTACTACGATCGCTGGGTGCCAGCTCAGGCATTGGATCATGTGAGTTTTATTCTTATCTTTGCCATTTTAAGAATTTTACAATTAAAACAGGGTATGCTATGGAGAGTGTTTGATTTCTTTTTTTTTGGAGTACTTTACTGGAAATGAGGATATTAGGAGAGGAGAGGGGAATTGACAGCCCAGCTAATGGGGAGTGTTTTTGAGCGCAAGCTGGCCCTCATAACATTGGGTGCTAAAGTCTGGTGAGTGTCGGTGTGTGCACTGGTGGAGAGGATCATGAAGATTTAAATCACAAAGCACTTTTTATGCCTGATCGGAGCACAATCGGATTGCACTATAAATAGTAATTATTCCTTTTTCATTTACAAAGGGATATCATGTCTTTTCATAGCTTTTAGAGGGTACTAAGCACCCAAAATGTACTTTTACTTTAATTCAGGTTGTGTTTTGCACACAACACAGGGGTGGTTAGCAGTAGGGGTATTCCCAATAAAATTTAACCCGTGGTGCAGTAAAATAGACACTTCACATGTTTGCAAGAATCGGAGTGCATGGGTGTAAACACCCATGCAATACAATTCAAGTGTGGCAAAAAAGGGTCCTGTACCATTTTGGTGTGGATGCGGCATGATTTGAGCCATAAAAAATGAATGGCTCAAATCACACTGCACAGACAATGCATGTGATTTCCATAAGAATGAGGTGAGATTTCTGTGCCATTCACATGTGGTGTCCTGCACCAGGGCTAAAAGAGAGGATTTTTCATTTAAATATATTGTATCTTAGACCATTGCAGATTATATCACCTTATGCCGCGTACACACGATCGGAAATTCAGCCAGCAAAAGACCGATGAGAGCTTTTGGTCGGAAAATGCAACCGTGTGTATGCTCCATCGGACTTTTGCTGGCAGAATTTCCTCCAGCAAAAGATTTAGAGCATGTTCTCAATTTTCCTGACAGAAAAAGTTTAGGAAATTCTGTTCGTGTGTATGCAATTCTAACGTGCAAAAAAACACGCATGCTCAGAATCAAGTACGAGACGGAGCCGCTCAGGTAAAACGACCGTTCGTAATGGAGATGGCACATTCGTCACACTGCAAATTTTTAAATCTTTCAATGCAGTGCATTCTCTTCTTCTTTATAATGCTAGAAGAATGAGGTTGTTTTGCTGCTCATAATCACACAGACTTCTCACAAACGTATGTCTTTATTATTTCTCGTGATCTCCTGACTAATCATTTTTGTTTTTAAAGCCAGATCTCCATAATAAATGTTATTTTTTTTATAGTAATTTTTTTTTCATCAAGATTTCCTGTTGTATTTTTTTGTTTTTATTATTTTATAGTCATCTCCATATTTTTCTTTTTTTTGTATGTCACTTTTCCACAAGACCATTATCTTGTATTTGTAAACCTAAAGGAGGTTACTTGGTGTCCCTTGTTAATTTGACATTGTATTTTTGAAATGTACCTGCCAACTCACCAAAAAACTGTCCTATTTAAAGAAAAACACATCGGCAAGTATTTTCATAGGAAAAAAATCTCCATTTATTCTGGCTCATAATAACAAAATAAAGAGGGAAGGCAACGCTGGAGAAACAGCAGACATCAGACATCAACTCTGTGGATAAAAAAATTGATAGCTTGAGAAGTCCATATCTGAGCACAATCTGGTCCAGGACTCACAGAGATCAGGAACAGCAGCAGATGACATATATGTCCCCAGGCTGTGGTACTACAACATCCTGCGTCTTGTCAGACCAGACTGTACCCAGGCAATCACTTTCTTCTCTTCGCTGCAACCTTCCCTCCATGCTGCCCTGCAGCCTTCCCTGCAGCCTTTCCTGCAGAATGTGGCTCTGGAGGTGGACTTGTGGCAGGAGGAGGAGGAGGATGGGCGAGCGTACATAAGTGGACATCATCAGTCATTTGCCCCCTCAACCCCTTGTGAAAATTCAAAAACTCAAAAAAAATTTTTCACAGTTGAGGCATTGACCCTCCTCCATTTTCTGCATATTTTAGGCTAGATAGTAGCCATAGGCCTCTCCAGCCTCGAGGGGGGCTTTCAGGGCGTCATTAGCCTCCTTAATGAGGACAAGTGCTGCCTCCACGTTCCTCCCCTTCCTGGGCCTTTTGGGTGGAAGACGGATGGGAGGCACCTGGGATTGGGTGAGGCTGGGCCCCGCCACCTCCTGGCTGACACTAACCCCCGCCTCCTGGCTGACACTTCCCCCGCCTCCTCCTGTGTGCCACATTCCAGAGCCTCATCCTGGCTGAGGTCTTCCTGTGTATGAAAAAGGGACATAGTTTTAGTTTTTGGTTCATCAATCACACACAATTTTCAGCTCATGACTGTTGCAAATTGAATGTTAATAACTAGAAAAGACTATAATTCTGACCCCAGCATTTTTCATTCTTGTCCTAATCATTTTTGGCCCCTACTGTCTATTGATATGTCAAACACTTTTTGTTAAATCATTCATTTGTTATCAATAATAACATCTAGTTAACAACAATTATTTTCCCACAAAAAGAATGTTTCAATATACTATACCTGGCTCCATCTGGGCTCCTTAATTTCTTCCAGGATGGAAGGACCAGGTTGGTCCTCAGAAGCCCCAGCTGGGGTTGAGGGAAGGGTTGAGGGAAGGCTGGATAGAAGGGGGGCCGAAAGAGTCGAAAGTGATTCCCTGGTTTCAATCTGGTCTTCTAGAAAATGCATCCTGCTGTAGTACCACAGACTGGGTACATACACATCCTCTGTTGCTGCTCCTGACCTCATAGACTTATGGACCTTCTGAAGCTCCTTCCTATGCGTGCTTCTCAAGCTACCAATTTTCTTATCCACAAACTCGAGGTCTGTGTTGTGGATCCGAGTCTTCACAAATTCCAGCAGTTTCTCCATCAAAGCCTTCCTTGCTGGTTTGTTGCGATACAACAGGTTTTTCACCTCCCACAAATTGCGCATATCCCTGTATCTGTCTATGAATTCGCAGAGGAAGTCTGGGTCTTTAAATAGTTTCATTTTTGCTGCAAGACCAAACAAAAGACAAAAACACTAATATCAGGCTGAACTCTCCTAATCTTATCCCAATATAGGCCTTAATCTAGAATCAGTATAAACCACTCATGTCCCAAGTTAAAATGTTACCTTCGTTATTACATTCGTCTCTTCCGTTCCTCCTTCCTCCGCACACAGAACGTAGGTACAGTACCTGACCATGAGATTGTGTTTCCAGCGCGATCCCATCGCACTGGTTCTCGGCAACAGGGTACTGTGCATGTTGCGCTGGCCCGCTCATCGGGAAAAGAAAACTTTTTTTTTCCTTTCGCGATGAGTGACAGGCAGTGCTGACAGGTGTCTGGTATGAATCATGAGGGGGAATGTTGCGCCAAATTTTAAATTAAAAAACGTCATGGGTTCCCCCCCAGGGTCATACCAGGCCCTTAGGTCTGGCGGTGGCCCAGACTTCTGCGTCGTCTTCTCCCCTCTTCTCTTCTTCTGATGTTGACACAACGCTCTCTCCCGCTAGAATGCTGTGTGCGAGCTGCGCAACCATTTATATAGGCATGGGGTGTGGTCACCGGGTGATGTCACCCGGTGACCCCACCCCCTTATGATGCCACATTCCCTGCGCATACTGGGACTGCTACGTCATAAGGGGGCAGGGTCACCGCCTATATAAATGGTTGCGCAGCTCACACAAGGCATTCCAGTGGGAGAGCGTCATGTCAACATCTGAATAAGAGAAGAGGGGAGAAGACGGCGCTGAAGTCCGGGCCACCGCTAGCAAAAGAGCGGCAGAAGATAGCGGAGGAGCCCAGCAGAAGAACCGGACACCGGGAGAAGAGGCTGAACACCGGGAGAAAAAGCAGAACACAGGAAGAAGAGGCCGAACACTGGGAGAAGAAACAGACACTGGTAGAAGAGGCTGGAGAGAGTGAAGAAGTAGGAAGAAGACCCCCGAAGTCGGAAGAAGACCCCCGGAGCTGCTTAATAAATTACTTTAAAAACCTGTGTAGTGTGTTTTATTTATTGACACTTTTTTACCTAGGTGAATAGGTAGGGGTACGATGATCCTAGGTGAAAGGGTGGGGGGCCGGGATCTGGGGGCTCCCTTATTAAAGGGGGCTTCCGCATTCCGATAAGCCCTCCACCCGCAGACACCGACAACCAATGGCCAGGGTTATCGGGAAGAGGCCCTTGTCCTCATCAACATGGGGACAAGGTACTTTGGGGTGGGGGGGCCCGCAGGGCGCCCCCCCTGCCCCAAAGTGCCCACCCCCCATGTTGAGGGCATGCAGCCTGGTATGGTTTAGGAGGGGGGGTGCTCGCTCATCCCCACCCCCATTCCTGACCGGCCGGGCTGTGTACTCAGATAAGGGTCTGGTATGGATTTTGGGGGGACTCTATGCCAATTTTTTGGCGTAGGGGGTTCCCCTTAAAATCCATACCAGACCTAAGGGCCTGGTATGACCCTGGGGGGAACCCACGCCGTTTTTTTATTTAAAATTTGGTGCGGCGTTCCCCCTCATGATTCATACCAGACACCTGTCAGCACTGCCTGTCGCTCATCACGAAAGGAAAAAAAGTTTTCCTTTCTCAATGAGCGAGCCAGCTCAGCGCTGGCTCCCGCGACGGGGCTCGCAGGTGTCAAATCTTGCCGATAACAGCGGCAAGATTGACACAATATCGCGGTCACCTACTGTACGACACACGCGTGTTAGCTTTATATACACTGCGCATGCGTGAAACTCCAGCCGCGTCGCCCGCCCCTGATGTTCTTTCTAGAATATTCCCCATCCCGTGTCTTTCGTCATGGTGGGAGAGGAACATGGCGGAGACACAGCAGGTGCATAATAGCAGTAACGAGGAGGAGGAAAGCCCGGAGCCCGAAACATCACGATCCCGGAGGAGGAGTTTTAAGGCCTCCAATATGTCCTTTGTAGAGATGGTGGAGATGGTCGACATTGAAGAGGGCCGACTATGATGGGAAGTATGGACCGTACACCAACCCTAATGAGAGAAAGGCCAAGATCATGACTAAAGTTGTGAAGAGTCTGAGCCGGAATTTTTGGGTACGGCGATCCAAGGAGCAATTAAGGAAAAGCTGGTCGGACCTCAAGTGCTTCTAAAAAGTAAGTAGTTGTCGTGTGTTACAATTATTATTATTACTTGCATGCTGCGCCATGTGCTTTTCTTTACTGATGAACAGTTTAAAATGGCTTTAGAAACATAAGAATCACGCTAACCTGTGAATGTATAGATCAAAAATAAATAAATGAAAAATAAATAAGTGAAATAATAGTACTGCAATGTAAATGACAATATTACATATATCCCAAAAGACCCAATCACAAAGACTGTAAGTGGGAAAACAAAAGACAAAAATAACCAAGTGATGAATCAAACATGGATATGTGTAAAGTTCAAAGTGAATATAAATAAGTCTCTGTGAATAATAAGGACAAATAACATCCACCCGTGCAGAGAATAAAAAACATCTTCATCCACATGAGAAAATCTTCATCCACTATGTGACGCAAAACCGTGATCCACCACCGCTATAGAAGGGGTCACTTCTTACCAAACAGACATGATCCCCCACTACAGAGATCATGAAAGGCATAAAAGCTGTAACTCTAGATACACGTACTGGTCTGCCGCTGGGTCCTCAAATCCTCCCATTAAATGGACAAGCTCATAGGGATTGCACAGCATGTAATGAAAAAGGGAAACTTCAATAGTGTAAAACCTTTTAAATTTATTAGAATAGCATAGACAAAAACACACTTACAGAAGTAGGTTCATAAGATAAGTCCGATGTGTCGGCTGTACACAGTCGGACAGACTCGTCCTACTGGAAGTGAGAGCAGTGACTGGAGGTGACGTCAGCGTGTCGTCCTGCTCCACCCTACATGTTTCGTAATAGATTATGTCATCCAGGGGCACCAATGACGTAATCTATTACGAAACGGGTGTCATATAAGAGAATCGCTGCTCTTTCACTTTTGTTAGGGGTTCAGTACACATCTGTGTCCACCTATAAACAAACACCTTAGTGCAGTTTTTTTTCCTTTTCTCAGTTTGAAAAGGCTACTTTCATGTTCGGGGGCACAGTAATCAGTCGTAGTAAACATCGTTCGGTTGCAAATAAATACAATGTTTTTGCCAGATACAGGGTTAACTACATTTGGTCATGATAATTTGTATTCAAAGAAGTTTAGGACATTGTTGTCTAGATGTGTTTCAAACTAGAATGGATTACAAACTTGATTCAGTGTAATGTAAGAAGACATTTAGCAGCTGTTTACACATCTGGAATTTGGAGCACTAGTGTGGGACACAAGAACAAACTTTTTAGGATGTCCCACACAGGTGCTCCAGTGGATACTTGGAGTGTCTACATGTGTGAAACTTGTCCAAACAAGGTAAATATTCCAGCTTTGGTAAGGAAAAAAAATAGCTTGGAACTCTGCCAAAACAGACAATTGTACCCCACTTCCAAGCAATGTTTCATATTCCTATTTCTGGACTCAAATATCAGTGTGCTAAGTATACCTTTTGTTTCATTCTCGTAGGGGAGCAAAGACTCGGAAAATATGAGGACACCAGGGACCCCCCCTAGCTCCTGAAGAAGGGGAACAAAGGTCACAACCTGAAGATGTGGAGGAAGGAGAGGTGGTGGAGATTGTCACCACAACAGGTCAGTGTCAGACACCACAGATTCAGGTAATAGATGTATGCCTGCATATTTATAATACATGATGTGTATTTTTAATTTAGGTGATGTTCAGGTTGTGGTACCAAAATCCAGTGATTTCACCAGTGACAGTGCCCAACGGATGATCCAGGAAATCATGTTTTGTAGTCAGGTTTTGGACATTATCAAAGAAAAAACCAAGGAGATTGAACAAAGACTGAAGAACATGATTGATGTACTAGGGAGAATTTAAATCCTAAAAATATTTATCTAAAGTTTTAATACAGTTTAAAAGCCAAATTTAGAAGATGCACACAGTACGTCAACATCTGCCATCAGGGGATTTCAATGTAAGCGTTTTGTGCGTGTAACCCTTTCCTCCCAACTCTAGTAGGTGAGAGGAAGGGGTTGCACCCCCAAAACATGTCCATTGATTCCCCATGATGGGAGATAGCACATGTTGACATTAGGTATGGGATCAGAAAGGAAATCCCCATTCTGACTCACAATTTGTGTTCATCTTCTAAATTTGGCTTTTACAGGGGTGACTTCACCCCATCTGATGAAGGCAAGATCAAGACCTTTTTCACACTATAAAATGTCTGATATTGCCTTCTTTTTTGCAATGTTGAACTTTGTAAGTTCCAGAGTTGTGTATGTTATGTTTGTAAACATGCCTGTTTCTGTATTTTTCAGAAATTTCAAGGTAAAACTTCGAAAAAAAAGATGTGTTTTTTTTTTACCACCAACTGTTTTATAAAACGCACATGTGAATATGCACGGAGTAAAAACCTTTATGCTCAACAATGTGTGGCTTCTTTTTTCAATGATCAATACCATTTTTTGTGTTAAGTTGGTGTTTATAGTGACAATGGGTGTTATTTACTATTGGAAAAATCACTTAGCACTACGAGTGCACTAGGAGAACCTAGGAGACAACAAAAATAAACGCAAACAGTAAATTAAATTCAAGATTTGATCTGATAAAATATAAAATGTATTCAAAATTTGCTGGCATAGCAATGGCCCCCCTACCCGTAAAATATTCAATATATTTTTGTTGCACTTCACGGGCGCTTTGGGGGGCAAGCCAGGATGGCCAGCTTCCAGGGCCGTCATTGGAGTTTCTGAAGGTCTGGCCTCAAGCCCAACAGAGAGAACATAACTTGCATTATGTCTTTTTAAAAAATTGTGCAGGATGCAGCAACATAAAATGATATGGTTTAGTTTGTATTCCGCCACATTTATGGCTGTTTGAAATAGGCGGAACCGGCTGCCCAGGATCCCAAACGCATTCTCCATGACTCTTCTGGCTCTGGCCATCCGGTAATTAAAAACCCTCTTCTCCTGGGTCAGGGTCCTCTGGGAGAATGGCCTCATCATGTGGTCACCCAGACCAAATGCCTCATCTGCGATGAAGGTAAATGGCAGTCCTTCCACATTCTCCTCTGGAGGTGGCAAACCCAGGCCACCACTCTCGAGACGTCAGGAGAACTCGGTCTGGGTATGACCCCGAATGGGGTGGTGGGACAATGTGGACGTGCTTCCCATCGATTGCCCCTCCACAGTTGGGAAAGTCCCAATGGTCAGCAAAGTGGGATGCCACAGTCTGCCTGTCAGGAAGATCCTGCAAGTAACAGGTGTCCTGTGCGTGCAGTTGCACGATCGCGCGTGCCTGTGCGCATGCGTGCGCCAGGCAGGCTATTTAAACCTAGCTGTCACACGGGGATCTTGCTGTCTGCTCTAAAGCGTTACGTTTGTTGATCCTTGAGAACCTGTTTCTGTACTAAAGACCCGGCTTGTTCCTGATTATCTTTATTTCTGCCTGCATCTGATCCCAGCTTGTCTCCGACCATCCCTGTCTTCTGCCTGCATCCGACCCCGGCTTGTCTGACTACCCTTCTGCCTGACCCTCTGGCTTATCCACAGATCACTTGGCTATCGATCCGGCTTGTCTAATTCTCCAGCCTAGTATACTGACTTCAGTTCCAGTCTGCTGCACCAGTTTTCCAGTCTGCTATCCGGTTCCAGTCTGCTGTTTGCTTCCAGCCTGCTGCACCAGTGTTCCAGTCTGCTATCCGGTTCCAGTCTGCTGTTTGGTTCCAGTCTGCTGCACCAGTGTTCCAGTATATTATCTGGTTCCAGTCTGCTATCCAGTTCCTGTCTGCTGTTTGGTTCCAGTCTGCTGCACCAGCCTGCTGATCCAGCTCCTTCCAGGTTCCAGTCTACCTTCCAGCTCAGTCTGAAGTTCTACTGCACAGCGCTTTCTGAGTTCCAGACCCACTTCCTGCTGCTGATCCTGCCAGGCACTCGTGCCACTCTCGACTCTTGTGTTTCCTGTATATCCTACCAGGGCCCTCGAGTCGGAGCCGCAAGAAAGGCCATCCCCTGCAAGTCAGGCTCATCCACAAGGTACGTGACACTGCCATTCCTGTGACGTTGAAAGAAAGTGTGGAGTCAAACAAGAAAAAAAAAATATTCATTTTGCACATAAACATTGCAAGCAGATTAGACACAAACATTCTTGGCCAACATCAGTATAACATTGATTTTAAGGAGTATTTAAAGGCAAAAATCTAAGATCCACTTATCAGATTCCCCCCCCCCCCCCCCCCGATGGCCCATTGTAAAATTATTTTTTGGGGGGTATGTTTTGGACAGGTAACCCTCTCCACTTTATTGAGAGCTGAATGCATAAATAATGTGTGTTACTTGGCCAGCCCCTCCTTACTTACACTATTGGCAGCCCACTGGACAGGTAAGAAGTGTCATAATACAAAAATATAAATACAAATTGAAGCACACTGTACAAATTGAAGCACATTTTTACATTCTGCAATGACTTATCAAGTGAATAGGAGAACAAAACTTTAAACAGTACCATTTGAAAGTATTCAGGGAGGGCCCTTTCACTACATGCTTTGGTGAATTCATCCATAAATCTGAACACAAAAGAGGTAGGTATAGTGTGTATGGGTTGGGCAAAGTCAGCAGATAGAGGATTGGTATTGGTTGATTTAGCGGTTGGGGGAGGGAGGGTTACAAATGATTTTGGGCCTAAAAAAAAAGCCTCTGGCACTCTGCATGAATTTAAGGACAGAAATAACATTTGGACACATTTTAGGGGGTGTTTAGGGTAAAGCACTACTATGGAGCTGACAAAATACATTGTTAAGTGACTAGGATAGGTGGGTATGGGCCCAGGATAGAAAGCTGGGGAGGTTAGTGAAGGCAAATATGCATGAAGGACAAAAAACAAACTTTTAAAAATTCCAGCATGCATGAGGACAAAGGGAACATTCACAGCATATTACAATCATGGTCATTAGGGAATGATGAAAGAAATACAATACATTAGCAAACATTAAATACATATAATGTGATGTTAAAGGAGAAATCTTACCCTAATATAGTCCTTCTGCAGAACCTGAATAATAGCAGAACAGGTCTCTGGAATAATGATCCCCAGAGCCTGGGGGGAGATGCCTGTTGAGAACTTGAGGTCCTGCAGGCTTCTCCCAGTACCGCAACGTTGCGACTAGCCTCTGTTAAGGATTGATGGCATGTATGCAGGTATCCTGCCTGCTGATATAAGGGGACAGCAAAGCCAACAAAAACGGGGTCCGTCATCCGGAGAAAATTCCTGAAATCATCAGTGTTATTCTACTGGATCTCCCGCAACAAAGGCATATGAGAGAATTGGTCACGCTGGAGCAACCAATTCTTGGTTCATGAACTCCTCCCCACCCTGTTCATGGACTGGGCTTGGGTCAAAGCTAGAAGCCCAACACCAAGCCCCCGCACAGCACGAACTCTACGATGAGCATGTGCCCACAACATGGCTTCAAAACGGTCGGTTGGTCAGAATGAACTAACAGAACGCACTGAAGAACAGCAAGGCCTGTGAAGAGTGAGTTGAAAATCAGTAATGAGCGGACAAGAACACACTGAAAAACAGATACGAACTGTCTACACACACTGAAAAGCAGATACAAACCCACAAGCACAAACTGAACAGCAGTAAAACAATCTGAAAAAGCACGAGTCTGAAAAACGCGAATCGTCTCTCACCAAACTTCTACTAACACGAGATAAACACAAGATTAGCAGAAGGAGCCCAAAGGGTGGTGCACTTCATATTAAACTGCCCTTTTCTAGTCCCATCGTACGTGTTGTACATCACCGCATTTTTGGCGGACGGAATTTGGTGTGACCGTGTGTATGCAAGACAAGCTTGAGCGTAATTCCGTCGGAAAAACCATCATAGCTTTTTCCGACGAGAAGTCCAATCATGTGTATGCGGCATTACTGTTGCTTAGACAACTGGAAATCTTAAAGGGTATAAAAAAGGGGGAAAAGTAGTGAGAAACTCTAAGTAGACTTGGTGTTAATAATGTAGCCAAAACTGTGTGTTTTATGTTCTGGTGTTTGTAAAATGATTGTTTATTTTATTTTGTCCCTGGTGTCTGAGCACAACTACACTTTTTACTGCTTATTCTGATGCCAAAAATTACACAATGTAATGGCAGAACATAGAAAAAAGATACAGACTGACACTAAAACTCATAGGATTCTTTTGTAAATGTCTTACATAGAAGGCAACTACTAGTACCAAAAAGGGAATACAAAACAAATACATACACATTTTTTGCAAAAAATGCTGCCAAAGTGGGGGGGAGGGACAATAAATTGGTAACATGTTACATGTTACACCCTGAATATGAGTGTTAGGGCTCTTTCACACGGGGAGTCCATATGTCCATTTCTCATCCTTCCGTTTTCGGATGAAAAACGGACATACATGTATCCCTATGGAGCATCGGATGTCAGCGGTGACATGTCCGCTGACATCCGACCCGCTCCGATCCAAAAAGTGTAACGGAGGAAAACCCTACTTTTCCATCCGTTTTCAGATCGGATCGGGTGACGACGGACTCTATGGTCCGTCATCACCCGATCCCCCATAGGGGAGAGCGGCGCTTTGACAGGTCCGGCGGAGCGATCCCCGCTGAGCAAGCGGATGTTCACGGGGCGGATCATCACTGATCCGCCCCGTGTGAAAGAGCCCTTAGGCTCAGTTGACATCTGTGCAGTTTGCTTTTGATTGTTTCTGCAGTGCTTTTTGCTGGGCGTTTTGGTGCACACGATTTTACTGTGATTTTCATTTTGCATTGTTTATGCTTTTTTTTGCCCAATTTGTTGTCGGGCAGATTAAAAAATGCAAAATGCAAATTGCGGTAAAATCAGGTTAAAAACACACTACATACTTTTCTGCAGCTTCTCCCTTTTTCATTTAAAAAGTACCTGACCCTAACCAAAAACGCAGCAGCTGAACAAAGCATAGAGGTGAACGTGTCCCATAGGAAACCATGTTAACTGTATAGTTTGCTGCAAAAAAACATCAAAAAATGCATAGGCGTGAACCAGGCCTAACATGTTAAAAAAAGGTGAATGCATCCTTTCTGGTCTCTGTCTTATTATTTTGTGCTTGGCTCTCCCTAAATATATACAGTATGTAGTCTAGTTCAATATATAAAAGCTTGTATTTTTTGATGATTATTTATTATCATCATTTTTATTATATTATGTCATTATTCTACAATGTTTGTTCATCACATATCATCATTAGTGGTGAGCCCAACATAAACTAGTGATACCTGCGCCACAAACTGTGTGTTAACTTAAAAATGCAAATAATGTGGTAAACCACAACCTTCTCCTCAACTATGTAAGTGTTAAACCAGTAATACTTAGTGATAAACCATGTGAAAAAAATGGAGCAGCGCTATGGAAACATATGTCATTAAAGCAATATTGTTAAAACCTATTATTCAAAAAAATATGAGAACCTTAACATCAACAAATATTAATCATTTTCCACCAAAAGTGTCAGTTTTTTTTTTTTAGTCATTAGAAAATCCACTCCAATAAAGTGCCAAAACATGCCAAGTTCAATCAAAGACTTCACTTTGAACTTTATTTAACAGCTTCAGCCCTGGAAGATTTTATCCCCTTCCTGACCAGAGCACTTTTTGCGATTCGGCACTGCGTCGCTTTAACTGACAATTGCGCAGTCATGCGACGTTGCACTCAAACAAAGTTGATGTCCTTTTTTTCCCACAAATAGAGCTTTCTTTTGGTGGTATTTAATCACCTCTGTGGTTTTTATTTTTTGCGCTATAAACATAAAAAGAGCGACAATTTAGAAAAAAAATGCAATATTTTTTATTTTTTGCTATAATAAATATCCCCCCAAAACATATAAAAAACTATTTTTTTCCTCAGTTTAGGCTGATATGTATTCTTCTACATATTTTTATATCGCAATAAGCGTATATTGATTGGTTCCCACAAAATAGTGTTTACAAAATAGGGGATAGTTTATGGCATTTTTTTTTTTTACTAGTAATGGCGTAGATCTGCGATTTTTATTGGGAATGCGACATTATGGCTGACACATTGGGCACTTTTGACACATTTTTGGGACCATTTGGGGGCATTTATACAGCAATCAGTGCTATAAAAATACACTGATTACTGTAAAAATGTTACTGGCAGGCAAGGGGTTAATACTATGGGGCGATCAAGGTGTTAATTGTGTTCCCCTTCTGTGTTCTAACTGAAGGGGGAGGGAACTGTCTAGGGGAGATGACAGAGATCACTGTCTAGGGGAGATGACAGATCACTGTTCATACTTTGTATGAACAGGCGAACCTCAGAGAACCGGAACAAACATAAACATAAGAGAAAAAAGAAAAATATGTTGATCATAAAACAGGCAAAACTACTTAAAAGGCTATAGCCAATGACAATTGAGTGTCAGCAGGATGTACACCAAGAACATAGATCTAGGAGGTATTAAGCATTGGGCGGCATTATGTAACTAGGTCTGCAAAGAGATAGGGAGGGTGGGTGGTGACAGGAGGACATGGAGCTGTATGTGGGGTACAAGAGGGATTCAGAGAGGAGAACCATACTCAGAATGATCCCACCGGTCCCAGATCTAGGGATGAGCCCAATGTGCTAATTTTAAAGGCTTATATGCAAGTTATTGTCATAAAAAGTGTTTGGGGACCTGGGTCCTGCCCCAGGGGACATGTATCAATGCAAAAAAAGTTTTAAAAACAGTCATTTTTTCGGGAGCAGTGATTTTAATAATGCTTAAAGTGAAACCCTGCCCATCTCAATCTCTGACCACCTATTTGGCGGCATTAAACTGGACCAGGACACCACTACACAGAGGTGGGAGGCCAGATAATATTTGTGAATGTCCGGGGCTCACAGACCTCCATGACTTCTGGGGGAAAAGATCACAGAGCTTGCCACTCTATGGGCCCCATCCCTCCAAATAAAATTAAGAAACCATCGTTTGAGCAATTTTAATTGGGCCATAGGAATAGGGTCTCAAAAAAATACAGTAATTTTGGCATAATTGACATTTTTAACACATTGATCCTACCTTTCCAGGATATTGGGAGAGGGTTCCAACGCGTCAACATGGCATTGATGTCCTTGAACAGGGGGATATAATTGGCTGAGTATAGGGATGAGTACAATGGTGTGATTTGTACTCTTGGGTACTTGAGAGAGGAGGTGCATCAATGATAAAGGTATGAGTTTTGAAGTGATACAAGGTTTGCAGGTGGTATAGCCGTAAGGCTTCTGTTTTGGATGCATTAATTTTGTATCCTGATAGAGAGCTAAACTGGGATAGGAAATCATGCAGGGATGGGGGGGAAATATGTAGGCTGGTAAGAGTCATAAGTACATTGTCCGCAAATAGAGATAGCTTATATTCCCTATGAAGCATGGGGACCCCTCGGATGTCAGGATGGGATCTTATAGCCTCTGCCAGGGGCTATAGGCATAGGATGAAAATAAGTGGGGAAAGAGGGCAGCCCTGTCTAGTGCCATTAGACATTGGGAAGGGTCGGACATAAAAGAAGCCATTTGGACCTGAGATGAGGGATTGGAGTAGAGAGCTTTTAAGGCCGAGATGAAGGGACTGTGAAAACCAAATTTAGTAAGGGTAGCAAACATGTAGGGCCAAATTAATCTATCAAATGATTTTTGGGCATTGAGGCTAAGAATCAGAGCAGGTCTACGTACTCTGTTCAGCATATCAATGAGATCAATAGTAGGCCTAGTGTTGTCCCCCGCATGTCTAGTGGGGATAAAACCCACTTGGTCTCTATCAAACAGTTTTGTCAAAAATTGGGAAAGGCGGTTAGCCAAAATTTTTGTGAATAGCTTATAATCCAAATTTAAAAGTGCAATCGGCCTGTAGCTGTGTGGAAGCGATGGATCGTTATCTGGTTTAGGTATAACTGAGATATAGGAATGAAAAAACTGCTGATGAGGGGACTCACCCTGGAGAAGACAGTTATATAGGGATACTGTAAGGGCTTACCTTGATTGGAGTCCATAGTGCAGATATGTATGCTCACCCTTGCAAATACACACAGCCCACGGTAACAAGGTAAAAAGCTACCTGGGCTGTGAATCTGTGCACGAGGGCTTGACAGGAATTTGCCAAAGGATAGTCAAGGTAAAGCCGTATTCAGCGATTCCAGAAGTCAGAATAAACGATAAACAGGGCCAGGGTCAGAAGCCGCAGTCAGTCTTGGAACACTAACAGGAACACAAGAAACTTTGGCAATGATAGAGACAATGAACTGACAAATCCCTCAGAGTGAGGCAGTGTTTTATACCCAGCTGATTAGGTAAACTGCCTCAGCTGAACCAGGAGTAACAGGTACTGATTGCAAGGAAGATCCAGAGAAAAGCCCACAGCACTTCATGCAGAACTAGGCTTTTTCTGGGTGACAGTTCTTATATAGCTGAGGGCGGGGCCTCAGAAGAAGCGTCAACGGCGTGATCCTCCCATGGAGGTTCGGGCCGAACCAAAGTTCGGCCCGAACTTATGCTCGAGCTGAACCATTTGCCCATCCCTAATTAGGAGCATATACTGTATATTCATAAGTGTTATAGGATTAGATAAGTAGGTACCTTGCAATATTATAATGGCCATGGGGATCCAAATGGGAGAACTTGATCTGGAGATCAGCACTGCAACACCAGCCTTTCCAGATGAGTCAGATGCCATAAAAAACACTGGGAAATATTGGAAGCAAAATTCAAAAAACCCCCAGCATGGAAGTGAGTCTCCTGAACCAGGATCACATCCGCGCCAGAGGCCCTGAACCTCTTTAGAGCCATCCATCGTTTATAGATGGAATTCAGACTTTTCATGTTATATGACAACAACTTCAGAGCCATAGTAATGCTGTAAAATGTAGCCTGTGAACATTCAATATAGTAGGCAATAGCCCAACGGTACAGATACACGTATATAGCCTTATAACAGGTGAAAATCTATCATGCAACATAGAAAAAAAAATCATATCAACATTAGTGAAGGAAAAAAAAAGAAAAATGAGAACAAAAAGAAATTCAAAAGGAAGTCCAAAAAAAGGACCAAAAGGAATATTGCTACGTAGTAACAAGAAGGTCAGTGTACAAAAAGTACAAACATCAAGTGTAAGCCTGAGAGGCATCCACATCTCAGGAATTCTCGGCCACAGCCAGAGGATACGTGGGGGAGCAAAGCGGTCTCCAACAAGGGGAGAACATGACACTCCGCCGTGATGCTTCACGGCTAGCATTATCAAACCTGGAACTCTTCAGAACTTTGTAGAGATTAGCAAGTAGAAAGAACAAAAACAGTTCAAAAACAGTTCAAAGCACCTACATGGGTAAAAAGGGAAGGTGAAACAATCCCCTGAAGGGGTTGACAGGGAGCTGGGTTCCCAAAAGGGAAAAAGAAAACAGAAAGGATGACTCACAGCTGATCAAGTAGGTAGCCTGGTATGTTGAGAGTGCTAAGGTGTGGAGTAGGCCCTCGATCCCCTTCCTCTTACTGGTGTCCAGATCTCAGAAGGATCCAGCAGAAGATGTGGGGTGGCAAGTGAGGACTGACCATCGTCTGCAGGCAATGGTGGAAGGCACAGAAAGGCATCCCCTTTTCACAGGTCTCAAAGAAAATATTGGACACCATCCTTGGTGACTTTGAGGTGAAAAGGGAAGCCCCAATAATAGGGGATCTTGTGAAGTTGAAAGTGAGAGGTTAGGGGCCGTAGTGAGTGGCGCTTGGCCAGGGTAAATGGGGAGAGGTTGCTAAATAGTTGTATTTTGTCTCCTTTATAATCAATATGAGAACAATTGCGAGCAGCCAGAGTGAGCGCCTTTTTACTTTCATAATAGTGGAACCTCACCACTATATCATGCGGTCTGGCCCCTGCATGGTTTTTGGGGGCCAGGGACCTATGGGTCCAGTCCACAATGTCAGGTGCCAGGGTATTAAATAGGCCAAGAGGCTAGGGTCTGATATTTTTGTCAGCCACCTGTTCCGGGATGCCGCGGATTCTGAGGTTTTGGCATCGTTCTCTGTTCTCCAGGTCCTCTTGCTAGAGTTGTAGCTGGGATACAGAGTTTTTAAGGAAAGCATTCTCCTCTTCTAGAGCTTGAACATAATGCAAAGTCCCATCAAACTTAGTTTCCAATGTAGCTGTGCACTCGCCAAGCCGGTCTATCTCACCTCTGAGTTCTCTGGAGATCTTCCCCATCTCCTGGGCTATGCCCCTGGTGAGCTCTTGTGCCAGAGCCTGGAGTTTGAGATCCAGCATCTCAGGTGTTAATACAGGCTGTGGAGATGGGGATTGGTGTGTGGAGAGAGCCTGATGAGTGCTATCCTCTGCCATCAGAGTGCTGACGTAATCCTCCGGGTCTCCTTGTGAAATCGAGACTGGGGATTGGGGCCTAGTCAGATAGCGATCCATAGTGGAGGAGGGCCGCGGTGTATGTGTGACTCGGTAGTAGGATTGCTGATCCCCGATTTTTCCCATGAAGTGCTAGGAGGTCTGAGGGTCATGGTAGCTTACCCCTGAGGCGAATGTGTGTGGTTGAAGCTGCACAGGGGCTGTAGAGCACGGAGTGGGACCGGAGCTCACAGATCACGTGTCCGCCATCTTGAAGAGCCGTGCATGTGCCCCCTGAACTTTCTTTATTCATACAATAATTGTGTTTGTCCTTAAATCCACTGTGCATGTGCTGCTTTGACCATTTATACAGTGTGATCTTCAAATTTTAAGTGCCACACACCTCCACTAGATGGTAACTCACCAAAATTCATGTGACCCTGCATTTTTCATTACTTACTTGAAACCCTTGCCCTCTACATTGCTTACTCCTAATCTCTGCACTATGCATTACATACTACTGTCCTCGGCACTCTGCATTACTTTGTCCTGATCCCTAAACTCCGGGTTAGATACTACTCACATCTGCACTTTGCATTATTTTCTTCTGATCTTACACTCTGTGCTAAATACTACTGACCTCTGTATTGTGCATTTCTTACACCAGACCCCTGCACTCTGCATTACTTACTCCTCAACCCTGCACTATATGTTACATACTGCTGACTTAACATATTAACGGTACAAAAGTGAGATCAGAGCGTATTGGCCCCATGAAGTATGAAGAAGGGAAGTTGGTTACAAATGACAAGGAGACGGCAACTGTACTAAATGCATTCTTCTCCTCAGTTTTTACAAAGGAAAATGAGTGGTTAAGTAATCAAGACCATATTATTAGTAGTGCATCACAGAATGTACCCTTGAAGATAACAGAAGTTGGTGTCTGAAAAAGACTAGAAAATCTGAACACAAATAAATCACTAGGACCAAATGGCTTACACCCAGGAGTCCTCAAAGAACTCAGGTTATAGCCAGGCCGTTATTCCTAATTTTTATGGACAGCATACTGACAGGAATGGTACCAGCTGATTGGCGAAGGGGCAACATGGTACCAATATTCAAAAAAGGGCTGAAACATATACCTGGAAACTGCAGACCAGTGAGTCTTACATCAATAGTATGTAAAATACTAGAAGGGATGATAAGTGGCTACATCCTAGAATTTGCCCATGAAAACAGTATCATTAGTAGTTATCAGTAGGGATGGTCTTTATGTTTAGGTCGAACAAGAGTTCGACTCGAACATTGGCTGTTCGCCCATTCGCCGAATAGCGAACAATCTGGGGTGTTCGCGGCAAATTCGAAAGCCACGGAACACCTTTTAAAAGTCTATGGGAGAAATCAAAAGTGCTAATTTTAAAGGTTAACATGCAAGTTATTGTCATAAAAAGTGTTTGGGGACCTGGGTCCTGCCCCAGGGGACATGTATCAATGCAAAAAAAATGGCCGTTTTTTCGGGAGCAATGATTTTAATAATGCTTAAAGTGAAACAATAAAAGTGAAATATTCCTTTAAATTTCATACCTGGGGGGTGTCTATAGTATGCCTGTAAAGTGGCGCATGTTTCCCATGTTTACAACAGTCCGAGAACAAAATGACATTTCTAAAGGAAAAAAAAAGTTATTCAAAAGTACGGCTATTAATGAATTGTCAGGTCTCTACAATACACATAAAAGTCATTGAAAAAAACGGCATGGGATTCCCCCACAGTCCATTACCAGGCCCTTTGAGTCTGGTATGAATATTAAGGTGAACCCCGAACAAAAATTAAAAAAAAAAAATGTGTGGGGGTCCCCCCAAATTTCATACCAGGCCCTTCAGGTCTGGTATGGATATTAAGGGGAACCCCACGTCAAATTTTTTTTTAAAAATGGTGTGGGGGTCCCACTCAAAATCCATACCAGACTCTTCAGGTCTGGGATGGATTTTAAGAGGAACCCCACCCCAAAATTAAAAATAATGGCGTGGGGGTCCCCCTAAAAATCCATACCAGACCCTTATCCGAGCATGCAACCTGGCAGGCCGCAGGAAAAGAGGGGGGACGAGAGAGTCCCCCCCTCCTGAACTGTACCAGGCCACATGCCTCCCTCCTGTGTGAATTGGTAATGGGTACAAATGTACCCCTACCATTTCACAAAAACACATTTGTACCCCATTACCAATTCACACAGGGGGGCTGGGATCTGGGGGTCCCCTTGTTAAAGGGGGCTTCCAGATTCCGATAAGCCCCCCGCCCGCAGACCCCCACAACCACCGGGCGAGGGTGGGGGGGATGTGCCCTTGTCCCCATCAACATGGGGACAAGGTGCTTTGGGGGGCACCTGAAGGGTCTGGTATGGATTTTGAGGGGGACCCCCACGCCAATATTTTTATTTTGGCACGGGGTTCCCCTTAATATTCATACCAGACCCAAAGGGCCTGGTAATGGACTGTGGGGGAATCCCATGCAGTTTTTTCAATGACTTTTATGTGTATTGCCGGGACCGACAATTCATATAAAATCACTGCTCACGAAAAAACAGCCATTTTTAAAACTTTTTTTTGCATTGATACATGTCCCCTGACTTTTTTTCCTTTAGAAATGTCATTTTGCTCTCGGACTGTTCTAAACAGTGGAAACATGCACTACTTGACAGGCATACTATAGACACCACCTAGGTATGAAATTTAAAGGAATAGTTCACTTTTATTGTTTCACTTTAAGCATTATTAAAATCACTGCTCCTGAAAAAACGGCCATTTTTAAAACTTTTTTTTGTATTGATACATGTCCCTTGGGGCAGGACCCAGGTCCCCAAACACTTTTTATGACAATACCATGCATATAAGCCCTTAAACTTAGCACTTTTGATTATTCATGTTCGTGTCCCATAGACTTTAACGGAGTTCGCGTTTTCGAACAAAATTTTGCCTGTTCACATGTCCGGCTGCAAACCGAACTGGGGGGTGTTCGCTAGGGGGAGAAGCCTGAGGGGTCCTCGTTGAGATAGACTCAGCAATGGCATGCAATGTCAAACTGCAGCAAGCAAAGCAAGCAGACTATTAGCATGCATTAAAAAGGGAATTTACACAAGAGATACAACTATAATCCTGCAACTTTATAAAACTCTGGCCACATCTGGAGCATGCTATCAAGTTCTGATCACCAGTCCTCAGAAAGGATGTGCTGGAACTAGGGAGAGTCCAGAGAAGGACAACAAAGCTAATAAAGGGCTGGAGCTTCTTTTAACAACTTGCCGCCCGCCATATAGCAAAATGACATCGGCAAAGTGGTTGCGATATCCTGACCGGACGTCATATGACGTGGTCAGGAAAACAAGCCACTGCATGCCCCTAGGGGTGCGCATCGTGGAGATCGTTGTTGCGGCATGTCAGAGACTCTTTACCACGTGATCAGCCGCGTCCAATCACAGCTGATCACGATGTAAACAGGAAGAGCCATTTATCGGATTTTCCTCACTCACGTCTGACAGACGCGATTAGAGGAGAGCCGATCAGCAGCTCTCCTGACAGGGGGGGCTGTGCTGATTGTTTATCAGCACAGCCCCCCCTCGGATGCCCACACAGGACCACCAGTGTTGGCCACCACTGATGACCACCAGGTATGGCATCCCTGGTGGCCATGTGTGGCAATGTGTGTCCACACATGATGCCAACGTGTGCCCACACATGATGCCAATCAGTGCCCACCAGCAAGACCTGCCAGTGCCTCCTAATCATTGATGCCAATCAGTGCCATCTATCAGTGTCAATCATTGCCACTCATCTGTGTCCATCAGTGCCACCTATCAGTGTCCATCCATGCCCATCAGTGCCCATCAGTGCCATCTATCAGTGCCCATAAGTGCCACCCAGTACCCATCAGTGCCACCTTTTAGTCCCCATCTGTGCTGCCGATGAGTGCCCATCTATGACACCTATGAGTGCCCATCTGTGCCACCTTTGAGTGCCCATCAGTGCTGCATATCAGTGCCACCTATCAGTTCCCATTAGTGTCGCATATCAGTGCCCATCATCAGTGTCCATCAGGGCCACCTCATCAGTGCCACCTCATTGGTGCCACCTCACCTCATTGGTGTCACCTCATCCGTGCTCATCAGTGCCACCTTATATGCCACCTTATCAGTGCCCTGCAGTGCAGCCTCATCAGTGCCCATCAGTGAAGGAGAAAACAAACTTATTTACAAAATTTTATAACAGAAACAAAGAAAAACTTTTTTTTCCAAAATTTTCGGTCTTTTTTTATTTGTTTAGAAAAAAAAAAAAAACGCAGTGGTGATCAAATACCACCAAAAGAAAGCTCTATTTGTGGGAAGAAAATTATAAAAAATGTTGTTTAAGTACAGTGTAGCATGGCCGCACAATTGTCATTTAAACAGCGCCAACGCTAAAAGCTGAAAATTGGCTTGGGCAGGAGTGCCCTGTATTGAAGTGGTTAAACATCTAACTAATTACCTGGCTAATCTTAAAGGCTTAGTTCACCTTTATCAGGGGTGTCTGTAGATAAAAGCAAACTGTACATATCTGACTAAAGTGGAATAATGCCCTTCCTATAGGTGTAGGCCATTTACGCACCTCATGAAGCCTGAAAAGAAAACTCCTAGGGCATTGCTAGGACACTGCTAAGTGAATCCTAGTCATTACTGCTCTTCTCCTCCATCACACTAGTGAGCTTCCAAATGCCCAGTTTAGAGCTACTGCATTACATCACTACACCGGTTACCAGGCAATTTTTTTTATTTATTTTTTTTTGTAAGGCAAACTAACCCTTTAAAGCTTTTCTGAACAAAGCTTTACATTTTTGTAACTGAATATCTAAAATGGAGATACAGTAAAATAAGATAGACGTAGGGATGGGATTAGAATGTTCAAGTTTCTGTGTAGCTTTCTACTGCCCCTGCTATTTCTTAGCTAATCGTACATCTCAAACGTGTGCTAGATTCCTTTGCCCCTGTTTTATCTTTGCTATTTCCTACCCTGCTTTTTTCCCATTTTTTTATTTCCTGGGTCAGTATCATATTGGCACTACCAGCCACTCCAAATCCTTTTCATATCATGTTTTGTTGCCATGGTGTCACTTTGGTACTAGGCACATTTGATAATGCTATTCCCAATTCCAGTCTCTTCATTGCCAGTCACACTATCTAATACTATCCCTGATCCCCATCCTACCTGTACTATTCACAACACTGGAACGTTTATATTGCTCACGCTCTGTTAAGGTGGAACTAAACTCCACCAGTCAACATTACCTATTTTTAGTCCTTATGCTGCTAGCATTAGTAAATAGATGGGCATATATATTATATGTACTTGTTTTAAACTTTTTTTTCCACATTTCTTTAGTTGGTTCCTGGTTTCTAGCATTGGCCAAAATGATGTCATATACAGTATCCCATAAATTTTCATTTAGAAATTCCTGATATAAAGGCAGATGGATTCTAGTCAGTAAATGCTATATGAATCAGCTGCCCTTACTCAAGATAGTTATGGCTAGAATGCTAGGAGATGTTTTTCAAAGTGATTTATCAACAAAATAAAGCGCATTTGTGTCACTTTTGTTCAGCAAACTTTTAATACAATGACCCCCATATATCATGTTATTTGCAATGTATGATGTTAATTTAGGTCTGTATTCGGTGCACCATTTTGATATTACAAATACAGCAATTATCCCCAAGCCACTAAGCACTAGATTTGCTTTCAATAACCTTCTGATGTTATTTGTATTTAATTTATTTATTTTACAGCATATTTGCTATTTATTTTTTATTAGCATTGTTTGTTAATGGTATATGCTTTCATATTGTAAGAAATATATATGATTTTAGATATTCATTTTATATGATATAATCATTTATATTTCTGTTTGCTGATATCATTAACTATAGTGTTTTTACTACTTTATACTATGTTAATCTTATATTTACTGTGTAATTAATTTATACATTCTATTTATTTTATAGTTTAATAAGTTTTTATTGTTTTAAGCAGACAGTCAAACATAAAAGAAAAGAGAAAAACATTGCCAGTTACCTGACATCAGGTCTCCTGGTCTACAAATATGGTATATATAGGTAACAAATACAGTGCGATCGAAAACATGTGTCAAAGTCATTAGACATCCAACTGAACGTTAGGCTTGTAGTTCTATGTCTGATAGATATGCAAGTATTGTTCTTCCATGGCTCCGGGCTCCCCTTTGGGAACCTGCTGCACCTAGAAGTCAGGGAAACTGAGCATATTAACAAGAACCAAATTTTTCAGAATTATTTTAATGACCAAATTCCAGGTCTCATAAAAAGTGGAGAGTGGAAAAAGTACACAGTGAGGGGAGATAGAAAAAAAGAGGAGTTAAATATATTGCACCCAAGTTTGGTCCAGGGAGACTGGGGGAGAAGAGAAGGAAAAAACAGAATAGAGAAGAAAGAAAATGAGTATAGGGTTATCATAACCATGTTTATGACCATTTGAGCTTAAGGCACGACTAGAAGGAATTGATGATAAAATTGTTTTACCTCCCTTCAACAACTAACACAAACACCTATTAATGAAAAGTGGTAACACATTAAGTGATTCCTTTACAGGTTATGAAGTATGTTCTGCTTTTAACAACAAACTTACAGAACAAAATTCGAAGTGCATTGGTTTGGGTCCTCAGTTTCTTTCACCCACTGTTCATCCTTTTACCTAGTATTAGACTACATGTTGGTCTGTACACAATACATAAGCATTTAGAGAAAGATATAAATAGAAGACCAACATTAAGACATATTTGACATTTATTGAAAATTTAAATATGTCTGAACAAAAATTTGTGAGCGGAAAAATGAACTCATTATGGTTCAGGTCAGACATGAGCTGCCGGGGAGGCATTCACCCGATTGACTTCTGACAGATTGTCAAAAATTAAGATAGTTCTAGTAGCACGATGACAGATGTGTAGTGATGCCTTGTGTGGCGCACTCTTGGGGGAGACTCGGGCTGCCCCTCGGAGAACGGCCATATAATAGATTTATAGAGTTACATAATTAATGTTATTTTATTTACTTTAGATATACAGACACACGCCCGCCTCTATAAGAATTAACCATCTTAGGGGGCGTTTGGGGGTCCCGGTGTGGATTTGTTAGAGGAATGGTGCATGGATGTTGCTGTGCACCACTGCTCTCGTTGTTACAAGGTTATATAAATTCATGATACCGCCCAACGGCTGGAAGGGGATCATGACTTATCCCATTTTTATATGCTGTAAGCTGAGTCACGGGAGTCCATACTCACTTTAGTATTTACAACAGGTTAACTGATCAGGTTTTAAGATTTAGTTACCTCCTGATCCCTTATAGTAACTACCTCCCACTGCTCCCACCAGTGGATGTGCGTTGGCATCTACCAACACACATCCACTACACTTTTCTCCCTAGGCTAACACCTGGAGACATGTTTACTACCTCTTATTACTTGTGACACTCATCTAGAGAGTTACTAAACTTAATTTTCCTTTCTTTCATTTTTTTCCTTTTTTTTTTTTTTTTCTCTTTTTCTTTCTACTTTTATTTATAATATTTGATCCGACATCGGAATATCCACAGTTGTTTCACAAACAAATAGGCAATAACCTATAATATATCAAAATGTCATATACAATGATCAATAATCATTCTTTTGTAATATCTCACAACGTCAGGGGCTTGAACATACCAGAAAAAAGAATATCGTTACTTCGAGAACTACATAAAGCTAAACCAGCGGTGGTGTTTCTCCAGGAGACTCATTTCAAGACAGGTAACGTCCCCAAACTACACGACAAAAAATACACACAAGTGTTCCACGCAACCAATTCCATATCCAAATCCAAAGGAGTTTCCATTCTATTACACAAGAATTCAGAGATTGGTATCTCACAACAACTGACAGACACAGAAGGAAGATATATCTTCCTCAAAGGAAATTGGGCAGGGACTCCAATTACGTTGGCCAACGTGTACTTTCCTAACTCTGCGCAAATCACATTTTGCCAATGAGTAATTGATGAACTAAAAAGCATCGCAACAGGCTGTATTGTATTTGGAGGGGACTTCAACCTAGCACTGAATCCCCTACAGGACACTTCAGATGGCAAATCTAGTGTGCCATATAAAAAATTAAGAAAAATCAAAACACTCCTTGCCTCTCTCACATTAATAGACTTGTGGCGTACATGTAATCCAACAGAGAAGGATTTTACATATTTTTCAACATTACATAACAAATTTACACGTATTGATTATATTTTTATCTCACAAAGAGACTTACCCCTCCTAAAATCAGCTAAGATTGGAATAAAGACCTTCTCGGACCACGCACCCATACCGATGACTCTACATAAAAAGGCTAGAAGGCCCAGAACTACAAATTGGAGGTTAAATCCTTCTCTGCTTACTGATATGACAGACACAAACAAAATATCAGAAACGATTAAATATTACTTTAAAGAAAACGAGTCAGAAGACATAATACCTATGAACATATGGGAAGCTCACAAATGCGTGGTCCGAGGGGAATTTATCAGGTTGGGGGCTGCAAAAAAGAGAGAAGCAGAAAAGGAACTCATGGCTTTAACACAGGCCATAAGAGATATGGAAACTAAACATAAACTATCTTTAGCGATTGAAGCAGCCACAACTCTACTTGAAGTAAGGAAAAAACTACAGTCCATCCTGAACCTCAAAGCCCAAAGGATCCTTTTTTCGCGAAAGGGGTTCTTTTATGAACACGGAGACAAATCAGGTAAATTTTTAGCAAAAGCATTGAAGGAAACCCTATTATCTACAAAAATATTGGCCATTAAGACCAAACAAAATCAAATTACTAATGATACTCAAAAGATTGCCCAAAGATTCCAAGAATACTATACAGACCTATACAACTTACCTTCTACACATAAACCCAAAGACCTTATAGGATCAAGAAAAGAAATAATTCACAAATTCCTTACAGACAGTGGCCTCCCCATTCTGAAAGACATAGACACACAAACATTAGAAGAACCGATAACGGAACAGGAAATGATTGAAGCCATTAAATCCCTCAAATCGGGGAAAAGCCCCGGACCAGACAGCCTCACAGCCCATTATTACAAGACCTTCTCCGACATTTTGATACCACATCTTCTCAAAACATTGAACTCCCTAAAAAACCCACATGACATCTCTGAAGACTTTCTGAGAGCACATGTAACAGTATTGCCCAAACTAAATAAAGATCCAACAGACTGTGCCAATTACAGACCAATATCCCTACTTAACCTTGATCTAAAAATTCATACGAAAATATTAGCAAACCGATTAAGACCATTACTGAATCAATTAATAGGACCTGAACAAGTGGGATTCATGCCTGGCAAAGAGGCCAAAGATGATGTAATCAAATCCATGAATCTCATACATAAAATACACATAGATAAACACAAAGGCATGTTATTATCAACCGATGCGGAGAAGGCCTTCGACCGAGTGTCGTGGGACTTCTTATTTGCCGTATGTTCCCATATCGGTTTAAAATCACATATGTTAGCTTGGATAAAGGCCTTATATTACAACCTGACAGCCCAAATTAAAATAAATGGAACATTATCTGACAAAGTAAGAATTCAAAATGGGACAAGACAGGGATGTCCATTATCACCCCTATTATTTATTCTCACCCTGGAACCACTAATTCGCATTATAAATAAAATACCTGACATTCATGGTTTCAATGTCAAAAACAAAATATATAAATGCGCAGCTTACGCTGATGATTTACTATTCTTCATATCCCAACCACACATTACCATGCCCAACCTATGTAATGTATTTTCCCAATATGGCTATATATCAAACTTCAAAATAAATTACAACAAATCTGAAGTGCTGAACCTAACACTTAGGCTACATTAAATAACACAAAAAACAACTGCAAATTTAAATGGGAAACAACATCCCTCACCTACCTGGGAATACAATTAACCCCAAAGTTGGATTCCATGTATAAAGCCAATTTTCAACCACTTTTAAAAAATATCACCAAAGATTTAGAAAAATGGACAATAAAGTACTTCTCGTGGTTTGGTAGAGCAGCTATAATTAAAATGACAGTTTTACCCAGAATACTATACTTCTTCCAAACAGTACCCATATTACTACCTTCAAGCTTCTTTAAATCCCTACACTCCCTGCTAAGAAAATTCCTTTGGAACTCCAAAAAACCTAGAATCAGTCCAAATTTACTTACTATGAACAAACAAAATGGAGGCATGGGTTTTCCTAATTTTAAAAATTATTACCTAGCTACACAATTAACTAGAATCATAGATTGGACATGCCACAAAGAGAATAAAGATTGGGTGGGACTGGAAAATAACATGGGACCTATTTCAATATCATATGCTCCATGGATTCCTTGGAACCTGTGTCCGAAACAATTAAAACAACATCCTCTCATAGGGGCAACATTAAAAACCCTACAAGCAATTAATCAGAGACATTTACTTACCTCCTCACTAGGGCCACTAACTCCACTGACAACAAACCCTGACTTCCCCTCAGGAATGGATGGTTCCATCCAATCACTTTACAACAGAAACACTCCACTTCTTGTCGCACATTGTTTAAAGAACAACAAAATCAAGTCTCAAGCAGATCTACAAAAAGAAATAGGATAAACACCACTACATTTCAAGGAATACCAACAAATACATGACTTCATCATGAACACTCAGAGACAAAAACATTTCCTTAGACCCTTAACACCCTTCGAAACTATATGTTTTTTGGCTAGTACGACCACTAAGAACATTTCATTAACATATACTTGGTTGCAGTCCAGTGATTTACAGGAATCTAACAGACACAAAACTTTCTGGGAATCAACCCTGAACAAACCCATTACAAAAGACCAATGGCTACAAGCATGTGTGTTTGCACACAAGTGTGCAATCAGTGTGAGATTACAGGAAACTTCATTCAAAATCCTTACAAATTGGTATATTACACCAAATAAATTACACAAATGGTTTCCAACAATACCTGGACATTGCTGGCGCTGCAATCGGGAAGAAGGCACTCTATACCACATCTGGTGGGAATGTGATTTGATTAAACCCTTTTGGAACCAAGTAATCAAGATCATAAAACACATCACAAAAACGAAAATTCATTTAGACACTGCTTGCTGTCTTATATATATTACCAATTGCACCCTAAAAAAATACAAAAACTCCCTGACCAGATTCTTAATCACAGCAGCAAAAACAGTAATACCAAGACACTGGAGAAACACCGCCGCACCTACAATTAAAGAATGGTTGGAAGAGATACATCTGCTCAAAGGTATGGAGGAGATCAGGGCAACAGCACAAGGGAATACAGAAAATTTTAATAAAATATGGCAGCCATGGATCATCTTTAAATTTTCTGATTCTTATAACACTTTCACATAGGGATATACCTCTTAACATAAAGAAATGTGAATAATTACATCTCTCTTATATTTTATTTACTCTTCTTTCCCTCTCTTTACTTTTCATTTCTGTTACTATATATATTTACAAGGGTATTTTTATAGACCCTTGAATTTATTTTTCTCTTGAATTAAATAATAGATTTTGATACATAAATTCAGAGTATTTCAAATAAACAATTGATGTAAAGATAGGCTGATTACAAAGCCATCTTGTTGGTTTCCCTAGTAAAATACTCTATCATTAAATTCAATTATATACAGTTATATTTTTATATGATACTCATGTACAAATGTTAGTATGATTGTACAAATGCTATATTTTAACATCAATAAAAGCTTATTGTTTAGAAGAAAATGAGTATAGGAAGGGTTGTAGGAGGGTAGAAAGAGGGGGCAGGGGGTAATTAAGAAAGCGAGCCTCCGTCCGTGACAGGCCCATAGCCCGAGCATATGGACCTACTGATAAGAAGGTTTAAGCTCTTAGGTGGAATTTATCCTTGAGAGCCTTTGTTTAAGTTTATCTGAAGTAGAGTAATTCCTTCAAACACTCCAGACAAAGGAAAACTTTGCTTGTTTGTCCAGAGCCTTGGCTTGCATTTCCTCCATGAGCATGATGTCATTTAATTCACCTACCCATTCCAGTAGAGCAGGAGGCGTAGTGGTTTTCCAGTGCCTGGGTATCAGTTGTCGTCCAGCACTTATAAAAAATTTTAGGAGGTTATTTTTTTGTGATTTGACAGTGCTGGGAAGTATAGAAAGAAGGGTGATGGAGGGTGAGGGCATTAGTGGTTTATCATAAATTTCTGAGTAGATCTGGAAGATTTGTGTCCAAAATGGGAGAAGTATATCGCATTCCCACCAGATATGGATATAGGTACCTTTCATTGATTTGCATCTCCAGCATGTGTCTGAGTTAGATGGAAACATGATCTTGAGGGTAGTTAGCACCCGATACCACCTTGATAGCAATTTGTAGTTTTTTTCTTGTGTGTAGCTCGAAATGGATGTCTTATGTGTGAACAGAAAAGCTTTATTCCATTCTGCCTCAGTTATCTCCTTCCCGATCTCCCCTGACCATTTCGTGGTGTATGTAGGTAAAGTGCCGTGGGTATGTTCTAGGATCAATTGATACGTCAATGACAAGGAACGTCAAGGGGTTTCAGAGAATGTGTACAATTGTTCGAACCCAGTTAGGGGTCTGTGAATGTGTTTAGATTTGTGGAGCTTTTTACAGTAAGAGGCCAGATATCCACGGGTGAGCCAAGTCATTTTGGTAGTATCTTCCAATGGGGTGGATATAAAGGTGCCTAAGGTGTTGTCACCAAACTGCTGTGCTGTGGGCCAGGAGTCCCTGTCGTAATTATCTATAGTGTGTGTTGAGCTGCTTTCTAGAAAATTTGGGTTTTCGAACAAGGGGGTGAGGGGGCTTGGTTCGGATGACAACGAGTAGCTGTCTCTCCTACGATACCAGATTGCAAGTGCATCTCTGGTAAGAGGGGACAGCATTAGAAGTGATTTATAAGACCACTCATAGCCCCAAAGAAGCGCTCGGAGATCATGTGGAGATAGATCTTGTTCTACAGACATGGAGGCTTTGTGCATTGGATGGGGAAACCACTCGAGGATGCGAGAGGTCACTGCCGACGTATGATACAGTTCAAAATTGGGCATCCCTAACCCACCTTTTGTGATGGGAGAGCATAGTATTTTTTTTTAGCCTCGGGTGGCTAACCCTCCACACAAATCGAATAGCCATTGATCGTAAGGAGCGAAAAAACTCCGAAGAGAGGGCAATGGGGAGAGCCTGAAATAGGTAAAGCAGTTTAGGGAGTATGTCCATTTTTAATGTGCGACCCACCCAGGACTGTGGTAGATCATTCCGAGCCTCCGTGAGGTATCGAAGTTTTGTGAGTAGAGGGCTAAAGTTCAGGGAATAGATATCTGAAGGGAGTTTTGTTATGGCCATGCCTAAATATGATATAGAGTTTGCACGCCATTGAAACAAGAAGTTGGATTGGAGGGAGGAGAGTGTAGAATACGACAAAGAAAGGTTCAAAGCTTCCGTTTTAGAGATGTTTAATTTGTAGTTACTAAAACAACCAAATCTCTCTATCTCTGTAAGTATGGAGGGTATGCTAATATGAGGTTGGGTTACATAAAGAAGCAGATCATCTACGTATAAGGAGAGCTTATATATATAACCTTTTTTTTCCCTCTCTTTTCCCCCCTTGCTTCCCCTCCCTCTCCCTTTCCTTTCCCCCCCCTTCCTCCCCCCTACCCTCTCCCCTTCCCCTTCTCCCCCCTCCTCCCCTCTTCCCCCCCTCTCCCTCCCCTCCCCCCCTCCGCCTTTCCCCTCCCCTCCCTTCCCCTTCTCTTCCCTTTTCCCCTTCCTCCCCCGCTGTCCTTCCCCTCCTCCTTCCCTCCCCCTCCCCTCTCCCTCCCCATTCTCATCCATCCCTGTTTCCATTACCCTTTCCCTCCCCCCCCCTCCTTCCAATCCCTTTCCCTTCCCTTGTCACCATCCTGGGTTCACTTTTCCTCTATTAGAATTGCACTCCCCTGTACCCCACACCACGTTCTCATTACCCCTAACGATTACATTATATTTATCCATTTTTTACCTAACTAGAGTCTGTTCACAATCCCCCGTGTCCGCCGCGGGGGGAATTGTGTTGGGTCCTGCTGTCCCACTGACTCCGTTCGAGCGGGTGAGCTTGTCCTCAATTCTATCTTGTATGTATTGTGATTTGTAATCATCTTTGTGTTTAATTATGTTTGCTGCAGTTTTCAATCAATATATATATGTATATATTAAAGCTACTCCAAATTATCTTATAGATATGTTTTTCTCCTGAAGAAGCGGCTTTAACCGCGAAACCGGTCGAGATAAAAGCTTTACATACATCCCCCGTAAACAAATTTGCGGGCTCCACTCGCTGTATTCAGTGTGGTATACTTCTTTTGATTTTATGATTGTATGTAGACATTCTGTTTGTAACTCTGTATTTTCAATTATTAAAATTTATATATTTTTTTAGATGTCTGTAACTGTACATTTTTATCCAGTACCGTAATAGTCCCAACTTCCAATTTTGGAGGCACAGTCGTGAAGAGACAGTAGCAGCAACTGCCACCACGTCTCCACCCCCTTATCCCCTTTTACTATACAATTCCGGGATGATGGTACTTATACCAGCTTTCTATTAATATGTAATTGAGGCCTTACCATTTCTAGTATACATAGGGTGGATAACACACCCATTCTTCTGTTTGTGTATCTCTTGATGGACAGCAACATCAATTGATACCCCCATTTGTGCCTCTATACCCTTTTTGTTTCCCTTTTGTGTATTCTTTATTTACGTATTTTCCTGTCACCTTAACATAATTTGGGTCTCTTCGTCATAGATAAACATAAATATGGATGTCCTAGGCACCGATTGGGTAGGCTTTATGTCAGACCCTAAAACTGCATGTGTAAATGATCATAAAACTGAAGACGACATCCAAACCTTCCTTGCTAAAATGTTTAAACTACTTAAACGTAAGTCGCACTTGCATTGGCATATCGAATACTTCAAAATGTATGTCAGCGAGAATATCTGCCCCCTCAGTTTGAGGGGTCAGATATTCCCTACCATAAAAGATCCATTAGTGGACTTTAAGAAAACATGGGAGAATATCCTAACCAATTGTAGTCTTGACCTCATAAGGCTTCTTATTACCCAATACACCCACGATATAACTATCCTTGACAGTGACATCGAACGCCTCAACTCTGATTACTCTCACTTGGTGGACAATTCTGTATTTAAAACCAAGTGGAAAGAGCTCAAAGAGTGCTTGGAAAGTATTAATAAAGATATCATTGTCAAGAAACAAATTACATTTGGGAGGGATAAGTCAGCCTTTACAGAGGGCCTAGCTTACCGTTGGTCCGGAAGGAGCCAGGGTAGACGGGGTCCCTCTCGGGCCAACACCACTAGAAATTCCACTACTGATATCGAATCAGACTCTTCTGTATCCTCAACCCTGTCCTCTCTGAGCACCATTCGTCCTAATGTCTTACCTACACTCAACTCTTCACGTAAGAGACTTCGTTTTGGGGGTAACACTCCACCAACGAATACTAAAAAGGATAAAAAAGGCCCCAAAGGCCCCAGATCCTCACGTGCACCCCCTACACAAACCCCGAATGATACAACTGCCTCCTTAGAAGGGGCAGTTGGTCACTCCACACTACATGGCACTATTCCAAAAGTCTTAAACTCAGCTTTGATGACAAATAAATATACCAAAATTAATGAAGATGCCATTTTTTTAGATCTGAAGAAGCAACAGAGCAACCTAGACACTTATGTCCTGAAACCTTCACAACCTCAGCAGAACACCCTTCAGGTGACACCAACCTCAATGTCATAAACCTTACTCCCTATTAGGGATGAGCTTCAAGTTCGAGTCGAACTCATGTTCGACTCGAACATTGGCTGTTCGCAAGTTCGCCGAACAGCGAACAATTTGGGGTGTTCGCGGCAAATTCGAACGCCGCGGAACACCCTTTAAAAGTCTATGGGAGAAATCAAAAGTGCTAATTTTAAAGGCTAATATGCAAGTTATTACCCTACAAAGTGTTTGGGGACCTGGGTCCTGCCCCAGGGGACATGGATCAATGCAAAAAAAAGTTTTAAAAACAGCCGTTTTTTCAGGAGCAGTGATTTTAATAATGCTTAAAGTCAAACAATAAAAGTGTAATATCCCTTTACATTTCGTACCTGGGGGGTGTCTATAGTATGCCTGTAAAGGGGCGCATGTTTCCTGTGTTTAGAACAGTCTGACAGCAAAATGACATTTTGAAGGAAAAAACTCATTTAAAACTACCCGCGGCTATTGCATTGCCGACAATACACATAGAAGTTCATTGATAAAAACGGCATGGGAATTCCCCAAAGGGGAACCCCGAACCAAAATTAAAAAAAAAAAATTACGTAGGAGTCCCCCTAAATTCCATACCAGGCCCTTCAGGTCTGATATGGATATTAAGGGGAACCCCGGCCAAAATTTAAAAAAAAAATGACGTGGAGTTCCCCCTAAATTCCATACCAGACCCTTTAGGTCTGGTATGGATTTTAAGGGGAACCCCGTGCCAAAAAAAAAAAAAAAAAACGGCGTGGGGTCCCCCCAAAAATCCATACCAGACCCTTATCCGAGCACGCAACCTGGCAGGCTGCAGGGAAAGAGGGGGGGACGAGAGTGCGCCCCCCCTCCTGAACCGTACCAGGCCACATGCCCTCAACATTGGGAGGGTGCTTTGGGGTAGCCCCCCAAAACACCTTGTCCCCATGTTGATGAGGACAAGGGCCTCATCCCCACAACCCTGGCCGGTGGTTGTGGGGGTCTGCGGGCGGGGGGCTTATCGAAATCTGGAAGCCCCCTTTAACAAGGGGACCCCCAGATCCCGGCCCCCCCCCCCTGTGTGAAATGGTAAGGGGGTACTTACCCCTACCATTTCACTAAAAAACTGTCAAAAATGTTAAAAATGACAAGAGACAGTTTTTGACAATTCCTTTATTTAAATGCTTCTTCTTTCTTCTATCTTCCTTCATCTTCTGGTTCTTCTGGTTCTTCTGGCTCTTCTGGTTCTTCCTCCGGCGTTCTCGTCCAGCATCTCCTCCGCAGCGTCTTCTATCTTCTTCTCCTCGGGCCGCTCCGCACCCATGGCATGGGGGGGAGGCTCCCGCTCTTCTCTTCTTCTTTTCTTCTTTTCTCCTCTTCTTCTCTTCTTCATTTTCTTCTCCGGGCCGCTCTGCATCCATGCTGGCATGGAGGGAGGCTCCCGCTGTGTGACGGCGCTCCTCGTCTGACAGTTCTTAAATAACGGGGGGCGGGGCCACCCGGTGACCCCGCCCCCCTCTGACGCACGGTGACTTGACGGGACTTCCCTGTGACGTCACGGGGAATGCCACAGGAAAGTCCCGTCATGTCCCGTGCGTCAGAGTGGGGCGGGGTCACCGGGTGGCCCCGCCCCCCGTTATTTAAGAACTGTCAGACGAGGAGCGCTGTCACACAGCGGGAGCCTCCCTCCATGCCAGCACGGATGCGGAGCGGCCCGGAGAAGAAAATGAAGAAGAGAAGAAGAGAAGAAGAGAAGAAAAGAAGAAGAGAAGAGCGGGAGCCTCCCCCCCATGCCATGGGTGCGGAGCGGCCCGAGGAGAAGAAGACAGAAGACGCCGCGGAGGAGATGCTGGACGAGAACCCCGGAGGAAGAACCAGAAGAGCCAGAAGAACCAGAAGAACCAGAAGATGAAGGAAGATAGAAGAAAGAAGAAGTATTTAAATAAAGGAATTGTCAAAAACTGTCTCTTGTCATTTTTAACATTTTTGACAGTTTTTTAGTGAAATGGTAGGGGTAAGTACCCCCTTACCATTTCACACAGGGGGGGGGCCGGGATCTGGGGGTCCCCTTGTTAAAGGGGGCTTCCAGATTCCGATAAGCCCCCCGCCCGCAGACCCCCACAACCACCGGCCAGGGTTGTGGGGATGAGGCCCTTGTCCTCATCAACATGGGGACAAGGTGTTTTGGGGGGCTACCCCAAAGCACCCTCCCAATGTTGAGGGCATGTGGCCTGGTACGGTTCAGGAGGGGGGGCCGCACTCTCGTCCCCCCCTCTTTTCCTGCGGCCTGCCAGGTTGTGTGCTCGGATAAGGGTCTGGTATGGATTCTTGGGGGGACCCCACGCCTTTTTTTTTTTTTTTTGGCACGGGGTTCCCCCTAAAATCCATACCAGACCTGAAGGGTCTGGTATGGAATCTAGGGGGAACCCCAAGTCATTTTTTTTTTAAATTTTGGCCGGGGTTCCCCTTAATATCCATACCAGACCTGAAGGGCCTGGTATGGAATTTAGGGGGACTCCCACGTCATTTTTTTTTTTAATTTTGGTTCGGGGTCCCCCTTTGGGGAATTCCTATGCCGTTTTTATCAATAAACTTCTATGTATATTGTCGGCAATGCAATAGCCGCGGGTAGTTTTAAATGAGTTTTTTCCTTCAAAATGTCATTTTGCTGTCAGACTGTTCTAAACACAGGAAACATGCGCCCCTTTACAGGCATACTTTAGACACCCCCCAGGTACGAAATTTAAAGGGATATTACACTTTTATTGTTTGACTTTAAGCATTATTAAAATCACTGCTCCTGAAAAAACGGCCGTTTTTAAAACTTTTTTTTGCATTGATCCATGTCCCCTGGGGCAGGACCCAGGTCCCCAAACACTTTTTATGACAATAACTTGCATATTAGCCTTTAAAATTAGCACTTTTGATTATTCATGTTCGTGTCCCATAGACTTTAACGGTGTTCGCTTGTTCGAACAAACTTTTTTCCTGTTCGCATGTTCTGGTGCGAACCGAACAGGGGGGTGTTCGGCTCATCCCTACTCCCTATATATTAACTGATGAGGAAACCTTGTTACTGCAACTAGGGCTAGGCTTTTGTCCCCTTGATGCGCTTAAAGTCACTGAGACCATCAAGGACTTATATTTGTTTGCACGCAATCTCACATTTAGATTTATCTATGACACCAACCGCACTAACCTCAATCTGGAGTGTGAGCTCACGGAGCACACCAGACACTTCACTATGGAGTAGTTTCGGGCGCTCTGTGACCTCATGCTTTTTTTGATGAGGGGGATACGGGGGATTCTGGTCTGTCCCAGGACACCCGGTCCCCTGGTGATACCCTTCAGAGAGTGTCCCCTACGGGGACTTCCTCTCATTACACCCCCATACCTAGTTCTTCTGGTCAGACTGCTGCACCCAACCAAGTCTCACGATCTAGGCCCTTTCGTTTACGGTCCCGCAGGTTCCCTGATCTTGACACCTACCTGGAGATCTGGGCCTTTCTCCGAGATACCATCAGAGACCTTAAAAAACAACAATGGCCTGATTTTCCCTCCAATCTTAACCCCAGCCAAACTCGAGTACTTCAATCCTTGCAGAGACGCACGGATGTCCTCATAAAACAGTCGGACAAGGGCGGGAACATCGTCCTCATGACACACTACCAATATCAATCGATGTGTTTGGCCATTCTCAATAATGACAACTGGTACTTACCCATCACCCAATCCCATGTATCGTCCTTCGCACAGGAACTCCAGATTCTTTGCACTGAGGCCTACTTCACAGGCCTCATTGACAAAGACACCCTGGAGTTCCTGGTCCCAAAATTTCCCTGTGTCCCTCCCTTTTATTCCTTACCCAAGATGCACAAAAACGTAAACCCCCCCCAGGAAGAACTATAGTCACGGGGATAGGTTCTCTAACTGATAACGCCAGTAAATTTGTGGACGCATTTTTGATGCCTCATGTCCGCAGCCTCCCGTCCTATATTAGAGACACCACCGACCTACTGCAATGCCTTGAGGGAATCCAGATCCCTCCTGACGCCCTGCTCATGGCTGTAGATATTGAGGCACTTTACTCCAGTATCCCCCACGAGCAGGGCGTACGGACGGCTGGTTCCTTCCTGTTTGAACAGGATACCACCACGTGGCCTTTAAACCACTTTGTGCTTGCATTGTTACATTTTATATTAACTAAAAACTACATTACCTTTGACAATCAACTGTTTTTGCAAACACAGGGAGTTGCGATGGGGACGTCCTGTGCCCCAGCCTATGCAAACCTATATCTAGGTGGCTGGGAGAGACATATTTATTCGGATGATAGATTCTCCGAATTTCTGGATGAGATTCTTCTGTGGTACCGTTTCATTGATGATCTACTATTGGTATGGACTGGACCTAGGGACAAACTGTTGCAGTTCCTCCGGGAATTGGACATCAATGACCTAAATCTTAAATTTACTTTCAAGATTGACACAGACCAGATCTCCTTTTTGGATCTGAATATTACCAAACAACATGATGGTACCCTGGGCACGGACCTTTACCGTAAACCCACAGCCGGTAATACGCTTCTGTTTGCCACTAGTGCTCACCCCAGCCCCCTGGTGCGTAGCATACCATACGCTCAATACCTGCATCTACGCAGGAACTGTACACTCAATAGCGACTTTAGACTCCAGGCCAAGGCGCTACGTGAACGTTTGCTCTTACGTGGCTATTCTCCTACCAATCTTAGAAAGGCATACAATAGAGCAGCATCACGTTCTCGTAGTTCCCTACTTTTCAACAGTAACAAGCCCCCTTCCTCTAATGATACCGTGAGATTCATCACCACCTACTCAGCACATCATAATATGCTTCGCAACATCTTAACCAAGAACTGGCACTTTTTGGCTGAGCACCATACTTTAGCCAAATATGTACGGCCCACTCCGGAATTAGTGCTCCGCAGGGCTCGTTCCTTGCGGGACCAACTAACTTCCAGCCATTACACCTTTACTAAATCTCCCAGGACAGGACCTAATGGTACGTTTAGATGTGGGGATTGTCCCCGCTGCCCCTGGGTCCGCGAGGGCAGGCGCTTCATCCTACCCAATGGGGAGCCCCTGGTCCCGCGGACCTTTGCCAACTGTGGCACAAAAGGGGTGATTTACTTGATGACATGCACTTGCAAAGATTTTTACGTGGTAAAAACCATCCGAGAATTTAGACAAAGGACTGGCGACCATCTCTACTACTCGGAGAATGGGAAACTGACCACGATTGGTAGACACATTGGCCTGTATCATAAATTTGACAGTTCGGTTGTCCAAGTTCTGGTCCTCGAGGTAGTTCAACCCAACCCCAGGGGTGGCGATTGGGACCGCTCGGTCCTTCAATAGGAGTCCCTATGGATTGAGCGACTCAATGCCACCTTTCCCCCTGGCCTCAATGAGACAGTATCTTATAAGCCGTTCCTGTGATAACCTTGGGTTCTCTTGATCTTTCCTCCCCCCTAATTCCCCCTCCTTCCCCTTTTCTTTCCTCCGCTTTCTTTCTTCTTCTTTTCCTTTCTCCCTCTCTTTCTTTTCTCATCCTTCCCCCCCCCCTTTCCTTCTCTCCCTTTTCCTTCCCCTTCTTGCCCCTTCCTCTCCTTGTGTTGCAGCCCACCCTTGTTCCCTATCCCTCCCGGCCTTCCCCTTTCCCCCTCTTTCCCCCCCCTTTATGTTTCTCCCTTTTTCCACCCCTCTGGATGATGGTAGTTGTTACCGTGTGTTTCCCTTTAAAATTTGAATTCCGTATCATTCCACCACTTCATTTATGCCATTCCATGACTGACCTTTTAGCTATGTTGGGACTGGTGACAGTCCCTAGGTGACAACCTGAGATTATCATAAAGTTTATATAATTTTTGTATTATTGATTAGTAAACTCCCCCTTTTTATTGAACTCTGTTACTATTGTACTATTGTAAGAGTAAGAGGATGCGCTCCCCCCTTCTCTTAGTAGTGGTGGTACTCTGTGGGAACCCATTTTTTTCTCCTTGCGGCAGACATGTGTTTGCCCTGGCAGCCTCGAGTAGGTTTGCTTGTGACTGTGTGTCTGGGAACACAATGCCCTTCGACACCGGCGCGCGCTTGCGCAGTAGCACGCGGTCGTGCACCTGTGCAGTGCGGGCAAACAGACTCGGCTACGTCAGAGGCCACCCATGTTGGCGTGCCCTGACTTCCGGGTTGGGGAGCCCATATAGCGGCCATGCTAGGACCGCTATGTGAGCTGACGGACGCCTGCACTGAGCTGCCTGGATGGATCGCCTACCCTAAGGTCGGTTCTTTACTGCTCCCTATCATGAAGTTTTTTACTGTCTTCACACTCTCTCTCTGTTCTCAGTGCCACTCTGCGCCTGTATCAGGCGCAGAGGCATGCCCTGCTTGATTCTTAGCCCCTTCTCTCCCTCACACTGCGTGTCCCTGCAATGTTTACATGGCGGTTTCACCCCACACTTCTCTCCCCGCTCTTTGGTCCACTCTATTTCCCTTCTTCACTCTTATCCCTGCCAACTGTTCCATGTCCGGTTTCTTTCCCTGTTTTCCTGGGTGCTTTATAGCACTCTTTCCTCACTTCTGACCTTTGGGGCTGTGATCCATCTAGACTGGTCATACTGGCTGATTATGATGTTTACATTTTTTACCCTCAGCTGAATTGGCTATATTACACTGTGCCTAGCAGCACTGTAACCCTGAAATCTGAGGTCTAATCACCAAATATCGATCTTCCTCCATGCTTTCCATTCATGCCACCCATCTATAGTACCTTGCCTCAACTACAGCTCATGCGCATAATTGTGGCTCACTTAATATCCAGTGAGTGTCAGTTCCTGTGCTATATATTTTGCAATTATAATTTTAACATTGCATAATCCCTGAGCACTTCCATGTTTGGTGTCCCTTGGTGGCTTCTTCCTCCCCCCTCTCCCCCCCTCCCCTCCCTTCTCTTATCCCTCCGTGGTTTTCCCCCCTTCCCTGTTCTTTCCTCCCCTCCCCCTCACTCTCCTCCCCTCCCCCCCCTTTTCCCCACACTATATTATCCCTCCCTTCCCTTCTGTATCCCCTTCCCAGCCCCTGGCTCTCCTCCCCCCCTTCTCTTTCTCCCCCCCTTTTCCCCCCTCCCCCTTTTCCTTCCTTCTTTCCCCCCCCTTTCCCCTCCTCCTCCTTTCTCCCCTTCCCTCCCCTCTTCTTTCCCCTTCCTTAACCTTTTTTTCCCCCTCTTTTCCCCCTGCCTTTCCCTCCTCTCCTGGTCCCTATGCTGACCTTCCCTATCCCCTCCCTTCCCCTCCCTTGCTTCCCCTCCCTCTCCCTTTCCTTCCCCCCCTTCCTCCCCCCTTCCCTCCCCCCTTCCCCTTCTCCCCCCTCCTCCCTCCCCCCCCCCTCTTCCCCCTCCCCTCCCCCCCTCCGCCTTTCCCCTCCCCTCCCTTCCCCTTCTCTTCCCTTTTCCCCTTCCTCCCCCGCTGTCCTTCCCCTCCTCCTTCCCTCCCCCTCCCCTCTCCCTCCCCATTCTCATCCATCCCTGTTTCCATTACCCTTTCCCTTTCCCCCTCCTTCCAATCCCTTTCCCTTCCCTTGTCACCATCCTGGGTTCACTTTCCCTCTATTAGAATTGCACTCCCCTGTACCCCACACCACGTTCTCATTACCCCAACGATTACATTTTTTTTATCCATTTTTTACCTAACTAGAGTCTGTTCACAATCCCCCGTGTCCGCCGCGGGGGGAATTGTGTTGGGTCCTGCTGTCCCACTGACTCTGCTCGAGCGGGTGAGCTTATCCTCAATTCTATCTTGTATGTATTGTGATTTGTAATCATCTTTGTGTTTAATTATGTTTGCTGCAGTTGTTCAATCAATATATATATGTATATATTAAAGCTACTCCAAATTATCTTATAGATGTGTTTCTCCTGAAGAAGCAGCTTTAACCGCGAAACTGGTCGAGATAAAAGCTTTACATACATCCTCCATAAACAAATTTGCGGGCTCCACTCGCTGAATTCAGTGTGGTATACTTCTTTTGATTTTATGATTGTATGTAGACATTCTGTTTGTAACTCTGTATTTTCAATTATTAAAATTTATATATTTTTTTAGATGTCTGTAACTGTACATTTTTATCCAGTACCGTAATATTCCCAACTTCCAATTTTGGGGGAGCAGTCGTGAAGAGACAGTAGCAGCAACTGCCGCCACGTCTCCACCCCCTTATCCCCTTTTACTGTATGATAGTTTAACGAAAATATATTTACATAAAGGGTTGATACAAGTATCAAGAACGGTCGGGGTAAATGATGCGTGGAATGCTATAGAAACCCCTTTAGATTTTGCTAAGGGGTTAGTACTGTGAAACCAAACGGGGTAATTTTTATGAAGAAATCCTGGGATTTTGTCTGATCTAAAATGGGTTTCTTGCAAGAAAAGAATTTGGGTCCGTAATTTGTAAAAATGATATAATATTTGCCGTCTCTTCTCTGGAACGTTAAGGCCCCTACAGCTTAATGAGGAAACTTTTAAGGAGGTTTGTGCAGCCATGAAGAATTGGATTTAACTGGTGGATAACAATAATCAGATGGGAGGCTCACTGTCTCAAAGGAAAAAGTGAAGGAGAAGAAAAGGGGGAAATGGGGACATCTAGTGGTGGAATGAGAGAAGAATAGTAAGAAAAGTGATGAGAGAAAGAACACAAAAGTAGAGGTAGGAAATCGAGGCCTAAACAGCCTCACTAATTGCGTTGTGAACAGCATATCAGCTAAGACCGCTATGGGTGCTGAAGACCCTAAATGGGGGGTTAGCGGTCAATGCACAGAGGAGCCCGCACACGCCGGGCAACTATAGAAAAAAAAAGAGTTTAATATAACTATAAGCATAACAGCTTAAGGCTCTGAAACGCTGGACAAATAATAAATAACTGTATGTAATACTCGGGGGGGGGGATAAATCCTCCCAGGATACACTAGAACTCGAACAGCATACAGAGATTCTTACCCAGAATCAAAACATAAACAGTTCTGGTCTATAAAGGGGGAGGGGGAATGGAGGAGGGGAGGGTTGGGAGGAGACCAGTGGGCGGAACAATGGTCAATCATAGGAATGTTTCCTATACCGCAGGAAGTCATACATCTAAATAATATATTTTAAAAGTATAACATGAAACCTGTAATGAAAAAAGGAAAATTAGTAAGAGAATAAGTCAATAGTATAGTGTCCAGACGAGATTCTTGACAGGGATGTCTTCACCAGCCTAGGGCCTGTAAAGAAAGTTATGATCAAGTATTAAAAATAAAAGGTCATCCTTCCATCACTGTGGAGAAGTCCTGTTTGGATCGTTCGTTTTTCTTCATTTGCTTCTGCCATCCTGGTGCGGCTTTGAAACCAGGAGTGGCTGCATGAAGTGGCCAGTCAGGGATGGAGATCTGTGGCAGTTCAAAAGTCCTGAGGAACTTAGGGAGATCCCCCAGCGTGCAGAATGTTGCGGATTTCCCCTCATGGGATGTGAACAATTTAAAGGGGAAGCCCCAGCGGGATTTAATTTGTTTTGCTTGGAGGGCGCCTGTAAGAGGTTTTAGAGCACGTCTCATTTTAGAGATGTCTGGGAGCAAAAAGATTAGGGTGCCATTGAAGAGTATAGCACTTTGTGAACATGCAGCTTGCATAATGGCATCTTTAATCTCATAGAAGTGCACCCTGCAAATAACATCTCTGGGGTGTTCCAAGTTCGGATTCTTACGGCCGAGGGCACGGTGGACACGATCAAGCTCCAAAGGGGCATCTTTGTCTTTCTGAAGCAGTTTGTTAAACATGGCAAAGACTGCAGGGGCTAGGTCTTTGGTTTCAACAGATTCCGGGAGACCGCGTATGCGTATGTTGTTACGTCTGGCCCTGTTTTCTTGGTCATCTTGATGGTACATCAATTGCTGGATCTGCAGGGTGTGCTCATGTAGAATAGTTTCGTGCGTTTGCAGTATGGACGTAGTCTCCTCCATATTATGTTCCACTTCCTCAATCCTATTAGTGACATCCCTGCGCAGTTCTGAAATATCTTGTTTGTATGAGCGCTCCATTCTCTGTACACAGGCCTCAAAATCATGTCTAGTTGGGAGTGTTTTAATGTATGCCTCCATGCCCCATCCTCCATAGGATCTGCGAGAATCTGGGGAGTGACATGCTGAGCGGACCGAGCCGGTCTCTGAGTCAGGGGGGGACCAAGGACGCTGCCTGGTCTTCATGTGGGGAGTGGAGCGTTGAGACATAGCTCCCTGTGAGGCAGCATGTGTGTCTGAGTTCCGGGCCGGCGCCATCTTGGACGGGGGGGCCGGAGTGATTTTGCCCCAAACGGGTGAAAAAACGATAGATATCCCCTTCAAGATGTAGATCGGGGGTATGATGCCTGTCTCCCCCACCTCTCCTCCCCATAACAGACCTTTTTGCAGGCTCTGGGAAGCGCTGAGAGCTTCGGAATGTCCGGCGTGTGCGGGAGCTCCAGCGGGGAACGTCTCACTCCTTCATGGCTCGGCCACGCCCCCCATTCTATTTATTTTAGATAGATTTATTTTGGATTTATGTTTCTTGGGGCACAATTCATTCATGCACACTATCTATGTTTTTGTTTGTATTAACTGTTTTTACTACTGTTATGTTATCTGTAATTTACAAAGAATCATTACCACTATCCTATCCCACATTTATATATATATATATATATATATACAGTATATAATAATAATATATATATATATAATCTGAGACAACAGGTGGGTTACTTCCCTCTTCAAAGCTTCTCTGTTGTTAGAGCAATGTCAAAGCGGGCTCCCAATTTATCTACCAACCACCAATCAGATACTGACAAAAAATTGGACTGCAATCCATTTACTGAAAAAATTCAAAAATACAAACTTGTAATGCCAATATGCTACTGCACAGTTACGACCATATCATCATGCCTTTATCCCAACCCAGGGTGTAACACCACAAGTGTCATACCCAATTTATTAATTACTTACATTAATTCATTCATTAATGTCAATCACATGGCTGCCAATCAGTATACAACAGTAGAGCACATATTCAATACAAGGGAAAAGGAACAAACAATTGTAAATAAGTAAACGTGTATAAAATAATAAAAAGATTACAGGAAAATTGCAAAAAAAGACAGAACAGAAGAAAGAAAATGAAATAAATCACAAAAGACACTAAATGTGTCCAATTATATACCATCAGACCAACAATTGTATGCACAAAAAACATGATCACGGATATTGCACTTATACTATCTAGAAAAAAAATCACTAGTATTGATAATATTCTGCATAATTTGTAACTAGACTGCATAAAGGTCTGTATCCAAGTCGTTCATCTTCAAAATATGTTCCCTGTATCCAGTCCCGTATAGTTCCACTGAATCTAAGAAAGAAAAGCATGAGGTGTAGATTCGGCCAATTTTTATAGAAACAGATACAAGTCATAGTCTCTGTTCATTCTGTTAGGATATAGAGACTGTAACTTGTTAACCCACCATACCTCCATTTTCTTTAATTTAAGTATCCTGTCCCCCGCTCTTTTGTCCCTAAACACTTCCTCCAAGACCATAAAATGAAGGTCAGAATCCTGATGTCCCTCTTCTGGGAAATGTCGGGATACTGGCAAACCGGGTTGTTTGTCTCTAATTGTACTTCTATGTTGAGCTATTCTGTCTTTCATTTTTTTCAGTTGTCTCCCCGACATAAATCAATTTGCAAGGGCATGTGGGGATGTAAATCACATATGAGGGTTGATATGTGTGAAAAACATTTATTACAACCCAAATATATATATACCGTAGAGGTGGCAATCGGGTGAGGAGTACAAAGACAAGTGTGTCTTGCCTACAGTCAAGCATGGTGGTGGGAGTGTCATGGTCTGGGGCTGCGTGAGTACTGCTGGCACAGGGGAGCTACAGTTCATTGAAGGAACCATGAATGCCATCATGTACTGTGACATGTTGTACTGTACTGTACTGTACTGAGAATGATCCTCTCCCTTCAGAGACTGGGCCACAGGGCAGTATTCCAAAATGATAATGACCCCAAACATACCTCCAAGATGACCATTGCCTTGCTAAAGAAACTGAGGGTAAAGGTTACATAGTAGGTGAGGTTGGAAAAAGACACAAGTCCATCAAGTCCAACCTATGTGTGTGATTATGTGTCAGTATTGCATTGTATATCCCTGTATGTTGTGGTCATTCAGGTGCTTATCTAATAGTTTCTTGAAGCTATCAATGCTCCCCGCCGAGACCACCGCCTGTGGAAGGGAATTCCACATCCTTGCCGCTCTTACAGTAAAGAACCCTCTACGTAGTTTAAGATTAAACCTCTTTTCTTCTAATTTTAATGAGTGGCCACAAGTCTTGGTAAACTCTCTTCTGCGAAAAAGTTTTATCCCTATTGAGGGGTCACAATTCTGGTATTTGTAAATTGAAATCATATCCCCTCTCAAGCGTCTCTTCTCCAGAGAGAATAAGTTCAGTGCTCGCAACCTTTCCTCATAACTAATATCCTCCAGACCCTTTATTAGCTTTGTTGCCCTTCTTTGTACTCGCTCCATTTCCAGTACATCCTTCCTGAGGACTGGTGCCCAGAACTGGACCGCATACTCTAGGTGCGGCCGGACCAGAGTCTTGTAGAGCGGGAGAATTATCGTTTTATCTCTGGAGTTGATCCCCCTTTTAATGCATGCCAATATTCTGTTTGCTTTGTTAGCAGCAGCTTGGCATTGCCTGCCATTGCTGAGCTTATCATCTACTAGGACCCCCAGGTCCTTTTCCATCCTAGATTCCCCCAGAGGTTCTCCCCCCAGTGTATAGATTGCATTCATATTTTTGCCACCCAAATGCATTATTTTACATTTTTCTACATTGAACCTCATTTGCCATGTAGTCGCCCACCCCATTAATTTGTTCAGGTCTTTTTGCAAGGTTTCCACGTCCTGCGGAGAAGTTATTGCCCTGCTTAGCTTAGTATCGTCTGCAAATACAGAGATTGAACTGTTTATCCCATCCTCCAGATCGTTTATGAACAAATTAAATAGGATTGGTCCCAGCACAGAACCTTGGAGAACCCCACTACCCACCCCTGACCATTCTGAGTACTCCCCATTTATCACCACCCTCTGAACTCACCCTTGTAGCCAGTTTTCAATCCATGTACTCACCCTATGGTCCATGCCAACAGACCTTATTTTGTACAGTAAACGTTTATGGGGAACTGTGTCAAATGCTTTTGCAAAATCCAGATACACCACGTCTACAGGCCTTCCTTTATCTAGATGGCAACTCACCTCCTCATAGAAGGTTAATAGATTGGTTTGGCAAGAACGATTCTTCATGAATCCATGCTGATTACTGCTAATAATATCGTTCGGATTACTAAAATACTGTATATAGTCCCTTATCATCCCCTCCAAGAGTTTACATACTATCGATGTTAGGCTAACTGGTCTGTAATTCCCAGGGATGTATTTTGGGCCCTTTTTAAATATAGGTGCTACATTGGCTTTTCTCCAATCAGCTGGTACCATTCCAGTCAGTAGACTATCTGTAAAAATTAGGAACAACGGTCTGGCAATCACTTGACTGAGTTCCCTAAGTACCCTCGGATGCAAGCCATCTGGTCCCGGTGATTTATTAATGTTAAGTTTCTCAAGTCTAATTTTAATTCCGTCCTCTGTTAACCATGGAGGTGCTTCCTGTGTTGTGTCATGAGGATAAACACTGCAGTTTTGGTTACTGAAGCTCCCCGATTCACTCGTGAAGACTGAGGAGAAGAATAAATTCAATACCTTCGCCATCTCCCCATCCTTTGTAACCAGATGTCCTTCCTCATTCTTTATGGGGCCAATATGGTCTGTCCTCCCTTTTTTACTGTTTACATACTTAAAGAACTTAAAGGTGATGGACTGGCCAAACATGTCTCCAGACCTAAACCCTATCGAGCATCTCTGGAGCATTTTCAAATGGAAGGTGGAGGAGTGCAAGGTCTCTAACATCCACCAGCTCCGTGATGTGGTCATGGATTAGTGGAAGAGGACTCTAGTGGCAACCTGTGAAGCTGTGGTGAACTCCATGCCCAAGAGGGTCAAGGCAGTGCTGGAAAATAATGGTGGCCACACAAAATATTGACACTTTGGGCCCAATTTGGACATTTTCACTTAGGGGTGTACTCACATTGCCAGCAGTTTAGACATTAATGGCTGTGTGTTGAGTTATTTTGAAAGGACAGCAAATTTACACTGTTATACAAGCTGTACACGCACTACTTTACATTGTAGTAAGTGTCATTTCTTCAGTGTTGTCACATGAAAAGATAGAATAAAATATTTACAAAAATGTGAGTGGTGTACTCACTTTTGTGAGATACTGTCTGTTTGTGTCTGTGTGTGTGTGTGTGTGTACATGTGTTTTTGTGTCTGCGTGTGCATATGTCTGTGTGTGTGTGTATATGTATGTTACTTTTATCCTGACCACCCTATTCCTGTACCTTCAGAACTGCTTTTTTATGGGCTTGTTTGTGATAGCAGCAGGGACTAGGGATGAGCTGAACACCCCCCTGGTTCGGTTCACACCAGAACATGAGAACAGACAAAAAATGTGTACAAACATGCGAACACCATTAAAGTCTATGGGACACGAAAGTGAAAAATCAAAAGTGTTAATTTTAAAGGCTTATATGCAAGTTATTGCCATAAAAAGTGTTTGGGGGCCTGGGTACTGCCCCAGGGGACATGTATCAATGCAAAAAAATGTTTTTAAAGTGTCTGTTTTTTTCAGGAGCAGTGATTTTAATAATGCTTAAAGTGAAACAATAAAAATTAAACATTCCTTTAAATATCGTGCATGGGGGAAACCCCTTAGTCTGCCTGTAAAGTGGTGCATCTTTCCCATGTTTATACCAGTACCGCAGCAAAATGACATTTCTAAAAAAAAAATGTCATTTAAAATTGTTTGCAGCTGTAATGTTATGTCGGATCCCAGCAATATGCATAAAAAGTCATTAAAAAAAACAGCGTGGGTCCCCCCCAGTTTATTACCTGGCCCCTCACGTCTGCTATGGATATTAAGGGGAACTCCATGCCAAGATTTAAAAAAAAAATGGCGTGGGTGTCCCCTCCAAAATCCATACCAGACCTTTATCCGAGCATGCAACCTGGCAGGCCAATTAAAAAGGGGAGGGGGGGATGAGAGAGTGACCCACCTCCTGAACCATACCAGGCAATATTCCCTCAACATGGGGAGGGTGCTTTATTTGACTCAAACCGCTGACTCATCCCCAGCAGGGACTGCTGTTCCTCTGAAAAGCGATCCATGCTCATATTGCTTTTCAGAGACATTTTACAGGTGGTAAAGAGGCAATATGTTGCCTCCTCACCACCTGTTTTAAGCCTTTAAATTCAGCATCACCACACCGCAACCATGCAATGCACACAGTTGTGGGGCAGTTGCAATGCAGCCCCACTCACCCTGGGTATACACCCAGCTGCAGCCACAGCATGTGTACACCATCAGCTGCTGCCTTGGCAGCTAAAGTGGGAGAAGTTGGAGGTGGTAAGCTCAACCATGTGGTTTTACCGCCCCTCCAACCTGACACGTGAACAAGCCCTTTGGTCACATCTGTGTTGCTACGTACTGTGTGTAGGGCAGAAATACAGGGAAAGAAGTCCCTGACCCTTTTTTAAATTGTGCCGCACCAAAAGCACCCCATGTTTGCCAATATTTGGAGAATTAATGGCATCCCTAAAGAGCATTTGTCTGTGTGTCAGGAACAAGCGCAATTTTGCGTGTGTTCCGCGACGCACAGTACCATGAACCAAGCCTTGGAGAGGGGTGCCTCAAGACCAAAAATACTTTTCAAGGGCGCCCTGACTGGAAAAAGGTTGATAAACACTGCTGTAGATAAATAATATTGCTATAAGATCTTAGATACCCCAGTTTAGACCTTTTTATACATTCTTATAAATTCTTTTAGATTATTTTTTGCTGTCTTAGACACCCTTTTTATGGTATCTTATTTCTCCACCTTCAAAAATTGGGAGTTCTGAGCCCATGAAACGTCACCTTTCTGTTTTTGTGTCATAACAAACAAAACACTTACAATCTCTATAACATTCTCATTCTTCTAGTTACTCTATTATGGTGCCTGGACATGGTAAAGGGGCCACAAAATGTTAGCACAATGTATATAGTTACATGGGGTTGTTAGATCAAGTTTAGGATTCATAGCATGTACTGTAGCACTTTATTTATAAATACCAGTTTATTGCTTTGCATATTTTAATCTGTAGCGCTGTATATTGAATTATTTATACAAGGTATCGAGGGAATATCTAATACAGCAGCTGGGGGATATATGATATAAGAGGGTGCTAGCATTCATTATATTAGTTTATTTGCTCTTACAACCTACTTTGTGTCTAAATGTTTGCGGTCTATTCCTTGCCCAGGCCAATTTATTATGTTTGTTAAATATTTTTATTGGTTTTTAAACATAAGTAACAAGGAGAAAGACAAAAAAAGGGTGAATACAGCATAAGGGTAATTTAAATACATTACAGTATGCATTTGCGGATGCAGCCGCTGATCTTGTGAGGGAGAAAGTTAAGTTATTATATATAAACCGTAATAGTAGATTATATAGTTAGGGTAAATATTCTGTGAAGCATTAAAGAATCTATACGTTAGAGATTTTGTTACTGAGTCATAGAACTCTAGCTTTGCATTTTATCATGGATCATGGTTGATATAGGGTGGGTGGGGGTATGAATTATCTAGTCATGAGGTTCACCTAGTAAAGCTTGTTTTTAAGCTCGGTTCGGGTGGTTAAAGACGTAGGTAGGTGTTTGTAGAAGGGATTTGTAGGGGATGAATTGGGAAAGTATTAGTGTGTGGGCTGTTGTGAGTACTGTCAGCAGAAGGTATAACTTTTGTGAGTGTCATCATGAGTTTGGGGGTTTTAGGATTCATCAGCAGTGGAAAGGGAAATGAAAGGAACAGTGTATATCCAGGGTAGGGTAAATATACATTATCCTAGGCATCGTCACAGCATCTATACTGCTTTTATTTGAAGTATTGTTTGTATTCGTCAGTGGTAGTAAAGTGTATCCAGCATGTCCATGTTTTGGTGAACTTAGGTTGTGTTTCTTTGGCCTGATGTATGAGGTCCTCCATGACCATTGTTTTTTGTATGCGTGTAAACCATTCTGCGATGGATGGCTGGTCCGTTGAGCGCCATTTGAGGGGGATGCATAGCTTGGCAACGTTCACCATGTGCATGGCCAGAGAACGGAAGTAAGTCGACATTGGCAGTGTGGAGTGATGGAGTAGGAATAATGCAGGGTTGAAGTCTAACGTGTATGTCGTTATTTGGCTGATTAATTTGTGTACTTCTTTCCAGAAGGGTTGGATTTTTGTACATGACCACCAGACATGTAAGAACGATCCAATCTCTGTTTTACATCTCCAACATGTTTGGGTAATTGACGGGTCAATATGATGCAGCGTCAGTGGTGTTCTGTACCATCTTGACAGTATTTTAAAGGCGTTTTTCTGTACTTGTACATTGATTGATCCTTTGTGGGTCAAGGTATATATTTTTTCCCATTCTGCGTCGGTAAGGTTAATCGAGAGATCTTGTTCCCATTGTCTGGTGGTCCAGTGTTTCGTTGGTGTGCGGGCTGTGAATAAGAGTGCATATGTCTGGGATATCAGGTGTTTTTGGGGTTCCCCACTGGAGCATAGGCTTTCAAATGTGGTGGTCTGCCTGGACCAGTCTGGTCTGGGTTTAGGTTTGTTAAAAAAGCGTCTCAGTTGGACATATGTCCAGAATGGGAAGGATCTCATGTTCATTTTTGACTCAACTGCTTGTTGGGATAAGAAATGATTTCCTTCGAAAAAGTGCTCTGCTCGTACAGTAGGGTGGGGCCAGTGGTCTGCTAAGAAGGTGGAATGCATCCCTGGTAAAAAATCTGGGTTCATCCGTAGTGGGGTCATTGGGCCATTAGGTGAAGAGATTTTGTGGAGGTTACAGGTTGGGTGGAAGGAAGCCAATGGTGGATTAATTAATGGGTGATGTTTGGATTCAGGGGGGATATTAGATTTAGTGATCCCGGGGAGATGAGACAGTGGGAGGTCTGAAAATGATTGCTCTATGTGGATCCAGTCTTTATGTGCAGAGTGTATGTTCCAATCTATAATTCTTGTAGAATGGCATGCTTGTTGGTATTTGCGTAGATCAGGAAGACCTATGCCCCCTAAGAGTTTAGGGGTGGTCAGTCTCAGGAAGCTTAGTCTCGGGCGTAGTTTGGCCCATACGAATGATGTACAGGCTTTTTGATAGGTTAAGAAGAATGTCTTTGGGAGTTTAATGGGGATAGTTTGCAAAATATATAAGATTCTGGGCAGAATATTCATTTTGATTATCGCGGCTCTACCAAACCAAGAAAAAAGTCCTGTGGACCATTTTTTCCTTGTCAAAAGAAGTTTATTGAGTATACAATGTTATAAAGATACATAAAGATACATAAAGTAAGTTTACAAGGATCTATAAAGTAAGCTCATTGTTTTACAGTAGGGTTTATATAGGTAAATATCATAAAAATTTCAAATATTAAACATTGGGTTCACGTAAACCTAAATTAAAGATATATATCATTTCCTTAGTTACTTTTGTAGGTATTTAAATGATTTATACCTACTATACATATTGTTTACAAGTAGAGTGTATATAGGTCAAATAAATTCTGATAATGAGCTTTAATCGTAAGGTGGAGAAAAGGAAAGAGAAAGAAGAAAAAGGGTTGAAAGGTAGAGGTATGGTCCACAAGGTTGTCCCGCTCGTCAGTTTATTATTCTTTTTAGTTCTCTTTGAAGCCTTAGAATGGGTGTCTCTGTAAGTCATTTAATCTGTTACCATGGCAACAGGACAGAGTCATTGAAATTTGACAGGAACTGTTGTTTTATCCAAGGATGCCAAAGTTTTTCAAATTTTGGAATTTGATTTTGATCGATGGCTACCATCTTAGCATGGGACATTGTATTATTCATTCTGTGAATTGTTTCTGCTAGTACCAATGTAGGAGATTTCCATGCCTTGGCCACTGTTTGTTTTGCAGCCGTTATTAGTTGGATCATAAGTTTGAATTGAGAGAGTGTTAACCATTCCGGTTTTAGATTAAGTAAAGTTAAATATGGATCTGGTTGTATTATTTTTTTAAATATTTTAGATGCAATCACGAAGACTTCCTTCCAGAAGGTTTGGATTACTGGGCATGTCCACCATATGTGTAAATATGTGCCTATTTCTGGGCATCCTCGAAAACAAAGAGTTGAGGTATTAGGTGAATATTTTGCCACTCTAGCGGGTACAAGGTACCAGCGAGTTAGGACTTTATAATTTGTCTCCAGTGCTAAGATGTTGGGTGAAGATGACTTAGATGTGAGCCATATATTAGACCAGTCCGTGTCTTCTAAAGTTCGTCCCAGGTCCTCCTCCCACCTCTGAACGTAAGAGGGTCTATTAAGATTTGCTACTCCATATAATTGATTATAAAGTGATGAAATTGTACCTTTAGCAAATGGATCTTTTGTACAGATTGATTCAAAAATGGATAATTGGGATAATGGTGTATCCCCCTTTAGGAATGGTGTATAGAAATTTTTGATTTGGAGATATCTAAATATCTCAGAGTTTGGTAGATCATATTTTTCTCTAAGTGATGGGAATGAAAGGAATGATTTAGATGCTATGAAGTCATTTAGTATCTGAATGCCTGATGTTGTCCAAGCTTTAAAAGAATTTGGGTAGATCCATGCCGGATAAAAGGCCGGATTTCTGATAAAAGAAAGGAGAGGATTGTGTGGAGATTGTAACTGATATTTGGTTTTTAGTTTATCCCAGAGAGATAAGAAGTGTTTAGTTATGGGATTATGAATTTTAAAGCGGTCTTTAGGATCAAGCCATAATAAATTTGATATTAATAGAGGGTCATTTTCTGAAGCCTCTATAAATACCCATAATGGGATTTCCTGTTTTGCATGGTATTTGGACAGACTGGCCAAATGTGCTGCTCTGTAGTAGTTAGTAAAATTAGGGTATCCCAGGCCTCCTTTATTTTTGGGAAGATGTAGTGTGTGTATAGGTATACGTGGTTTAGAAGAGCCCCATATAAACGAAGTTGCTCTTTTTTGTACTATTCTCAAAAAATAGGAAGGAATTGGAATAGGGAGGACTCTGAATAGATAAAGCAATTTGGGTAGAATAGTCATTTTGATTGCATTAATCTTCCCTATCCAGGATAAAGGAAGTTGCGACCATTGTTTTATTAGATTTGTGATCTGTCTTAATACAGGAGGATAATTGGTTGAGAATAAGTCAGAATGAGATGCTGTTAAATGAATTCCAAGATATGGGATTGATTTTTCTGCCCATGTGAATGGGAGTGCAGCCCTAGCCGGGATCAATTCCATGTTTGTGAGTGAAATATTAAGCACTAGGCATTTCTTAGGATTAATCATAAGGCCGGATAGGACTGCAAATCCATCAAGAGCTGGTATTAAGTTAGGACCAGAGACCTGTGGTGATGATAGAAAAAGTAATATATCGTCTGCAAATATACATAATTTGTGTGTAATACCTCCTACTTCAATGCCAGTTATAGTTTGGTTTGTTCTGATGTATTGGGCCATGGGTTCGAGTATAAGGGCAAATAATAAGGGAGATAATGGGCAACCCTGTCGGGTACCTCTTTCGATATTAAAGGCTTCAGATTTGTATCCAGCATATTTTATATAGGCTTTGGGTTTATTATATAATGCTTTGATCCATGTTAAAAAGTGGGGTCCAAAACCCCATTTTTGTAATGAATATTGCATATATTGCCAGGATACTGTGTCAAATGCCCTCTTAACATCGAGAGATAGAAAACATAAAGGGATTTTCCGTTTTTTAGCAATATGTGCCAATAACACTGCCCTGCGTATATTATCGCCTGCCTGTCTATTTGGCATGAAGCCTACTTGATCTCTATGTATTAATTTTCCTATAATGCTATTGAGGCGTTTTGCTATTATTTTTGCTAATAATTTAATATCGAGGTTTAACAGAGAGATAGGCCGATAATTCACACAGGAAGTAGCATCAGAAAGGGGTTTTGGGATCATACAAACAATTGCCATTAGTGTTTCTTGCCGAAAAGAATGTCCATCTAGAAGTTTGTTAAAAGTTTCAGTGAGAATGGGAGAGAGTATTTCTGAGAATGTTTTATAGTATAAAGCCGAGTAGCCGTCTGGGCCTGGTCTTTTGTTAAGTTTTAGGTCTTTTATGGCGTTAGCAACTTCATCTATAGTTATAGGCTCATCCAACTGCTTTTTTGATTCTGAGATAACTCAGGTAAGGTTATTTTTGAGAAGAAGGATTCAGCTTCTGTAGGATTAAATTCATTGTTTGTCTTGTATAAAGTTGCGAGATGTGAGTGAAATTTATGGACTATTTTAACTGGATTACAAGTGTAAACATTTTTTGATAATTTCAAACGTATTGGTTTGAAAGATTTGTTAGTTGAATTTAATGCCCGAGCCAAATACGTACCTGGTTTGTTTGTATTCATGTAGAAATTGTGTTTGGAGCGTTTGAGGGATTTATCAACTGACTCAGTGAGAAATAGATCGTATTCCAATCTAGATTTTTCCAGATGAGATTTTGTACTCTGAGATGGATTATCTTGAAATGATATGTAGGCTGCATTAAAATTGAGTTCTAGTTTTTTTGCTAGATTTTTGTGTTCCCGTTTAAATAGTGCCATTTGTCTTTGTATTGTACCACGCAAGACAGGCTTATGAGCTTCCCACAGTGTTATTGGGGAGATGTCTGTTGTGTTATTAATTGATATGTATTCCTTTAAAGCTTGTTCAATGGCCATCTGATGTAGTGGGTGTTTGAGCATTATGTCCGGTAAGTACCACGTTGGGTCATGCGCTTTTGGTATGGCTGAGGCTATAGTAGTGTATACTGCATTATGGTCAGACCACGGAATCGGAATTATATCTGATGCAATAATTTCTGGTATCATTCCTATTGTTAGAAAAATATGATCTATTCTGGTGAAGGTTTGATGAGGGTGCGAGAAATAAGTGAATTTCTTTTTCATTGGGTTACTTTCTCTCCATGAATCTACCAGATTGTATTTGGAAAGAAGTTGAGAAAAAGGTAATCTAGAGGTTATTTTGGATGGTGTAAAAGGTGATTTATCTAGAAATGGGAGGAGGACCTGGTTCGAATCCCCACACATTATCACTGTTCCTATTTTGTGTGTATTAATCACTTGTAATATATGTGAGAGGAATGGTGTAGGTTGTTTGTTAGGAGCGTAGTAGGAAATCACCGTGATTGCTGTATCCATTATATAACCCATGAGTATCAGGTATCTACCTTCTGGGTCTTTAATTTCTGATGATAAGGTGAATGGTGTGGATCGGTGAAATGCAATTAGAGTTCCCCTTTGCTTGGTACAGGCAGAAGCCGTGTAAATTTGTTGATAAAAAGGAGAAATATATTTTGGAGTAGAATCTTTGGTGAAGTGTGTTTCTTGGAGGCATACTATGTGAGCCTTCTTGTTATGGAAAGTACGGAAGGCTTTGGTCCTTTTTTGAGGGACATTTATTCCCTGAACATTCAGGGAAAGTATATTCAGTGGTGCCATGGCAATAGATCAAATAGTTTTGACTTACTTTTTGTTATGCAGAGCTGACTGCGCAGATCAACCTATGTGGACTGAAGAGATGAATAGATAGAAAAGAAACCAGTGAATTCTGGAGTAAAGAGTAAACAAAAAACATATGAGATTAGATGATACATTGTATAAATTATTTTTTGCAAGTATTCACAATTTACCCGTGAAAGAGAATAAATATCTCTCTCAGGGGAATAAGTGCCTTCGTCACACTCCCACATAATATGGTTGGGAGAATGAGGAGGGCTAATGGGGGTACACGGATCTTCCACTTACAGGAGAGAAGTGCTATGTCAAAAGACATCAAAATGATGTTTCATTAATTGCAGTGCAGAATATAGTTTTTGTTGAAATTATTTATTCCAGGGTGGTTGTATATGGTTAGTCTTGCCCTAGGCTAAATAATTCAGTTAGAAAGGTACTGTTAATAACTTTGGTATTGATGAAGATAGTTTGAATTATTTTGGGATTTTAACCCTTTTAGAGTAAACAATTACATATTTTATTCATATGTAACTGTTTAGATATGTTAACTCATAAAATTGAGGTTGTATTGCTTCAGATTAGAATAAACAAAAACATAATTCTAGGAACTAGTTAGGTAATAATATATTTGTTTTAAGAAAAGAAAGAAAAAGCTTCCATTACTTCTGGATTATTGAACATATTTGTCCTAAAAAGTAATAAATCTATTGTTATTACCTGATAATATATAACTGAACAAGAATTTCCTTATTTCACTTATATATTCTAAGGCTATATGAATCAGAAGTAATAAGAAATATAACTGGAATGTAACATGATCCCACACAGTGTGTGACTATCAGAATGCAGTTACATTCAGTTATAAATACAGTTTTTTTATAGAGAACCATCTCTTAGTATAATAAATGAAGAGATATCAGGAATTAGGATGTCAGTCCATTGAATCTTCTTGGTCCATGGATGATGTGGCATAACGGCCTCTTTTGTGAGAATGATGATTCCCATTTTGTTCTGAAATTTTCTGGGTGCTGCCTGAAGGTGAAGATGATGCCATTCTTCTGCGTGTGGGAGAGTTGCTGCTTGTGGGTTCTGTCAGATTTAATTTTAAAAGGGTTTGTTGTAGTTCATCTGCTGATCTGCTTCTGTAAATTGTACCTTGGTGGTTAAATCTGACTGAAAAGGGGAAGCCCCATTGATACATAATGTTGTGGCGTTGCAGTTCCATTAGTTGGGGTTTCATGGATCGTCTTTTAGTAATAGTAAGTTGGGATAGGTCAGCAAAAATTTGATAATTGTGTCCTTGAAAATTAAGTTCCTTTTTTTCTCTTGCAGCAATTAGTATTTGTTCTTTCGTTCTGTAATAATGAAATTTTGTGATTATATCACGTGGGGGTCCATTTTTCTTTTTGGCTGTGAGGGCTCTGTGTACTCTGTCCAGTTCTAAACGTTCAATAGGGATATCTGGCTTTAGTTCTTGTAATAGAGCAGTAATAGTAGATTGCAGGTCTGTCACAGTTTCAGGTATTCCCCTTATGCGCAAGTTTGAACGTCTGGCTCTATTTTCGTAATCTTCGAGCTTAGTTTGAAGTATTATTGTTCCAATTCTGTTATATTTTCTTGGGTTGTAATTTCAATTTCATCCATTTTTATTTCTAAGGCTGCGGTGCGGTTTCCCAGCTCTCTTATTTCTTTGGTTAGGCTTTTTGTTATTTGGTCTGAGGTTTGTTTTAAAGCCTTATGAAGCATCTTTTCAAATTGTAATAATATTACTGGGGATACTGAGGAGGCTTGTGGAGAAGTTTGTGAGAGGATTTGTTCTGTATCTGACTCAAATGGAGAGTCTTGCTGTGACATTTTCTGTCTGTGAGAGCGCCCTGATGCTGTATCTTGTGAGGTGACTGGAGCTGCTTCAGCTGGAGTGAGTGCCTCTGAGCTCTTTGTGAGGTGATTTTTATTTCTGCCACGGTTTCCTCCCAGTACCATATTTCCTGCCCAAACTTTCACAGTTTGTTCCCTGGGGCAAAAAGGTTCAAATGGATACCTTTTGAGCCTGCAGGCTCCGCTTTGTCCTTCTCTTCTCTCCTCAGCGGTGTGGAGCTCTAACAATGCATGTCTGCTCTGCTAGGCTCCGCCTCCTGCTCCCCCGTGGACCATTTTTTTAAGTCTAATTGTATTTTCTGTAAAATTGCTGCATGGTTTAGGGTGTATAAGTCTTTCAAGGAGGTCGGTAAGAAAATACCTAGATATGGGATTGCTTTAGCATTCCACGAGAACAGATAGTTAAGTTGGCATTGTTGACAAATTTCTGGGGCGAGGGAAATATTCAGGGCTGTCGATTTCGAGTAATTTATTTGGAGGTTAGAAAGGGTATGAAAATTTTGAAAGTCTTTAAGGAGGTTGGGTATTGTCGTGAGAGGGTCAGTGAGAAAGAGGAGTATGTCGTCTGCGAAGGCAGCTACTTTGTATGTGCGTCGTTTGATGGCAATTCCCTTAATGTCTTGATTGGCTCCTAGGCGTCGCAGGAAGGGTTCCAGGGATAAAATAAAAATTAAAGGGGAGAGCGGGCATCCCTGACGGGTTCCATTCGACACGGAGAAGGCGTCCGACAGGTGGCCGTTTACATGGACCTTGGCAGTAGGATTAGAGTAAAGGGCCGATATGAAATTGAGCATCGTTGGGGGAAGACCTATCATCCGTAGAGTTTCTGACATATAGTCCCAGGCCACTCTGTCAAACGCCTTCTCTGCGTCGAGAGAAAGCATAAATTCGCTGGAGCGGCTGGATGTAAGCCAATGGTGTATATTAAGAGCTTTTAGAGTGTTATCTCTCGCCTCTCTTCCCGGAACAAAGCCAACTTGGTCCAGATCTATAAGTTGGGGCAATAGTGGTAGTATACGGTTCGCTAAAGTCTTCACATACCATTTTAAGTCCACATTAAGAAGCGAGATGGGCCTGTAATTGGTAACTAGGGAGGGGTCTTTGTCTGGTTTTGGAATTACAGCTATATGGGCAGTTAGAAGGTCTCGAGGCGGTGTCGTGGGGGTTGGGAAGGAGTTAAAGGCTTTTAAGAAGAAGGGGGTGAGCGTTTCTGAGTAAGTTTTATAGTAGCCGACTGTCAGGCCATCGGGGCCAGGGCTTTTACCTGATTTCAGTTGTTTCAAAGCTAGGTCTATTTCTTCTCTGGTTAGGGGGGAGGCTAGATCTTGGGCCACGGAAGCCGAGATAGGGGTAGGGCCATATTGTTGCAAAAAATCGACTATCATTTCAGTTCTTTTGTTGTTATCTATGGAAGAACGGGATGGGTGAAGGTTATATAGTTTACTATAATATTGGACAAACTGTTGTGCAATGTCTGGGGTTTTGGTAAATTTGCATCCTGCTGGATCAGTGATGGAGTGAACCGTTGTGCTTTTGTCACTTGTAAAGCCCGAGCTAGCATTTTACTGGCTTTGTTGCCGTATTCATAAAACGTTTTTTTTGGAAAGGATATATTTGCGTCGAATTTGGGTGTCCAATATATCAAGTAGATCTTTTCTAGTTTGAATCAGTTCTGACATAGTGGAGAGGGCTTGGGTTTGTTTGTGAGCACTTTCTAGCCTATGGATTTTGTTGATGAGGTCTAGGTATTGTTTTCTGCGTATTCGATTGCGTTTAGCAGCCGCCGCAATTAGGACTCCTCTGATTACACATTTGTGTGTTTCCCAGATGGTGGGGACGTGTCTGCCGATACATTCTCTTGAAAGAAATGTTTGAGGTTAGATTCGACCTCAGCCATGATGGAAGGGTCATTCAGTAATGATGGATCCAATTTCCATGTTTGTGAGCGGGGTGTCGTGTTTGGGATTTTAAGTGTTAAAGAGGTGGGGTGATGATCAGAGATAAGCATGGGGTCAATTGAAGTGTGGTGGATTAGAGATAAATCTTTTTGTGTCAAAAAGATGTAATCAATCCTTGAATATCTGTCGTGGGGAGCGGAATAAAATGTGAAGTCTTTAACGTTTGGGTTCAGGGTGCGCCAGGAGTCATGTAGTAGTAGCTGATTGAGTAACGATTTAATTGTCTTAAGGGCCGAATACGGGAGTGAGGAGGAGCTGGTGGACGTGTCTTGGATAGGGTTAAGTGGAACATTAAAGTCTCCTCCCAAGATGAGGGTTCCTTCCTGGAAGGTTGTGAGTGTATCCGTGATTTTTCTAAAGAAAGGTACCTGACAGCAATTGGGGGCGTATATATTAGCCAATGTGAATTTTCTATTGAGGAGGGATCCTTTGAGAAATAGGTATCTGCCTTCCACATCTATTAGAGAGTCTGTGATTTGAATGGGGCAGGATTTAGCAATGAGTATTGAGACTCCTTTTGATTTGTGCAACGGGTTGGTAGCATGATATACCGTGGGATACCGGTGATTTTGTAATTTCAGCGTGGAGTTGGATCGAAAGTGGGTTTCTTGAAGGAAAATAATATCAGCCTTATTTCGGTACATGGTGAGGAGTAATTTAGAGCGTTTCTCTGGCGTGTTGAGGCCTTTAACATTTAGTGAGATTAGTTTGAGCATGGTGCTGTGTGTGGTGCTGGATGGATTCGTCATTGTATAGGTGTTTGGATGTATTTAGGAGGATAGTACGCGCTGCGGTAGTGGAGGTGATGGGATGGGCTGAAGGGTATGTGCATGTGGGCGAGGTAGGTCGGGGGACAGGGGTAAGGGAGGGTTAACAATACCGGCAATGAATGTGATCTCAGTCACCTAATTCTGTGACCATGATCACAATAATTTACTAGCCGGATGAGGTCAGTGGTGTGTGTAGGTTCGTATATAGGAGATGCTAGATAAGATTTGTTTAACCACTGTGTGGGGGTTGGTCTATCAATCGAGAGATGTCTACAGTAGGTGGGAAAATCTGCCAGTGAGGTCTAGCTCACCAGCAGCCCTATTTTATATATGTGGTGGAACAGGGGGGACAAGTATGTAATACTCATGTTGGGAAACTTGGTGGAATGAGGTCACATAATTGATAGGATGGCCGATAAATTGTAGTGACGAGATATTTAGTGGAGTAACGATATCAGTAGTTAGTTATACCTTAGATCGTGTGGGGGGGAGTAATTGTTTGGGTGATGGTTACAGGTAAGGTCGTATCAGCGAGGGGGGAAAGGCACAAAGAAGGATAACCGTAATAAACATTGCTACACAAGTATATTAACATCTATTTCTAGACAACCGGTCCATATAGTAGACGAGCCTAAGGTTGAGTAAGCGGGGTAGCATATCATATGTGGTAACAATCATCTATAGTAATACATCTATGCTTGTATAGAGTGGTTATTTGTTGGAAAGAAATAGAACTTAACCTGCGTGGTGTGTGAGTATAGGCATGTGTAGTCAACCCAGGCAAAGACAACATTACAGGAAGGATTTAATCCTTTAATTTTATGTATGTGTAGATTCGTAAGGGATGGACGGATTTTGATGAGTGTAGTAGTAAGTGCAGTCCCCCAGTGTATTTAGTGTAATGACAAGTGTGGTGATGCATGGTAAATGTATTGTTAACCTTGTTTGTTGCGGTATTTGAAAGTAAATGAGGGCATGTAATGTGTAGGAATGTAAGGAAGATGTGTCCAAAGCCAGCAGATGGCAGTAAAGAGCAAAGTTTCAGAAAGCTGTTTGTGTAGCTCGTCAGTTTGAGGGGAGTGAAGCTGATAATAGGATTGTGAAAGAAATCGTTATCTTAAGTGTTGTCAGTGTGTGGTGCTATGTACCAGTGTCTTCCCTGTACAGGAGGCAGAAATCGCTTAAATCTTTCAACTTAAAACTATTATCTATAAACTTTAACAATTTACCCTACGGGCTTTACTCAGGATACAAAGGGTCTGCAGGCAGCAAGTCCGACGAGGCATATAGTGCGTGTGTCGGTGTTAGAGATCTTACACTTATACAAATGTCTGTATGGGGAGCAGGAGGAGTAGTTCCTGGGGATAGAACGTTCTGCAGTGGGGAGCGGTGACTACAGCATGAATTCCGCATCTGATTCAGTTCGGTAGTCCATGAGTTGATGGGTCATGAGGAATTAAAAGTGAAGGAATCCGTGTTTTGTGGTATGGGAAGGTAGCAGAGTCAATGTGTAAGCGGGAAGGGGTATCGCAAACAGGAGGACCGGGGCTCGGGTAATGCTGCAAGGCATCTGGGCATAACGGTGTGTTTTCCGTAGAGTGTTGACGAGTGTGGTATAGTGCGGTGATAGATTTCCAGATATAGGTTAATCATAAAACAGAAAATAAATTGAATTGAACCAGAGTGGGGAAGGAGTGTAGGCGTATGTGGCAAACCCAGGCATAAGCAGCACAATAAGGAGGGGTCAATACTCTGATGTTATGTATGTGTAAACACGTAGGTGAGTAACGGACTGTAATAGTTATAGTAATACGTATAGTACCCTGTTGTAGTCAGTGCGACGGCAAGTGTTGGTTGTGCATGATCTGTGTTGATGTATTAGGTTAAATGAGGGCATAAAGCTTATTGGAGTATAGATATTCTGGACTTAAGGCCAGTAGATGGCAGCAGAGAGCTAAACTGCAGAGAATTGATTTTGGTTTAAGGGGTTAGTCAGTGTGAGGGAGATTAAACTGGTATAAGGATTGTGTAAGAGATATTTCTCTGATATGTTGTCAGTGTGTGGTGTAGCATAATAGTGTCTTCCCGATACAGGAGGCAGTAACCGCTTAAAGCTTATAACTTATAACATTAAACCATAACAGTTAACATGTTACCCCTCTGGCTTTTTTCTCAGGATACAGAGGATCTGTAGATGTTAAGTCCGATGGAGCATACACTGCAGGTCCCGGTGCCGAGGTAGAGCATCGGTGCGTACAAGTACCTGTAAATAAAGCAGGTGGTGTATTCCACGGGGATGGAACGGTTTGCAGTGGGGAACGGTGTCTGCAGCACATATTCCATGGTTGTTCCGGTCCGGTGGTCTGTCAAGTGGGAGAGCGACAGGGAGGAAAAGTGTAAGGCGTCAGTTTTCTGTAGCAGGGGTAGTCAGCAGAGTCAAGCAATGTGTAATTGGGAAAGATCGTTGTAGGCATGAAGATCGGGTCTCGGGTGATGCTGCAAAGTGTTCAGGTGAAGCGGCAGTTCCTCCGTGGAGTGTTGGTGAGTGTGGGAGAGGTAGTCGAGAAAGGTCCGGATATGTGTAGAAAGGAGAAGGTAGTAGAAGTGGAGCAGGGGCTGTCAGCGAGGGCGTCTGGTGAGGACAGCGTATTCAAGGGCATGGAAGTAAATTAGCGGTCCCGGCGAGCTCTGCGAGGCAAGGGCGCTGTCATGGGGCTAGGAGGCGGGTGACGGGGCCCCATTGAAGAATTGGGTCTGATCGGTGAGGGCGATCTGCGTCTGCGGAAGCTAGTGTTGTGAGCATCCATCGGTTCTTCTGCTGGAGGGTGACGGGTATGAGGTAAGATGTTGAATTCCGCATACCAGTTTGGGACCGACACAAACGGAATGTCCAGGGTGCGGCAGAATCCATCGAGGTCTTGTGGAACTCTCAGTAAGGCAGAACGGCCTTGGTGGAAGGCAGAGAGGCCGAACGGGAACTTCCAGTGGTAGCGGATTCCCTTGTTCCGCAGAACTTCTAGTAGGGGCCGGAGATCTTTGAGGTGTCTCAGCATAATCGCTGGAAGGTCTTGATAGATGTGTATATGGCACCCATCGTATACCAGCTGCGATTTTTCTCGGGTTTTCTTGAGGAGTTCTTCTTTGGTTGCATAGTCATTTACAAAGCAGATAATATCTCGTGGGGGGTCTGTGTCTCTGCCTCTGGGATGGAGCGCTCTGTGTATACGTTCCATAGCCAACGGGGTGTGACGAGGCCTATCGAGGAGTTGGTTGAAGAGGCCTGTGACAACTTGGAGGAGTTGGTCCTGGTCCACGGATTCGGGTAGGCCTCTCACCCTAAGGTTATGTCTGCGACCCCGGTTGTCGAGATCTTCAACATGGCGTTGAAGATCTCTAAGTTGCATGGTATGGGAGTCCACTTTATAATGAATTGCTTTTGTTGCTGAGCCTTGTAGTGCCACATCATCTTCGACGCGCTGCATTCTCCCTGAGATAGCCTGTAGTTCGTGGCGCAAGTCTGAGATGGCCGAGAACAGAGTGTCTTTAATGTCAGCCGCCACAGCTTGGAGATCACGTAAACTCGGTTGACGGAGAGAAGTGCCGTCGTTCTCCAATTGTGAAGTGTGAGGTTCGGATGGAGTGAGGAGAATTCCTGTCAGTTCCTGAGAAGTAGTTGAAGCGGGAAGAGGAGCCGCCATATTAGGCCTCTGGGTGCGGAATATCTCCGGTATAGTGTGATTCGTGCGGCCGGTAAATTCCCTCGGGGAGCGGGATCGTGACTGCGAGCTTCCGCGGGAGGAAGTTCCCATAGTGGGTAGTTAAGAAATGTCGATAGTCCCCAGTTTAAGCTGATGAAAAGGCTGTGGTGAGCGGGAACCGAGGGATCAAGCAGCCATCTTCTCTCAAGGCAAACCATGCCCCCCCCCAATTTATTATGTTTACTGCAGAGAAAATCCTACATTGTGATTTGAAGTTTGCAGCCAATTCCAGTGCTCTGACATTTGAAAAAAATGTGGCTATTATAATAATAGACCCTAATGTTTATTTCAAGATGAGACCTGCCTTGTCACTTCATCTTCTATTGTGGCTTAACCACAGTCTTTACATACTGTCCAGCCACTAAACAATATTTGTGACTATTGTCTCTCAGCTAATGCATTCTAATGCCCCGTACACACGGTAGGATTTTCCGATGGAAAATGTGTGATAGGACCTTGTTGTCGGAAATTCTGACCGTGTGTAGGCTCCATCACACATTTTCCATCGGATTTTCCGACACACAAAGTTTGAGAGCAGGATATAAAATTCACGATCGTGTGTACACAAATCCGACGGACAAAGTGCCACGCATGTTCAGAATAAATAAAGAGATGAAAGCTATTGGCCACTGCCCCATTTATAGTCCCGACGTACGTGTTTTACGTCACTGCGTTTAGAACGATCGGATTTTCCGACAACCGTGTGTATGCAAGACAAGTTTGAGCCAACATCCTAGGATTTTGTTGTCGGAATGTCCGAACAAAGTTGGACCGTGTGTACGGGGCATAATTTTCATTGCAAGATAAAACCTGCCTTGTCTCTTTCCATTTGCTTCCTAATGAATAGCTAATGCACTGTCCTGATGCTAGCCAGTTGCCGAACACATACCTGAAGTTTATATCTTGAATATTTTTATACTCCACTACTACATTAGGGTTAATAAGAATAGCATTAAAAAATCATTAAAAACAAAGAACATTAAGCTGCCCTAGACCCCAGCTAATATTGCTTTACCACAAATCTGAGCTGGCTAATAATCATACATAATCATACATGCTCAATCAACATATGCTCCACATGTTTTCTGTGGTTATACCATAAAAATCCTTCTATAGTCCCCTAATAGTTGGGCAATTAATTATACCAAAATTTAAATTTAATGAATTTAATATATCAATACTCATCGGCTAACAAATAAAATAAATGCAATTGGCTGTTATAATCAGAGACAAAGTTAATAAATGTATTGTTTTAATTCTAAATGGGAGCATTTTTCAATGGAAAGTTAAGAGAGATCTCATGCCTTTTAACAGAAATGGCTGTTAAAAGAAAAACCTCAATTAACATCTTTCTTTTGTTTACTATCAAATGGTGTTCATGGCATATAAAAAATGAAGTTATCTATACTAATTATGGAATTATATTGTGTTCTGTACTAAAAGAACAAAGGATTTTTGTTCATTTTTAGTTTGAAGTTGAACCAAAGTTATGATTGGTGAAACATAAAACAACATGATTGTGAATGATAAAATAGTAGCAATCTTCAAAGTCATTTTAACAGGATACTCTCACAACTTGATTGGTTCCCGTTGGCTTTCTAACATCTTCCCTTATCATTAGCTGACACATGAAAGCTAGCTTTGACGTTTAACAGTGTGTCATGTCAACAGTGCTAATTGTTCACAGTTTTAATAACTGTAAGAACAAATTTTTAATGTCAATTATTAAACATATTTGCCATGAGTGATCCCTCCATGCATGTTAAAAATGAAACATTCCAGCCTGCTTTGTTAATGTGTCTCTTTTGTGTAGTTGCTTTAATGTTTAGAGATCCTTGAACTTTCCAAGGCTTCTTAGCAAACAAAGCTATAGCAATTTTTATTAATGCTGACAGTCAGCTGTATAGCTTGCTTTGAGCAGTCATAGGATAGGCATTATAGCAAAATGACATTGAGAACCAAGCAATATAAATTTTGCACAGATAATGTCTAAACATGACAAGACACTAAGCTGCCTACTTTAGCTTTTTCTATGCCCCCTCCCTGTATTGAAAAACAAACAAAAAAAAAAACAAAAACAAAAAAAAGAATTTAATGATTTTGAGCCCAAAAAGAGGCCAGGCTGTTTTCAATAAGTACAATAGCTTCATTTTGATTTTGTATTGGTCCATTACAGTCTGTCTACTTTTACTTTATTATTGCAAATTATTATATACAGTATTTGTATATATATATATATATATATATATATATATATATATATATATATATATATATATATATACTGTAGACATGTGCATTCATTTTCGTCCGAATGTATTTTCGTCCGAATTTCAGGTATTTTTCGTTATCGTTTTAACAAACGATAACGAAAGTGCAGAATCCGAAAAACGAAAAGATCCGACATAAACAAATGCTTTTTTTTTGTTTTCGTTGCTACAACAGTTCAATATAGATAGGAGATTCGACATGATGCTGACAATAACAATCTATGTCCATCAAACCTGTGGTCGAATGTGCCTAACCTTAACTCTATTAGTCCAAGATTATTCTACATAGAGAGAAAAGATTCGATGTAGAGGAGAAAAGATTCGATGTAGGGGAGAAAAGATTTGACGTAGGGGAGAAAAGATAAATAAAAATAATGATGATGATGAATGTTATTGGCTGATTGTAACCAAAGAGGAGGAGCAGTAAAATAGCTAGAACTAAGTACACACGTACTTTGGCTTATGGTGTCTGTTGAAAGTTCTAAGAAGATTCGACAGAGCAGGTAAACTATACGGTATTGTACAGTTTAGCTGCTCTGTCGAATCTTCTTTGAACATTCGACAGACACCATAAGCCTTCAATGACAGATTCGACCCTCATTTGGATTTTCGGACGAATGCAATTTTTAACGAAAAACGAAATAAATAAAAATTAATTTCGGGAGTAACTAAATAAATTTATTTTTCGGACAACAAAATTCCGCAACAAAATATTTCAGTGTGCACATGTCTAATATACTGTATATCAGTCACTATCATTTAAAGTGTAACTAAACACAAAACTGTTTTTTTTCATTTTGGAAAAAGTAAGGAAGAGTTATAACCAGAAGCGAGAGGAAATCCCTCCAAAGTGAAGAAATCCCTGCATGTCATCAGGGTCACCAGAACTAATGTTTCCATGGGAAGATTTCCCTTTATTACTGTTTTGATGTCAACCTAAAATTGGGGGAAATCTAGGATTTTTTACTTTAATTTTCAATGATAACGGGAAACATGACAAGAGTATACCTGAGAGGGGCACAGACAGCAATAAAAACTGACAGGAGTTATAATCCCTTTCTCTTCTATAAAAAAAAAAAGTTTGCTTTTAGTTACACTTTAAACCATTTGCACCTGCAGTGAATGGTTGGTTATTTTCACATTCTCTGCCTGATAAATATGCCCCTACACGTATTCCACTAATAAACAGGAAGCAAAGCATGTTAATGCAGAGCAGTACACATATAGTTATACAGTATATACAACTAAAAAAAGAGAAAGTGCTCATTTACACTTGTGGTTGGAGGGCAGTAAAACCCTGTGGTTGACCCATGTTTTAATGCCCATTAGCCACTACCTCTTTAGCTGGAAAGGCAGCGGCAGGGGATGTACACATGCTATAATGATAACTCCTGTTGCGCTTGGTGGGCACTACCGCCCACTGAATGTGATCTATTCCAGTTAATTGGACTACTCTGCAACTGCCTTGGCACAGCGCAACACACATAGTCAGGCATTTAGGTGTTTAACCATTTCAGCCCCGGAAGGATTTACCCCCTTTCCTGACCAAGCCATTTTTCGCTTTACCTGACAATTTCCCAGTCATGCGACGTTGTACCCAAACAAAATTGATGTCCTATTTTTCCCACAAATAGAGCTTTCTTTTGGTGGTATTTGATCATCTATGTGGTTTTTATTTTTTGCACTATAAACAAAAGAAAAGCGACAGTTTTGAAAAAAAACACAATATTTTTTACTTTTGTGCTATAATAAATATCCCAAAATTTAGTTTAGGCCGATATATATTCTTTTATATATTTTTGGTATAAAAAAATCACAATAAGCAACTACAAAATAGGGGATAGATTTATGGCATTTTTATATTTTTTTTTTACTAGTAATGGCGGCGATCTGTGATTTTTATCTGGACTGCGACATTGCAGGGGACAGATCGGACACTTTTGACACATTTTTTGGACCATTGACACTTATACAGCTATCAGTGCTATAAAAATTCACAGATTACTATATAAATGTCACTGGCAGGGACGGGGTTAACACTAGGAGGCGATCAAGGGGTTAAATGAGTTCCCTTACTGTGTGTTGTGTGGGGGGATGGGACTGACTTGGGGAGGAGACCGATCGTTATTCCTATATACTCCCCTGACAATAAGTGGATTTGTGTGTTTACACACACAAATCCCCGTTCCTGCTCTGTCAGGAGCGATCCCGGGTGCCCGGTAGAGATCACGGCCACCGGGCACGCGCATTGGCTCCTTGGTGACGCAGCTGGCATGCACGCACACCTCCGGCGGCATGTTTGTGCTCCTATATTTCTTAAAGCGCCTGCCGGCGATTTGAGCAGGAGTGGCCGGGTTCACACTGGCACGACAAACGCTCCAACATTGGGAGCTCATGTTGAAAATCAGTGTTTCCCTATGAGAGATGTCTAAACTGGTCTGACACAAGTCGGTCCGACTTTGAAAATGCTCCCTGGACTGCTTTGGTCCGACTTTGATCCTACTTGGGACTTTGGCCCATTGAATATCACTGAAGTCGGATCAAAGCTGGATGGCGGTCTTAACTGATCCGACTTAGGCATGCGACTTGTGCTCTTATGATCTTGAAGGGGAACTCCGCGCCAAAAAAAAGGCATACCCTTTGGTCTGGTTTAAGGGGAACCCACAAAAAGGCATGGGGTCCCCCAAAAATCCATACCAGATCCTTATCCAAGCACACAGCTTGGGAGATCAGGTAAGGAAAGGGGGTGGGGATGGGCGAGCACCCCACCCCTCCTGAACCATACCAGGCCGCATACCCTCAACATGGGCAGGTGCTTTGGGACAAGAGGGGCTTGCGCCCCCCACCCCAAAGCACCTTGTCCCCATGTTGATGAGGACAAGGGCCTCTTCCCAACAACCCTGGCCATTGGTTGTCGGGGTCTGCGGGCAGGGGGGGTTTATCAGAAGACATTATCGGAAGACATTGTACCCCTACCCATTCACCTATAAAAAGTGTCAAAAATAAAACACAATACACAGGTTTTTAAAGTAATTTATTATGGCAGCTCCGGCGTTGCTTCTGATTTCTTCTCCCCTCTCCGGGTCTTCTCCGCTGATGTCTTCTAGCCCTCTCCGGTTCTTCTCCCTCTGTCTACTGTCTTCTGCCTCTGCCAGGTCTTCTCCACTGTTTTCTCGCTCTTTTGCCGGGTCTTCTTCGCTGTCTTCTCCCTCTCTCCTTCTCTCTCCCTCTGTGCTTCTTCCGATGTTGACTCAATGTTCTCTCCTGCTCTAATACTGGGAGCGCGGTGTGCCACTACTTATATTGGCATGGGGTGGGGTCACCATGTGATGTAATCTGGAGGCCCCACCCCTTATGACATCACCACCCCGCACGCGTATTATCCTGAATGGGACTTCCTCAGCAGATTACTGCTGAGAAAGTCCCATTCAGGACGATACACGTACGGGAGTACCTTAGGACGTCACTGCAGCCACCTTATCTACCAATGTCTTATTATGGTGTTATATCACACCATTTATCCCAGCACTAGGGTTATAGTGCTTTATATGTGAGTACCTGTCTTTTAATAAAGGAAGTTATTTTAGCCATACAGTGTGCACTATATATATTTTTTACATTTCATGTTATTACGGCTGAAAATTGAGAGCAACAGAGTGCGGTCTTTCAAAAGTGGTGTGATTATCTACCTACTCAAGCTTCCATCCATGACCACTGAGAGTGGTGATTGCCTTTCTGACCCATCTGTTAGTTCAGGGGTCCACTGACTGAGGTGAGCAGTTTGGCTAGCTGGTGGTGGAATCACGGATTGCGTTGCACCTTATGAACATTTGTGAGCACCCTTACCACCGCAGAGGAGACTGCTTTCTGTCAAATTTTCTCTTCCCATTTTTTACATTAAAGGGGACTTTTAAAGATTTTATGCCATGAGCAATGTGTTAGTCTGCTGGTTGCAATTTTAGCACTGCACTGTTATTTTATCTAGTACTTTCAAAGAGTTTTATATGTTTACCTTAGTGTCCAGCTGCTTGTACCCTTTAGCTAGGTCATTTATTGTTTTTGCGCTGACCGAATTGCCATTTTTTCTTAGTCATCAATGCAAGTCATCAGTGCTAGTGATCAGTGCTAGTCATCAGTGCTAGTCATCAGTGCTAGTCATCAGTGCAGATCATCAGTGCTACTCATCAGTGCAAGTCATCAGTGCTAGTCATTATTGCTAGTCATCAGTGCAGATCATCAGTGCTAGTCATCAGTGCTAGTCATTAGTGCAAGTCATCAGTGCTAGTCATCAGTGCAAGTCATCAGTGCTAGTCATTAGTGCAAGTCATCAGTGCTAGTCATTAGTGCAAGTCATCAGTGCAGATCATCAGTGTAGATCATCAGTGCTAGTCAACAGTGAAAGTCATCAGTGCAAGTCATCAGTTCTAGTCATCAGTGCAGATCATCAGTGCTAGTCATCAGTGCAAGTCATCAGTGCTAGTCATCAATCCAAGTCATCAGTGCTAGTCATTGGTGCAGATCATCAGTGCTAGTCATCAGTGCAAGTCATCAGTGCAAGTTATCAGTGCTGGTCATCAGTGCAATTCATCAGTGCTAGTCATTGGTGCAAGTCATCAGTGCTAGCCATCAGTGCAGATTATCAGTGCTAGTCATCAGTGCAAGTCATCAGTGCTAGTGATCAGTGCAAGTCATCAGTGCAAGTCATCAGTGCTAGTCATCAGTGCTAGTCATCAGTGCAGATCATCAGTGCAAGTCATCAGTGCTAGTCATCAGTGCAGATCATCAGTGCTAGTCATCAGTGCTAGTGATCAGTGCAGATCATCAGTGCTAGTCATCAATGCTAGTCATCAGTGCAAGGCATCAGTGCAAGTCATCAGTGCTAGTGATTAGTGCAGATCATCATTGCTAGTCATCAGTGCTAATCATCAGTGCAAGTCATCAGTGCAGATCATCAGTGCAAGTCATCAGTGCAAGTCATCAGTGCTAGTCATCAGTGCAAGTCATCAGTGCAAGTCATCAGTGCTAGATATCAGTGCAGATCATTAGTGCAAGTCATCAGTGCTAGTCATCAGTGCTGGTCTTCAGTGCTAGTCATCGGTGCAGATCATCTGTGCTAGTCATGTGTTAGTCATCAGTGCAAGTCATCAGTGCTAGTGATCAGTGCAGATCATCGGTGCTAGTCATCAGTGCTAGTCATCAGTGCAAGTCATCAGTGCTAGTCATCAGTGCAAGTCATCAGTGCTAGTCATCAGTACTAGTCAGCAGTGCTAGTCATCAGTGCAGATCATCATTGCTAGCCATCAATGTTAGTCATCAGTGCTAGTCATAAGTGCTAGTGATCAGTGCAGATCATCAGTGCTAGTCATCAGTGTTAATCATCAGTGCAAGTCATCAGTGCAGATCATCAGTGCTAGTCATCAGTGCTAGTCATCAGTGCTAGTGATCAGTGCAGATCATCAGTGCAAGTCATCAGTTTAGATCATAAGTGCTAGTCATCAGTGCAAGTCATCAGTGCAGATCATCATTGCTAGTCATCAATGTTAGTCATCCGTGCTAGTCAAAAGTGCAAGTCATCAGTGTAGTTCATCAGTGCTAGTCGTCAGTGCTAGTCATCAGTGCTAATCATCAGTGCAAGTCACCAGTGCTAGTCATCAGTGCAAGTCATCAGTGCTAGTCATCAGTGCTAGTTATCAGTGCTAATCGTCAGTGCAAGTCATCAGTGCTAATCATCAGTGCAAGTCATCGGTGCACAGACCTGAAAAAGTAGATTGTGTTTGTCTATTGTTCTAATCTAGATAAGGATCAGATCACATTTTATGGAAAATTATTGCAAAAAATATCAGTAAGACATAATTGATTTTGAATAGATATCTCCACTTCAATGGAAATTATTTTCATATTGTTTTAGATCACCTTATGCTTGTCCAGCTTGTATCCTAGGATTGTGCACAAGTCCTGGTTTCTAGGTACAATTCACGTGGTATGAAGTGTTTATCAAAAAAAAAAAAAAAAAAAAGATTTCCTTGCTCAGACACCATGACCCAAATACCTTAGGTCTGCTTAACGCTTCATTTTCATATACGGTAGATCCACTCATGACCCTTCTCACCCCATCTGTGTTGTTCTTTTGCTCCAGGTACACAACTGGACTAACAGCTTTGTCAAAGGGGAAAAGAAAAGAAAAAAAAAGAAAAGAAATGAAAAGAAAAGAAAAGAAAAGAAAAGAAAAGAAAAAAAGAAAGAAAGAAAGAAAGAAAGAAAGAAAGACTATGGGAGATTTGATCCTCTGCCCAAAGGTGCATGTATAGTCTTGCCATGACTTTATTCTGAGGAGAGGCAGAGGGCAAGGAGCCTGCACACAGGTAAGTCCTATTAAACACCAATGCTGGGGAAGAGGAGAACATTCACAATCCCACTGTTACCAATCTTGAAGGGGACATTCAGGATCCCACTTCCTCTAATAATGAGGGGGGTGGGCATAAATATTTTACTGAGCCTAAATACTAGAGCAGATTTCTTCCCCTAAACACAAATGTATCTTTTTAAATACTGTTTGTGCTGCTAGCCACACATGAGAAGCAGTGGGAGCTAAGGAAGTTGAACAAGTAGCTGAGAAACTGGTGAAAGATTAAAAGGTTTTGGCTCATAGGGAACTGGGATGACTTTTTGGTTGGCTACTGGATCTACAGACTTATCTAAATGTGGATTGGGGAAAAATGTCTAAACAGTTTTAACTGGAAATGGGGGGGGGGGGGGGGATTATCTGAACAAAATGTGAGGTTTTGCAAGCAGAAACTGATCCAGGTACAGTATATATAGATGGGTTGAATGGGGTAGGTGGGGCATAAAATTAATAAACTATAACTTTTGCTAATCAAGGAGTAAGTTGACTCTGTGGGAATACTAAAAACCTGGGTGAACTGCTCCCATGACTGGGCTGTAAATATCCAAGGATAAACTCTCTTTGGGAGAACCGGGTTTATAGAGGAGGTGGGGTATTTATATTAGACATGTGCACACTGAAATATTTCATTTTGGAATTTTGTTTTCATCCGAAAAATACATTTATTTAGTTACTCCCGAAATTTGTTTTTATTTATTTAGTTTTTCATTAAAAATTGCATTTGTCCGAAAATCCAAATTAATTAAGGTCGAATCTGTCTTTGAAGGCTTATGGTGTCTGTCGAATGTTCAAAGAAGATTAGGCAGAGCAGCTAAACTGTACGTGTACATTTCCGGTCGAATTTTCTGCCTACAAGCTAGCTGTAGTAGAATTCTAATGTTGTATGACTAGTAATAATTATATTAGTAGAATTCTAATGTTGTATGACTAGTAATAATTATATTTATTAATTATTTTACTAGTCAACCAACATTAGAATTTTTCTATAGCCTATGGGTGGATGCATTTGACCGAAAATGTACGATTGCAGCATCGTACCGTTTAGCTCCTCCGTCGAATCTTCTTAGAACTTTCGACAGACACCATAAGCCAAAGATTTGACGTTTGTATGTTTTTCGTTGCTATGTCGATTCTTCGTCATTCATGTTGAATGGTCTACTCTACCCCAACAGTCAGCCAACATTTACATTTGTTTCTCAATCTCCAAGTGCAATGGTGGGCGTGGCATCCGACGTTGTGTCAGATATTAGAAAAAGATTGTCTGCAACCACGTGCATATAAGGGACGCCCCTTTGGATTTTAAAGGCAGAGAAAGAGTATGGAGAGTGTGTAACCATAAAAGGCACCGGCAGTGCCAACTTTATTAGTATACAAAAAAAATAGATAAAAAATGTCTGAAAAAGACAAGACAAACATATACAAAAGGTAATCAAGACATGTAGAGCATAAATAGAACATGAATGAAATCACCCAGTGCCAGCGAACCCAAACCATCCACCCACACAGGGTGAGTGTGGTGAGGGTAGGTGGCTAATGCATATATCCCGACATGTTTCGGAGAAGACCGTAGTCAAACTTGTATACTCCTTCTTCAGGGGAATTGTTTATACATACAGATGGGTGAAAGAGAATGGTTTCTTGTCTCTAAAATGTAAATATGAACATCAATAAGTAACATAGCAGAAAAAGGGACCAAAGGAATGGTCTACTTTGTAGCTATTGTTGTATAACAAAAAATCATCAATCATAGTACTTACATAGTGAAGCTCATGTCATAAATAAGAAACAAGCAGATAAGGAAATCAACATGCTGGTTGTGAGGGTCCTAGGGTGACAGGGAGAGCGCCTGCGACAACATGCGGAACCGCAAGGGCACCTTCACAAGGTACGTCTGTAGCAAACAATGCCAGCATTAGGGGGAAATGTTGCACAAGAAGAGAGGCCAAAAAAGTATATTTTTTGCTTTATAAATAAGTAAGGACAGGCCCAGTTGTGTCAGATATTGATATGGCATTATATAGAATCTATAATAATAAATCCCTCCCCCCACAACACAGGCAGCCTCTGAGGCTATCACTACACTAGCAACACTAGTATCTCTATCAAGTTCACAACACTAACACAATAGCAGCAGATTATTATGAAAAAGTTAAGCTGAACTGTAGCTTGCTTCACTATTGTTCTGCTGCTATGCTTATGCTTAATTGCTAAATAATTCAGGTTCTCTGACAAACGGACCAGCTAAGATTGACTGTCTTCTGAAATGATTCAGTGTGTGTGTCTCTCTCTGCTAGCAAATCGTAAGTGAAAGTAAGTTGGCTGTAATTGTGTACTTAGTTCTAGCTACTTTACTTCCCCTCCTCTTTGGTTACAATCGGCCAATAACATTCATCATCATCATTATTTTTATTTTACTTCCCCCACATAATTCCAGCAGCGATCTTTTCTCTCTATGTCGAATCTTTTCTCTCTATGTCGAATAATCTTGGACTAATAGAGTTAAGGTTAGGCACATTCGACCACAGGTTCTATAGACACAGATTGTTATTGTCAGCGTCATGTTGAATCTCCTGTCTATATCGAACTGTTGTCGCCACAAAAACGAAAATAAAGCATTTTTTTATGTCAGATCTTTCGGTTTTCATACCCTGCACTTTCGTTATCGTTTGTTAAAACGATAATTAAAATACTTGAAATTCGGACGAAAATGCATTCGGACGAAAATGAATGCACATGTCTAATTTATATATGTCAAGAGCAATCTGAAACTGAGTGTAAGAGAGGATATCTGCATTGAATGTGGTTATGGAGCAGATACTTAATGACTGGGCAGCATACAACTTCTACAAATAGTAACGTGATTATGGGAGTATGATATAGGCTGCCTAACATTAAAAAGGAGGGGAGGAATCTCCTTTCATGGACAGTATTAAATGGGAAACAGTATAATGTTGTGAATATTATGGGGGACTTTAGTTATCCAGACATTGACTGGACAAATGGTTTTGCACACTCAACTAAGGCTTGCCAGATTTTGAAAACTCAGAGGGATAATTTAATGGGTTGAATGGCAGAAACCCAATTAGAAAAAATGCTGCTAGATCTTGGGATTGCTAATAACACAGAGCTCATTCCATACATGTAAGTTAGGGAAAACGTAGGCAATAGTTATCACAGTGTAATTATGTTTGACAAGAAAGACAGACACGAGGGTACCACTGGAACTCTAAATTTAAAAAAAATCCAACTTCAGTGAGTTGTACTCCCTGTTGTGTAATGTTAATCTGGACCAAATGTTCTAAATTAAAGAACACTGAGGAGGAATGGAGAAACAATAGCATTTTCTTGAGTAACAACTAGAGAACAAATAGAGAAAAAGAGAACAAAAAGCTAAATCTATGTGGCTCAATTCTAGCCAGGGGTCGGAATCGAATATCAGTTACTATAGCACTAGCAGTACTTCCACGACCAGCAAGATAGGTACACAAGCAGGTCATCCTGTCAGATGATGTGGGCTCACCTGAGGTGTGGAGTCTAAGTACTAACCGGTTTTACCAGAGCTCCTGATGGTGGAGATGAGTTTGCTGCATGCTAGTCATGATCATGGTCATGATCCTCAGGATCGCCCCACCAGGAGGTGAGCAAGCTGGGGTCCAGTAGTGGATAAGCAGGTAAGGATTGAACAGAAGCTTAGTCAGTAAACAAGCCAAAGGTCAGTAACGAGTAGTTGCAGGTGGGGATCAGACAGAAGTTCAAGTTCCTCCACCCCAAACTCACTCATCCATGTCTTTATGGACTTTGTGCATTAGTGCACAGTCATGTTGGAACAGGAAGGGGCCATCCCAAAACTGTTCACACAAAGTATGAAAGAGCATGAAATTGTCCAAAATGTCTTGGTATGCTGACACCTTAAGGGTTCCCTTCAATGGAACTAGGGGGCCAAGCTCAACCCCTAAAAAACAACCCCACACCATAATCCCCCCTCCACCAAATGATTTGGACCAGTGCACAAAGCAAGGCCCATAAAGACATGGATGAGCGAGTTTGGGGTGGAGGAACTGGACTGGCCTGCAAAAGTTTTAGAACTCCCATTTTTCCAGTTTTTATTGAAATTTGAACGTTCGAGTTCTGTAAATGACCTAAAATGGTACAAAAGTATGCAGTAAACTGTCAGAGGTGACAAAAAAGTTTGGGTAGCAAAAACTGAAACTTTTGGTTGGATACAACCAGCATGTTGTATTATTCTGTGTACAGTCACTGGCATTGGCTATAGCTGCTAGCAGCAACCATTGTATTCTGCTGGCCAAGAATGCATTCCACGCTGGCAGAATAAAATGGAGAAGGGGGAGGCATTCCCCTATTAACACCGTGTTGAGGGGGGGAATCAAGCGATTTTCTTTTCTTCCAACCGTGGTGGAAGAAACGAAAATCCTATTATTTATGGCCAACGTAATTTCTATTTCAAGAAAAAACCTTCTTTGTTTATTTTCTGTCTATTTAATTGCTTGTATACTGTTCTGGCCAATGTCTGTGGTTAATGTATTACAAATATTACACTCTAATGTTTATTTCAAGATACAACCTGTGTTTGTGGTTATTGCCTCTCCAATAATACAACATAATGCATATTTTAAGATAAAACCCGTCTGATTATTCTTTCTTATATCACATCCCTACCAAGCTGTCAACATACTGCCCAGCCATTGAACAATATTAGTGTCTCTCAAACATACACTCTCGTTATTTGTTTCAATGTAAAACCAAACTGTGCTTAATAAGACTGTATAAACACAAGTGAAAGCAAGGTACTGAATACAGATTTTTAATTGGTCACTAAAATTTTCAATGGCACACTATCTCCAGTTTAGCAGCACTTCACAAAACAGAGACACCCCTAAAAATTAGGGGGGGGGGCAGACTTGAGAATCCAACTATATACAGTCTATCGAGAATCCCAAACAAACATCTAAGATTCCAAAGTAGATGGAATAGATCTATAAATTTCTGCTTGAAACAATTTCAGAAAGCAGGTTATGGAAGTGTTAACAGGTTCAGACAAAAAATACTTGAGCTGCTTCCCTCCTGGCCTATTGTAAAATGACGGCCGTGCAGAAGCCCTATTATCCTGGGTGGATGCCATATGACATCATCCCAGGATCATACCTCGCGCACGCCCCATGTGCTGTCACCGGCTGTGTCGGACACAGTGGATGACACATCAGTGTACCGGCCCGCTGTCAGTCCCATGTGATCGCTGTGACAAATCACAGCAGAACACATGACGATTATACACAATTAATTTTATCCATGCTATTCTTTGTGTACCATTGTGTTTATCTCTGTGATTGGTTACAGTGATCACATAGTACCGACAAGGCCAATCACAGCCCATCTGTACTATGTGATTAGCTGATCACAGCTAATCACAACAATACACACTGAATGAATATATTTCATTCAGTAAAAATGGTTGTTTATAACAGTGATATTCACTGTTATAAGTATGTAAAAAAAATTCTGATCAACTTCCCAGAGTAGTACAGTGTTACTATAAAATATATAAATATATAAAAATCTGAAAAAAAATATATACATACTGTCACCAGTCAGTATCCCTGATCACCATCACACCAGTTATGTGATGATGCTGTACAGCTCTGGTGACAGTGTATACAATTTTAAAAAAATGTGACAAAAATTTTTTTAATTTCTTAAATTTCCACAAAAGGCTGACAATGTCAGTACAAGCACAACGTCAAAAAACAATGCCTCTTAGTAAATGCCTTGGACTGTCTACCTTCCAAAAAGGGGTAATTTAGTGAATCTTTGTACTGTTCTGACATTTTTGGGCCTCAAGAAAGACCGTCAGTACATCAGAATTGATCAGATATACATGTATATACCAAAGTTTGAGAACACTATAACTAGCAATCTATACACTGGGGGGAGAACCTCTGGGGGAATGTAGGATGGAAAAGGACCTGGGGGTCCTAGTAGATGATAGGCTCAGCAATGGCATGCAATGCCAAGCTGCTGCTAACAAAGCAAACAGAATATTGGCATGCATTAAAAAGGGGATCAACTCCAGAGATAAAAACGATAATTCTCCCGCTCTACAAGACTCTGGTCCGGCCGCACCTAGAGTATGCTGTCCAGTTCTGGGCACCAGTCCTCAGGAAGGATGTACTGGAAATGGAGCGAGTACAAAGAAGGGCAACAAAGCTAATAAAGGGTCTGGAGGATATTAGTTATGAGGAAAGGTTGCGAGCACTGAACTTATTCTCTCTGGAGAAGAGACACTTGAGAGGGGATATGATTTCAAAATACAAATACTATACTGGTGACCCCACAATAGGGATAAAACTTTTTAGCAGAAGGGAGTTTAACAAGACACGTGGCCACTTATTAAAATTAGAAGAAAAGAGGTTTAATCTTAAACTACGTAGAGGGTTCTTTACTGTAAGAGTGGCAAGGATGTGGAATCCTTCACAGGCGGTGGTCACAGTGGGGGACATTAATAGTTTCAAGAAACTATTAGATAAGCACCTGAACGACCGCAACATGCAGGGATATAAAATGTAATAATGACATATAATCACACACGTAGGTTGGACTTGATGGACTTGTGTCTCTTTTCAACCTTAACTACTATGTAACTATCTAGGAAAAAAAATAGAGTATTATAAATAATATACACTGATCTGGCTTGTTGAGCTTAATTTATGAAAAAAGTTTATTTATTTGCAAAATGTTATAAAAAAAGAAGAAAAATGTGTTGTTGTTTTTTTCAAAATTTTCGGTCTATTTTAATTTATTTAGCAAAAAATAAAAAAAATCCAGCAGTGATTAAATACCACCAAAAGAAAGCTAACCACCAAAAGAAAAAAAAAGAAAAAATTTCATATGGGTACAGTGTTGAATGACATTGTCATTTAAAGTATGACAGTGCTGAGAGTTGAAAATTGGCCTGGGCAGGAAGGGGGTGAAAGTGAATGGTATTGAAGTGGTTAATGAAGGGAAGCCCCCAAATGCATTGGATTTTTTTCTGCCATTAACCAAGTTTATTATTAAAACTGGACTTGAATGTTTGTTTGGGGCTCTCATTGGGCTGTACACAGTATATGATGATATGGGTCTTTCAATATGAAAATAATCTGAAGCACCCTAGCAAATCCACCATAAAAAACCTCAAAATGGCTCAAAGAAGAAATAGAGGGTTATAGAATGCCCTTGTCAAAGCTGTGATTTGATTCCCATTAAAATGTTGTAGGTGGATTTTGAAATGGGCAGTTTGGACAAGGAAATCCCACAAACATTATGCAACTGAAAGATCTTTGCATGAAGAAGTGGTCAAAAAAGACCAGCTTCTAAAAATATAAAAATGTTGAAGAACTAAAAAACATGCAGGTGTAGGAGCAGTCTTGCTCAGCATGCCATATGTAAACAGTTTGAATTAGTAACAAAAAATTTACTGCCCTATAAAATAAAAGCTTTCCTGCATCTGCATCAGTCATGATGATGCGATCATGATGTGGGTGGACACATATATCATAGCACCCTCTGGCTCCAAATGACCCTAAAGCGGAATGAGCACAGGCAACAAATTTGTGTCTTGTTTGGATGATTTAATATGCATTACAGCAACCTGCTCACTTTAAGGCCCCATTCACACTAGCGCGTTTTTTGATGCATTTTGCATTTTGCAGAAATGCACGGGAATTTTTTAACATGGGTTCCTATCGAACATGTTCACATCAATGCTTTTTTGTATCTCAGCGTTTTTGGAAAGGGTCGGGGACTTTTTTTCATGCAAAAAGCAGCGTTTTGCATGTAATGGTTTTCAATGGACAAGCATCAAAAACGCAAGTGCTGCGTTTTTGCAGCGTTTTTGATGCGTTTTTGATGCGTTTTTGGTGCGTTTTTGCCGTTTTTTTTTTTTTTTTTTTTTTTTTTGTAATTTTTTTTTAAGACTGTAAAAAAAAATGAAAAAAAAAAAAAAAAAAAAAAAACGCAAAACGCAAATCGCGGCAAAAACGCGGCAAAAACGCAGCAAAAACGCGGCAAAAACGCGGCTCAAAAACGTGGCAAGCATGAAAAAAAAACCTCCAAAAACGCTCAAAAGCAACATGCATAGGTGTGAATCGAGCCTTAGAAAGAACATTGTTAACAGCTTAACTTATAGATATCTAAACAGCTCTGCCTTTAGAAAACCTAGAAAGAGTCATCAAGGTGCTGGCTCCAGCACATATGTGCAAATTAACAAAATGATGTTGTTTCCAAACCTGGACAATTAAATCTGTTCTATCAGGAGACTTCCAGAACTCCTTGTAAAACCCACAGTTTTAATAGGTTTCAACTTCGTCCAGCCACAGGGGAAGTATTTTTCCCCATTTTCAGTTTTTTTCTCAAAGATCTGTTTCATTGTAATTTCACACTAGCATATGGCCTGAGAGATTCTACAGAACCTGAAATATTAGTGAGGATAATGAAGAACATTTCGGAGCTATATTATCAAAATAAGCTCCATTCCTGGATGCTTCACTTCATCTGACTGCCAAAAAATAATATAGTAGCCAAGGTATTTTAAAATGTCTTTGTTTATGTAAACAATACATTTTTTATTATGAAAAGAAAAGAGGCCCGTACGCTGCCAATTCATATATCCTAATATGTAGTAAAAAAAATGTTCTTCCTTCTAGCTATATGATATTCATCCTTTTCATTGGACACATTTATTAAATATTTCATCTTGCAAAACATTATCTTTAAATACTCTATATTTAGAGATGGTTAATAAACACAATTTAGTAACATGCACGATTCAAAAGTTTTAGGCAGGTGTGAAGAAATGCTGTGAAGTAAGAATGCTTTCAAAAACAAATTTTAGTAAAATTTTTATCAATTTACAAAATGCAAAGTGAGCATATTTAAGAAAAATCTAAATCAAATCAATATTTGGGGTGACTACCCTTTGGCTTAAAACCAGCTCAATTCTTACACTTGCACACTGTACATTTGCACAAAGTAGAAGATGTTGTAGGATTAGAGTTAAGTGTATGATTAACCAATTATCCACTTCACTTCTGGAAGGTTTACCCCCTTTCCTGACAAGGCCATTTTTTCCAATACGGCACTGCGTTGAATAAAATTGATTGAAATTGTTCCCACAAATAGAGCTTTCTTTTGGTGATATTTTACCACCTCTGCAGTTTTTATCTTTTGCGCTATAAACAAAAAACAACCAACAATTTAAAAAAATAAAAAACAATATATTTTAGATTCTGCTGTAAAACACGTCCAATAAGACAATGCAAAAAAATCGAATTTCATCCTAAATTTAGGCCAATTTGTATTCTACTACATACTACATATTTTTGGCAAAAAAATCCCTAAAAGCATATAATGATCGGTTTGTGCAAATGTTATAGGATCTACAAACTATGGGATATATTTGTGGAGTTTTTATTTATTTAGTTTTACTAGTAATGATGGCGATCAGTGACTTATAGCGGGACTGCGATATTGTAGCAGACAAATCAGATACCTAACTGACACTTTTGACACTTTTTGGGGACCAGTGACATTATTACAGTGATCAGTGCTAAAAATATGCACTGTCACTATACTAATGACACTGGCAGGGAAGGTGTTAACATCAGGGGCAATCAAAGGGTTAAATATGTGCCTAGCTGGTGATTCAGTGTAGTGAGGGAAGATGCTTTTACTCATGGAAGTCATGGATCAGTGTTCCTGCTTTACAGAAGCGGCAATGTTTCTGTCTGTGTAATGAATAATCAGTGAGTGCCTGCTGATCAGCTCCCGGTGTGTAAAATCACAGTCGGAGCAAGCCACCTGTGGCGTGCCCTCCCGCCCAATACCTGAGGCAGTAAAATGTTCTATGGGGCGGTCAGCAAGTGGGTAGACCAAGCAGGTGCTAATGATCATCAATTTCATATGTCGGTTGAAACACAATCATTAACTGAAACAGAAACAGCTGTGTGGGAGGCTTAAAATTGGATGAGGAACAGCCAAACTGCTACTAAGGTAAGAGTGTGAAAGACATTTGCATGTCATAGGCCTTACACCATGACAAGACTGAGCACAGAAACAAGACACAAGGTAGTTATACTGCATCAGCCAGGAAAAGATTCCAGGCAAAGATTTTGAAGCAGACTGATGGTTCAAGATGTGCTGTTCAATCTCATTTGAAGAAGCACAAAAAATGGGCGAAATGTTGAGGACCATAGACACAGTGGTCAGCTAAGCAAACTTAATGCAGCAAATGAAAGACTCATTATGCTTACCTCCCTAAAACATCAGAAGATGTCCAGCAGTGCCATTAGCACAGGACTGGCAGAATCCAGTGGGACCCAGGTACACCCATCCCCTGTCAGAGAAGTCTGGCCAGAACTTCATGGAAAAATTACGGCCAAAAAGCCATACCGTCAATGTGGAAACAAGGCTAAGTCACTTAATTATGCATGAAAACATAAGAACCAGGGTGCAGAAAAATGGCAGCCAATACTCTAGACCAGTGGTCATCAACCCTGTCCTCGGGGCCCACTAACAGGCCAGGTTTGCAAGATAACTGAAATACATCACAGGTGATATCACTTGCTGCTCAGTGATTGCAGTATTCTAGTCTGCATCTCCCCAAGGTAATACATAAAACCTGGCCTGTTAGTGGGCCCTGAGGACATGGTTGATGACCACTGCTCTAGACTGTTGAGTCAAAATGTAAAAAAAATTATGTAGCAGAAAGCAGTTTGTTCATTGAAGGGCTGGAGAGTGGTACAATAATGAGTGTCAGCAAGCAACAGTAAAGCATGGTGGAGGTTCCTTGCAAGTTTGGAGCGGCATTTCTGCAAATGAGGTTGAAGATTTGGTCAGGATCAATGGTGTCCTCAATGCTGAGAAATACAGGCAGATACTTATCCGTCATGCCTTACCATCAGGGAGGCATGTGATTGGGCCAAAATGTATTGTGCAGCAGGCCAATGACCCCAAACATACAGTCAATGTCATTAAGAACTATTTTCAATGTAAAGAAGAACAAGAAGTCCTGGAAATGATGGTTTGGCCCCCACAGAGCCCTGACTTAACTCAACGAAATGTGCAATAGCACAGTAATAACAGCATTTTTCTGTGTTTTTAATTTTTTATTATATAAACACAAAAAAATTCACATTTTGAAAAAAAAACAAAACACTATTTTCTATATCTGTCATAAAACAAATCCAATAAAAAATCTAATTTCTTAATAAATTGAAGCCAAAATGTATTCTACTTGTCTTTGGTTAAAAAAAAAAATCTCAATAGGGGTATATTAATCGGTTTGTTTGAAAGTTATAAAGTCTACAAAGTATGGTATATATACTGGAATTTACACAGCTACAACAAACAACTGGTAATGGCAGTGATCAGCAATTTAAAGTGGGACTGTGATAGGGTGGCAGGAAATCTGGCACTAACAGACACTGTCTGGGAGGGTCACCAACTGACACTGATTTTGACACTAATACAGTGATTTATACTGTACTAATGACACTGGGATATCTAGGAGCAATCAAGAGGTTAACTGTGTGCCTGACAATATGTAATGTGTGTAATGTGTACTGATTTTACTTTTCTATCTGGCTGTTTTTTTTCTGCTTTAGAGGGAGAAGCAGCAGCTAGATTGCTGTTCTCTGTGTGTGATCGGACACAGCCAATTAGCAGAAAACATTGGCTGAAATCAGCTGTGTCCAGTCAAGCACGTGCATGCCCCAAACCCAGAAGAAGGCTGATCATCATGTACATGTAAGTTATTGTGCCTATACCTGCTGCCAGCTCCCAGTATATTTACTGTGAGCGGTCAGCAGGTAGTTAAGAAGATAAAATGGATACACCAGGAAGTGCAGAAGCATGGAGAGGATAAGTAAGAAGATTCGCCGGAGGCTAGCCTGCATTTTTAGGAGGAGTCTGGGGGGTATATAGCCCTCCTCCTCTCTCTGATCCTGCGTTGACTCATCTCCATGGTCACAGCCGATGCATATTATTTCCGGTTTCAGGGTGGCCGCGTCACTTCCGGTTTCTTCACATAGCAGCGGTCGGCTGCAGGAGTCATGGCAGTTCTTCTCCCGGTGCTCCCAGTGCTCATACTGGTCTTCATTCAGGGAGGCCACCCGCCCACCACCACTTCTCTCAGGCTCATGCCGGGCTTCATTGGGAGGCCACCCATCCACCACTTCTCCCACGCACACGCTGGCATCATCGAAGGGGGGCCGCCTACTCACTTCTCCCGGGCCAGGCATCATGGGGTCAGCCACTTTAGCCCTGGTATGTACAGCAGAGGGGGCTGCTCGCAGCACAGCATGCCCCCTGTCCTGGCATTGTCCAATGAGCTGGGAGAGCAAGCCACCTGAGACTTGATTGATAGTCCAGGACATTTGGGGTCACAAATCACAGGTGCAGACCAACAGGTTCATTGGTCAGCACTCGTTTTTGGTCTGTTGGTCTGTTGCAGCATCTCTCTCTGCAAGCTTTGGGGAAGGGGGGTCACTGAGGGCGAGTACTGAGAAGGGGGAGGGTATTGGTGGGGTAGCTCCACTCCCATGGTAATTTCATGATTCCATGCCTCACAGCAGTTTAGCATGTTCTGTCATTGCGTGTTTCTGTCATAGCATGTTCGGTCATAGCATGTTCTGTCATAGCGGTTCTGTCATAGCATGTTCTGTCATAACGGTTATGTCGCAGCGGAGCTGTCGCAACGTGTTCTCTCATAGCGTGTTCTGTCATAGCATTGCTGTCATAGCGATTCTGTCATAGCATGTTCTGTCGTAGCGGTGCTGTCTCTATGTGTTCTGTTGTAGCGTGTTCTGTCATAGCGTGTTCTGTCATAGCTTGTTCTGTCATAGCTTGTTCTGTCGTAGCGTGTTCTGTTGTAGCGGTCCTGACGTAGCGGTTCTGTCGTAGCGCATTCTGTCATAGCATGTTCTATCATAGCGGTTCTGTCATAGTGTATTCGGTCATAGTGGTTCTGTCATAGCTTGTTCGGTCATAGCATGTACCATCATAGCTGCTCTCTCATAGCAGTTTTGTCATAGCATGTTCTGTCGTAGTGTGTTCTGTCATAGCATGTTCTGTCATAGCGGTGCTGTCATAGCTTGTTTGGTCATGGCGTGTTTCTGTCATAGCGGTCATGTCATAGTATGTTCTGTCATAGCATGTTAGTGCCATGCAGTCACGGCATACACCAATACTCATTTCATCTTTGTTTGTTTCCATGTCTCATCGTACCTTTTGTTCAGGTTTCTTTGTATACTTTGGTTTAGTTAGCTAGTGTTCACATCTCAGGATCTGTCACGTCTACAGATCCATATGGGCTGAGGGTTCGTTTTTAAATGATTGTTGACCACAATCTTCTCGTCCATATACCATATGTCATACGTTGCACGTTCATTTCTTTACACCTATACGATTACCCACCGTGGTCTGTGTGTACATTAGCCCTGAGTATTCAATTTTAATCACCTGTATTTGCGCTGCAATTTACTTGGCTCACTCACTACATACACTAGGGTGGAGCTCGTCATCTGGTTTATTTACGTGCTGTGGTCTAGTCATTACTGCTTACATCCTTATACTTAGATAGGCACAGAGGAGTGTTGTTGTTCTCATGTCTGGTTGTCTGTTGTCCCTTTCTCCAGTTTGTGTTTCCTTGGGTTTGGGCATGTTGCTCGTTTCGGACTAATTCATGTTCATCCCTTCAACCCCACATGGGGGTTCAGAGCATGGTAATACTCCATCATTTAGGAGTTGGTCTATGCTCAAGCACACAGCAGAGCTTTGTCACAGGGGTTTCCACAGCCGGGAAGGCAGAACACTTCAGTTTGTTGTTTCCAATACCATCCCAGCTACTCCCATCCACCAGCATGGTACATGTTTTGGGCATTATTCTTTAACTCTGATTCATGTGGGCCAAATATGCTCTCCACGGCCTATTACAGTTGCTAGACAGGATGGAGGTGATCGACGCTCGCTCGGTCAGAGGCGGGGGGTCAGCGCACCCCCAGCTCTTGCTCCTCCTACATTCCTGCAGTCAAGGTCATCTTCCCCTTAGTCCACCGGTCTTGTTTCTGGTTCAATATGTCTGAGCCAAGTAATGTTCTTTGTCAGGGACTGTGTTGGAATCTCCCATCCCCGGTCTTCAGACAGCCCCTGCTGGGAGTATTTTCAGGCCTGCACGTGGGCCTCATCGCTATCTCGTTGGAGTCTTTTGTATTTAGTATCTTGGCTTCAGCAGACAGTCATGCTTTCGTTATCAATTAGTCACTGGAGGCAGTCATTTCTAGGGGTGCTTGGTCTGGTTCTTCACCTTCGTTCTGAAGGTGGTGGATTGGCCAACCGGGTTGACCAGTGTTAAGTTTCCAGTATTGTTTGTTATATTTTGGCTGCCCTCTTTCCTGCAGAAGTATTTTCATCGAAGTACTCGTCTGTTGATCTGGCATTTCAGCACTTTCTACAGTTAGTGGGGGTAATGGCTATCCAAGCTGATCTCACCAATGCTTTGAAGCTACTTCCATCAGACCTGCCCGCTGGTAGGGCATGATAAATGGCTCATGTCGTTTCACCACTGGGTTAACCTTTGGATCAAAAGCAGTCCTTGCTTTGACACCTTTGCCAAGCACTCTATTGGATTTTGGATACCTGCAGGGGGGTCAGGGGCAATTCATTTAGTTTATTCCCTGTTGCTTGCAGACCCTGGTTACCACCCAGGTATCTGCATTCTCTCTCAGGGTGGGTGCTGAGCCAATGTCCCCTTGACGTCCCACTAAGTGGTAATTAATTGGGACTCTAATTGGGACTCTAGGGCATTACGTGCAGCCTTCCGAAGAGGTCTTACAGATCGCATCAAGGACAAATTAGTCTATAAGGAATCCCCAGAAGACCTTGAGAAATTCATAGAGCTGTGTGTTCGTCTGGATGTCCGGTATCATGAAAGGTGCCAAGAGAGACTTAGAACTTGCAAGTTTCCTAGGCCAGTTTACCGTTTGGCCCCTAACTTCCAAGCACCACCTCAGCCAGAACCTGAAATCTCAGTTGAACCCCAGGCACCTGTGGAACCTATGGAAGTAAGCCGTCTCCACATAACTGAATCGGAGAAACAAATGAGGAGTGCATTGGGACTATGCCTGTACTGTGGACTTAAAAGACATTTGTTATCTGTTTGCCCTTCCCATCCAGTAAAAGGCAGGGTCTAACCAGTGTTGGAGGAGCTGGGTTAGACCTTACAGGTATATCCTCCAAGACCAAGATTACCGTTCCCGCAGTTATCCATTTACCCTCTAAACTTGTCTCCTGCGAGGCTTTTGTGGATTCTGGAGCCACTGGCATATTCTTGGACTACACTTTTGCTACAGAAAATAAAATCCCATTTGTTCCAAAGTCTAGACCCCTGAACATCACCACCCTGAATGGACAACCCTTGGGAGATGGCATTGTAAAATTTGACACTACAACTATCACTCTTCAGGTAGGCGTACTCCACAAAGAGGAAGTTGTCTTGTCTCTTATTGATTGTCAGAAACCATGAACCAGACAGAGACAGAAGTACAGTAAAATCACACTTGTTTATTAATAAAAATAAAAAGGTAAATAGAGTAAGCATAGTCAAAGCAGAGCCAGAGTCCAGTAACCAGATCGGATAGTCAGCCAAGCCAGAGTTCAGTAACCAGATCGGGTAATCAGCTAGGCCAGAAGTCAGGGATCCAAGTAGAGGAACAGCAAGCAGGATAAGGAGCCAGAAGGGATGTCAGCAAAGCCAGTCTTTAAACAGGAACACAGGAGACGGTTTCTGTGATGTGACCAAGGCGAAGGCAGGAATGAAGTGAGCTGGAGATCTTTAAGTAGGCGGGACTGACAAGGAGATCCATAACAGCTGGTTAACTGTGGAGAGAGATGAGAGCTGACAATTAGCCGACAGCTGAGCGGCCAGCTCAGAGAAGGAAGGGCTGAGCCAGCCCTGACAGTACCCCCTTCTCAACGACCTCTCCCCCTCGGAGGACCACCGGGCTTGAGGGGAAAATGTCTATGGAAATCACGCAGGAGGGCAGGAGCATGTACGTCCAAGGATGAGACCCAGGAGTGTTCCTCCGGACCGTACCCCTTCCAATGCACCAGGTACTGTATGCGCCCACGGAACCTATGGGATTCAACAATGGATTGTACCTCATACTCCTCATGGTTCTCAACCTCTATAGGGTGAGGAAGTGGCACTGAGGTGGTAAGGTGGTTGCAGACCAACGGTTTCAATAAGGAGACATGAAACACTTTTGAGATGCGCATACTAGGAGGAAGGTCCAACACGTAAGCCACTGGGTTAATCCTGCGAAGGATACGGAAAGGCCCAATAAACCGAGGTGCGAACTTCAGTGAGGGAACACTAAGTCTGAGGTTGTGAGATGACAGCCAGACCCTGTCCCCAACCTGGTAGGATGGTCCAGGCAGGCGTCTGCGGTCAGCATGGAGTCTGTACCTATTATTAGCATGACACAAAGCTTCCTGGACTTGTGCCCAAGTGGAATGAAGACGACAGAGATGCTCCTCTAGCACAGGAATACTCTGCGGAACAAACGAGTCAGGCAACATGGAAGGTTGGAAACCATAATTCGCCATAAATGGAGACAATCGGGAAGCAGAATTCAAGACACTGTTGTGAGCAAAGTCTGCCCATGGTAATAGGTCTGACCAGTTGTTGTGATGGTCAGAAATATAGCAACGTAGGACTTGCTCCAAGGACTGATTGGCTCATTCTGTGGCCCCATTAGACTGTGGGTGATATGTAAAGGAGAAAGCAGGCTGAATTCCCAGCTGTGCACAAAAGGCTCACCAGAACCGGGACACAAACTGACTACCCCCGTCAGAGACATTCACCTTGGATAGCCCATGTAAGCGAAAGATCTCCCGAGCAAAAATGGAAGCCAGTTCCTTAGAAGTGGGTAACTTCTTAAGTGGATTACAATGATACATCTTTGAAAACCGGTCAACCACCATAAGGATAATTGTGTTGCCTTGGGAGTTGCCCAACTCCACAATGAAATCCATAGACAGGTGGGTCCAGAGCCTCTCTCCATTGGGTATGGGTTGTAGGAGGCCCACTGGAAGGTGTCGTGGAGTCTTACTCTGAGCACACACAGGGCAGGCAGCTACATAGGCAGTTATATCAGCACGTAGACTAGGCCACCAGAATTATTGGGAAATGGCCCAAACGAGTTGATTCTTACCAGGGTGGCCAGCTGCCTTGGGAGAATGATAAGTCTGGAGCACGGCAGAGACTCTGGGACAAAGCAGCAGTCACAAGGTTTCTCAGGAGGAGCATCGACCTGAGCAGCAAGAATTTTGTCAGCCAAAGGAGAAGTAAGACTGGTGCGAACCATAGCCAGAATGAGATCAGGAGGAATCATAGGAACTGGAACCGACTCCAACTTGGAAGTGGAGGAAAATTGTCGTGACAAGGTGTAAGCCCTTACATTCTTAGTACCGTGTAAGAATGAGACAATGTAATTGAAACGTGACAAGAAAAGAGCCTATCACGCCTTTCTGGGAGAGAGGCATTTAGCCTCAGACAAGAATGTGAAATTCTTATAGTCAGTAAGAATGAGAACCGGCACAGTGGTACCTTCGAGGAGATGTCTCCATTCTTTCAGGGCTAAAATGATTGCCAACAGCTCTCTGTCACCAATCTCGTAATTGCACTTGGCAGGTGACAATTTCTTGGAAAAATAGCCACAAGGATGCATAGCACTCTCAGAGGTAGGACGTTGAGACAGAAGGGCACCAACACCAGTTTCAGAAGAATCAACCTCTAGGATAAAAGGTAACATAGGATCAGGATGTGCCAACACAGGAGCAGAAACAAAGGCAGCCTTGAGACTTTCAAAGGCCTTAATGGACTCCGGAGACCAAATCTGTGGGTTACCGTTCTTTCTGGTCATATCGGTCAGGGGCTTGACCAGAGACGAGAAGTTACTAATAAACTTCCGATAATAGTTGGCAAAACCCAGGAAACGCTGCAGAGGATGTAGCCCTATTGGGTCAAGGCCACTTTAGGACTGCCGAAAGTTTCTCTGGGTCCATCGAAAAACCAGCAGTGGAAATGACAGGAATTTAACCTCTTCCCGATGGAACTCACACTTCTCCAGTTTACAATAGAGATTGTTCTCTCTTAATTTCTGAAGCACACAACAGACATCTGTGTGGTGGCTCTCCAGGGACTTGGAAAATATGAGGATGTCATCGAGATAAACCACCACACATAACTGCAACAAATCTCGAAGGACATCGTTAATAAATTCCTGGAAAACTGCCAGGGCATTACAAAGGCCAAAAGGCATTACGAGATACTCATAATGGCCTGTTCTGGTATTAAACACAGTTTTCCACTCGTCGCCCTCCTTAACCCCCACGAGATTGTAAGCCACTCTCAGATCAAGCTTAGTGAAAACCGTTGCTCCCTTGAGGCAGTTAAATAACTCTGTAATCAACGGGATTGGGTAGGCATTTTTAATCGTGAAACAATTGAGACCCCTATAATCAATACAAGGTCTCAGTTCACCGCTCCTCTTCATCACAAAGAAGAAACCAGCACCAGCAGGAGACAAGGATTTGCGGATGAAACCCTGAGAAAGTGCGTTTGCAACATATCCCTCCATGGTTTTATTCTCCAGAACCGACAAAGGGTAAACCCAGCCACGAGGGGGAGGGGCACTAGGTTGAAGGTCAATTGCACAATCATACAGCCGGTGTGGAGGCAAACTACTGCCTTGACCTTTGTCAAAGACATTGCTAAAATCACGGTACTCCTCTCGCAGGGAGGAGAGTGAAGAGGTACACAGGACCTTGGCTACCTTCCGGAAGCATGTTTCACTGCATTGTGGTGACCGGGAGAGAACCTCAGCATGGAGCCAATCAAAAGAGGGGTTGTGCCTCTGTAACCAAGGATAACCAATAACCAGCAGAAATTTAGAAGAGGAAATCACTTGGAATTGGATTAACTCATGGTGAAGAGCCCCTATGGCAATGGACAATGGAACCGTTTCATGTGTCACATGGGCAGGCTGTAGAGGTCTCCCGTCAAGAGCCTCAATGGCAAGTTGAGTGTCACGCAGCTGCAGTGGAATCGAGTGCTTTGATACAAAGGCAGCATCAATGAACAGGCCTGCAGCCCCAGAGTCGATTAGAGCCTGTATTTTGATAGACGGCTTAGCCCAAGAAAGGGTGACCGAAACCAGGGGCTTATCCTTCTGGATAACTGGGGACGACACAACACCACCGAAGGTCTGTCCATGACAGGACCTCAAGGTTCGGGTGTTTCCAGGATGGGAAGGACAAGACTTCAAAAAGTGACCTGCCTGGCCACAATAAAGGCACAATCTCTCCTTCCTCCTAAAGGCTCTCTCATCCACAGAGAGACGCGTGAAGCCCAAGTGCATGGGTTCATCTTCACTGACCGACTAGGTACCAGGAGGCATGGGAGGTGAGGGAGGCACGGATGGGACTGCAAAGCTTGGAGGCAAATGTACAGGAGGCTTCCACAAGTGCTCCTTAAAAGAAAGTCTTTCTCTGAGTCTGGAGTCAATGAGGATGGCAAATGAGATCAAGCTCTCCAGCTCAGTGGGTATATCTCGGGCTGCTATCTCATCCTTGATGGAATCCGAGAGACCATGAGGAAAAGCAGCCATGAGGACCTCATTGTTCCAAGCAGCCTCTGCTGCCAGAGTACGGAACTCAATGGTGTAGTTGGCAACAGTTCTCATACTCTTTGATGGACATGAGGCACTTGGCAGCAGAAGCGGAGCATGCGGGAATGTCAAATACCCTTTTAAAGGAGGCCACAAACACTGGGAAACTCAAGACAACAGGTTTTTGGGTCTCCCATAGAGGGTTACCCAAGGCTCTCTCAGAAAGCAAAGATATCACAAACCCTCTGCATTGAACTGGATTGCCCCCAATTCACTGGGGAAGCAGGGAGGAACCAGACATACCTCTTATAGAGGTAATACTCAAGACGGATGCCTGCACAGAGACTGGTGCAGCAGCAGGGATGGCCTGCAACTCAGGTTGTACCGGAGCAGCCACAGTGGGGAATTCCAGGTGAGCCGCGTGACTCAGGAGCGTTTGTAACACCATGGCAAACTGATCCATGCAGTGATCTTGCTCATCCAATCTGGAAAAAATATTACCAACAACTGGATTGAGTCCAGTAACCGGATCAGTTAGTCAGCCAAGCCAGAGTTCAGCAACCAGACCGGGTAATCAGCCAGGCCAGAAGTCAGGGATCCAAGTAGAGGAACAGCAAGCAGGATAAGAAGGGATGTCAGCAAAGCCAGTCTTTAAACAGGAACGCAGGAGATGTGACCAAGGCGAAGGCAGGAATGAAGTGAGCTGGAGATCTTTAAGTAGACGGGACTGACGAGCAGATCCACAACAGCTGGTTAACTGTGGAGAGAGATGAGAGCTGGCAATTAGCCGACATCTGAGTGGCCAGCTCAGAGAAGGAAGGGCTGAGCCAGCCCTGACATTGGTTCCCCACTTCTGCCCGTTATCTTTGGTTACCCATGGTTACAACAACATAATCCTTCTTTTGATTGGGAAAATGGAGAACTAACCTTTTGGGGGTCGTTCTGTCATCTAAACTGTTTTTCTCAACCCAAAAGACTTTCTGGTTGTCTGTTGGCTTCCGTGACCATCTCACCTACCTTGCCTCATGAATACCTTGAGTTTGTAGATGTATTTTGCAAGCAAAAGGCAGAGGTTTTACCTCCACATCGTTCTTTTGATTGGGCAATTAATTTGATTCCTGGAGCACCTCTTCCCAAAGTAAGGATCTATCCCTTGTCTTTGCATGAACAAAAATCCATGGAGGAATACATGAAAGACAACTTGGAAAGAGGTTTTATCTGACCCTCTTCTTCTCCAGTAGGGGCAGTTTTTTTCTTTTTTGAAAAAAAAGATGGGGGTCTTTGACCATGCATAGATTATCAAGGGTTAAATCAAATCACTGTAAAAGACTTCTACCCTTTGCCTCTCATTCTTGAACTGTTTGATGTACTTAAGGGAGCCGTTATCTTCTCTAAGCTGGACCTATGAGAGGCTTATAATCTGATTCAAATTAAAGATGGAGACGAGTGGAAGACAGCATTCAACACTTGTAATAAACATTTTGAATATCCGGTTATGCCATTTGGGTTGTGTAACGCCCCTGCTGTCTTCCAACGTTTCCTGAATGACATTTTTCACGATTTTAAACAACAGTTTTGTGATCATATAATTGGCCAACATTTTAATCTTTTCCAGGACTCATCTAGAGCACATCTCACATGTAAAGCAGGTACTACAATGACTGAGAGAAAACCATCTTTACGCGAAGATTGAGAAATGCAGTTTCCATCAAAGCCGTATTCCTTTCCTTGGATACATTATGTTTCCAAATGGACCCTCAAAAACTTTCTGCTGTCTTGCAATGGCCCCAACCAACCACTTTAAGAGGGCTCCAAAGATTTCTAGGGTTCGCAAATTACTATAGACGCTTCATCAAAGGTTTTGCCTCCATTGCGACCCCCCTTACTTCTATGACTAAGAAAGGTACAAATTGCAAGGTGTGGTCTTCAGAAGCAGAATCGGCCTTCCAGCAATTAAAAGACGTATTCAGCAAGGCTCCAATTCTTCAGCATCCAAATCCTGATCTCCAGTACATAGTAGGAGTAGGTGCCGTGCTGTTCCAGAGACAGCCTAAGTCTGGTAGAATCCACCCAGTAACGTTTTTTTTCTAGAAAGTTTTCTCCAGCAGAGATGAATTACGATGTTGGGAACTATTGGCCATCAAATTGGCATTGTCTGAATGGCGACATCTTCTGGAAGGGGCTCCCAAGCCTTTTTCTATCCTCACTGACCATAAAAACCTGTTGTATCTTCAGACTGCAAGACGTTTGAACTCCCGTCAGGCTCAATGAGCTCTGTTTTTCTCCCATTTTAATTTTGTTATTTCTTATGTGCCTGGGCACAAAAACAAGAAAGCCGATGCTCTTTCCATACAGTTCGCTACCTCTGAAGAAGATCAACCTACCAAGCAGTATATAATCCCACCTCACAAAATTGTCTCACAGATCTCTACGGCTCTTTCCCAACAGTTACAAGAAACCCAGAATCGTGTTCTCCAAGGCTTGAAGATACCACCAGGTCGCCTGTTCGTAGCCCCTAGCCTCAGAAAATCTGTACTCCTCTGAGCTCATGATGGTGTGTTATCCGGTCATCCTGGTGTTACCATCACTCTTAAGACCTTGCAACGTCATGTCTCGTGGCCTCATATGAAAAGGGATGCTACTGACTATGTGGCTGCCTGTCCAACTTGTGCTGCTAATAAAGTACCTTGCACTTTGCCTACTGGACTATTACAACCACTTCCGGCACATCGCCAGCCTCGGATCCGTTTGACTATGGAGTTCATTACAGACGAGGGCACGACTGCTATATGGGTCATAGTGGATCGCTTTTCCAAAATGTCTCATTTTGTGCCGCTCCCAGAATTACCTACAGCAGAGGCACTGTCTACCCTCTTCCTTTCCCATATTGTGAGATATCATGGCATACTTACCAATGTCCTATCAGACCGCGGATCCCAGTTTGTTTCCCAATTCGGGTCAGCATTCTGCAAGAAACTGGGAGTAACACTTTCACTCTCTACCTCACATCACCCTCAAACAGATGGTCAAACCGGACGCATTAACCAGACCTATCTTCGACATTATGTCAATGTCTTACACTCCAACTGGTCTGAGTATTTGCCTTTGGCTGAGTTCACCATTAATTCCAATTGGCACAGTGCTCTTCATACCACACCATTCTACGAAGCCCTAGGCTGTCACCCTCAGACCTTTACTTCAGTCTTCTTCTGTTGTACCAGCAGCAGATCTGCGGGTGAAAAAATATTCTGCTACGTTGGAAAAAGATTTGCTTATTACGACGGAAGTCAGCAGGCAAGTATGCGCTTTTCTCCAACAAACAAAGACGCCATATACCTCCATATGTGGTGGGGGACAGAGTTTGGCTATCAACCAAATACGTGAGACTGAAACAACCTTCTACCAAATTGGGCCCTCGATTCATCGGTCCTTATAGAATTATTGCTCGAGTTGGACCAGGCTCCTATCGGTTGAAATTGCCCTCCTCTCTCCGAATTCACCCCGTATTTCACGTTTCCCTCCTCAAAAAGGTAATTTTTAATCGCTACTCCAGAATGCAACAGCTACCTCCTCCTGTTCTTGTTGATGGACAAAATGAGTTTGAAGTTTCTTGATGACAGGGTCGTGGCCTATGGTATCTGGTTCATTGGAAGGGATATCCTGTCCTGTCGCTCCTGGGTCCCAGCCAATGATTTGCATGCTCCTGCTCTTATTCAAGACTTCCATGCCTCCCTTCCCACTAAACCCCGCTAGGCCCCCAGAGGGGTCCACTGGGGAGGTGGCTCTGTCATGTACCTGGGTGTATTTGAACCGGCATGTTCCTGGTTCCACAGCTGCAGTCTTACTTGTTGTGTCACAGAGAAGCTCTGGAGTTATAGCTATGTTCTCTTAGTTTGATGCATTACCTTGGACTCACTAGCCCCACCTGCTGCCAGCTGTGGACAATCTACAATCAAAGCAGCCCATAAATAGCAGCACTTCCTATCTCTCAATGCCCGTTTGTTTGGACTCGCTTCCTGGGTGTTTCGGCTGCTTTTTGACTCTGAATACCGTGTTTGAACTTCTGCTTGAATTCCTGACTACTCTCTAGCCTGCTGATTTTGTACTTCACCGCCAGCTCGTGTATGACCTTTGCTTGCCTGACCAATCTCTGGATTTCGACTGTGTACTGCTTTGCCTGATCTGTTGCCGTCCTGATCTGCCTGACTAAGTTTTCACCTGAATCCTCAGCACACAAGCTCCACTTTGGACACTGCCCATCACAGGTACCTTACAATCTGGCAATTGCTGTCACTTAAGGTCCGGTTGGTCAGGGAGCTCAGTGTTTACGAATGGTTGGCCATAGTCTAGTTTTTACAAGGTGGATCAGGGGGTTGGAATATTTCTCAGGTTCCTGACTCTGGCTGTCCATGCATTGCCACAGCGTATCGGCCTTATCTGCCAACACTATCGATCATATCTATCATATCTATCGGGTATCCAGCACTTCAGACCCCTGCAAACTCCTGAAGTTTGTCCTTTTTTGCGGCTCACCCTCTCAAACTTCCCTTACCAAGAATAGACAGACAGGCCAGAGGTTCGTGAGAATTTTACACTACTACATAACTGGTGTCCATTTTCAAATGCTTGTTCTTATTTTGCAGGGGCTCCTCTGGTCAGCCCTTGCTCCCTTTCCCCCTTGTATCCTCTCACTACAAGCAGTTTGTTCTCATGACTGTGTTTACTCGGAAATTAGGCTCAATCCATATCATTACAGGGCATTTTGTTTGGGATCTGGGCAGTTTTGCAAGTTCCAAACAGGGGGCCCTTCATATCATAAAATTCATGGGATGCTGGAATTCTCTTGTTTTAGCTGGTACATACCTGATCGGTATACTGAAGCCATCCGCGCGTTCGCTACTTTACTAGACTGATTGTTTCCTACTCTTTCCTACTCTTCATCAAGTACAAGGAAAGGCAGGAGGTAGGGAACGGCCGCAGTTAGCTGCTTCTGTCGGCCAGTATCTCGATACCCCATGCAAGGAAGGAAACCCAAAGGGGGGGGGACTATTGCGGTACTAGGTGTAGCCAAATATTTAGTAAGAAAAGGTAAAGAGGAAGGTAATAATATGATAAAATTCCATTTTAATTGAAAACATGGTTAAAAAGTTATAAGAGTGTCACATACAGTTGTAGTTAAAAGCAGAAGCAGTAAATACAACCAAGAGGATTACACCCCATAATGGTGGTGGGCACAAATAAAGCTTGGATTCTCGACCGGTTTCGCGGTTTTCACCGCTTCCTCAGGAGAGCAATATCTGTGGTACAACATATAATAATTGTAATGAATACACAATTCAAGGGATACATGAAAAAATTATTGTTGCAGCAAAATCATTAGAAAGTACATTAAACAAAAAATACAATTTGAGTACAAAAAGGATGAGCTCACCCGTTCAGTAGTTCTCTGTGGGTGTGTAAAGCCCCAAGTAATTCCCCCTGCGGCGGACACAGGGGATAGTAAACAGCCTCTGGATGGATAAATTTGGGTAATAGAATTATATAGGTCAATGGACTAGGAGATCCGTAAAAAGGAAAAATAGAATAAGGGGGTGCCAATAGTGTACCTCTAAGATTGAAACCGGTGTGCAAGGGGAAGAAACAAGGAATGGGTGAGGATAGAAAGTAAAGGGAGGGAAAAACAGAAGGGGGAGGGGGGGAAATGGGGGGGGGAGGAAAAGGGAAGGAAAAAAGGGGGAGGGGAAGGAAGGGAAAGGGGGGGAGGGGGGAGGGGGAAAAGGAGGAAATGAGAGGGGGGAGCAATATAGGGGGGAGGGGGGAAGGAAAGAAAAAGGAGGAAATAAGGGAGGGGAGCAGTATGGGGGGGGAGGGGGAGAAAGGGGGGGAGGGGGAGGGGGGGAGGGGGGGGAAGAAGAGGGTGGGAGGAAGGGGGGGAACGGAAAAGGGGGGGGGGAAATGGGGAAAGGGGGAGGACAAGGGAAAGGGGGGAGGCAGTAAGGTCAGTAAGAGGAGAAACCCTCTCCTTGCAACAATTAAGAGAGAAAATCAGAGGGGAAAAAAGATTGCACACAGATGTAAAGAGCTGGCACTCACCCCTAAAGTATTAATCTGTTACAGACGCATAAGCTGGAATGGATGAGGACATATAGTAGGCAAGAAGAAGTCACTAGCCACTGTTCGGTTGGCAATAGGGACCCCCCAGGAGGACTGGAAAAATTGGTGTGTGCAGAGAGAGGTCACAGCAACAACTGCAAATTAAAATTTATAATAGGGTTACCATCCACAAACAATGTATAGGGGGATTTACCCACCGGTAGAGAGCAATGAAAGCGACAAACTGGGGTTAAAGTTTGCTAATTAGAGATCATGTGGAATGGCGATGGAAACGGGTTGGAAGGTATCAGGGAGGCACTCTGATATGGTAATAAACAAAAATACAGGTGGCGTTGTATGAAGAGGCCGTATACAGGGACTTAATGTTAAGCAGAGGTGCCAACAAGAAAGGGGGTCTATCTGAAAGTAGGGAGAATGGGGAAGGAGAGGGGGGGGGCGGCAGAGCTTACCCGCAAAGATGGTCCTCAGCTGGCTCAGCGTCAGGAAGCTGTAGGCTCGTATAGCGGCTATGGCCGGCCGCTATAAGAGCACCCCAACCCGGAAGTCAGGGACGGCGTGGAGGGCGGTCCCTGACGTCACCGGGTCTGTTCGCCCGCACTGCGCAGGTGCACAATTAAGTGCTACTGCGCAAGCGCGCGCTCCTGTCAGAGGGATTCGAGTTCCCAGACAAGGAGACACAAGCAGCCCAAAGGCTGCCAGGGCGAGCATGTGTCCGCCGCAGAGAGAGGACTCGAGGCGAAACAGAACCATCAGAGACTGATAATGGGAAAGAGGTCATCCTTGCACAGCAAAACAGATGAAAAATAATAATACAGCAAAGTAATAACATTAAAAAGAACAAAAAACAGTACATAATTCTGTATCTAAGCAACAGGAAGTCAAACAACAACAGCATTGAGAGTTTCACTTAAAGCAGGAGGCATCATAGATAGTATTGGGACCCAGTGGTGAGGGAAGGAGGGGGGGGGAAGGGGAAGGTAAGCAGGGCCAGGTGAAAAGTCGGAAAGGGAGGAGGGGAAGAGGGAAAAAAAAAAAAAAAAAAAAGGGGGGGGGATGGAGGGGGAGGAAGGGTGGGAAAGGAGGGGGGGGGGAGAGGAAAAGGGGAAGGGGGGGGAAAGGGAAACAAGGGGGGAATGGACGGGGAGGGGGGGAGGAAAAGGGAAGGACCAAGGGGGGGAAAAAGGGGGGGGGGAAACAAGGGGAGATAAGGGGGGGGAAGAGGGGAAGGGAGGAAAAGGAAGGGGAAGGGAGGGAGGGGGAAAAAAGAATGGGGGAAACAAGGGAGGTGAGGTAAACAAGACCTGATGAAGGACCTCATAAAAAGGCCTTGTAGGACACTGATTCGTTTAGGCCAGGAGGGATGGTAGCATTGAGTCGCTCGATCCAAAGGGATTCCCTCTGGAGTATCGAGCGATCCCAATCGCCACCCCTGGGATTGGGTTGGACCACCTCTAGTACCAGAAATTTGGCCACGGAGTTATCGAATCTATGATGTAGGCCAATATGTCGGCCGATAGTGGTCAATTTGCCATTTTCTGAGTCATACAGGTGGTCACCGATTCTCTACCTGAATTCCCTAATTGTTTTGCCCACGTAAAAGGCTTTGCATACGCAGATCATGAGATAGACCACCCCTTTTGTACCGCAGTTGGCGAAGGTCCGTGGGACCAAGGTCTCGCCGTTGGGTAAAGTCACAGTTCTGCTTTCGTGGACCCAAGGGCACCGGGGACATTCCCCACATTGGAAGGTGCCGTTGGGGCCACTCCTCACAGATTTAGTGGGGTTGTAGTGACTGGCAGTAAGTTGATCACATAGTGACCGTGCTCTACGGAAGACCACTTCCGGTGTATGTCTGATATATTTGGTCAGTACGTGATGATCAGCCAAGAGGTGCCAGTGTTTGCTTAGAATATTACGGAGTATGTTATGGTGTACAGAGTAGGTCGTGATAAGTCTTACGGTTTCTGTGGGGGGGAGGGTTTCTTGCCTTTAAACAGTAAAGCAGTCCGTGGGCGTGATAGGGAGTTGTTGAATGCTTTACGCAGATTGGTGGAGGAATAACCTCGTCGTAGGAGGCGTTCGCGTAGTGCTTTGGCCTGACGTAAGAAGTCACTGTGATGTGTACAGTTCCTGCGTAACTGTAGATATTGGGCATAGGGAATGCTCCGTACCAGGGAATTCGGATGAGCACTGGTGGCAAACAACAAGGTGTTACCGGCCGTGGGTTTTCTGTAGAGGTCGGTGCCCAACGTTCCGTCCGGTTGTTTGATAATCAGTAAATCTAGAAAGGGGATTTGCTCAGTCTCAATTTTGAAAGTAAATTTGAGGTTTAGGTCGTTATTGTCCAGTTGACGTAAAAATTGTAAGAGTTTGTCCCTAGGACCCGTCCATACCATGAAAAGATCATCAATAAAACGATACCATAAAAGGATATCGTTTAAAAATTCTGTATATTGGTCATGAGCATGGATATGTCGCTCCCAGCCGCCTAAATATAAGTTTGCATATGCTGGGGCGCACGACGTCCCCATTGCAACACCTTGTATTTGTAGAAATAATTGATCGTTGAACGTGAAGTAGTTTTTAGTCAATATAAAGTACAATAATGTCAATATAAACTGGTTCAAGGGCCAGGTCGTTGTGTCTTGTTCGGCTAAGAAGGAACCAGCCGTCCGTACGCCCTGCTCGTGGGGGATACTAGAGTAAAGAGCCTCAATATCAACAGCCATGAGCAGGGCGTCCGGAGGGATCTGGATTCCCTCAAGGTGTTGCAAAAGGTCGGTGGTGTCCCTAATGTAGGACGGGAGACTACGGACGTGGGGCATTAAGAAAGCGTCAACGAATTTACTCGCGTTGTCTGTTAGAGAGCCTATCCCAGACACTATGGGTCTTCCCGGGGGGATATGCATGGCTTTATGGGTCTTGGGTAAGGAATAGAAGGTGGGGGTGCGGGGAAATTTGGAGACCAGGAACTCCAAGGTGTCTTTGTCAATGAGGCCTATGATATAGGCCTCAGTGCAAAGAGCCCGGAGTTCCTGTGCAAAGGAAGATATATGGGTAGCAGAAATGGGTCTATACCAATGTTTGTTATTGAGGATAGTGAGGCACATAGATTGGTATTGGTGATTGGTCATCAGGACAATATTACCGCCCTTGTCCGATTGTTTGATCACGACATCAGAGCGTTGCTGCAGGGACCGAAGAGCTCGGATTTGACTAGGGTCAAGGTTTGAGGAGAAGTCGGGCCATTTTTGTTTCTTGAGGTCACTAATAGTCGCTCGAAGAAAAGCCCATATCTCAGGGCAGGTATTGAGATCGGGGAATCTTCGAGATCGTAAGCGAAAGGACTTGGGTAAAGGAGTTGGTTTAGAGGTAACCGGAGGGCCAGATCTATTAGATGCAGGGGGGGCAGGGAGGGTTATCCCTGCTACGAGTTCGCTTGAAGGGACAATATCAGGGGCCCCGCGATCTTGTGAGGACGCGGGGTCTCCGGTGTCACCCTCATCGAACAGGAGCATCAGGTCGCGGAGCGCCCTGAACTCCTCCATAGAGAAGCCTTTGGTGCGCTCGGCAAGCTCACGCTCCAGTCCTAGGTTAACACGATCCTTGTCGTAGATAAACCTGAAAGTTAAATTACGTGCAAAAAGGTACAAGTCCTTGATTGTTTCAGTGACCTTGAGTGCATCAAGAGGACAAAAACCCAGACCTAACTGTAACAACGAGATTTCTTCGCTGTTAAAAGTATAAGGGGTAAGATTTATGACATTACGGTCGGTGTGGTCTGGGGGAGAGGGTTTTGTTGGGACAGTGAGGGTTTCAGGACGTAAGCATCTAGATTGCTCTGTTGTTTTTTCAGATCTAAAAAAATGGCGTCCTCATTAATTTTCGTGTATTTGTTTGTCATTAAAGCAGAGTTTAGAATTTTGGGAATTGTGCCGTGCAGTGTGGAGTGACCAGTGGCCCCTTCTACGGGGGTGTTGGTATCATGTGGGATTTGTGTAGGGGGTGCCTGAGTGGATCTCAGGCCTTTTGGGCCTTTTTTATCTTTTTTAGGGTTCGTTGGTGGGGTGTTGCCCCCAAAACGAAGTCTCTTGCGTGAGGAATTAAGTGCAGATGAAGTGTTGGGTTGAGTGGTACTTAAGGAGGATACAGTGGAGGATAAAGATGAATCTGATTCAATATCAGTAGTGAAGTTTCTATTATTGTTACGAGGGGGGCCTCGTCTACCCCGGCCTCTCCCCGGCCAGTGGTAGGCCAGGCCCTCAGTAAAGGCAGCTTTATCCTTCCCAAATTTGATCTGTTTTTTAAGGATAATGTCCTTATTCATAGTTTCCAAGCGTTCTCTAAGTTCTTTCCACTTGGTTTTGAAGGCCGTATTGTCAGTCAAATGGGAGTATTCGGTATTGAGACGTTCGATGTCGTTGTAAAGAAGGGTCATATCAAGGGTATATTGGGTAATGAGTAGTCCAATTAGTTCAAGACTATTTTTAGTTAGAATATCTTCCCAAGTTTTCTTAAAGTCCGCTGAGGGATCTTTGAGAGTGGGAAAGACCTGACCCCTTAAACCCAAAGGGCAGACTTTTTCACTAACGTACAATTTGAAGTATTCAATGTGCCAATGTAAGTGTGACTTACGTTTAAGGAGTTTAGACATTCGCGTAAAGAACGTTGAAATGTCATCATCAGTTTTATGTTCATTCAAACATGCGGTTTTAAGGTTGGACATAAAGCCCATCCAATCAGTGCCTAAAACATCCATGTTGTACCTGACTGCCACCGGTGACCCCTAGCGTATGTTGTAGTGACAGGATACTGAAGCTAGAAAACACAAATAATGATAATTCATACAAAATCAAAACAAATATATAAGGGCGCTGCTAGAGAAATGTGTCGATGGGTGTTGCTGTTCACCCAGGGGCACAGAGGAAATTATGGGTGTGTTATCCACCCTGTGTATACTATAAAGGAGAGCACCTAGATCAGAAGAGTTGAATTACCAAATAGGAGTACCATCATCCCAAATGTCTAGTACAAGGAAAGGCAGGAGGTAGGGAACGGCCGCAGTTAGCTGCTTCTGTCGGCCAGTATCTCGATACCCCATGCAAGGAAGGAAACCCAAAGGGGGGGGGGGGACTATTGCGGTACTAGGTGTAGCCAAATATTTAGTAAGAAAAGGTAAAGAGGAAGGTAATAATATGATAAAATTCCATTTTAATTGAAAACATGGTTAAAAAGTTATAACAGTGTCACATACAGTTGTAGTTAAAAGCAGAAGCAGTAAATACAACCAAGAGGATTACACCCCATAATGGTGGTGGGCACAAATAAAGCTTGGATTCTCGACCGGTTTTGCGGTTTTCACCGCTTCCTCAGGAGAGCAATATCTGTGGTACAACATATAATAATTGTAATGAATACACAATTCAAGGGATACATGAAAAAATTATTGTTGCAGCAAAATCATTAGAAAGTACATTAAACAAAAAATACAATTTGAGTACAAAAAGGATGAGCTCACCCGTTCAGTAGTTCTCTGTGGGTGTGTAAAGCCCCAAGTAATTCCCCCTGCGGCGGACACAGGGGATAGTAAACAGCCTCTGGATGGATAAATTTGGGTAATAGAATTATATAGGTCAATGGACTAGGAGATCCGTAAAAAGGAAAAATAGAATAAGGGGGTGCCAATAGTGTACCTCTAAGATTGAAACCGGTGTGCAAGGGGAAGAAACAAGGAATGGGTGAGGATAGAAAGTAAAGGGAGGGAAAAACAGAAGGGGGAGGGGGGGAAATGGGGGGGGGGGAAGGAAAAAAGGGGGAGGGGAGGGAAGGGAAAGGGGGGGGAGGGGGGAGGGGGAAAAGGAGGAAATGAGAGGGGGGAGCAATATAGGCGGGGAGGGGGGAAGGAAAGAAAAAGGAGGAAATAAGGGAGGGGAGCAGTATGGGGGGGGAGGGGGAGGGGGGAGGAGGGGGGGGAAGAAGAGGGTGGGAGGAAGGGGGGGAACGGAAAAGGGGGGGGAAATGGGGAAAGGGGGAGGACAAGGGAAAGGGGGGGAGGCAGTAAGGTCAGTAAGAGGAGAAACCCACTCCTTGCAACAATTAAGAGAGAAAATCAGAGGGGAAAAAAGATTGCACACAGATGTAAAGAGCTGGCACTGCCTTTCCTTGTACTAGACATTTGGGATGATGGTACTCCTATTTGGTAATTCAACTCTTCTGATCTAGGTGCTCTCCTTTATACTACTCTTCATCAAGCTTTCTCAAGCTTTCTTATCACACCTATGTTCATGTCTTGCCCTCTTTTAGGCATACTGACCAGCTAGGCCAAGGCACACCTCAGGTCTTGGTAGTTAAGGTATCGCATTTCCAAGTGAAGACTCTGACTACAAGTAAGAAGGCTGGCTGGAGGCTAGCCTGCATTTGTAGGAGGAGTCTGGGGGGTATATATCCCTCCTCCTCTCTCTGATCCTGCGTCGGCTCGTCTCCATGGTTCCCACCCACCCGTTTCCCCCAAACCTTCATATACTTATACACATCATACTTTTTTTTCATACAGTAAGGGTATGCCCTCTTTTAGGCATACTGACCAGCTAGGCCAAGGCACACCTGAAGTCTTGGTAGTTAGGGTATCACATTTCCAAGTGAAGACTCCGACTACAAGTAATATAATTAAACCTTTTTTTAAAGGGGGAGTATTTTTAAATAAAAAAAATGTATTTTAGTATTAAAGAGGGCAAGACAATTAGAAGTACACAAGAAGAAATCAAGTAATTAAAAATATAATCCATTCAAGTAAAATGATGTTCTGGCATAGAATAGTTAGCATGTAGTTCCAAGCGTAAAACCCCCCGCTAAAATAACCAACACATTTTAAATACTCTATAAAATATTCTAACCACTCAAAATTATATCTATTCAGGGCAATTATCTGATGACATACACTACAGGAAAATAAGTGGTGTAGGCAGAGAGACCAATACATTTAGAAATTTACAAATAAGTTAAAACTGGTCAGTGGGACAGGGTTAATGATACAATGTCCTCAGCACAGATACAGACAGCAATGAAAATTTGACTTCTCCCTTTAGCAATAGGCATAAAAAAGAAACCACCAAAAAGTGCAGGTGACACTTAAAAAAAACACACCATGGAAAGATTACTTTATAGTACATTGTTTTTTATTAGGACAAGATGGGGCTTTTAACAGCACAAGTAATGATTTCACAAAGTCAGAAGTAATACACCAAAACAACAAGCTTTTGTTGCGAACATCAAAAAAAAGGACCTTTTACTTTTTTATTTCCTTTCCCAATTAAACTACTAGTGGAGAAGTACCTGATGGTAGACTATGTTTTAATTGGACATCATTAGAGTCATTGTCAGAAAAATATTTTTACACATTTGATATATGTCTTTTGGATAGCAAAGCGAACTACAAAGGGGTGATTTACTAAAGAAGTTAAGAATGTTTATCAAAAAAGAGTGAAGATTCACTTTATGTTATTGGATAATTGGGTTTTTTTATTTATATTCTCAACTTGCTTTAGTAAACCAGCCTTAAGATGACTTGTTTTAAAAAAATGATGTTGTGGAACTCAAAAGGTGAAGAGTTGGGTAAATAATTTAATAGGAAGCATGGAGTACCTTAGCTATAAAAGGAACTTAAAACATTTTTAATTAGATACAACATTGGGAAATTTACATGTAATGCAGGGAAGTACTGAATAAGTTTTTTTTTTATTTTCACAGACATACACTTTGAGGTCACCACAAAAAGCATGAGTTCAGTCCTTGTACCTGGAAGAATAAACTCCACATACAGTAACGTACACATACAGTACATACCAGTACTATAAACAGCTACTATGTGTAGTAAATATGTAGTAGCATGTTGACTCAAGAAGTTATCTGATTACACAATACCAAATTATGCAGGGAAATAATTTTAGCACAGAATTTAGCTTCAGTACAGGAAGATCTTGATAATATGGGGGGTGGACAGTTATATGGCAGATGTAAAGTAATACACATGCAAAATACACATTAGGAGGGGCTCCCCTGGTAGAATCAGTGATAGAAAAGGATCTGAGGGTTCTTGTAGATCACAGACTTAGCAAAAGCATGCAACAACAAGACACAGCTAACAAACCTAGCAAAATCTCTCATGTATTAAATAGAGCATACATTCCAAAGATAAATCAATAATTCTACCCCTTGAATAAGCTGTTCAAGATCGGTCACCAATCTGCAGGAAAGAGGTTGTTGAAGGGCAATAAATTAATAAGGGGGATAGAGGACCTTAGCTATGAAGATCAATTGTATAGATTACAGTTTTTCACTTTTGAGAAGTGGTGCTTAAGAAGGGACATAATTACAATTGGTAAATATATCAAAGGTGACTTCAGTAACTGTAATAAACTGTTTACTCCCTGAAGAGGACACATGGCCACAATTTAAGGTCAAAGGAGGTTAACGACAAAGGAAGTTTAACTGTAGATTGCAGAATAGGTTCTTTACTGTTAGAGCTGTAAAAATGTGGAACTCCCTCTCCCAGTAAGTGATACTAGCAATTTCAAAAAACGTTTAGATGTCTTTTTCAGGAAGCATAATCTACAGGGCTATGGGGATTGTTAGAGAAAAAAAAAAACACAAACACACCCACACACCCACACTGAACCGGATGGACTTGTGTCTTTTTTCAACCTTATGATGAAATGTCACATACTCAATAATGCTAGGTTCACACCAATGCATTTTTTAAGGGCATGTTTGTGTGTGCATTCAAATGAATGGGCTGCCAAGCCTGCATTTCCACAAAAAAAGGTTCATGCACCTTTTCAAAAATGCGGCCACAGGGTCAAAAAGACCATGCGATTTCCCTGAGATTCCTGCACACACACTGTGATTTGAGGGGTGCCATTCAGAATGAATGGCAGCCCGCGTGTTTTCGCAAGAGCAGTGCATTTCTGCAAGAGCAGTGCGTTTTCACTGCGGATGGTTGGTATCGCTCCGGTTCCTGCACCCGCAGCCACACGCAGAAGTGTGAACCTAGCCTAAATCTCAATAAATCAATTTGATCTAACTGGCTGGATGCAGGACAAATCTACAGTATATCTTGGAGGATTGATTTTCTCTTATATTTGCAACACAAACATTAAAAACACATCTACATTGATTGCTCACGTTTACTAGTGTAAAAATATGTTTTCCTACTCTTTTCACCTAATTAAAGGTAAAATAATTAGCATGCTTTTTTCATGATCCTTCTATTCTGGTTCCTTGTTTATACAAATGTTCTTTGACTCCCATGAATGTGAACAATATGATTTATAGGCTAATATGTTCAGCATGTGGTATTCTTGACAATATGAATAGGTAATTTTTTAATACAAAAAAAAGTTGGTTTGATAACATGGTTGCTCATGTCTAAACAAAATGATTTGTGTGGGGTTAAGATTTAATTCAGACAGATATCAGGGTAAAAGATAGATAAACACAGATTTTGGTCTGTTATATTTTAAACATATTTTTGAAAGCTTATAGGTTTACAAATTTAATACAGGATGAATGCATGGCACTTCGTTTGTAGCGCATGTTGGATCTGACTAATTGGATGGACTCGATGGACTACTCAGTATTTTTTCTGCCGTCACTTTTCTGTGTTTCTATGCAGATGGTACCATCTCTCCTAGGACACAGTAATGGGGTGTCTCCCCAGAATTATTCAGCAGTATTGTTGGAGTGAAGAGTTCATGCCAAGCATAAGTTTAGCCAGAACAATGGCTGTTCATCTGTTCAGCGAACACACAAATTGGCAGGGCGTTCAACAATTTGTTCGGCCCGCCTAATGCCTCACAATGCACTTTGCACCGCACAGTGCATTCTAATCCCTGATTGGCTGAAGCAATGAAGGTTTTGCTCAATCAGAGCACAGAGCACTGTCAGAGCCATGACTGGAGAAAGTCATAATGAGTTAACGCAATCAGGGCTCATTGCTCATAGACCCACCCCACGCTATAAAGGGTTCCTTCCCAGAGGAGCTTTTTGTAGTGTGATATTTGAGTGAAGATAGATAGAACAGGGCTCTGTTCATTGCTACTAGTCAGTTAGTGTGCTATCGTGATTCTGTTGTGAGTGTAGAGTGTCACTGTAGTGTGACTATAGTGATAGTGCAGTATCAGTGTAGTGCTTCTGTGCAGTTTTACTGTAGTGTCAGTGTAGTGCATTTGTGCAGTTTTACTGTAGTATATTGAAGTGTGTCAGTGTAGTGCATCAGTGCAGTTTGCTAATACTCTGAGAGCGGCTCCCCTTGCGGCTGAGTGCAGTATACCCCTGAAGGTGGTACAGAGGGTATAATGCTCAAAGAAGCATGGGTTGCCAGCAGGGTGTGGAGGACTTGAGCAGATGATCACTTGGAGGCTGCTTGCGGTTGTAGCAGGAGTGCAGGAGAAAGTCCTAGTGAGCCGTAACAAGGTACATGGGCTTGAAGCATCCAAGAAGCTCAATAAAGGCCTAGGGGAGGATCCAACACAAGTGATCAGCTGATAACTTTTTCAAGAGGAATTGGTGTGGCAAGCTGGAGTCATACACGGGTAGACAAGCAAGTGAAGCACAAGCAAAGTCCTTGAAACAAACCAGGGTCATTCACAGGTAATACTTAAGCAAACAGAAAACAACGACTCCTGCGCACAGGTGGATCACCATAGAGAGATGCGTCAACACGGGCTTTGCTGCCCTCAAGGATGGGGAATCCTAGTGCAAACCGAAATAAAAGAAAAACAAGGGCGCACCAGCCTTGTGTATTAACTTTTTTTTTTAAAATGTATTAAAATAATTAAAAGAAACAACTCGCAAGCAATGGGTGGAGGAGGCACAACACGAAGTGTACCGACAGCCAACATGCGACTTTAAGATAAGCGATGCCTTCAAAAGGTCGTGGAGAGATGCATAATATCACAATAAGCTAACGCGTTTCGAAGGGAAAGTCCCTTCTTCATCAGAGCTATGCGATGATTCCTCTTCAGCAGTCACTCCTTATAAATGCCTGAGTATCAATGAAACAAGGGTGGCATATAATGCTCCTCCCCCTCAGGGAATCCCTCCCTCTTAAGCACTCCAATTGGTAAACAGTGGTATGTGTAATAGATGGTAATGATAATAGTAATAAAAACATATACATACACGCATACATGTGCATACATATGCATACACATACACATGTACACAAGCAGCATGAACCAAAACATATTATGTATTATGTATTGAGCATATACACATATATACTCATACACACTAAAAAGCAAGCTGAACCGTTCGGGATGAAACAGAGCATGCCGAGCACATAAAATGCGACAGACGACATAAGCGTAGGGTGTACCAGATGTAAGATTAATGGTAGGCAAAAATATATACATAGTGGGTGGGAACCTCCCACTACCACAAGTGCACCAGTCTCATCACACAAATCAAGCGCTATAGCAGATAAAATCTTGAATATATGTGCCAAATAGAAGGGAAAAAGTGAGTACCTATAATGTGATCAGGAGGAATGCAGGTGGAGCACGTCTGTACCAAGTAAACAGCAGGCCGATACGATGTGGCTATAGTCCGGTGGAGCGCACGCTGGTGTGCTTGCGTTCCAGTCTAGAGGAAGGGGCGGAACCACCATCGCCCCTTCCGCATCTCGCACAGCTTGCTTAGACTGCAAGCGGCGTGAGACAGCGTGATGACGTGTACCTAGGGGCGGGGCCAGCACATAGAGGCCATCTCGCTCTCAATGCGAGCGGCAAGAGATAGCCCAATGACAAGTAGCACAGGGCGGGACCAACATGTGAGGGCCAGCTCGCTCTCAGTGCGAGCGGCGAGGGTCGGCCTGGTGACAGATGGCTGGGGGCGGGGCCGGCATATGGGGGCCGTTTGTTTACCAAAGCCGTTCTACTGTTGGTTAGCGCTAGCCGCTGCCCTAAATTGCCAGTCAGAAAACCCTGACAGCAGAACAGCACAGAGAGCTTCCATCAAAAGTTGCATATATATATATATATATATATATATATATATATATATATACATATACACCAAGTGGTGAAAAGATATAGGTATTGATAATCAACAGGTGCTGTCTAGTGTAGATGAGACATGATAAAAAATAATAAATAAATTAATTGATCTATTGAAAAAAAAAAAAAAAGAAAATGATAAAATATCCATCATCTGGCTGCCAACGCATACGCTATGCATCGCATCTACGGTTCTATGTACGCATATATGTGCCCACATACTAGCACGCCATGTCTCAGCCCTAGGTCAGCACTTAAAAGAACCAACTATACACAGGACCAAACCCAATAGGAGCTCGTGCTGAAGGAGATATACACATACTGCAAAATACTGCGACTGGAGAGCCAGTGTCTGGAACCAAATGATCGCAAAATACCAGACATACATGAACCCCATTATGGTACAATAAAAGAAAGATAAATGGTCTCTTTCCAGTCGCTATGTGCAATGAATAATTGTGAAAGTAGTTAACGAGTAAAATACAATACATGATAAAACAATACATATATATTTCACAGATCAAAGAATATTTAGGGTAGTGTCACCACTACAATCCATTGATAATGGTCATATATAGTCAACCATTATCTGAAATTGAATAGACTAAACACAGTAAGAATGGGTAATGTACTGGGCCTATAGCTAAGTAAGAGATAATGGAGAAGGGGGGGGAGGAGGGGGGGAAAGGGGAAAAGGAAGGGGATAATGTTGTGTACTGGGACGAGGGGAACCAGGAGGCAAAAAAGTCGCCAACGAACTCTAAAGGTCAAATAATTTTATGAACCTCAGGATCCTCATTTAACCCCACCGGGGTCATGCTACCTAAGGTGAAGATCCAATAGGCCTCGCGTTTGCAGAGCCTCTGGTGTCTTCTACCTCTATTAAGGTCACCCCTGATGGACTCAATTCCAAATACTTTCATGTCAGACGGATCACCGTGGTGTACATCATGTAAGTGTCGAGGGACAGGGTATTTAACTCGTGTGTTGGTAATATCACATTTATGTTCTCCAATACGCACCCTCATGGGGCGAGAGGTGCGGCCAACATAAAGGCTCCCACATGGACAAATAATGCCATACACCACGTGATCCGTCCCGCAGTTGATAAATTGCTTCAAAAGGTGGACTCTGCCATCGCTCCCAGTGACAGACTTTTTTCTATGCCACATGTATTGACATGTGCCACAATTCCTGACGCTACACTTGTAACTACCTTTCTGATCAAAGATAGTCGACCAGACATTTGTAGACTTATTCAGGGATTTCTTTACCATGCTTGGAGCTATCAAGCTTCTTAAGTCCCATGGTTTTCTATAGACTATATTCGGTCTATCAGGGAGCTCACTAAGGACCGGATCATGTTTAAGGATATTCCAGTTCTTCTGTAAAATGCTTTGTATTTCAAAGGCTTTGGTGTTATATTGGGTGGAGAACCGGATTTGTATAATATCTTGGTCCACCTTTTGAAGCAATTTATCAACTGCGGGACGGATCACGTGGTGTATGGCATTATTTGTCCATGTGGGCGCCTTTATGTTGGCCGCACCTCTCGCCCCATGAGGGTGCGTATTGGAGAACATAAATGTGATATTACCAACACACGAGTTAAATACCCTGTCCCTCGACACTTTCATGATGTACACCATGGTGATCTGTCTGACATGAAAGTATTTGGAATTGAGTCCATCAGGGGTGACCTTGATAGAGGTAGAAGACACCAGAGGCTCTGCAAACGCGAGGCCTATTGGATCTTCACCTTAGGTAGCATGACCCCGGTGGGGTTAAATGGGGATCCTGAGGTTCATAAAATTATTTGACCTTTAGAGTTTGTTGGCCACTTTTTTGCCTCCTGGTTCCCCTCATCCCAGTACACAACATTATCCCCTTCCTTTTCCCCTCCCCCCCCTCCTCCTTCTCCATTATCTCTTACTTAGCTATAGGCCCAGTACATTACCCATTCTTACTGTGTTTAGTCTATTCAATTTCAGATAATGGTTGACTATATATGACCATTATCAATGGATTGTAGTGGTGACACTACCCTAAATATTCTTTGATCTGTGAAATATATATGTATTGTTTTATCATGTATTGTATTTTACTCGTTAACTACTTTCACAATTATTCATTGCACATAGCGACTGGAAAGAGACCATTTATCTTTCTTTTATTGTACCATAATGGGGTTCATGTATGTCTGGTATTTTGCGATCATTTGGTTCCAGACACTGGCTCTCCAGTCGCAGTATGTTGCAGTATGTGTATATCTCCTTCAGCACGAGCTCCTATTGGGTTTGGTCCTGTGTGTAGTTGGTTCTTTTAAGTGCTGACCTAGGGCTGAGACATGGCGTGCTAGTATGTGGGCACATATATGCGTACATAGAACCGTAGATGCGATGCATAGCGTATGCGTTGGCAGCCAGATGATGGATATTTTATCATTTTTCTTTTTTTTTTTTTTTTTTTCAATAGATCAATTAATTTATTTATTATTTTTTATCATGTCTCATCTACACTAGACATCACCTGTTGATTATCAATACCTATATCTTTTCACCACTTGGTGTATATGTATATATATATGCAACTTTTGATGGAAGCTCTCTGTGCTGTTCTGCTGTCAGGGTTTTCTGACTGGCAATTTAGGGCAGCCGCTAGCGCTAACCGACAGTGGAATGGCTTTGGTAAACAAATGGCCCCCATATGCCGGCCCCGCCCCCAGCCATCTGTCACCAGGCCGACCTTCGCCGCTCGCACTGGGTTCCCACCCACTATGTATATATTTTTGCCTACCATTAATTTTACATCTGGTACACCCTACGCTTATGTCGTCTGTCGCATTTTATGTGCTTGGCACGCTCTGTTTCATCCTGAACGGTTCAGCTTGCTTTTAATGTGTATGAGTATATATGTGTATATGCTCAATACATAATACGTTTTGGTTCATGCTGCTTGTGTACATGTGTATGTGTATGCATATGTATGCGTGTATGTATATGTTTTTATTACTATTATCATTACCATCTATTACACATACCACTCTCTGTTTACCAATTGGAGTGCTTAAGAGGGAGGGATCCCCTGAGGGGGAGGAGCATTACATCCCACCCTTGTTTCATTGATACTCAGGCATTTATAAGGAGTGACTGCTGAAGAGGGATCATCGCATAGCTCTGATGAAGAAGGGACTTTCCCTTCGAAACGCGTTAGCTTATTGTGATATTATGCATCTCTCCACGACCTTTTGAAGGCATCGCTTATCCTAAAGTCGCATGTTCGCTGTCGGTACACTTCGTGTTGTGCCTCCTCCACCCATTGCTTGTGAGTTGTTTCTTTTAATTATTTTAATAAATTTTTTTAAAAAAAGTTAATACACAAGGCTGGTGCGCCCTTGTTTTTCTTTTATTTCGGTCATTCACAGGTAAACAGGTGGGTTCAGGCAGAGACAAAGTCCTTGGGACAAGCCGGGTCATACACGGGTAAACAGGCAGGTTTAGGCAAAACTGAAGTCCTTAAGATAAGCCAGGGTCAGAGCCAGGAGAAGATCATGGTAGGTCAAAGAACAATCTGGGTCACAGCAGGAGATACAGGAAGCAAATGGAGGTTCAGGAGTTCAGGGAGAGCTGAAGACATTCCAGCAATGAGAGGGGATCCTGAGCAGCATTTTATAGGCCACCAGGGAATTGTGTCCTTCATGCTATTTGTGTGCTACCGTGCATATACCCGTGCCCATGCCATCCCGTCGCGCACCAGCCAAAGCTGAACCACCATTCTTCCATGCATGCGCCCGGGAACCTGCCGATAATGCCTGTTAACCGTTCTGCCATTGCTTTCATTATTTCCCTGACAGTGTCCGCCCCAAGGGGCAACCTCCAGATGCCCAACCTAGCCAATCTTGCAGAATGTCTGCTGTGGAAGGTTTGTAATAGTTGTGGGGCATGTATATTGCTTGAGGGCTCCCAGGAATTATCCTCTGGGGGGACCCCTTCCACTTGATGAGGTACTGTACTTGTCTCCCTCTTTTTCTGCAATCCAAAATGGCCTCAGTTTCACCTTCTACCAAGACTGGAGGTGGTGGCAATTCCCCTCTTTCAGGAAAAAGACTGGGAACTGTTGGTTTCAGTAGTAAAGCATGCAAAACTGGATTAATTTTGTAGGAGCTAGGTAATGCCAATTCAAAGGCCACTTGGTTTATTATTTTCTTGGTCCATGTTTCCGTGATGGAGATGAGAGTTTGAGATTTACAGCAGATAGCCAAACTTCTTCTCCTACTTTGAAAGCAGGGTTGTCTCGTTTTCCTTTGTCATGATATTTCTTGTAATTATCCTGAGCCTTCTGCCTGCCTTCCTGGAGTTGCTGGTAATTAGACTGGATGAAGCTTATCTGGTGTTGGACCGAGGGCACAGATGCTTCCGGTATGGAGTTGGGTAAAAATGAAGGATTAAAGCCATAATTGGCCCAAAAGGGAGTTTGATTAGTGGTAGTATTCAAGGATTTATTGTAGGTGAATTCTGCACAAGGGAGGAGAGAGACCCAGTCGTCTTGAGAGCAGGTACAGAATCACCAAAGAGATTGCTCCAAGGTCTGATTCGTCCTTTCAGTCTGGCCATGCCTTTGTGGATGGTAGGCTGATGAAAGGCATACTTCAATTGCCAAGGATTTGCAGAGGTCCCTCCTGAACCTGGAATTAAATTGCACTCCTCTATCGGATACAATGCTGTAAAAAATTTAAATGCTGGGGGCGTAGCCAGATCCTGAGCAAGATGGCCACATACTAAACACTGCTCTGATCCATGGCAGCTCTCCAGGGCACACAAAGCCAGGTGATCGACTCCCCACAGCAGCGATTCTCATCACCAACACCCGGAGACATCAGGGAGCATGTTTAAGAGGAGGAAAGACCAATCGGCTTCCTGCAAACTGATGGAATTCTATCCACTGCCGCCGCCACAGCCGTCCTTCCAAAATGGCACTGATAGGCCCGTGGCTTCATCACGTGGTGGACTCACAGCCTCCCTAGCACAGGCACACACTGCCCACAATACTGCCAACTCACAACACAGGACAGACACAAGCTCAGCTTCCTCCACACCATCCACAAGCCTAGTCAAATCCAAGCCGCAATTAACACAGGTACGGGATCCAGTAACTGATGTAGGCCTCCCTATACAGGACTCCCTCACAGGCACAACGCTGCACAATTCAATAGCAGCATTCTCCACCACAAATCAGCCAGTGCTGGACACCACCTTGAGGAATATGCTAATGACCGTGCAAAGCTCTATAAATTCTGAAATAGCAAACATGGTGCAGCACTTCTCATCTGAAATGTCATATATGGGAGGCAGAGTATCAAATATAGAAACCAAAATAGGAGAAATTACATCTTCCTTAATGACATGGTAGATGCACAGGGCGGGGAATTAGATTATATTTACTGGTTAAAGGCCTAGGTGGCAGATCTGGAGGAGTGTTCCAGATGGAACAATGTTAAAATAAGAGGGATCCCTAAAGATTACTTCATGCAACTTTTAGTGGAATTCCTCCCCGATTCCCAACCGAGTGCCCACAACAATACTCCAACTTCATTTTTTATGATGACCTATCGAAGCATTCAATGCAGCAACGCAAAAATCTGGCCGCAATTACTAAACCCCTTCTCAACCACCAGATTGAGAAGATGGCCATCCAGTGAAGCTAATAATTACAAAAGACAACATCTTTTCCCGATCCATTTGCTAGATGAAAGCCTTTCACTTCTCAGGCAATGGAATATCCTGGAACCACAGGAACAACTACAGCACCATCAAATTCACCATAACCACAATGACAACTGGGAAGAATTGGACCCTCTGGATGACATGACTACCTGAATCACTTCAGCCCTGACAAGCTAACCAATCAGCCCTGGATTACTCGCTTGAGATCAATTTGTTTGTTACCTATCCCAGTTAACTGACGCTGTACTAACCGCTCACACAGAGTTCTGCAACATTTCTTATAGTTCTGCTTTAGAACCACTGGTTCTTTCCTATGCACAATATTTGTTGAACACTTTACAGTTATCTTAAACCATCTAGGGAAAAGATACTTTCTTTGGTCTGAAACCCGCACTCTCAAATGTGATGTCCTATGTCTCCAAGAGACTAATTTCAGCCAAACTCAAGCTCCAAAAATGTCCCATAAGAACTGTCCACACATGTTTACAGTGAATGCTCCTACCAAATCAAAAGGAGTATTAATAGCAATCAAAGATACAGTAGCATTTAAGTCATTAAGTATTTCCACTGATCCAAAAAGAAGATATATAATATTGATCTGTGAAATCAACAACATCGTATGCACACTAGTAAATGTTTACACCCCAAATATGGGCCATTTGTCCTTTCTGAAGAAACTTTGGAAAAAGGTGACCTAACTAAAACAAGGCCGGGTTATTCTCTGTGGGGATTTTAACCTTGCCCCAGATGCTTCAAGAGATGTGAAAGCCCCAACTCTGAAAAAACCCTGCTCTTCTGATCTCCTCTCTTTCTTACATACGAATGCCCTATATGATATATGGAGGTGCCAGCATTTCACAGAAAAGGACTATACTTTCTTCACAATATGCACTTTACCTATTCCAGAAAAGACTAGTACCCAGGAGATAAACAACTGCTTCAAAATGCTCTTGAATCTGAGAATCATACAATAATATGGTCGGACCATGCGCCCATCTCACTAACTTTAGGAGAAAAACAAGAGAGCTTGTCTTTCAATAATTGACCCACACCTAATGTCAATTCCAGCCAATAACCTCCAGATCCAAAACCAACTGAGAGATTTCTTTACCCTCAATGGACACCCAGTCAGCAATCCATTCACACTGTAGGCTTCTCACAAAGCCTATATGCAAGGGGTTTTGATCAAACTCAGTTCCAGGGCAAAACACAGCTAACTGATTTATTAGATACCATAAAAGAAACTAGAAATCCTAAACAAAAATGACCCTCAACCATCAACAAGCAACAAACTGTTCCAAGCACAGAATGACCTCAGATCTCTCCTTAATGCCAAACATGCTAAACTTCTACTAAAGATGCGGGCCAACTTCTATGCCCATGGTAACAGAGCTGGAAAACTAATGGCAGCATTAATTAAAAAGTGCAAAACCAAACAAAAAATTACCTACATTTTACATCCCACTTAAGGCAACAAACTGTTTCACCCTAGGGACATCGCCAGTGCTTTTAGAGAGTATTATAAAGCACTCTACAACCTAAAGGATGACCCCTTGGTGAAACAACAAACAAATGCAAACATTACAACATTCTTAGAATCACTCCACCTGCTAAAGTTGTTTGACAACCACCTTGCTGCTCTCAATGCCCCATTCATTATCAAAGAGATTACCAAAGCAATCTCGGCACTTCCCAATGGTAAAGCTCCAGGCCCAGATGGCTTCTCAGCTGAATACTACAAATCTTTTTCCAAAATCCTAGCTCCCCACTTGTGCCAAACATTCAATGCTGCTGTGTAATATAGCGAGTTCCCAGCTGAAATGTTATCTACCAATATTATTACCTTACCTAAACCAGGAAAGGAGCCGGTTTCCCCTCAAAATTTGCACCCTATTTCACTACTAAATACTGATTTTAAACTATATGTGAAAATGGTAGCCCAAAGGTTGGCACCCATCATGCCCCATATTATACATCCAGACCAAGTAGGCTTTACCCCGGGCAGACAAGCTCCGGATGCCACTCACAAAATGATCAACCTTTTACACTTTACTGAATCTAAAAAAATCCCAGCAATTTTTGTAGCTCTAGACGCAGAAAATGCATTCAACAGGATACACTGGGGCTACCTAAAACAAACTCCTACAAAATTTGGATTCCAAGGTAACATCTTGACAGCCATATTGGCTTTATACTCTCAACCCTCAGCCCGTGTATTTACGAATGGCATCCTCTCAGATCCCTTTAACATTTCTAATGGTACAAGACAGGGATGCCCTATTTCCCCATTAACATTTACTTTGATGATGGAACCATTGGTTTAAACAATACATAGTAGCACACATATTCCAGGCATACAAGTAGCAGATCAGAACCACAAAATCACCCTTTTTGCAGATGATATCATCCTTACATTAACTGAATCGGCTTCTTCCCTACCAGCAGTATGCGATATACTTGACAAATTCAAAGCATGCTCCTTTTATAAAGTCAATGAGGCAAAGTCAAATGTTTTAAGTGTGGGCGTACAGAACTCCATAAAAAATACATTACAATCCAAAATACCGTACCAGTGGGTGACCTCCTCAATGTCATATTTAGGCATATCTCTATCGACCCCGTCAATCACAATATTCTCACATAACTTCACCCCATTTCTGAATACTTGTAAGCAAGACCTACAACAGATTAATAAGCAACACCTCTCATGGGCAGGAAGGGTGGCAGCATTCAAAATGCTTATGCTCCCAAAACTTCTATACCTGTACTGAGCCATACTGATTGACATTCCTGACTCGTTTTTTACCTCACTGCAACGAATACTGTGCTCCTTTATCTGGTCAAACAAAAAACCAAGATGCCCTCATGTAGTAACTACCAGATTCAAAAAAATAGGGTACATGGAGCTACCAGATGTGAAAGACTACTACATAGCAGTCCTATTAGACCAAACTCACCATTGGTTCACCCTCACAATGGTAAACAATGGAGACACATAGAACTATCTTTCATACCTAGAGGGGATCTGGGTACACTACTTCAGGCAAGTGGGATATCACATATTGACTGCAACATAAGCCATCCGACAATTACAGCAACCCTGAGGGCATGGACATTTTGTATCTTCATTATTAATAGAAAGACACAAAACAAATATATTCCTACAAAAGTAGAAATCTTCCAATTCATCCTCCCTGATATATCACTGAAACACTGGTCCTCCTTTAAACACAAACCACTGTCCACTGATTATGAAAGATAAGCTCCTTCCCTACCTAACCTTACAAGCCAAATTCAACTTGCCTCCACAAGGCTTATTTACTTACAAAAAGATAACCTTTTACCTATGAAAAAATTCCACCCCCAATTATACATCTGGAAAAGTTTGGACTTTTCTATCCCCTGACTCGTCAATACTTAAAAGCATTTCAATGTTTTATGGTTTCCTACGTGACAAATGTACATTTGTTAAAATCCCAGCTCTACGCTCCCAGGAGGTGGGAACGAGACTTGAAATATTGGCAAGGCTTCTTTCATACAGGCTCACTGACACACATTCTCTGGTAATACCCTCATGTCGTCCCCTTCTGGAGAAAAGTGTTCTCCTTCATAGCTGAGATAACCAGCATAATACAGAAACCCTCTGTACCACTAGCAATCTTAAGCTTGAGGATCACTTCCTTCCCAACCAAGTTCAGAATCATAGTTATGCACATTCTTTTTGCTGCCAGACTACAGATAATGTGAGAGTGGAGACAATAAACCATCCCAAACATTTCTGATGTAAAATTATACCTTAACCTGCTTAAGGAATATAAACACAACATAGCCCTACATTCTGTCACACTTACAACATTTAAATACTCTTGAGAGCCATGGCTCCATCTCCAAAATGCTTAGCAATAACTAACTATCCAATGCATATTTCTCTTGGAAACAAAGTTTGTATTTACTGTTTTGGACCACCTCTGTGTCCATACCAATACTCCATTACACTTTGATAACAAAGTTTGTACTAACTTTGTTAAACCAGCTCTGTGTCTATGCCAATTAGGGATGAGCCGAACACCCCCTGGTTCGGTTCGCACCAGAACCTGCGAACGGACCGAAACTTTGCACAAACGTTAGAACCCCATTGAAGTCTATGGGACTCGAACGTTTGAAATCAAAAGTGCTAATTTTAAAGGCTAGTTTGCATGGTATTGTCCTAAAAAGGGTTTGGGGACCTGGGTCCTGCCCCAGGGGACATGTATCAATGCAAAAAAAAGTTTTAAAAACGGACGTTTTTTCGGGAGCAGTGATTTTAATGATGCTTAAAGTGAAAAAAAAGTGAAATATTCCTTTAAATATTGTACCTGGGGGGTGTCTATAATATGCCTGTAAAGTGGAGCGTGTTTCCCGTGCTTAGAACAGTCCCTGCACAAAAAGACTTTTTTAAAGGAAGAAAAGTCATTTAAAACTGCTTGCGGCTTTAATGTAATGTCGGATCCCGACAATATGGATGAAAATCAGTGAGACAAACGGCATGGGTACCCCCCAGTCCATTACCAGGCCCTTTGGGTCTTGTATGGATATTAAGGGGAACCCCGCACCCAAATTAAAAAAAGGAAAGGCGTGGGGCCCCCAGGCCCTATATACTCTGAACAGCAGTATACAGGTGGTGCAAACAAGACAGGGACTGTAGGTTTGTTGTTAAGTAGAATCTGTGTAATTTTGAACTGGTACATTTTTAAAGTGTAGCTCCAGCCAAAAAATCTATTTTTAAGCTTTTTGGAAAACATAGGGAAGGGTTATTACCCCTGTAACATTTGTTTTGCTGTCTGTGCTCCTCTTCAGAAGATTTCACCTCACTTTCTGTCCCAATCACAAATGTTTTTAGAAAATTTGGGGGTTTTAGTGAAACAAGGATTAGTGATAAAGCATCAGTGGAAAAGAGAAACATTTTTTCCATATTAACTCTTACAGGAGAGAATTTCCCTTCCTAAGGGTAGATTTCACTCACTTCCTGTTGTCTCCTTCCGTTTGCAAGTAGGAGTCATTTGTAAGTTGGATGTTTAAAAGTAGGGGCCCGCCCTATATACTCAGCAGAAATTGTGGCCTTAGGTGTTGGTTTTGCCACAACACTGTAAGCCCCCACAGGGCCCTGCTGTGAAATATTACATCAAGAATTGTAATTACATGCCCCTGTTGAACAGGGGCAGAAAAGTTGGGCCTTTGGTGATGGTGGTGGTGCTGGTGCCACAACACTGTAAGTCCTCACAGTTACTCTTGGTGGGCGTTAGAATGGGCCTTGCTGTGAAATATTAGATCAAGAACTGTAATTACATGCACCTGTTGAACAGGGGCAGAAAAATCAGGCCTTTGGTGGTGGTGGTGGTGCTGGTGCCACAACACTGTAAGTCCTCACAGTTACTCTTGGTGGGTGCTGGAACGGGCCTTGCTGTGAAATATTAGATCAAAAATTGTAATTACATGCCCCTGTTAAACAAGGGCTGAAAAATTGCGCCTTAGCCACCGGTGGCGGCACCCAGAAACAAAAGTATTCTTACAAGCTATCAGCATGATCATTGAGGAGGAAGAGGATAGTCACTCAGCATAACAGGATAGCCACTCAGCATCAGCATAGGCATAGACTTGAAGGGATCTGACATTTCAAAAAAATGTGAAAAAAAAAAAAAATATGAAGGTCAGTCGATTGACCGAGTTGGTGGACAGGCACACCCTGTGATCGGTTACAAAGCCTCCAGCAGCACTGAATGTGCGTTCTGAAAGAACGCTGGATGCAGGACCAGTAGCTCAATTGCATACTGTGCAAGCTCTGGCCAGTGATCCATCCTCAAGAGCCAATAACCCAGAGGATTTTCGGTGGGAAAGGTATACAAGTCAGATCTTGCCCATAGGTATTCCTGCACCATGCAAAACAGACGCTGGCTATGGTTGCTGGAACCGATCATACCTTGGGGCTGTGGACTAAAAAATTGTCTGAACGCATCGGTCAGACGGCCAACTTCTCCACCGCTCCTTCTTTGACTGACCGAAGCCTCGGCAACACGTTGTCCAGGAACAGGAGTTTGTAACCTCCCAGTCTCTGGGAACACATTGCACAGACCTTTCTGCAAGGCCTCCCGAAGATGTTTCATCCTCTTCTCCCTCTGCGGCGGCAAGATAAGGTCTGCAACCTTACTCTTGTAACGTGGATCAAGGAGGGTTGCCAGCCAGTATTGATCCCTCTCCTTGATACCATGAATACGAGGATCCTTCCGCAGGCTTTGCAGGATCAGGGAGGCCATGCAGCATAGGTTTGCTGAGGCATTCGGTCCGGAGTCCTCTGGGTCACTAAGGACGACATGATCCACAGCCACCTCCTCCCAGCCACGTACAAGTCCATGGGTTTATTGGGACTGTAAATGATCCCTTAAAGACTGCTGCTGATGCTGAGTGCCAGGCTCAACCTCCATGCTGACACAATCCTCCTCCTCCTCGTCCTCTTCCTGTGTGATCGGTGGGAACACAGGAACACTGTCTGGATAAAGGGGGCCTTGAGAGGTAAGGAAGTCCTCCTCTTCCTGCCTCTGTTCTGCCTCAAGTGTCCTGTCCATTATTCCACGCAGCGTGTGCTCCAACAGGTGGACAAGGGGGACAGTGTCACTGATGCATGCACTGTCACTGCTCATCATCCTCGTGGCCTCCTCAAATGGTAACAGGACAGTGCATGCATCCCTGATCATGGCCCACTGGCGTGGGGAAAAAAACAAGCTCCCCTGACCCTGTCCTGGTGCCATAGTTGCACAGGTACTCATTGTTGTCCTCTGCTGCATGTGCAGCCGCTGCAGCATGGCCAACGTTGAGTTACACCTGGTGGGCATGTCACAGATTAGGCGGTTCTTGAGCAGGTTAAATTCCTTTTGGAGGTCAGCCAGCAGAGCACTGGCATTGTATGACCGGCGGAAATGCACACAGACTTTCCTGGCCTGCCTCAGGACATCCTGTAAGCCCGGGTACCTGCCCAAGAACCGTTGCACCACCAAGTTAAGGACGTGAGCCAAACAGGGCACATGGGTCAGTTGTCCCTGTCAGAGGGCGGAGAGGAGGTTGGTGCCATTGTCGCAAACCACCATTCCTGGCTTAAGTTGGTGTGGCTTCAACCACCTCTGAACTTGCCCCCGCAGAGCTGACAGAATCTCTGCTCCAGTGTGTCTCTGTCCCCCAAGCACACCAGCTCAAGCACCGCATGGCATCTTTTGGCCTGCGTACTTGTGTAGCCCCTTGAACGCCTACGGAGCACCGCTGGTTCCGAGGACAAAGCACAGGAAAAGGCCATGGAGGAAGAAGAAGAGGAGGGGGTGGAGGAGAGAGGTGTGTAAGAATCACCAGTAGTGGCATTTTGGAGGCGTGGTGGCGGAACAACCTCCAACACTACTGCACCTTGTCCTGCATCCTTCCCAGCTGCCAGCAGAGTCACCCAATGCGCCGTGAAACTTAGGTAACGTCCCTGTCCATGCCTGCTGGACCATGAGTCAGCGGTAATATGCACCTTACTGCTGACCGTCCAGTCCAGCGAGGCCAAGACATTGCCTTCCACATGCCGGTAGAGAGCCGGAATCGCCTTCCGTGAGAAAAAGTGGCGTTTGGGAACCTGCCACTGAGGAACCGCACATTCCACAAACTCAAAGGGGGCAGAGTCCACCAACTGAAAAGGTAGTAGTTGAAGTGCTAGCAATTTTGCCAAGCTAGCATTCAACCGCTGGGCATGTGGATGGCTGTGAGCGAACTTCTTTCTGCGGTGCAGCAGCTGGGGCAGGGAAATTTGCCTGGTACAATCATACGTTGGTGTACCGATAGCAGATTGCCCGCAAGTACTTGGCTGTGACACACCTAATTCTACACCTTCATTCCTCTCAGTGCAGGTCTCAGAGATGACTGAAGGTATAGTGGGGTTGGATATCCCAGCTGATGAGGAGCAAGGAGAGGTCCTCTTTGTTCTTTGGTGTGGGTCTTTTAGGTATGCTTGCCAACTAACTGCATGGCAGGTCAACATATGTCTGGTCAAGCATGTGGTTCCCAAGCGGGAGATGTTTTGGCCACGCTTGAGACATATGTTACAAATAGCAGCGGTGGGATCTGATGCACTCGTCTCAAAAAAGGCCCGCACTAAAGAACTTTTGGAATAACGCACAGAGACAGTAGTGCCCTGCACATGCGGAGCTCGGCGGTGTGATGCAGTCAGTGTGCTGCCATTAGGCTGGCCCCCTGGAGGGCATCCTGCCTCATTGGTGATGTGCCTCCTCCTCCTCCTCTCTCCTATCAGGCACCCACGTGGAGTCAGTGACCTTATCATCCCCTCCCTCCTCATCACTGGAGCAAACTTGGCATTATACTGCAGCAGGGGGAACATGACTGCCTGTTTGCTGTCCTTCTTGGGCACCCCCTCTGTCTGGGCTATTGTTACTGCCTTCCTCTAGCTAAGTACCATCATCGGAGCATTCAAAATGCTGGGCATCCTCCTGGGGCATGTACCCAACACTGTGGTCAAACAGTTTGGGGGACTCCTCAGGAGGACATGGTGGGGCTAGGGAAAGAGTGACTGATGCCATTGAGCCGAGGGAAGAGGCCGCATTGGCAGCTGCTTTGCCAGACAAAGTACCCTGAGCCTGGGTGAGAGAGGATGAGGAGGATGAGGACGGCTTGGTCATCCATTCGACCAAGTCTTACACATGTTGCGGCTCAACACGGCCAGCTGCCGAAAAAAAGGCCAAGCGCTTCCCACGGCCACGTGCTGATGAGGATGCACCGTGTCCACGACCAGCACTGTGCCTCTAGACACAGAGCCTGCTTGCCCTCTTTTATTGGCTTGTGACTGTCTGCCTCTCCTTGTTGGCCTTCCAAACATACTATTGGCCTGCAGTGAGATGTAGCTGCACAAAACTGGGATGTATATATATATATATATATATATATATATATATACCGATTTTACTGCAGCTAGCAGAATCAACTGCCTGCCTGTAGTATTATTAATATGAGAACTTGTCTTCAGGTAGCTATACTGTAGGTGCAACTGTGCAGGGTACACAGTACAGTAACTGGAAATATGTCAAGAGCCTACACAAGCACCTGGCTTCAGGTAGTTATACTGTAGGTGCAACTGTGCAGGGTACACAGTACAGTAACTGGAAATACATCAAGAGCCTACACAAGCCCCTGGCTTCAGGTAGTTATACTGTAGGTGCAACTGTGCAGGGTACACAGTACAGTAACTGGAAATACGTCAAGAGCCTACAAAAGCACCTGGCTTCAGGTAGTTATACTGTAGGTGCAACTATGCAGGGTACACAGTACAGTAACTGGAAATACGTCAAGAGCCTACACAAGCACCTGGCTTCAGGTAGTTATACTGTAGGTGCATCTGTGCACGGTACACAGTACAGTAACTGGAAATATGTCAAGAGCCTACACAAGCACCTGGCTTCAGGTAGTTATACTGTAGGTGCAACTGTGCAGGGTACAACTGTGCAGGGTACACAGTACAGTAACTGGAAATACGTCAAGAGCCTACACAAGCACCTGGCTTCAGGTAGTTATACTGTAGGTGCATCTGTGCAGGGTACACAGTACAGTAACTGGAAATACGTCAAGAGCCTGCCTTGTCTGCCAGCGAGGAATATATAAGGGAGATGCCTCCCCTCTGATCCAATATACTAGAGCACCATTGCTCATATGATGTAGATTTAGGGGGTCCTGTCCTGTCTGACCAAATCTTATTTAAGAAGTGTGAGATCTGATAGATTCTATACCTCTCAGTGGGCTGGCCGATGCAAGCACGCTTTTGAGCCGCAGATTATTTTCTATTCTGTGATGATGTTCAATTGACACCTGTAAGTAGACTACAATAAAAACGTGTGTTTTACCTATACGGGCTTCACTATTGTTACTTTCCTCTTATTGGGTTATCCTGCTGATGATCGCATTATTGACTCATCGTCCCATGTGAATCTTGAGTTCCTGGTGATATGTGACAACCTAATCTTTCTGTCCATGATGGAGTGTGCCAATTGGATTCACTGTTGAGCCTTTGAATTATATGAATACATTGCTTGCTTTTCATATCCTTCTGGTAAGCAGATTGACAGCACTTGGGTGTGGTGTGCTCTTCCCTTGCACATGGAAGTTTGGTGGAGGTTTCATCTCATCTCTACTCTTCATTGGCTTTTATGGACTATTATATTTATTTTTAAGATTTTGTCTTATTTAGCGCTGCATTTTTGATCTTTTGTATTTGTGTTTGATGAATCAACATACTATAAGAAAAGGAGAAATTGGCGCAAGATATCACCAAATCATGCAAAGGGAAAATGATAAATAATGAAATGAATTCACAATGCAAAAAAGTCTTTAATAGTCCCAAATGATGATATAAATTGCGGTATGGCAAAAAAGTCCCAAATAAAAAGAACTACAAAGTCAATAAAAACCAAATAAAAAATGATGCTGAACACTAGCGGCAGCTTCCCTGAGAGTTGAAGCAAACTCTGAAAGACAATAGTGGAAAAGAAAACAAGGTGCACCAATCTAAGTGCAGTATCAAAAAACAGGATTTAATCTAATTGATAAAAACAGCGGCCAAATGGCTACTCACAATGTTGCAGTAAAAACAGGCACATAAAAGCAAGGTGGGTGGTCCACAGACATCATGTCGGCTGCTTCCAATACGATCTGAGGGTGTTTCAGAGCACTGGGGAGAAGCTGTCCGCAATGTAGGTCTTCAGCTGGTCAGTGCTGGAATGGAAGGGGGGAGAGGAACCCAAGTGTCTGCACGGTGGGACTAGCAAAGGGATCGGCCGATAGCCCAAGACACAGGAACCAGAAGGAAACCAGCGTGGAGCGCACCGGATACTGGAGGATGAAAAGCGGAAGTGTCGTGTGGACGTGTCAGATGACACATTTCAATGCATCCGCATTTTCCTCAGATCTATTAGGCTGATAGAATAGGCTGGGTTTATATAGAAGTACTGGGAGCTGTCGCTACGTGACGGCGTGACCCCGACCCGGAAATGGTGATAGTATTACTAGGAATCAAGGGAGGGACCACAGCAATGAGAATAATATAAATGGGGAATCATACCAAGGATGAAAAAGAATAAAAAATGAAAAATGGAGAAAAAGAAGAAAAGAAGAAAAAAATATAGAAAAAATGATAAGAATAAAATGTAAAAAATAATAAATGTGAAAAATAAATGTAAAGAATAAAATAAATAAATAAATGGCTGAAAAATAAAAAATATATGTAAAAAATGAAAAATTAAAAAATAATAAGAAATATATATAAAAATGAAAATAAAAAGAAAAAAGAAAAAAAGAAAAATATGAATGTAAATATAATAAATGAAAAAATAAATAAATGAAACAATAAAAAGTATGTATATATACTATTAATGAAGATAATGATTAAATAATAAAATTATAATAGAGAAAAAGAAAATGAAAATTATAATTAATGAAAATGAAAAAAGATAATGATAAATAAAAAACTATGAAAAATAATAATGAAGAACTATAAAGATGAAATAATCAGAAAATCAAAAGATCAAAAACTGCTAAACCAAAAAATGAGAACCTGTAAAAAATGATAATAGATAGAATTAAAGAAAATGAAAAATATAGATAAAAAAGAAAAAAAGAGAAAAAATATATATAAATGTGTGAACCAGAAAAATATAATATTTTATACATTAAAGTATATATAAGAAGAATGGGCTGGTGTAGAAAAAAGCCCATGTGCAAGATATGGCAATATGAACAGTTACTGAGACAATTATTAAATATACGGAAAACTAGAAATACAAAATGGGCCAATGAGCTAGTAAACTCAACATGACAAACCAGAATGTGTGTATAATAAGGATGGGGCCTTAAAATGAGAGTCATCAAGACAATAGTGTATGATAAATATCTCCAAACCAGAAGCACCAAAAGATGGTAATATTCAAGAATCAGAAGTCAGGAAACTATTATATAACTGTATTAATCTCTATCTCTTCGTTCAGGCCATTGGGTGTCATACTGTTTAAAGTATATATCCAGAAAGTTTCTTGCCTACATAGGCGTTGGAATCTTTCTGCTGAAGAGAAATGGTCTGGTATGGATTCAATGACCCATACGTTTAGATCAGAAATATTTTGTTGATGATGAGTAGTGAAGTGACGTGCAGTACTGTATTGAGGATTGTTGGCTTGCACTTCTCTTCTGTGATCTCCAAACCTAGCACGTAGGGTTCTAATCATTCTGCCCACATAAAAGAGTGGAATCAACAAACTATGCTGGCTGCTTACTATATGTATATTTATCTCAGTTAGAGCAGATATTTGTTCACCTTTTTTTTAAATTTAAGGAAATTAAGGAATTACTTTGATAGGGAAAAGGGTAATAGGATAGTAGAATGATAGGGACTAGAGACGGAAAAGGAAAGACCCTAGATCAGACCAGGAAAGTTAGGAAAGTCAAGATATGTTCTTGGAACGTGCGGGGGATAAGGGACCCATCTAAAAGGCAGGCATTTTTTTTTCTGTGGCTAGTAGGGGCGGTTCTGGAATACTTTGCCTGCAGGAGACACACCAATTAGTGTCTTAGAACATAAGAAATATAGGGTGCAATATCATTCAACTCACACCTCCTATTCAAGAGGGGTGAACTTTGATAGATTCCGGAGTGGTTTTTTACCTGCAGGCAAAGTAAGGTAGTTGAGATTGGAAGGTATATTTTTCTTTTTTGTGTGATCGAAGATAGAGAATGTGTGTTAGCCAATGTATATATTTCTCTGCCATTCAGTACGGAAATTCTATGTGATTTGATGAGGTTCATCGTGGACAAGCTGGGAGTGCCAGTTATAGTGGCAGGAGATTTTAATATGACTATGAATACGAACTTAGATGGGTTTCCGCAGAGGGCTCCTGCCAATGAAGCATCTAGTGGCCTGTTGTTCCGATTCTGTGAGGAGACAGGATTGGTGGATATATGAAGGAGGTGGCATCCGGGGGGCAAAACAGTACTCCTGCCATTCTAGAACACATTCTACCTTGTCCAGGATCGACCTTGTATTGTACAATGAAGAAGACTTGAAGATAATGGAGGAGGTAGATTACGAGCCAAGGGGATCTCGGACCATACACCGGTAGTTTGTTCAATAAAAATAGGGATGAATTATAGCAGGGGGGATTGGAAGATAAACCCCTTCTGGCTGGGGATAATCGAGGATGCCGGGGAGATTGCAGCCAGCCTGAGGGAGTTTATAGATCTAAACTCAGGGACTGTGTCATTAGGAATAATTTGGGACACCCTGAAAGCGTTTTTGCGGGACATGCTGATACAAAAAATATCCAATGTCAAAAGGCAATCACAGGCTAAAGAAGCTGTGACGAGAGAGAAAGTGAGGTGGGCAGAAATGCGGTATGTGGAGGCACCGTCCTCCGACAGATATGGCGAGTGTGTGGAGAAACAAGAAGAATATAAAAGATTAGTTCTGGTGAAAGTAGAGAATAAAAAACTATTTCAGAGGCAGAGTTTTTTGGGGGGAGGGAGAACAAGTGGTGAGAATCTTGGCCTTAATAGCCAAGGCAAATAGCCCCCCCAGCTATTATATCAGCAATACAGGATAAGGAAGGTAAAATTAAAAGCACCACTCCAGAAATAGTAAATGAGTTTAAAAATTATTATGAAGATTTGTATAGCACGTCACAGATAAATGTAGAAGGGGAAATGTGGGACTTTTAAAAAAAAAACTTAAAATACCCCCACTGTCAAATGAAGATAGGGAGGGATTAGAGGCCCCATTGACACTTGAAGAATTACAAAAAGCAACAGCAAATATGGCAAACCAGAAAACTCCAGGACCAGATGGTTTACAATAGAAATTTATAAAAAATATGGGGATATATTGTTACGCAAACTTTTACAGGTGTTTAATGGAGCTGTAGGGGAAGGGAAATTATCCATGACAGAAGCAACAATAATTGTATTAGCAAAAGAAGGGAAAAATCAGTTAGAGATGGCCTCATATAGGCCTATATCCCTTTTATGCTTGGATGTAAAAATCCTTGCAAAAGTATTAGCAGCAAGATTGAATAAAATAATCAGTAAGGTGATACATCCGGATCAAACAGGCTTCATACCGGATAGATCTACAAGCCTGAATGTAAGGCGAGTTTATCTAAATATGCATATTCTGATAGAAAACGGAGGGAATGGAGCTATTCTATCACTAGACGCGATTAAAGCTTTTCATAGCTTAGAATGGCACTATTTGTGGAAGGTATTGGTGGAATTTCAGTTTGGACCCCAATTTGTCCAATGGATAAGATTATTATATGAGAGACCCAGGGCTAAGGTAACAATAAATGGGGAGTGTTCTGACTGGTTCCAGTTGGAGAGGGGTACGGGACAGAGGTGCCCTCTGTCCCCCCTGCTCTTTGCCCTTGCAATGGAGCCATTAGCTATTGCTTTAAGAACCTCCAAAGAGTTACAAGGATTTAAAAGGAAAATGGGATAGGAAAAGGTCACTATGTTTGCAGATTACGTCTTGCTGTTCCTTGGGGACACGCATTCCTCTTTGGAGGCTGCTGTGAGATTGGTCAAAGACTTTGGACATGTAGGGTGTGGAATCATCTACCTCTCTCAGTAGCTGGACGGAGCAACTTAATTAAGATGGTGTGGATGCCGCAAATATTATATGTAATACATAACTCGTCAGTATGGATCCCAAAACATTGGTTTAAAAAACTAGATAGAGTATTCAGAGAGTTAATTTGGAAGAACGGAGCAGCAAGGATCTGCTTACAGGCACTACAGCGGCCGAGGGAGGTAGGGGGCCTGGCACTGCCAAATCCAAGGTATTATTTTCTGGTGGCACAATTACAGTATATGAGGGGAAGCAATTTATCAATAGAAAAGGAGGTAGGAAATAAGCTGTTTTATTTATTTCAGGTACTTATATAGCGCCCTCAATTTATGCAGCGCTTTACATATACATTATACATTCACATCAGTCCCTACACCCTCAAGGAGCTTACAATCTAAGGTCCCTAACTCACATTCATACATACTAGGGACAATTTAGACAGGATCCGGAGGAAACCCACGCAGACACAGGGAGAACATGCAAATTCCAGGCAGGTAGTGTCGTGGTCGGGATTCGAACCAGCGACCCTTCTTACTGCTAGGCGAGAGTGCTATCCACTACACCACTGTGCTACTGAATGATACTGGTCATAGTACAGTAGTGGGGGTGGTGGAAGCAGATTCCTTTAGATCTAGATGTCCAACAACCCAATTAATGGTGAGGATTTGGTTAACTGCCAGGACTATGTTGGGTCATGGCGAATTTTCCGAGTTTTCTCCTATATGGGATAATAAAAAGCTAAATGAAGGCAATGGGGAAAATAGAGGAATGGGATTGGAAAGGCATCCACTACCTAACACAGTTGTACAGGGCAGGCAGATTGAAATCATTTCAAGAGATAAGCGAAGAATATGATCAAATCGATTATTTTACAGATACTTACAAGTCAGATACTTACAAGTCAGGCATGCCACAGATACACAATTTAGAGGGAAGGTACCAGAGTTGAGTGAAATGCCCTCTCTCAGGAAACTGGTCAATGCTGGAAAATCTAAAGGGTTAATATCTGATATGTATGAGCATATAAGGGGAGCAGGCAGGAAGGAGAGGTGGAACATGATAACAGGGTTAAGTGGGAGAAGGATGTGGGGCCAATAACAGAGGAGCAATGGAGACGGGTCCTGGCATTAGGACCTAAGGTCTCGCTCTCCCCCTCATAAATTGTATTCCACTTATACCTGGTACATAAGTCTTATTATACACATGCAAAGTAGCTGTTCATGTTTGGGAGGAGGCCGAATGCAGAATGCCAAAGGTGCGGGGACAGGAGGGGTGACTTGGTACACATGATCTGGCGATGTCCCAAACTACATAGGTATTGGAATGGAATAATAGGAAAAATAAACTCTGTGTTTGGGACATCACTGGATACGGAGGACAAGGTGTGCCTTTTGGGTCTAATAGAAGAGGAAGGATTACTGGGATCCACACATATAGCAATAACCAGATGCTTTTTTCAAGGAAGGAAATTAATTGCATATAAATGGCAGGATAAAAATCTCCCAACAGTAGCAGAATGGGTGAAAGTGGTAAAAGACACGATTGGGAAGGAGAAATATAAATAGATATAAGAAGAGGGGGAAGCAATGGCTAGAGTTGGAATAATTTGGAACATTTAGATATGATTGATTAAGAGAGGAAGTATGGGTGAGAATGTAAGTTGTATGCGAGGAATATATGGGGAAAGGGAAGGGAAGGGGGAGGGATAGGAAGATAAAGGAGAAAGTATGGTTTGTTTCCTCGCTCCTTCTGTTTTTTCTCTCTTTGCACTTGCACCTTGTTTTCTGAAATGTACATTAACATTAAGTAATGTTGTTATAAGAATGGAAAACAAATGCAGTTTCTCAATAAAAAGTATATAATAAAAAAAGGCCTCAAATATGTCCTTAGGTGAGATGGTGGAGATGGTGGACATCTTGAGGACGACCGACTATGATGGGAAGCATGGACCGTACCTAAACCCAAATGTGAGAAAGGCCAAGATCATGACGAAAGTTGTGAAGAGTCTGCACAGAAATCTTGGGGTAAAAGATCAAAGGAGCAATTGAGGAAACACTGGTCAGACCTGAAACTGAGGGAGCAGGATCAGTATAGAAGGATCAAGAAAGTGCTTCAAAAAAATCAGTACTTGTCGTGTGTTCTTCTTCTTATTATTATTACTTGCATGCTGCGCCATGTGATTTTCTTTACTTTAGAACATTTTAAAATGGCAAGTTTCAGGTTATTGGGCACAGTAATCATTCGTAGTAAACATTGTTCGCTCATTAAATACAAGGTTTTGGGCAGATACAGGTTAAATACATTTGGTCATGCCTAAATATCTGTGTTAATGTATACCTTTGTTTCCTTCTCATAGGGGAACAAAGACTCGGAGGACAACACTCAACAGAGGACACCAGGAACCCCCCACCTGATAAAGAAGGGGAACTCCAAAAAACAACACACCCTGAGAATCTGAAGGAAGGAGAGGTGGAGGAACTTGGCGAACTTGTCACCACAACAGGTGAGTGTCTGACACTCCAGCTTCAGGTAATATATGTATGCCTGCATATTTATAATACCTGTTTTTGCAAAAATTTTAAGGTGATTTGCTGGTTGTGGAAGAGCAAGCTGAACATTTCACAAGTGACAGCGCACAAAGGCTCATCCACAACATCATGACATGGAATCGTGAAATTGACATCATAAGAAATAAACTAAATTTTATGGAGCAACAAATGAAGAACATGATTGATGTGTTGGGGAGAATTTTAAAAATCTTCAAAATGCAACCATTTTAAGAATTGTTTGAAAAAATATATCTTTTGATAATTATTAAAAGCCAAATTTTGAAGATGCACACAGTGTGTTAACATGTGCTATCTGCCATCAGGGGAGATCAATGTACGCATTTGGTGGGTGCAACCCCTTCCTCACAAATGAAGTAGGTGAGAGGAAGGGGTTGCACCCCCAAAACACGTCCATTGATCCCCCATGATGGGAGATAGCACATGTTGACATTAGTCATGGGATCAAGAGGAAAATACCCATTTTGTATCCCAATTTGTGTGCATCTTCAAAATTTGGCTTTTAGAGGGGTGACATCACCCCATCTGATGAAGGCAATATCAAGACACTTTGGACACTAGAATGTCTGATATTGCCTTCTGTTTTTCTACGTTGAACTTTGTAAGTTCCAGAGTTTTGTATGTTATGTTATTAAACATGCCTATTTAGAACAAAAATACAAAAATTAGAACAAAAAAACAAAAAAAAAAAAAAAAAGTTGTAAACCAAAATTTTATAAAGCACATGTGTGAATGTGCACACAGTAAAAAAAATGATAATCAACAATGTGTGGCTTCTTATTTCAATGCTCAATACCATTTTTTAAGTAATTTTGTGTTTACAGTGGCAATGGGGCTTATTTACTAATGGAAAAACCACTTGGCACTACAAGTGCACTAGGAGAACCTAGGATACAGCCAAAAACAAACACAAGCAATAAAGAAAATTCGAGATTTTAACAGATTTTGTTTTGGTTTTATTACAAAAAGTTTTAAACATTGTCTGGCATAGCAATGGCCCCCCTACCCATAAAATAATTCACATATTTCTCCCGAACTTCATGGGCGCTTTGGGGGGCCAAGCCAGTATGGCCAGTATCCAGGCCCGTCAGAGGATTCTTGGTAATAAGTCCGGCTTCAGGCCCAACTGATGCTATATAATTTGTTGAATTTTTTTGTAAATAATTGTGCAGTATGCACCATGTCAGGGTGATATGATTGAGTTTGTAGTCCGCCATATGGATTGCTGTCAGAAACAGGCTGGCCATTATCCCGAAGGCATTCTCAACAACTCTTCTGGCTCTGGCCACCCTCCTCTCCGGGGTGAGGGTCCTTTGGGGGAATGCTTCGTCTGCAATAAAGACAAAGGGAAGTCCTTCCACGTTATCCGCATCAGGTGACAATGCCAGGCCACCTCTCTGGAGATGCTGGTAAAACTCAGTCTGGGTGAAGACTCTTCCATCCAACATCCGGCCATTCTTCCCCACGTCCATATACAGGAATTCATATTGTGCCGACACCACCGCCATTAACACTACACTATTAAACCCCATATAGTTATAATAGTAAGACCCCAAATGGGGTGGTGGCATGATGTGGACATGCTTCCCATCTATAGCCCCTCCACAGTTGGGAAAGTCCCAACGGTTGGCAAAATGGGAGGCCGCAGTCTGCCATTCCTGTGGCGTTGAAGGAAACTGTGGAGTCAAACAAGAAAAAAAAAATATAAGTACTTTTGCACATAACATTGCAAGCAGATTACACAAAAAATATTCTTATACAACATCAGTAGAACATTTATTTTAAGGAGTATTTAAAGACAAAAATATAAGGCCCACTTATCAAATTCCCCCCTCTGATGGCCCATTGATAACATTTGGAGGGGGCTTATAAATGAATTTTGAGGACATACATAACATTTGGACACATTTTAGGGGGTGTTTAGGGTAAAGCACTACAATGGAGCTGACAATATACATTGTTAAGTGACTAGGCGAGGTGTGTATGGGTCCAGGATAGCATGCTGGGGAGGTTAGTGAAGGAAAATATGCATGAAAGCCAAAAAAGGAGCATTAAAAGCTTACAGCATGCATGAGAACAAAGGGGACATTCACAGCATATTACAATCATGGTAATTAGGGAATGATGAAAGAAATACAATACATTAGCATACATTAAATACATAGAATGTGATGTTAAAGGAGAAAACTTACCCTAATATAAACCTTCTGCAGGACCTGTATGATGGCAGAACAGGTCTCTGGGATAATGATACCCAGAGCCTGGGGGGAGATGCCTGTCGAGAACATGAGGTCCTGTAGGCTTCTCCCAGTCGCCAAGTGCTAGCCTCTGCTCCGGGGTGATTGCTTGCCTCATGCAGGTATTCTGCCTGCTGATATAAGGGGTCAGCAAAGCCAACAAACGGTGAAAAATGGGGTCCGTCATCCTGAGAAAGTTCCTGAAATCATCAGGATTCTTCTCGTGGATCTCACAAAGCAAAGGTATGTGAGAGAATTGGTCATGCTGGAGCAACCAATTCTTGGTCCATGAACTCCTCCCCGCCCTGTTCATGGACTGGACTTGGGTCAAAGAATGAACCCCAACACCAAGCCCCTGCATAGCACAAACTCTACGATGAGTATGTACCTGCAACATGGCTTCAAAACTGAGCTGAAAATCAGCAATGAGCAGACAAGAACACACTGAAAAAACAGATACGAACTGCCTATGCACTGAAAAGCAGATACAAACCCACAAGCACAAACTGAACAGCAGTTAAACGATCTGAAAAAGCTGGAGTCTAAAAAGCACGAATCATCTCTAACCAAACTTCTACTAACACGAGATAAACACGAGATTAGCAGAAGGCACCCAAAGGGTGGCGCACTGGGTATTGAACTTCCGTTTTATAGTTCCGTCGTACGTGGTGTACGTCACCGTGTTCTTGACGGTCGGATTTTGGTGTGATCGTGTGTACACAAGACAATTTCAGCGGAATTCCATCAGAACTCCGTTGGAAAAACCTTCGTGTGTACAGGACATGAGTTTAATTCATTGACCAGGGAAGATCTCCCCTGAAGAGAGTTGAAAAATCTAACCATAAATGGGGCCAAATAAGGACCAAATTTCCTATAATAACCCACCGAGAAACCATCGGGTCCCGGGGCAGAGTTTGTCTTGGAAGACTTGATTGCCTCAAGAATCTCCTCTGAGGAGATGGGTGCGTCAAGAAGTTTCCACTGCTTGCTTGATATTTTGGGCAGGTGTATATATCGTGAAGGAAGGATTCTAGTTTACTAGGATTGGTGGAGGGGGATCAGTATAAATCTTGGAATAAAATCATGGAAGGTTCCCATGATCTTAATAGGGTTTTGGGTCAGATCGCCAGATAAGGTGCGGATTTTGGGAAAGGATAATGTGCGGATTTTGGGAAAGGATAATGTGCGGATTTTAGGGCTAAGTTTAGTTGCTAATTTAGAGCCAATCCTATCTTTTTGTGAGTAGAATTTTTTCACCGGTCCATCTTAAATGCTTTTCAGCCATAGTAGTTAGTGCTAGGTTAAGTTTTACTTAAGCAGTATCCCTATGGGTCAGATTCTCAGGAGTGGGATTGTTTTTGTGATGTTTACTGGACTGGAGGAATTCCTACATCAATTTCCTTATTTCAGTTCCATGTTCGCGTTTCAGCTGAGCAGAGATCTGGATACATTTCCCTCTCATCACTGCCTTATGAGCCACCCACAATATTCCTGGAGAGACCATGTCATTGTCATTCTCTGTGAATTACTCTTTAAGAGAGTTTTTTTAAAAATCGTCCAATGCGCAGCATTGCTCAGAAGGGCCTCATTGAGGCACCATTTAAATGGGGCTCCTAACTCCCGAGGGGCGTCTGAAAGATAACGTCACAATTGAGTGGTCTGAATAAGCCGTGTCTCGGATTTTGGATGGGAGAACCAATGGAATTGCAGAAGATTGTAAAAAGATGTGGTCTAGCCTGGCATGAGTGCTACAGTATGAGTAACCGAGTAGCATGTATAATCTTTTGCATGCGAGTTAATTTGCCTCCATATATCTACAAGTCCGTTTGTGTGCAACAATTGTGCTATTTTAAGGCTTTTTCTTGGGGGATGCTTGGGCTGTGGAGTGGTCAAGTTTGATTTGTCTAAAGAGAGGTCAAAAGGAATATTTGAATACCCTCCCAGAATTACCATTCTGGTAAAAAACAGTTTTACAGTGTGTATCATTCTGTCAAAAAATTTTCCCTGGCCCGATTAGGAGTGTAGTATGATACAAATGTGTAGAAACCTCCATCTATCGTGCCAACTACCAAACAAAGCAGCCTTCAGGGTCTCTAAAAACCTTAGTGGGAGAAAAATTAATACGTTTGGAGAAACAAATTGCCACTCATTTTATTTTCTGCGTTTGCCAGATAGAATCGTGGGAAACTCCTATGGATGAATGAGGGAGTGTATGAGGCTGGGCAGTGAGTCTCTTGTAAGAGTACCACCTCATCTTTTAAGGTGCGTTATAGTTGGAGTAATTTTTTACATTTTACAGGTGAGTTAAGTCCTTGTACATTATGCGAGACAATCTGTAATTTTAAATTATGGGGATCTGCACTAGTCATGGATCAGAGGAAAGGCAAACTCTAAAGATGACAAATATCTCACCACAAGAGGATTTGTTCTCCGACAGTGCGATACTTCTACAAAGGTTGTGATGTCCCGTTTCAGTGAGTGGAAGATGGTGGAGCTCCAGGAAGTCCTTGTTAATAAAGAAAAGCGAGTGTCCAGAGGGAAGACAAGCAGATAGATAAAGAGGGAAAAAGGAAAAAGAAGGGTAGACATTAGTAAACAAAATATACAATAAAACCCACTTCCTGCCCCGTACCTGTAGCACAAGAAATTTCCCCCGGGTAGGGAGAAATAATCTGACCCTGAGAGGAAAATGATGAGCCTCTAGGCGTCAGAGGGGGGTGAATGGCAAACGCTCCGGTCACCCCATCTTTTAAAAATTAAATATAACTGTTTAAAGTCAGAGCCACAATTATGCTACTAAGACAAAAATTGGAGCACTGCAGGCACCCCTACGCCCTTCCCCACCAACAATGAGCCACCCCACATGATAAAAGAACATGGGGTCACCAGTCGCCAACCAAGTAGGATGCAAGGATAACCACGAGGGACCAACATTAACATTTGCATGAGATATTCATAAATGACTTGTTGTAGGGGGACAAACCTGTTTGTAACAGCCCCTTTTGAAACTCTAGGGGTTCAAGCTAAACACCACTATGGTAAATTGAAAGGAGTAGAGATTGCTTTGCTATATACTAAAAAGTCAGATTAACGATAAAACAGTGAACATGCAACCGTAACCAATGGCGGATCCTTGTAAGTTCCTCGTAAGTTCCTGTTCCCAGAAAGGGATCCCTTAGTCTTTCTGGAACCTACTTCATGTCATTCAGGGTGCCAAAAAATGGATAGTGAGGAGGGTATGCCACCCTAAAGGGTAGTTCCAAATAGAACTGAGCTAATAAACAGGGCTTGTTGTTCAAATGTCTGTATCATGGGGCGTGAGAGTCCCGTGACCTCTTTGGTTGCTGCTTCTGCCAAACCGGAATTAGAGGACTCGGTGGAGAAGGACGTTTGGAAGATGGGGCTCCTCTGTTGGATGGTGGTTGTGGCAACTCCTGGGAGATCAAGCCCAACTGCAGAAGCAGATGTTCGCCTTCCAGAAAAGATGAGAAGGAGTGGGCTTTGTTCCGATATGAAAAATTCAGACGCACCGGGAAGGACCATCTGTAGGTGATATACTTCTGGGCCAGAACCTGTAGCAGAGGTTTGGGGGATCGACATTTTTGGACTGTGAATTCAGAAAGATCTGGACCCGAATGACCCATGATCACAAGATCTTTGGAACTGCGAGACAATTTCATTACCTCCTCTTTCACGGTGTAGAAATGGGCTTTACTATAATATCTCGAGGTGGACCACCAGTGCGTAAGGGTTGTAAGGCTCTGTGTGCCCTATCAAGTTCCAATCGATGGTCTGAGATGTCAGGGATCAGGGTCTTAATAAACTTGCTGACTGCTGGCTAGACCTCTTTTACCGGTTCTGGAAGACCATGGATCCTGAAATTATACAGTCTGTTTCTAGTTGGTCCTGAAGATCTGAGATTCTAGCAGAGTTCTGGTTTATTCTGGCGACCGCCTAGTCTGCTCTTTTTTCTATGACTTCTGTCCACACCCATATTTTCTGTAGATCTGCATGAATTGTGGCGGGGATCTGCACTGCTGTTTGGGCGAGACCCCTGGAGAGCATATTAGAAAAGGCAGACATCATGGATGAAAAGTCAGTCGGGTATGGGTCAATCATGCACCTCCTGCTCCCATGTCCCAGGGGTGGCTAAAAGATTCCCCATAGGAGTGAGATTTAGGCCTCCCACTGATCTCCCGATCAGAGATTCTGTGGATGCAGGGGGAGGAACAGGTTGCTGGCCACCCTGGGAAGAATCAACTCTTTTTGGGCCATTTCCCAACAATTCTGGTGGCCTAGTCTACTTGCTGATATAACAGCCTTCGTAGCTGCCTGTTCCGTGTGTGCTCAGAGTAAGACTCCACGACACCTTCCAGTGGGCCTCCTACAACCCATACCCAATGGAGAGAGGCCCTGGACCCACCTGTCTATGGATTTCATTGTGGAGTTACCCAACTCCCAGGGCAACACAGTTATCCTTGTGGTGGTTGACCAGTTCTCAAAAATGTCTCATTGTATTCCACTTAAGAAGTTGCCCACTTCTAAGGAACTGGCTGCCATTTTTGCTCGGGAGATCTTGGACCCTCAGTCTAATGGGGCCGCAGAACTAGCCAATCAGTCCTTGGAGCAATTCCTCAAGCCTGGTGGTCCTCCAAGCGGGAGGGGTCATTGAGGAGGGGGTACTGTAAGGGCTGGGCCCAGCCCTTCCTTCTCTGAGCTGGCCGCTCAGCTGTCGGCTAATTGCCAGCTCCTAGATCTCCACAGTGACTCACCTGTTGATGATCCTGCTCGTCGGTTCTGCCTACTTAAGCCGTCCAATCCAGATTAGGGATGAGCTTTGAGTTCGAGTCGAACTCATGTTCGACTCGAACATCGGCTGTTCGCAAGTTCGCCGAACAGCAAACAATTTGGGGTGTTCGCGGCAAATTCGAATGCCGCAGAACACCCTTTAAAAGTCTATGGAAGAAATCAAAAGTGCTAATTTTAAAGGCTTATATGCATGGTATTGTCATAAAAAGTGTTTGGGGTCCTGGGTCCTGCCCCAGAGGACATGGATCAATGCAAAAAAAAGTTTTAAAAACGGCCGTTTTTTCGGGAGCAGTGATTTTAATAATGCTTAAAGTGAAACAATAAAAGTGTAATATCCCTTTAAATTTCGTACCTGGGGGGTTTCTATAGTATGCCTGTAAAGGGGCGCATGTTTCCCGTGTTTAGAACAGTCTGACAGCAAAATAGCATTTCAAAGGAAAAAAGTCATTACTCGTGGCTATTAATGCATTGCCGGTGTTCTGACAAGAAGTGTCCCCCTATTGGATAGTGTCCGCTCCGTACTGCGCAGGCGCAGCGCTTGCACAGTATGGAGGACAAGGAGACGCCGAAAGTCTCCGAAGTTGACCAGCTGACCATCAGCTGTACACGGCGCTCCATCTGCGTTCCACCTGCACATGAACCAGGAAATGACGTAGTGTGCGTGGCGCCGTCGCACTGTATGTCACTAGCGATTGCTGCACTTGTAGGCTTGACTGCTACCATTAGCCGGTTTTATCACGCACCCAGCTTGGTGTATGGCCTATTGGTTATTAGTACAAGCCCCCTGGGACTATTATTTTCAATATTATTTTCAATTTTATTTTGATTTTGATTTTTACTTTTGTTTTTATTTTGGATCCAGTATTTTTAATTTTTAATAAACAATACCTAATTTACTACACTATGGGAGTCCACATCTCTTTCCTTTTATGAGGAATCAACTACAGATCATACCACTTGATATATGAAGAAATGAAGTATATCCCTGGTATCATAACAACTATGGTGGAGTGACTGCAGTGGGTGCAACCATATGCGTATTGCCCCTGTGGGGGTGAGTGGATTCAGTGAGTGGGGACCCTGGAGGGGGAGCACAGAGTCACCAGAAGATTTTGAGAGCACCTAAGTCACCATTTTGTGTCCTATGTCACATTGTTTGAAGACAACTATATGCACAGTTTATGGACTATTATTTGCACTTTTACCTTATGAACTCTTTTTGTATCTGCCACGGCTAGAGGAGTCACGGAAGTGGAGTGTGCCCGCTCTATGCGGTCATATTATTCATAACAGTCACATTTGTTTTTATATTTGGTTACATTTTAGGTGTCACTTATATATATGTGGTTTACAACCTACAGGTTGCCTGTTTTTCAACCGGTTTTTGGGTGGTAATAGACATTACCTGAGAAACTGTAGCATGACTTTGATAATTTGTTCACTTTTGTAATAGATGTGGCACTAGTACCTATACTTTTCAGTTATATTTATCACATCAGAGGTTTAACACCATTGCCAGCCACGTATACTTATTTATAATCACGGTGGATTAGTTTTCATCTTTAGGTAGCGCCAATCACCCCATTCAACAGTCCTTTTTTTCTTACATCTAGAGACCCCCTAGGGGAACTCTATTAGGGGAGGCTGCACACCTATTGGGTATCCTAAGCGCAGTCACTTATCATTTACAACCTTGTCTTTGTACTCCTCACCTGGTTGCCACCACACACGCATGACACCATCTGAACCAAGTAAGTTTATCTTGGTCTCTTCAGACCACAGGACATGGTTCCAGCAATCCATGTCCTTAGTCTGCTTGTCTTCAGCAAATTGTTTGTGGGCTTTCTTGTGCATCATCTTTAGAAGAGGCTTCCTTCTGGGACAACAGCCATTCAGACCAATTTGATGCAGTGTGCGGCATATGGTCTGAGCACTGACAGGCTGACCCCCCCCACCCCTTCAACCTCTGCAGCAATGCTGGCAGCACTCATACGTTTATTTCCCAAAGACAACCTCTGGATATATCGCTGAGCACGTGTACTCAACTTTTTTTGTTGACCATGGCGAGGCCTGTTCTGAATGGGACCTGTCCTGTTAAACCGCTATATGGTCTTGGCCACCGTGCTGCAGCTCAGTTTCTTGGCAATCTTCTTATAGCCTAGGTCATCTTTGTGTAGACCAACAATTATTTTTCTCAGATCCTCAGAGAGTTTTTTGCCATGAGGTGCAATGTTTAACTTCCAGTGACCAGTATGAGAGAGTGAGAGCGATAACACCAAGTTTAACACACCTTCTCCCCATTCACACCTGAGACCTTGTAACACTAACGAGTCACATGACACTGGGGAGGGAAAATGGCTGACACTGGGGAGGGAAAATGGCTAATTGGTCCCAATTTGGACATTTTCACTTAGGGGTGTACTCACTTTTGTTACCAGCATTTAAACATTATTGGCTGTGTGTTGATTTATTTTGAGGGGACAGCAAATTTATACTGTTATACAAGCCGTACACTCACTGCTTTACATTATAGCAAAGCGTAAGTTTTTCAGTGTTGTCACATGAAAAGATATAATACAATTGTTACAAAAATGTGAGGTGTGTAATCACTTTTGTGAGACACTGTATATGTGAATGGTGTTATTTAATTCATTTTGTGACTAATGGGCAATTAAGTAATTTATTTATTTTACCTTGAGATGCATTTGATGTATTTGTATTCTATGGCAGTGTTTGCAACATGTAAAGTTACATTGTATTGTAGTGATAGTTCTGAATCCCACTCAGAATGTTTTCATGCATGAAAGATCCATAACGGCAGGGTTTGGGGGTCAGGTATACTAGAAGCTCTTTCAGCACCAGTCAACCCCTTTGAAAAAGTATTTTACAGATGAAACGTTGAGAGTGGAGCCTGATGCTGGGAAGAGCTTTGGATCAGTGAGGATGATTTACTAAAACTAGAGATTGCAAATTCTGATGCATCTCTGCATAGAAACCAATCAGCTTTCATTTTTTGGTCAAAGCTTAGAGTATACCTAAAGGCAAAACTTTTTTTTTAGTTTTGAATAGAATGGAGAGGTATTGGTGCTTTTGTAACATGTTACATGTTACACCCTAAATATGGGTGTAACATGTATCATGTTACAAAAGGTGAACTTATCCTTTAAGTCCAAGAGCCAGCAGACTCACTAACCAGTAGAGCATCTTTGGATATTAAAATGTTTTGATCACTTACATTACATCTCAGGCGCAATAAAGTAGTGTATTCAGAAGGTATTGGTTTTATTAGAATAATTATATGATTACCAATTATTTAAAATCCCTTATTTTACATTTTCTAGTTTGGACCATGCACAAATATAAATAAAAGATTTAAATTAGGAAAAAAACACCTTTAAAAAAATGCAATTTCAAAATACATTTAACTCCAATAATGCATATTTAGAAGTTCTAGTAACCACCCATCTCTTTTTGTTTCCTCTCACCGTAGGTTACTAATTGACGATCCATTAAAAATGGCATTGTCAGCTATAATCTGTGATTTTCTTGCCAAGTATAACTACTAATGAGCCTGCTATTCTATCAGGAGTAATAATTAGGTAAAACTCTTGGTACAATACTTACATGGAGGTCATTCATTCTACACAATAACCCTGAAGTCGTAATAATGAGACCCAAAAGACAAGCTAGTGAAATCAACCAAAGACTACATTCCTCTAACTTTGCTTTCGTATCAGCTGTTCATAAAGTAAATGGTTAGTACTTCAACATTTAAGCTTATTGGATCAGTATATTCTTAACTGTAAAACATGTTATTTTTTTTTACTTAGCTAGAAAGCAAACATGCAATATTTGTAAGGGAGATTGAACTGCAATAATAATACTGTTTATCTAACATATGACATACATATTATGAAGAATTACAAATACGATACACATAATATAAAGCTTTGACAATAAAACCTGGAATCTAATTTTGCACTCTCCTGTTTTAGTAAATCAACCCACAGTGTCCTCTTCTGTGGTCCAGTGCTGGTCCTCCTTCAGGCGAAGCCCAACTATATTCATCCCTTTGATGACCAGAGTATAAAATACATATCAACTAGGGGTGTGTCATCAAGCCATTCTGAACTCATAGGAGAAAAAAGAAAAGAACAATGCTCATGTCATTAAGTAAACCTATTTTTTTTCCTAAAATAAAAAACATGTTATACTTATCTGCTTTGTGCAATGGTATTCCACAGAGCAGCCCATGAATCTCCTCTTCTGGGGTCTTTTGCTGGTGCTCTCCACTCCTCCTTTTCTCTGAGTGCCTCCATAACAAGCTCCATGGAGAGAACATACTGTATTAAGGTAAAATAAAAAACTGTTGCTTTCAGAGCCACTTATCCATTTTTTGAAACGTATTTATTTTTATTAAAGAATCAGTTCACTTTAAAAATAAATTAGGTCGTGGGTGTAATCTCAGGCTTCTGCAGACTGTCAGTGTAGCGTATAAAGGCAAAAAGTTACTGAATGATTGGAAGCATCAATGAACTACCTAGAGAGCTCATCAGAGCTCTGGTAGTTCATTGAGAACTATAAGCTGTCAGCCCCAATGGTTGACAGTAGTTCTCCCATTCACAGAACTTTGTGAATAAATGACATGGCCAGCTGTCACAACAGGGACTCAAAGGGGTGTGGGGGCAGCTCTGTTAGTAACATGTTACATTATGCACCCTGAATATGAGTGTAACATGTTGCTAAAGTTGAACTTATCCTTTAAATAAAGTTTAAAGCATAATTCATACAAAAATATAAAAAAATATATATAAAATATAAAAAAAGGCCTATGCACAATACAAGCAATGAATAACAACTCCCAACCTAACTGTAACAGCAAATCTATTGTATGTCTAAAGACTAAAGCCAGCCATACACGGTGCAAATGTGCACAATTCCCCCATCAACACAAACAGTGTTGACAGGGGAATCCCTCCTGCTGAGTCATTGTATTCACTCGGCATCGGCGGAGGGGTACTGGGGAAGCCCTCCCTGATGGGAAAAAGTTAGTGATTATTGCTAGCGGCTATACCAGCCGTTAGCAATAATCTCATGCAAGATCTGGCAGGCTGGTTGTCCCCAAGTTCCCAAGTTGATCTATCTGTCCACTTGGTACATTCAACCTGCCCATACATGGTTCGAATCTCGGTTGGTTCCTGCTGTAACATGGTGCAAATTAAACTTCACCACTCCCCCCCCCCGTGACAGCAGACACAATATACATGGGGCTCCACCCACACAGCTGTGTCAATCATTCACAGAGATCTGTGAATGAATAGACTACAAGTTGCTTTTGTCATGATGGCATATAGGAAATGTAGTTTATTAATTTAAAGATCTGTGTATATGAATGACATGGCTGTGACCACACTCATAGTTCATATATACTTCCTCCATCGCTTCAACTAGAAGTTTATTCCTCTGTATGCATATACAGCTAAAGGAAGAGTCTGCAGCAGCCTGGCCTTGCACCAGCGATCCACTGATCATGGATGCAATGCTTTGCAGGCTTTAATGCTAAAAAAAATAATAAATACACTTTTTTACAAGTAAACATATGTGCATTTTTAAAGCAGAACTTCACTCAAAAGAGGAAGTTCTATTGTTTGCATCCCTCCCCCCTCCAGTGCCACATTTGGCACTTTTGAGGGGGAGGGCATTGCAGGTACCTGTTTTTCACTGATATCTGCTCCCACTTCCAGTCAGATGTGCCACAGTGATCTGAGGCCCCCTCTTCCCCTGCAGTCTTCTGGGATGTTTTAGAGGTCCCAAAGGACTATGGGACCCTTCACAATGTGCAGCATTGCTCAAGCATGCACAGTAGGAAACAGGCTGTGAAACCACAAGGCTTCACTACCCATTTCCCTTACTTGAAATACCACTGCCTGCACCAGAAGCTGATTGAAGAATCAGCTCAAATGCAGATGAGGACATTGCTGGATCCCTGGATGGGTAAGGGTCCTCATATTAAAAGTCAGCAGCTACAGTATTTGTAACTGCTGACGTTCAATTGTTGGGGGGGAGCCTGGAGCTCCTCTTTAAATTTACGTAAAAGGTGGACTTTGCTTTTAAAACAGTATGTTAGACTTTCATAGATGGGGCTGTGATTTCTCTAAACATTTGAAGAACAATGGTTTACTTCTTCAGGATAATGTTGATGAAGATCAATAATAATATATAACATTATGTTAGTGGCAAAATCCAAAACATTAATTTCATATTGGCACAGGACCTGTATAAACTGGTTGCCCTATTTAGACCAGGGAATAAATCTACCACATTTCAATTTGCAATAGTAAGTTATCCCAATTACCTCTCCTTTTTCCCCTAGATGCCTAGATGTCTAAAGATACTTTCTATGGTGTTTTTAACAGCATACCTATATGGCCTGGCCGTGGATGCAGTTCCATGTTGTTGTATTCTTTGTGGACTTTTTCCCCCAAGACTTTTGCTGCCTGATGTTTTAAACTGGTGGCTGCTATAGACTTTTTTTTTGCAAGGTTCTGAGCCAAATAGTATAATGATGTATGTGTAAAGGGTGGCTTACTGTAATGTGTTGAGGAGAGGAAATGAATGGATTGGATTATGCCACTAATATACTGTTATATATTATATGCATATTTCATCCACATTCTCCTGAACAGAAAATGTGTAGATAAATTACAGCCCTAACTACAGAAATCCAACAAGCTGTATTAAGTGCACACTGATTTAACAGTCATTTACCATTGTGTTGGAGGACCATTGTTAGAAGTTATTATTCATTGCTTGCAATGTACTGTAATGTGTATGGGCCCTTTTAATTTCAATTTCACATTTGGGATATTAGTTTCCTTATAAATCATATATGATGTTTCAGGTACATCATTAACCAATCTGTGTTCATATGTCACGTGAGACCTCTGCTCGGTCTATTTATTATATCTACATATGTCCTTAATAAACCTTAGTTTAAACAATTAGGGTTAGGGCATTTAGAGAAAGGGAAAATATAAAACTTTTGAATTAAGGTTTCAATAACATAACGCAGTCAAACAATAACAGAATTAAAGAACACAGTCAATATATGTAAATCAAGTTTCTGGTTTGGTAGTAGAATACGATTAAGTCCTAGAGAATATTTTGTACCATTCTGACCAAATCTTCCATCGAGAGCTGGCCTCTTGGTGCCTGCCTTGTGTGGAAGCAAACAGCATCTCATATGTGGGTTGTTGTTATGACCTCTTGGATAGAAGAAGCTACCTGGTCTTTCCAATGGCATACTAGCACTAATCTTGCACTTAGAAGAATATGGACGGCTATGGTTCTGACTTCTATCGGTAGTGATTCGATGTTTGATGACAAAAGTGCTAGACCTGGCGATAAGGGTATTTTTATCTTTAGAATTTGTGTAAGCAGTTGAGACACTGCTGTCCAGAAATTGGCTATAGCCAGACAAAGACCATAGTATATGACATAATGTACCGACCTTCCTGCAATTTCTCCAGCATGTCAAAGGGGTATGTGGAGAGAATTTTGCAATTCTATAGGGAGTTAAATACCATCTAAGTAAAATTGTTTGTGTCAGTTCCCATAGGTTCATGCTTTTTGTCGCTGCATATGTGATGCTGAGTGCCTTTTGCCATTGGTCAGGGGTATATCTGATATTCAGCTCATTTTCCCATGCCTGTATGTGGTATGTTTTAATGAATATGCCTTTCTTGTTGAACAGTTTTTAAAACAGAGATATGCCTTTAATCTTCGTATTAGGCTTAGTGTAGAATTGGGCTATATTTCATGGTAGTGATAAAGCAATGTGTAGGTTGGAATGGATCAAGTGGTTTATTTGTATATAAGTATAGTATTCAAAGTTGGATAAACCATACTCTATCTGTAGGGATCTGAAGGTTTTGGGTGCTGGCCCTAATATCAGGTCATCTACATCTTTTATCCCTTTAGTCACCCATCTACTTACATTCAAGTTGGGTATGGTGGTGGGTAGTCTTTGTAAAGGAAGTGGGAGTGCAGTTGTTGTGGATTCTTGGAAACAAGTGGTTATAAGTGAATTGTAGGCTTGAAGAGAAGCTAGTACAGTAGGGGATAGTGATGCACTTTGTGGACTGTTGTATTGGCTCGTGAGAAGGAGATGATAAAGGTTTTTTGAGTATTACCATTCCTACTCCTCTTGCCGTTCTAGTAGTAACCAGTCTAGAAAAGGCACATCTTGCCTTTTTGCCTTGCCATAGGTATCTATTAACTATTGACTGGGCAGCTGTAAGAAAAGGAGTTAGCTACAGGAATAGGGAGTGTTCTGTCTAGGTATATAAATTGGGAAAGGAGAATCATCTTAAAGGCTGCTAAGTGACCTGACCAAGAGAGTCCTACTTTAGCTAGGTCTTGGAGTTTTGAGCTTAGCTTTTCTATAAATGGGGTGGCGTTAGCTTTAAACAGGTCTCTTGTTTTCGGTGTAAGGGTGATGCCTAAATATTTTATGCCTACACTGTTCCATGTGTATGGATACAATTTTGTAAGTTTCTGTTGAATATTTGGAGGAACATTTAGCCCTAGGATGTAGGATTTAGTTTCATTCACTTTATAGTAGGAAAGACAGTTAAACATTTTCAATGCGTGGTGTACCGAAGCCATAGATTTTTCCACATCTGTGAGCCTTAAGATGACGTCATCTGCAAATAAGCTGATGGTGTGTGAAATTTTGGATCTTAAAACCTGTGATGTGGGGATGGCTATGAATGTGACTCACCAGAGGTTCCATTAACAGGTTAAAGATTAATGGTGACAGTGGACAGCCCTGACATGTCCCATGCGTGATATTAAATGGGGTTGAAAGGACTCCAGAGGTATGCACCTGGGCCGAAGGTTTGGTGTATAGAGCCATGATTGCTGAAAAAAAAATTGGGCCTGTGAAACCAAAATATCTTGGCCAAGTATCCCCAATGTATGCAATACAAAGCCTTCTCTGCATCCAGTGCTAGAAGCAGAGTAGGCGATCCATGCATTTTTGCATAATAAATAATATTATTAGGCGCCTAGTGGCATCTGAATTCTGATGTCCTTTGGTGAACTCAGATTGGTCTGGGTGTATAAGTGTAGGGAGAATGTCTATCAAACGTAAAGCTATAAGTTTGGCATAGAATTTTAGGTTGTTATTAAGGAGTAAAATAGGTCTAAAATTTTGTGGAGTAAATGGGTCCTTCCCTGGCTTGGGTAATGTTATTATTAAGGCTTTAAGCATTTCTGAAGGGAAAGAGGAAGAGGCAGCAGCAGCGTTGTATATGCAAACTAAATAAGGTGTTTGGATCTGTTTGAAAGTTTTGTAGTATTCCCCTATATATCCATCTGGTCCAGGGGATTTGTTGAGTGGTAGTGTATCAATAGCTTTGATTACCTCTTGAAGGTCAAAGGGTGAATTTAATTGTTGCAGTTGTTCTGATGTTAGTTGGGGAAGGGATAATTTGGTTAGAAAACGTGTTACTAATTCAGGATTTGGTTGTTGAGTTTGTGGATCTTTTTCTAGGTTATACAAGGATCCATAGTAGTGGCTGAAAGTATCCACTATATCTTTAGGGTGGTAGCGTTTATCTTTGGTAAGGGGGTGAATTATATTTGTACCTGCAGACATGGAGACGCTGGGCCAAAACGTTCCCCTCTCTATTGCCATTGGTAAGTCATTTTTAATCTTCTGGAGGACTTTTCAAAATTCTCCAGAAGATGAAATCTAAGATCATATCGGAGTTGTGTCAATTTGTGCGAGGTTGAGGGTGAAGGGTTCTGTTTTGAGTTTCTAGGCTGTTAATTTCATCAGTTAGCTCACATAAATGCTTTTGCCGCTGCCTCTTTACTCCTGCCCCTAACTTAATAAAGATTCCCCTCATGAACGCTTTGTGGGCATTCCATACTGTAAAATGGTCATCTAGAGATGTTTCATTATCTGTAAAATATTCTGTTAAATGTCTTTCCAGTGTCTTTTTTGGTGTCTTCTCTTTGAATGAGAAGTGGGTTAGCTCTCCATATTGGGATAGTGTCGGAGGATAATAAATCCGCAATAGTTAGTACCACTGATGCATGATCTGATCATGTGATGGTGTTGATAGCTGTCATGGTTGTTCTTGTTAAGAGACCCTTATCCACGAGAAAAGGGTCTATGCGAGAGTAGGATCGGTGGGATGTGGAGAAAAAGGTGAAGTCTCTCTTGCCTGCATGAAAGCAACTCTATGCTTCAAATAGACTATTATGGTGTATTAGATTGAGGAGCGAAGGTCCCACACGACACGAGTTGATGGTGAGGTTGAGTCAATGGATTTGTCAGGGATGAGATTAAAATCATCACAAATCAATAGGGATCCTCTTTGGTGCGTATGTTTTTTTCATAGCAGTTTGTTGAGGAAGCAAATTTGATGGGAGTTAGGGGCATATACTGTATGTTGGCAATTGTATATGTGGTGGAATTAATGACACATATTAAAATTAGGTATCTTCCTCGTGGGTCCTTGATTTCTTTGTGGATCTTGAAAGATACAGTGTCCCTGATTGCGGTGAGGACTCTTTTCTTTGATTCTGCATAAGTAGTGAATAGGGTTGTCCCGATACCACTTTTTTAGGACCGAGTACAAGTACCGATACTTTTTTTCAAGTACTCGCCGATACCGATTACCGATACTTTTTTTTTAATGTCACGTGACAGTTTTTTTTTTTTTTTTTTTTTAACAGTGCTTGCTTTTTTTTTTGGGGGGGGGGGGGTGAACGTTGTATGTGTGTGTTATTTTTTTTTTTTTACAATTTTTTTTTTTACAATAATATTTTTTTTATTCTTTATTGTTTTTTTTTTTAATCAGCCCTTTTGGGGGGCTTTGGTGAGATATCAGGGGTCTTAAAAGACCTCTGATATCTCCCCCTTGAGACAGAGAAAGAGACAGAGGATAGAGATTCCCCAGTCCCTTTCTCTGCAGCGTCAGCTGCACTGAGAATGAATGGAGAGGAGACAGCGGCTTCTCTCCATTCATAAACTGACACATTGTAATCACAGGAGATTACAATGTTTCAGTTATGTGAATAGACAGAGTCAGCTGACTCTCTCCATACACAAAGGAAGGAGGAGGGGGAGGACGGAGGAACTGAGGGGGAGAACGGAGGGGACAGATAAGAAGAGCACTACGGAAGGGACAGCTGAGAGGGACAGATAAGGAGAGAGGAATGCAGGGGACAGCGGAGAGGCACAGAGGAACGGAGGGGGCACGGAGGAGGATGCAGTGACATACAGCTGTGACCGATCACAGCTGTATGTCACTAAAGCAGCTGAAAGCCGCTGGGGGAGAATCTTTGTATCTCCCCCATGCGCCGATCACAGCTGACTTCCAGGTATCGGTGGAAGCATCGGGAGCATTTGCCCGAGTACAAGTACTTGGGCAAATGCTCGGTATCGGTGCCGATACCGATACTAGTATCGGTATCGGGACATCCCTAGTAGTGAAGACATATGGAAAGTTCCTATTAGAGAATTTGGGATGTGCCGTGTCACAGCAATGTGTTTCCCTGCTTTGTCAGCAGTCACATCATCAATAAATACAAGAGAACCAGTTCCATTGGCAGCCATACATGCCCACGCCATGACACTACCACCACCATGCTTGTCATGGTTATGCAGTAGAGTTTGTCAATCAGCATACCTGTCTCCATGTGTTCATCTCTAGAGACCAGCTGACCCTCACCTGACTGCTTTTGTAACCTCTCCTCTAAGCATGGCCCCACCCCAGGCCCTATCAGGGAACCCTATATTAACCTGTGCACTGCAAACCAGCAGTGCTGATCAACCATTGTGTGTTAGCCTCTGTGTATACTTGCTGTGTTTGCTACATCTGATTCCTGTTACCGACTTTGGCCTGTTCTTAACTATTCCTGTCTGCTCGTGACCCTGACCTTTGGCGTGTTCCCGACCATCCCTGTTTGCCTGTGACCCTGTACCTTGGCGTGTACTCTGTTGTCCTTGTCTGCTTGTGGCCCCGACCTTGGCTTGTCCCTTACTTTCCTTGTTGTTCCAGCCTGCTGCCTCTTTCCTCTTTTCCTGTAGTCTACTGTGAGCGTGAGCTGTGAGACCCTGGGGGCTGCGACCTGGAGCCAGACTGCAGCGCAGTCCATCCTTACCATTAAAGGCTCTGGTGAACACCTGCTGGCTCTTAGACTCTGTGCCCTGGGGAATCTATGCTCTAGCTCCCAGTGGGATCTGTGTCAGTGATCCAGTAGACCTGCTTCCTGAACCTCCCAGGGTTCAATCCGCAGCAGTCAGGATATGGGTCCACTACCTTGCGGTGCACTCCTGATCCCAATGGTGTGCATCTGTCACCCAGCCTCTAGGTGACCTGACAATGCTTCACTGATGAGGTGGTATGCTTTGGATCATGAGCAGTTCCTTTCCTTCTCCATACTCTTCTCTTCCCATCACTCTGGTACAAGTTGATCTTGGTCTCATCTGTCCATAGGATGTTGTTCCAAGACTGTGAAGGCTTTTTTAGATGTCGTTTGGCAAACTCTAATCTGGCCTTCCTGTTTTTGAGGCTCACCAATGGTTTACATCTTGTGGTGAACCCTCTGTATTCATTCTGGCGAAGTCTTCTTCTTGATTGTTGACTTTGACACACAACTACCTCCTGGAGAGTGTTCTTGAGATGGCCAACTGTTGTGAAGGGAGTTTTCTTCACCAGGGAAAGAATTCTTTGGTCATCCACCACAGTTGTTTTCTGGGGTCTTCTGGGTCTTTTGGTGTTGTCAAGTTCATCTGTGCATTCTTTCTTTTTAAGGATGTTCCAAACAGTTGATTTGGCCACACCTAATGTTTTTGCTATCTCTCTGATGGGTTTGTTTTGTTTCTTTAGTCTAATGATGGCTTGCTTCACTGATAGTGACAGCTCTTTGGATCTCATATTTAAAGTTGACAGCAACAGATTCCAAATGCAAATAGCACACTTGAAATGAACTCTGGACCTTTTATCTGCTCCTTGTAAATGGGATAATGAGGGATGAACACACACCTGGCCATGGAACAGCTGAGCAGCCAATTGTCCCATTACTTTTGGTCCCTTAAAAAGTGGGAGGCACATATACAAACTGTTGTAATTCCTACACCATTCACCTGATTTGGATGTAAATACCCTCAAATTAAAGCTGAAAGTCTGCAGTTAAAGCACAACTTGTTTATTTCATTTCAAATCCATTCTGGTGGTGTATGGAGCCAAAAAGATTAGAATTGTGTCGATGTCCCAATATTTATGGACCTGACTATAAATGTCACCCCCATGTGGATATAGTAGAAATGAGAGACTGATATGTCTTTCTGTAGAAACGTTGTTTGTTTGGAGAGAGCGCCCCCTCCTTGGCCAAAGTTATAATTGCTCTGCTTGTGTAAAGTGTGTAAACAATCATTGTTGGTAGTACTTACATTATGCGGCTTGGTCTTTGCTGTATATAGATGATGGAAGTTTTTATCTGTACCTTTGTATTGGAACATCAGCTTCATGTTGCTTCTCCTAGGATTTGATGGTGTTTGGTATTTCAAACTGTGGGGATAGTAACATGGAGACTTTGTCTGGTAATGCCTCCAGATTGAATGTTGACCACATGGAATATTCTGTGTTCGATAACTAGGAAGTTTTGGCAGATTATTAGGAACTGACTGTGATGAAAAGGAAGGAAAAACAGTAATAAAAAAAAGAACAAAAAAGTCAATGTAAACAACTGGTCTCCAGATTTCTGGAAAGGCGCAAACATTCTGGATTACCTGTCCAAATCCAGATATGGGTACTTTGTACCCGGATGCAGCACACTGCTGCTCAGGTGTATTCAGAGGGGTAAGTTCTTGACAGAGTGAGACTCCTGTCTCCAGAGGGACTTAATTGTCATATTCTCTGCTTACCAGGCTCATGTGCGTTTTTTGGAGTTTTTTGCAGTAACCACTCTCCTTTCTGGCTGCACTAGTGTAACATTCCTAGGGAGGTTTGAGTTGCTAGCAGGTTCAGGGATAATCTGCCATTCCTTCAGCAAGGATAGGCCTTTTTCCAGTGAGCCCACTATATATGTGTTCCCTTCTTTAGTGATATTGATTTTTGTTGTATACCCCCACCTGTAGTTTATCCTGTGATTCCTGAGAGCTTTAGTGATAGTGGTGAGGCTCTTTCTCTTTTGGAGAGTGTTCTGGGATAGGTCTGCATAAAATTGCAGGTTTTGGTACTGTGGAGGAATGTGGTCTTTGTTTCGCATTGCTGCCATCAGTTTTTCTTTGGTGTGATAGAAACGTAGGCATAAAAATCACATCCCTTGGTGTCTGATCAGGGAGGTATGATGGCTTAGGTAGGCAATATATCCTATCTATAGTGATATTAAGCTCCGTTAGATCAGGGAGGATTTCTGTGAATAGAGTGACAGTGTAGGCCCACAGGTCTCCCTATTGGATGGATTCAGAAATACCTCTAATTTTCATATTATTCCTTCTGAACTTGTCTTCCGTATCTGCCATTTTTGATTTAATCCACTCCATCTCTTTCTCCTTCCCATCACGGACATCTACTAGGTCATTTATTGTGGATGCAAACTCCTCCATTTTAGTTTCAATATGATCCACCCTGGATTCTACCACTTGTATATTCTTATAGAATTTTTGTATACAAGACATCATGTCAGCCTGGAGTGTGCTCCGCAGTGATAGCAACATGTCCTTCAGTACAGTGTCCATTAAAGGCTGATTCATGGTAGGGAATTCCCAAATTTTATCTGGTAGCTCCCTAGTGTCCTCCCCAGAATCAATGTCAGGTCCGATTTCCGGACTGCATCCAGAGCCATCCATCCTGAATCTAGCTTCAGCAGGGCTGGCAGATTAAGGTGTGTTAGGGTAGGACTGTGGGCTTTTGGGATATCCGCTATTTTTGCTATTGGATGCAGATTTAGATGAGAGGGGATGAGTATTATCGGCCAGGGTAGAGGATGAGCCAGCGCCATCTTGCCTACCTCCATGCTGCCGCTGTGTGAAGAACTCAGTCAGCTTCTGTGGCTTTTTGTGATCTTTCTGCTTCCTGGACAGGTTCCTTGGGGTGTTAGGGTATCGGTCGCCCTGGTGGGGTGATAGAAAAGTCCCCTGGAAAGCTGCTTTGTGCTGCTGTGTGTCCCTGTGTCTCAGAGCTCCTCTCTCACGCTGCCATCACGGTCTGCGGCTGGCCACGCCCCCATGTATGGGCCTTTTTTTATAGTTTTGGCTGAATTGTTTTTTATACCTTATTTAATGAAAATATATATGTTTTAAGTGATAAATTGAATTATAAATTTCTTCAGGGTGGCAGGATAGTCCCACGTTTTGTGTTGGATGTAAAATATTGTCATTCAGGGTAACCATCTTATTCCTGGACTGAAATGTTGGCTCACAAATGCAAAAAATATGTAATTCTCAGTGCCTGTGCAGTTCTGGGCTCACACATTTCTAATACAGATCAACTCCTACTGAGGCATCTCATCTTCTGAAAGCCTACAAAGTTACAATGTTCCAGTTTATAATTTTACAGCCAGTGTGTTCCTCCTTGAATAATCCTGTCTCTAGACCTTCTGGTCCTTTTTCTTCTATGTATGCCATGATTTAGAGGAACTTACCTTTTTGCTTTAAGCTGCATTTTTGCAAGTAGGTATTGGGCCATGTGTCCAGTAATGGGTATTTGAATTCTGTGATAAGTGTGCGTTCTGCATACATACTGATAGCCCATTCTGGTACATATATTCATAGGTGTTGCCCTCTCCTAATTTCTAGTTTTACAATCCTATGCTTTTGGGATTCTGGTAATCCCTTCTGGTCAGGGTCACCTATTCCCACATCTTATACTTTCATTTACCTCCACCAGTGTTTTTAGTATAACCCGCACTTCTTGTTGTGCAGTTTATACGTTTTATATCTCCAATTTCTGTTTCTTTTCTTTGGTACTTCTCTTACTTTTTCTTTTTTTCTCCTTTTCCCCTCCTGTTTTGTACTGCATCCACACCCTGAGTGGCTGGCACAAATACCCCTTGGAAATGGCTTATGTTCTGGATGAGAAATTTGACCTTAAAATACAAGCAGCATTCACTACAGACCAAACAATACAAACTATGGGTGATGATACCCTTAAAAAACTATTCAAAAATCATAAAAAAACTAACTATTAAGTATTTGAATAGAAAATGTGATGTCTCGTCTTTGAAGTACTATCTAGAGCATAAGGTCATTCCAAGAGGTTTACGAGAGTGGTCCTTGCTGCTCATCTCCACACACCGAGATTTCTCGACTTGTGGAGACAGAGCTGCATTAATAGGGGACTTGAGGTGATGTGCCTCATAGTGAAAGAGGAACTAGTAGACATGTGCACACTGAAATATTTTGTTTCAGAATTTTGTTTTCGTCTGAAAAATTAATTTATTTAGTTACTCCCGAAATTCGTTTTTATTTTAGTTTTTCGTTAAAAATTGCATTCGTCCGAAAATCCAAATTAAGGTTGAATCTGTCATTGAAGGCTTATGGTGTCTGTTGAATGTTCAAAGAAGATTCGACGGAGCAACTAAACTGTACGATGCCTTATAGTTTACCTGCTCTGTCAAATCTTCTTAGAACTTTCAACAGACACCATAAGCCAAAGTATGTGTGTACTTAGTTCTAGCTATTTTACTGCTCCTCCTCTTTGGTTACAATCAGCCAATAACATTCATCATGATCATTATTTTTATTTATCTTTCCTCCCCTACGTCGAATCTTTTCTCCCCTACATTGAATCTTTTCTCTCTATGTCGAATCTTTTCTCTCTATGTCGAATAATCTTGGACTAATAGAGCTAAGGTTAGGCACATTCGACCACAGGTTTGATGGACACAGATTGTTATTGTCATCATCATGTCGAATCTCCTATCTATATCGAACTGTTGTAGCAACGAAAACGAAAATAAAGCATTTGTTTATGTCGGATCTTTCGTTTTTCGGATTCTGCACTTTCGTTATTGTTTGTTAAAACGATAACGAAAATACCTGAAATTCAGACGAAAATGCATTCGGACGAAAATGAATGCACATGTCTAGGAACTAGTACAATTCAGTGAGCTCCAAATTGAGATAGATAAAAGCACACAACTTCTTGAACCCTATAAACAGGACCAGGAATTTGAGAGATTTAATGAATCCCTGAAAAAGGGAGTGGAGAGGACCCCAAAAATCTTAAAATTAACAAACAGGAAAAATTCAAACAAAACATTGTGGACTGGGAAAAAGATAAGGTTTTGGTCCTACCCTGGAGAGGGAAAGAAGTAAATCATGTATAAGCAGAGGTAAAAGGATTACATCAGCCCCTAAACACTCACAGTCTATTGACAGTGATGAAGATTCCCCCACTAAGTCGGTTGGTTTTTTAGACACAGCCACGGGGGGACAGACACTTCAGACACGACGCAGAGTCAGAATCCAAATATGCAGCAGGCAAGACACAAGGTTCCAACACAAAAAGACAAAGAAAAGGAAAAAGAAAAAGAACCAAAAAGGAATTTAAGGGAATTGAGAGCCCACTCACGAAGACGTTAGAGTGGTCTGCTCCAGGTCTCTTACCAGAGTTTTCTTCCACGGAGTCACAGGATATGACTGTCATTAATCTTACTGACTTTCCCCTCAACAAATATCATATTTCCCTACTTAAGAGGGGTTTGTCTTTTTCACCGAAATCCACTATGCAGGAATTCTAAGTATTTAAAGACATTAATATTTTTTTGCGAAAGGTGATATTCAAATCCTGGCAAGTTCGCCAAACAGCGAACTATTTGGGGTGTTTGCAGCAAATTTGAATGCCGCAGAACACCCTTTAAAAGTCTATGGGTGAAATCAGAAGTGCTAATTTTAAACGCTTATATGCAAGTTATTGTCATAGAAAGTGTTTGGGGACCTGGGTCCTGCCCCAGGGGACATGGATCAATGCAAAAAAAAGTTTTAAAAACGGCCGTTTTTTCAGGAGCAGTGATTTTAATAATGCTTAAAGTCAAACAATAAAAGTGTAATATCCCTTTAAATTTCGTAGCTGGGGGGTGCTTATAGTATGCCTGTAAAGGGGCGCATGTTTCCCGTGTTTAGAACAGTCTAACAGCAAAATGACATTTCAAAGGAAAAAAGTCATTTAAAACTACTCGCGGCTATTGCATTGCCGGTCCGACAATACACATAAAAGTTCCTTGATAAAAACGGCATGGGAATTCCCCACAGGGGAACCCCGAACCAAAATTTAAAAAAAAAATTATGTGGAGGTCCCCCTAAATTCCATACCAGGCCCTTCAGATCTGGTATGGATATTAAGGGGAACCCCAGCCAAAATTTAAAAAAAAAATGACGTGGGGGTCCCCCTAAATTCCATACCAAACCCTTCAGGTCTGGTATTGATTTTAAGGGGAACCCTGCACAAAAATTAAAAAAAAAACGGCGTGGGGTCCCCCCAAAAATCCATACCAGACCCTTAACTGAGCACGCAACCTGACAGGCCGCAGGAAAAGAGGGGGGGACGAGAGAGCGCCCCCCCTCCTGAACCGTACCAGGCCACATGCCCTCAACATTGGGAGGGTGCTTTGGGGTAGCCCCCCAAAACACCTTGTCCCCATGTTGATGAGGACAAGGGCCTCATCCCCACAACCCTGGCCAGTGGTTGTGGGGGTCTGCGGGCGGGGGGCTTATCGGCATTTGGAAGCCCCCTTTAACAAGGGGACCCCCAGATCCCGGCCCCCCCTGTGTGAAATGGTAAGGGGGTACAAAAGTACCCCTACCATTTCACTAAAAAACTGTCAAAAATGTTAAAAATGGCAAGAGAGAGTTTTTGACAATTCCTTTATTTAAATGCTTCTTCTTTCTTCTTTCTTCTATCTTCCTTCATCTTCTTCTTCTTCTTCTTCTTCTTCTGGTTCTTCTGGCTCTTCTGGTTCTTCCTCCGGTGTTCTCATCCAGCATCTCCTCCGCGGTGTCTTCTATCTTCTTCTCCTCGGGCCGCTCCGCACCCATGGCATGGGGGGAGGCTCCCGCTCTTCTCTTCATCTTCTTCTCTTTTTCATCTTCTTCTCTCTCCATGGATTTTTTCCGACGGATGTTGGCTCAAACTTGTTTTGCATACACACGGTCGCACAAAGTTGTCAGATATTCCGATCGCCAAGAACGCGGTCACGTACACCACGTACGACGAGACTATAAAAGGGCAGTTCAGAACCAAGCGCGGCACCCTTTGGGCTCCTTTTGCTAATTTTGTGTTAGTAAAAGTTTGGTGAGAGACGATTTGCGCTTTTTTCAGACTCGTGGTTTTCAGATCGTTTTCTGCTGTTCAGTTTGTGCTTGGGGGTTTGTATCTGGTCTTCAGTGCATGCAGCGAGTACAATTGACTTGTCGTTGTGTTCGTTCGTTACTGATTTTCAGGTTGCTCTTCACAGGCCCTGCTGTTGTTCAGTGCATTCTGTTACTTCGTTCTGAGCAGCTGACCGTTTTCTAGCCATGTTGCGTATACATACTCCTCGTAGAGTTCGTGCTGTGCGGGGGCTTGGTGTTGGGGTCCTTACCTTGACACAAGTCCAGTCCATGAACAGGGTGGGGAGGAGTTCATGGAGCAAGAATTGGTTGCTTCAGCGTGACCAGTTCTGTCACATGCCTTTGCTCCGTGAGATCCTTGAGAATAATCCTGATGATTTCAGGAACTTTCTCCGGATGACGAACCCCGTTTTTCACCGTTTGTTGGCTTTGCTGACCCCCTATATCAGCAGGCAGGATACCTGCATGAGGCAAACCATCACTCCGAAGCAGAGGCTAGTCGCCACCCTGCGGTACTTGGTGATGGGGAGAAGCCTGCAGGACCTCAAGTTCTTGACAGGCATCTCCCCCCAGGCTCTGGGGATCATTATCCCAGAGACCTGTTCTGCCATCATCCAGGTCCTGCAGAAGGAGTATATTAAGGTAAGATTTTTATCCTTTAATATCACATTTTATTGTATTTAATGTTTGATAATGTATTGTATTTCTTTCCTCATTCCCTAATTACCATGATTGTAATATGCTGTGAATGTCCCCTTTGTCCTCATGCATGTTGGATTTTTAGGTAATTTTTTTTTTGTCCTTCATACATATTTGCCTTCACTTACCTCATGCTCTCCTGGGCCTATATTCACCTCGTGTAGTCACTTAACAATGTACCGTATTTATCGGCATATAACATGCACTTTTTTTCCCGGAAAATCAGGGGAAAATCGTGGGTGCATGTTATAGGCTGATCCCCGCCAATTTTGTGTGATTGTCGCGATCGCCGCCGACATACACAGCCGTGTGTAAATTCAAATATGGCGCCGAGACTGCAGGGACTCGGCGGAGCCGAGATACACATACCCGAGAGTCCTCAGCTTTTCTCGGCACCGCTTACAGTCCTGCCCAGTCCCGCCATTGGACCTGTGTGATGTCCATCATCATTTGTCAGCTCCATAGTAGTGCTTTACCCTAAACAAACCCTAAAATGTGTAAAAATGTGATTTGTGCTTTAAATTCAGGCAGAGTGGCAGAGGCTTTTTTTTGGTGTCCCAAAATCATTTGGAACCCTCCCCCCAACTGCTAACTCAGCTGATACCAATCCTCTATCTGCTGACTTTGCCAAACCCATACACACTATAACCACCTCTTTTGTGGTCAGATGTATGTATGAATTCCCCAAAGCATGTAGTGCAAGGGCCTGCCTGAATACTTTTAAATGGTACTGTTTGAAGTTTTTGTATCCTATTATTATCTTGATAGGTAATAGCAGAATGTAAAAATGTGCTAAAATGTGTACAGTGTGTATTTATCTCTTTGTATTATGACACTTCTTACCTGTCCAGTGGGCTGCCAATAGTGTAAAGTAAGGAGGGGCTGCCCAAAGTAAGACACATTATTTAGGCATTCATCTCTCAATGAAGTGGAGAGGGTTACCTGTCCAAAACATATCCCCCCCATAAAATTTTACAAATGGCCCATGAGAGGGGGGGGGGGGGATCTGATAGGTGGACCTTATACCTTGGTCTTTATTTTTTTTTTAAATTTTTTATTTAAAGATATGACACAGATACAAATATAACGGTAGCTTCGCATTGCATTTAAACTGTAATGAGCTGGTCAAGTATAACAGTCAGAAACTTAACAGTTAAATGTGAGTGAAGGTCATTATTCAGTTAGACTAAGATACCACTCGCCGAAGTCTAATATAATGTAAACTTAAACATCTGTGCCCATCACTTTTTATATCTTTTTTTATAGAGAGAGAAATAGTAAAGTTAGAGAGAGAAGACTAAGGAAAGAGAAGAAGAAAGAGAGATAAATAAAAGATAAATATTTAAAAATTAAACAACACTCCTGGGAGGGGGGTGGGGAGGAGGGAAGAGACGTTTGCCCCCCGGGGAGTCAAATTCGGTAATGCTGAACTGTCCATGGGAATCCTAGACGATGGACCCCGACAGGTATTGGTGGAACTCGTCGGAGAAGCGAAAAAGGTTCCAATGAAACCATCTGGACTTATGTTCCTCTGACCTGTCCCGTAACGCAGAGGTCAGATCCTCCATCTGCTCAATGTCCTTCACTCTCGCAAACCATTGGGCCACCGTTGGTGCAGACTGTTGCTTCCAAAGAGGTGGAATGCTAGCCCGGGCCGCGTTAAGGAGATGCTTGAGAAGGGATTTGTGGTAACGTTTCTTTGACAGGGGAGTAAGGTTAAGAAGAACCGCAGCTGGATTATCCTGAAGGGAGATATCCGTGAGTTTCTGTATGAGCTTAAGCACCGGCTGCCAAAAAGTTTTTAGTACAGGGCAGTCCCAGAAAATATGTATTAGAGTGCCTGGATGTAGGTTACAACGCCAGCAGCGGTCAGATTGTAAAGGAAATACCTTGGCTAACACTGAAGGGGTCCTGTACCAGCGCGTCACTATTTTATATGCGGTCTCTTGGTATTTGCTGCACACAGAGGATTTCTGTGCGAAAAAGAGTATGCGTTCTTTTTGGGGTTCTGTGAAGGTGACTTGCAAGTCTCTCTCCCATTTTGCTAAAAATGGGGGATCTTCTGTGGCGTGCAGTTCCAAGAGGGATTTGTAGGAGGCTGATAAGGATCTCCGAATCGGTCCCTCACCCAAACAGAGCTCCTCAAAAGAGTGGAGCTCTCTGACAAAGTGGTTTGGTTTGGGCAGTGAGCCAAGGAAGTGGGATAATTGATTTATCCTCCAGTGGTCCAACCGAAGTGGAGCCCGACCTGAGAGCAGGCTCTCTGTAGCTGGCCAACCGGAGGACCGCAGGAGCGTGGAGGCCCTCATGAGCCCCTGCGGGGCTTGCGATCGAAAGGACAGGTCAGTGAGGCCAGGTAGGAAATCCGGATGGCCAATAAGTGGCGTCAGTGGAGATGGAAAGTTTCTTAATGAGGCTAAACGGAAAAACCTCTTCAGTTCCATAAGAGTTGGTCCAATCAGTGGGTGAGTGGTCAAGTGGGTGGCAGGAGTTTTCCCAGCCCAAGGTAGTCCCGCCAGAGGGGCTCCGGCCGCCTCCCGCTCCAGCGAGACCCAGAGCTTTAAATCACTGTGACGGCACCAGTCCACCACTCTGGTCATATGTGCCGCGGTATAGTATAGAGCTGGATCTGGGAATCCGAGACCGCCTTTAGTCTTTGGTCTTAATAGGAGTGTTCTGCCGAGACGTGGGTGTTTTCCACGCCAGATGAATCTGATGAATAGTGAGCGAACGGCGTGAAAAAATGTTTGAGGTATCTTAACGGGCAGTGCCTGCAATAAGTACAGGAGTCTGGGCATTGCATTCATTTTAAGTATATTGCAGCGGCCGAACCATGAAAGGGCCAGAGAGTTCCATCTCTCTAGATCAGCAGCGAGCGTAGATAGAAGGGGCTGAAAGTTGAGGGTGACAATGTCTTGTAGTTTTGCAGAGATTTTTGTTCCTAGATATTGTATTGAGCGGGCAGCCCATTTGAATGGAAAGAAGGGGCGTAAGTTAGAAATGGTAGAGTCTGATAAGGATACATTTAAGGCCTCTGATTTTTGTAGGTTGACCTTAAAATTAGATAGGGTGCCATAACGTTTTAGCTCCTGTAACAAGGAGGGTAGAGAGGTGAGGGGCTCGGTAATGTAGAACAAGAGGTCGTCGGCATAAGCCGCAACTTTGTGTTGGCATTGATCCGATTGGATGCCTTTTATGGACTGGTTACTTCTGATGTGGCGTAGAAAAGGTTCCAGGGAGAGGACGAACAGCATTGGAGACAGGGGGCAGCCCTGTCTGGTGCCGTTCGAGATAGAGAAAGGGCTGGAGTCAAAGCCGTTTACCCGGACAGTCGCTGTGGGATTCTCATAGATGGCCAAAATCCATGACAGGATGGAATCTGGCATACCCACAAATTTAAGTGTCTCCCGAAGGAAGGTCCAGTCCACCCTGTCAAAAGCCTTCTCGGCATCCGTGGAAAGGAGCAGTAAGGGTATTCGGGAACGTTTCGCTTTTTCTATAATGTTCAGTGTCCGGGTGGTGTTGTCCCTGGCCTCTCTAGTTTGAATAAAACCGACTTGGTCTATTCCGACCAGACGTGGTAATAAGGCATTCATCCGGGAGGCCAGGATTTTAGTGAAAAGTTTCATATCACCATTCAGAAGTGAAATGGGCCTGTAATTGGCGCATAGTAGTGGGTCTTTACCCGGCTTAGGGATCACAGATATAGATGCGCGTAGCATGTCAGCAGGGAGATTGTGTCCGTCTAGCACAGAATTAAAGGCTGCAAGAAATGAAGGTGCCAAAATGTCCAGGTAAAGTTTGTAATATGGGAGGGTAAACCCATCCGGTCCAGGAGCCTTACCGGGCTGGGTGTCAGCTATTGCGGCTGCAAATTCTTCCATGGTAATAGGTTTAGACAAGTCTACTCGTTCCTCAGTCGTCAGCGTAGGAAGGTCAGTCTCTTGAAGATATTTGCAAATGTCTAGGGTTTTTTGGGGTAGCAACTGAGGGGTGGGGATTGGATCCAGATTATAAAGCTTGTAGTAAAAAGTACGGAAAGTATCCGCCAGCTCCGGGGACGAATGTACTCTGGAGCCCGATGACGAGAGAAGAGCGGGCACATATGTCTGAGAGCGCTTCGCACGTATGGCTTGGGCCAATAGCCGACCACATTTATCGCCGTATTCGTAGAAAGAACGCCGGGCCTTTAGTAGTACATGTTTCGCCTTGTACATGGAATGGTCTCGTATAGCTTCCCGAAGACGGGCAAGTTCCGTCTCGGTAGCACTATCGGGCCGACTCTTATGTTGACGTTCCAAAGTGTGAAGTTGCGTTAAGAGGTCTGTCAAGGTTTTAGCACGACGTTGTTTGGCCGCATGACCGTGTTTGATTAGTATGCCTCTAATGACGCACTTATGTGCTGACCATACAATGGCAGGGTTGTCTACAGAATCTTTATTGACAGAGAAGTATGACTTGAGTTCCCGAAGGACGTCAGCGGCAATCTCTGGGTCTTTTAGGAGCGTTTCGTTAAGTCGCCACGTGGATGTCCTGGGGGATGTTTGTGAAATAGACATCTCCAACAGAATTGGAGCGTGATCAGAAAGTGCTATATGGCCTATGTCCGTCTTGGTGACCATGGGGATGGCTGAGTGTTTTAAGAAAAAAAGGTCGATTCTGGAGTAAGACCCATGAACAGTGGAATAGAAGGTGTAGTCCCGTTCTTGAGGGTGCATTATTCTCCAGATATCGATTAGTTGGTGTGAGTGTAAAAGATCTTTTAGGCGAAGTCGGGCTCCCCTAGGGAGGGAAGACAGGTTCGAGGAGGAGTCTTTATGGGGGTCCAATGTTAAGTTGAAATCCCCACCTAGGACTAGTGTACCCTCAAGGAAGGAGTCGAGAGTAGATAAGAAGGCCTCAAGGGTGGGGAGGGGATTTGAGTTTGGAAGGTAGATGTTCGCGAGAGTGAAGGTTTGAGAACAAATTTTTCCTTTTATGAGGAGGAACCTACCCTCCTGATCACGGAACTCCTCGAGGAATTGCCATTGGAGGGATTTAGAAATGAGTATACTCGTCCCTTTTGATTTAGAGGACAAAGACGGACTGTGATAGGCCGTTGGGAAGTGTTTATTAATTAGTTTAGGTATCCTGTCTGCCCTAAAGTGAGTCTCTTGGAGGAATGCAATATGCGCTCTTTGCCTCCAGAGCTCGGCGAGACAGCTAGTACGCTTCTCCGGGGAGTTCAGCCCCTTTATGTTCCATGAGAGGATTCTGACAGTCATGTTGTCCAGGTCCACTTGCGTTAACTCCCGGGGTGCACAGGGAGGGGAGGAGAGGAGGGGAGGGAAATGGGTGAAGGGAGATGTGAGTGAGAAAAAAAAAAAAAAAAAAAAAAAAAAAAGGGGGGGAAGATTGACAAGAGAAAGAGGAAGAAAGGTAAGAAGAGAAGAGATCTAGTAGTCCAAAATGTAAACTCCGCAGAGAGAGACTACTGCCACCTGGGCAGAGTGTGCCTAGTGCGGGGAGTGGTAAGGCACAGCTGAGTTCCGGGCCCCGGCCATATGGGCCCCCGCAGTCTTTGTGGTCAGCCATTAAGGCACCTTTATTGTTACCCGGCTGGGAAAAAAAAAAAAAAAAAAAAAAAAAAACCTTAAATCTAAAACTAAACTTGAATCTTAAACTAGGACAGCACCGGTCTCGCGTCCCAACCCTGGAGCTGCATAGCGCCCTAATCTAGACATCAGGGCTACGGCATCTCAAGGAACCCAAAAAAGAAAAAGACTTTAACCATGGTGTATAACCTGTAAAAAGTGTAAGGTGTTAGTTGAAGAAACAGTTACCTGCTCACATTTGCACAAAACAAAAAAAAAAAAAAAAAAAAAAAAAAAAAAAAAAAGGGGGGGGGGAGAAAACCCCTCGTTAGGACATAGATATCCCTAGTTATATACATATTTATATACTTGTCATCATAGGGAACATGAATACTTATAGTCTCTATGGCAAATAATACAATGTTATATCTACGGTTTCATCATTAGGCAGTCAGAGCCACCTCATTATTCCAATACTTTGGGCGTGGTCAGCAAAAAAAAAAAAAAAAAAAAAAAAAAAAAAAAAAAAAAAAAAAAAAAAAAAAAAAAAGGGGAGAGAAATTGCTCTTGCGTGTAGGCTAGGAAGCAATGTTCCAGTTGTACTTTGAGGGCAATGGGTCCGAGTTGAAGGTACCAAGCGTAGTACTGGGTTTGTCACATTAGAAACAAGCCAACTATTATGTGGGATGATCGGAGCCTAGGGGAGGCCTATTTTCGTTCGTGGACCAGAGTGTGCTGAATGTCAAGCTGGAGGGTCTCTAGTTTGCGATCCTTACACATAATGTTCCTGACATGTCATCAAGCAACCGAGAAGTAATTTAAACTCCACCTGTAGAAAAAAAAAAAAAAAAAAAAAAAAAAAAAAAAAAGGGGGGGGGAAACAAGGCAAAACTGCTCTGGGTGCGTGTCAGCAATTTGCGCGTGAAGGTTCAGCCTTCAGCATTCGGGGGTTGTGAGCGAGAGTTTCCCGCCCGTCTAACTTGAGAGTGGTTCCCTCGGCCACGGCGACTGTAGTGGGCCCTTTGTGGTCTACCCGGGAGAGCTTGGCGCATCGGATCTTTGGCAGTAACTGTCAGCAGCCAGTTGGGCACTGGGAACGGCTCCATGTCGGCAAAGGAGAAGAGGTCTGGGAGCTCCGAAGGGTGGCGCAGAGAGAAGGTATCTGGACCCTTACGAACTATAAGGTGAAACGGGTGCCCCCACTTGTACGTCAGACCTTTTTCCCCAAGACCATCCAGGAGAGGTTTGAGCGATCGTCGCATAAGGAGGGTTTTTCTGGAAACATCTGGCAGAAGGTGGACAGCTGCACCATCAAATTCCAGGACTCCCACCCTCCAAGCCTGCTGTAATATATCCTCTTTAAGGCTGAAGGAGTGTAAACAGCATAGGATGTCTCTTGGTCTATCAGATGTATCCGGTCTAGGGCCAAGGGTCCTATGAACTCTGTCAATGACGATCTCAGAGTCTGGCGGGCGGTCTAGGTAACGGTTAAAGACATTAATCACTGATGAGCGCAATTCTGAGTTTGGAACACTTTCGGGTAAGCCCCTTAGCCTGATGTTCTGCCTGCGGCTGCGATTTTCCAAGTCGTCCTGAAGTAGGTGCAACTGTATGATTTGATCAGTAAGTTCGGCTTGGGATGTCTGTAGGGTTTGCACAGATTGTGACACAGTGATCTGCTCCTGCTCTACTACAGTGACACGGGAGTCCAGCACTACTGCATCCTGTCTGATAGATTGTATTTCTCCCTTTAAGGCTGTCTCCATCCTCTGGACAATTGATTCTAGGTCAGTTCTTGTGGGCAGCTGCTGCAGGAAATCCCACAGTCTTTGTTCAGAGGAGGCATGGAGAGGGAGACCCTGTGCTTGCTGTGTACAATATAGTGTACTCACTGCGTTCTGGTGCATGGTTAGTTGCCTCTGTTCCTCCATGTCTCCTGGACTGAAACTCAGAGCGCTGGATGGGATAGGAGCTGTGGGTGAAGCTGGGAGCGCTGGGCTGTGCAGGGTGTCTTCTCTGTCTGGTGATGCAGCCAGAGATCTAGGAAGACAGGGCGAGAGGTCACTGGGAGGTGAGAAGGGCGGCATGGTGTGATCATCTGCTGTCTGCAGAGGAGGATCAGCAACGCTGGAAACTTCTGCTGTGCCTTGTGCTGTGCGGCGGGCCGGCGCCATCTTTGCGGCCGTTGGTGTGGAGGCCGCCGGCTTCGGTGGACGTAAATAGCGGTCCATGCCGGCTCTAGAGCAACTGTGTGGCGATCGGGCTTCTCGGGTGTCCGAGGAGGCAGGGGGGAGCTATTAGTTGCCGGTAATGTGCGGTAGTGTGCTGCGGGGAAACCACCGGCCGGGAGCCCTGTGAAGAAGCGTCCTCACGCCGCCATGCCTAGGCCACGCCCCTATACCTTGGTCTTTAAATACTCCCTAAAATAAATGTTATACTGATGTTTGTGTCTAATCTGCTTTCCATGTTTATGTGCAAAATGATTAATTTATTTTTCTTGTTTGACTCCACAGTTTCCTTTCAACCCACAGGAATGGCTGACCGTGGCCTCTCACTTGTCCCGGTGGTGGGACTTTCCTAACTGCGGAGGGGCAATTGATGGGAAACATGTCCACATCGTCCCACCCCCAACTCGGGGTCATACTATTACAACTACAAGGGGTTCAATAGTATTGTGATTTTGGCAGTGGTGTAGGCTACTTACAAGTTCCTGTATGTGGACGTGGGGAAGAATGGCCGGATGACCGATGGTGGAGTCATTGCCCAGACGGAGTTCTACAGGCATCTCCAGAATGGCAGCTTGGACTTGCCACCTCCAGAAGACAATGTAGAAGGACTCCCATTCGTCTTCGTTGCGGATGAATCGTTTGCGCTGGGGTACCATCTTATGCGGCCATTCCCTATGAGGACCCTCACCCCGGGCCAGAGGGTTTTTAATTACTGGCTTACCAGAGCCAGAAGAGTGGTGGAGAACACGTTTGGAATCATGGCCAGCCAGTTCCGCCTATTTCTTACACCCATACACATGGCGGAGTATAAACTGAATCATATCATCCTGGCGTGCTGTGTTCTCCACAACTTTTTAAGGCAAAATTCTGCCAATTATGCTGCCTGAGGCCAGAATTAATGTAAATAAACCAACCCTGACAGTGATTGAAAGTGGCCGTCCTGGCTTGCCCCCACTGAGTGCCCGCGAGGTCCATCTTAGATACCTTGATTACTTTGCGGGTAGGGGGGCAATCAATATGCCAGACAATGTCTGATACATTTTTACAATAAAAAAATCATTTAACTACTAAAATCTTTGATGAAATTTACTGCTTGTGTTTCTTTTAGCTGACCTTGGCAGAAATGTGGGGAGTCCTGAAAATGGCGTGATTGTGTAACAGTAAAAAGCACTGTTGGGTGTTATTTACTAAATGAAAATACACTTTGCACTACAAGTGCACTTGAGCCTGCATTGAAACTGCACTTGTAGTGCAAAGTGGATTTACCCTTAGGAAATAACCCCCATTGTCACTGAAAACACCAATTTTACCACAACAAAATTTTAGGAGCATTGAAACAATAATCCACACATTCTTGAGCATCAATCTTTTTAATACCAGCACAATCACATGTGCATTTCTAAAAGGTTTTTAAAACAAACCAACATGTTTGTTGTATAACAATTTTTTAGGTTACATTAATAAAAAATGAAATGTCCTTTTTAGGTAAAACAGGCATGTTTCAAACAAACAAGAAATACACAAATCTGGAACTTACAAAGTTCAACTTTTGTAGAAATTGAAGGCAATATCAGACATGAGTATTTATAAACTGTGTTTGATATTGCGTTCAGATGGGGTGAAGTCACCCCTGGAAAAGCGAAATTTTGAAGATGCACACTAATTGCCGAATGTCAACATGTGCTAGCTGCCATCACGGGAGATCAAGGGACGTGTTTTGGGGGTGCAACCCTTTCCTCTCAGCTACTTTATTATTGAGGAAGGGGTTGCACCCCCAAAACGCCTACATTGATCTTCCATGATGGGTGATAGCACATGTTGACACACTGTGTGCATCTTCAAAATTTGGCTTTTCTATAAAATGTAAAAAAATGTTAAAAATTTTTAGATTCAAAATACCACAAAAAAGGAAGGGATTTGGAGGTGTTTTAAACTCTCCCTAAAACATCAATGATGTTCTTCATTTTGTTTTTAATATCATTGATGTTTTTTCTGGATGTTTTCCAAGTCCCTATTACTTTCACTGGTGAAATGACCTGGATCCACAACATCACGATCACCTAAAAATATAGAAACAAAAACACCATGTATTATAAATATGCATATGGCATCCATATCTTACCTGAGCCTGTGGTCGCAGACACTCACCTGTTGTGGTGACTATTTCGATTACATCTCCTTCCTTCTCCTCCTGTTGGCTTTGGGGGATTTCACCTTCTTCATGAGGTGGGGGGTCTGTGGTCTCCTCGGATGAGTGGTGTCCTCCGAGTCTTTTAGCCCCTATGTAAAAAAAAATAGGTATACTTAGCACACAGATATTTGATAGCAGAAATAGGAATATGAAACATTGCTTGGAAGTGGGGTACAATAGTCTATTTTGGCATAGTTGCAAGATGAAGAAATATTTTTTTCGTTTGTCAAGCTTGAATACTTACCTATTTTGCACAAGCTTCACAGATGGAGACACCCCTATATTATACACTGGAGCACCTGTGTGGGCCCCCTAATAAAAAGGGTGTTCTGGTGTCCCACACTAGTGCTCCTGTGTCCAGATGTGTAAACAGCTGCTGAGTGTCCTCTCCTTACACAGAATCTAGTTTGCATTACATTCTAGTTACAAACCCATCTAGACTCCAAAATTATTTTAAGAGAAGTAGGCTAGCAAAAATGTATTCAAATGCATATGGCCAAAACAATGGTGTTTTCTATGCCGAATGAACAAGGTTTCATACGAACGAACAATGTGCCCATGAACATGAAAGTTGCCATTTTAAACTGTACAACACTAAAGAAAAGCACATGGAGCAGCACGAACGTAATAAAAATAAAGAATAGGAACACAGGACACCTACTTACTTTTTTGCAGCACTCTCCTGATCCTTCTGTACTGATCGTGCTCCCTTAATTTGAGGTCCGACCACCGCTTCCTGAGCTGATCCTTGGATTGTCGTACCCCAAAATTCTTCTGCAGACTTTTGACCACTTTCGCCATGATCTTGGCCTTTCTGACATTGGGGTTGGAATAAGGTCCATATTTCCCATCATAGTCGGCCCTCTTCATTATGTCGACCATCTCCAACATCTCCCCAAAGGACATATTTGAGGCCTTAAATCGTCTCTTCCAGGATCAGGACGTTTCTGGCTTCGGGCTTTCCTCCTCCACCTCCTCGTTGCTGTAATTAGCACGCACCTGCTCTGTCTCTGCCATGTGCTCCTCCCCCACTGCGCCGAACGAGAAGGGGTGGGGAATGGACTAGAAAGAACGTCAGGGGCAGGTGGAGTTTCACGCATGCACAGTGTATATAAAGCGTAACACGCGTGCGTAGTACGTACGATCTGTGAGCGGAGGAAGGAGTATCGGAGGCGCCGATCGTAATAACGAAGGTAAGATTTAAATTTGGTCCTATACTGCTTCTAGATTGAGGCCTGTATTTAGACAAGTTTAGAAGACTTTAGGCTGACATTAGGGTTTGTCTGGTGTTGTGTCTTGCAGTGAAAATGGATCTAGTCAATGATCAGGACTTTATGTCAATCTTCATAGATATGTTCAGGGAGCTGCCCTGTCTGTGGCAGGTAAACCACCCCGAATATAAGAACCAAACAAAAAGGAAGGCAGCGCTAGATAATTTGGTGCAATTTGTGAAGCCGGTGATCCCCACGGCAGACATCACCTATTTGAAGATCCTAATTGGTGGCATGAGGAGCACTTATCTAAGGGAGCACAAGAAGGTCCAGGATTCCCAGAGATCAGGAGCTGCAGATGACATTTATGTCCCCAGGCTGTGATACTATGACAGGCTGCATTTTCTGTCAGGTCAGACTGAACCCAGGCCATCACTCTCCAGTCTTCCTTCCACGCTTCCTTCCACCTCAGCTGAGGCTTCTGACGCCCAACATGGGCCTTCCAGGCAGCAACATGTGGAGGAGCCCAGCTTGAGCCAGGTATAGCATTCTTCTAAATATTTCTGGTTGTCCAATCAATGATGTTAAATAGATGTTAGCTTGGAGTACTAATTTATGATTGTGATTGATGAAGCAAAAACTAAAACCATGTCCCTTTTTCATACACAGGGAAGTCTCAGCCAGGAGGTGGCCGGTCCAAGTAGGCTGCCCGATACCCAGGTCCATCCCCTCCGCCTTCACAGACAAAGTGGCAGGAAGAGGAGTAACCTGGAGGAGGCTGCAATAGGCCTATTTTGGAAGGCTATTGAGGCCCTCAGAACCCCCTACAATGTGGAAGAAGACTTTTCAGAGCTAACTGCCTGCAAAATGATGCAGATGGAGGAGGGCCAAAGACTTTTATGTGAGTTTGTAATTTTGGAAGCTCTAAATAAGGGGTTGAGGGGCCTACTCAAATGTGAAACCCACATTTGTCAGCTCACCCATGGTCCTCCTCCTCCTCCTCCAGGTCCTCCTCCTCCTCCAGGTCCTACTCCTCCTCCTCCTGCAGGTCCTACTCCTTCTCCTGCCACACCTCCAACACCAGAGCCACAGCGTGGAAGGAAACGTCTAAGGAAGACGAGAGAGTGATGACCTGGGTTCAGTCTGGTCTGGCAAAAGATGCAGGCTCTTGTATGACCACAGCCTGGGGACAATACATGTCATCTGCTGCTGTTCGTGATTCTCTTGGACTCCTGGACCAGACTGTACTCACTTAGATATGGACTCCTCAGGTCACCAATTTTGCTGTAAAATAATTGATGTCTGCCCTGGGGGTCAAAGGCTTCGCCAATTTCTGCTGTTTCTCCAGTGTTGCCTTCCTCTTTGTTTGGTTATGAGCCCTTAATAAAGGATTTTTTGTTTCAATTATACTCGCCTATGTGTGTTTTCCTTCAAAAAGGACAGTTTGTTTGTGAGGAAGCAGGTACATTTCAAAAATAAAATGTAAAATTAACAAGAGACACCAACACCAAACAATCTTCTTGAGATTAAATAATACGAGATAATAATGGTGTTGTGGTAACTTGACACACAAAACACACCCAAAAATATTCTGGAGTAAAATAAAAAAAAATAAAAAAATAAAAACACGATCAGCCTTAAAAAAAATACAAACAAAAAAAAATAAACATATATATTTTTTGTCAGATGTGACAAATAAAAATATATTGATGAAATCATGATAAATAATAAAAAAAAGAAGTTTGTGAGAAGTCTGTGTGAATATGAGCAGCAAAACAACTTCATTCTTCTAGCATTATAAAGAAGAAGAGAGTGCGCTGCATTAAACAATTTTAAACATTGCAGCCTGACGAAAGTGCTATATCCATTCCGAACGCTAATTTTACCAGACCGAGCTTTTCCGTCTTGGAATTTCTTCTGAGCATGCGTGGCACTTTGTGCATTGGAATTGGCCACACGCGGTCGGAATTAACGCGATTGGATTTTGTTGTCGGAAAATTTTATAGCCTGCTCTCAAACTTTTTGTGTCGGAAAATCCGATGGAAAAAGTCTGATGGAGCCCACACACGGTCAGAATTTCTGACAACACGCCCCGATCACACATTTTCCATCCGTGTGTACAGGGCGTTAGTCTTCTTCTTCCTCTGTGGGGTTATTTGACCATTTGATTTATTGATTTTTTTACTTTTTCATTTCTTTAAATTTTTGATAATAATATGGAATTTTTGGAACTAGTATTTTTTCTTCCCTCCCCTCCTTCCTGTTACAATAATTTCTGATTTTTCTTGTATCTATCTACTCATTGTGTGTGTGACGCTCTTAAAGGTGTTTTCATGTGCACATTACTATTGAGTCTTTAGGATTAATTGCTTCATGGGGGTAGTCTGTTTGGATTTCATGGCAGCCAGTTAGACAAATCATTCTAGTATTTAGCTTCCTGTCTTCCATTGTATCTCTAGCTCTGAGGAAAATCGTTTGTCGATTGAAACGCATCAGCTAGATGCCCCAATTCACAGCCACCACCTGGAATTACTTTTACATCCCTCCTGCAATTCATGCCTCCTTCCCCCGTGCTTTTGCTGCCTTATGTATGGATATTCACACTGGAAAACTGTTGATTCCTGTGATCTACACACAACCTTCACAGCTGTGGTCTCAATAGACATTCCTCTAACCCCTTCCTTGCACACTGCGTGGTGTAGGATTACGGAGAGTTCCATCCCGGCTGTGAGCCCTCTGAGACAAGCTTTACTCCCAACGCTGTATGGCTGTGGTGCCTGTCCTCTATGAAGAAGCACTGAGTGAGCAGCATGTGGAAGTCCAGTGTAAATTCCTAACCAGCTTTGGGCGGCTGGTGATCCTAGGTCATGGACGTGGCAGCCCCCACACATACTGGAATTATCTGGACAACCCCCCTACCCCGTTGACCATCAGGGGGTCGCTACTCAGAAGGAGGTTTTTCCAATTCTCACTCTGGCGGCTCCAGTGTATATTAAGAGACAAACTGTCCTCTCCCCCCCACACATAGAACTGCCTAGGGGGTAGTGGAGTGAAGGTATGTGTTTTGTTGCACTTTATCTCTCCATGACATGTCGTTTGTATTGATAAACTTTACTGCATTTACACTTCCACTCTGGTGGCTCCAACGTTAATTAAGAGACAAGTTGTCCTCTCTGCCCCACACACAGAACTGTCCAGGGGGTAGTGGAGTGAAGGTATGTGTTTTGTTGCACCTCATCTCTTCGTGACATGCTGTTTTCATTAATAAACTTTACTGTATTTACACTTCTATGAAGATACGGCAGGATAGAGAACTTTCACTGTGTGTTTTTCTCAATGGATCCTTTTCTGTGACCTTTGATCTCTTTTGATCCCAGTGATTTCTATCCAACATTATCTTTTTGGCAGGATCAACTAAGGCTACCTTCTTAAGTGAATCCCTTCACCAACTTTTTTATCGTTTTGGGTCTTTATGACCTAATTGACACATTTTTGCCTTTTGAATATTATTTCATTGCCCTTTTATCTGGGTTATCCCCAGTAGGTGGTCGCATATTAAGGTATTTTTGGGGATGTTTGGAATGAATGAAGAGGGTACCAGGTGGTGAGTCTGTTGTTCAGCACTATGTCACTTTATTTAGTGGTGGAGGTTAGTATGTTTATTTAATATTGTGGGTGGAATTTATTTATTTATATATGCCAATAAATTGTTCCAGTTTATAATTTTACAGCCAGTGTGTTCCTCCTTGAATAATCCTGTCTCTAGACCCTCTGGTCCTTTTTCTTCTAAAGTCACAATGTTGCAGTCAGATCACTTGGGGAGAGTGAGGCTGAGGACATATTCCTACTGCCTGCTGACATCATTACAGCCTAAGCAACATCATTTATCTAAAGCTCATCTAGATAAGAATGACATCTTTGCCACTCTAAAGCCTCTTGGGATATGCACGTCACATATTTCAGGATTCTTCGGGTTTCATACAGTGGGCAAGGAGGGAGGACTGTGTGTCATCATGGGGTTAGGCTGTCTGAAGTGGGAGTTGCCATATCTGCAACGAAAGATGTAGTGTGTTAGCAGCATGACAGATCACAGCAGGATTATGTTGGTTATGTTGGATTTGCTGGCTGGGTTAATTTTATGAATTGTGCATAACACCAATGAAAATACAAGGGGATGAATTTAAGTTTCTTTTTAAATATGGCTTTTAACCGCTTCCGGACCACTGCGGCAGGTTGGCTCCCCTGCACGAAACCACATAGCTGTACGTTGGCTCGCGGGGGCCGGATAGCAGTGACATTTTTATAGTAATCAATGCATTTTTAATCACACTGATTGCTGTATTAATGCCAATGGTTCCAAAAATGTGTAAAAATTGTCTGATATGTCCTCCATAATGTCCCAGTCACGATAAAAATTGCAGATTGCTGCCATTACTAGTAAAAAAAAAAAAAAATAATAATAAAAATGCCTATCCCCTATTTTGTAGATGCTATAACTTTTGCGCAAACCAATCAATATACGCTTATTGCGATTTTTTTTTTTTTTACCAAAAATATGTAGAAGGATACATATCGGCCTAAACTGAGAAAAAATTAGCTTTTTTTTAAAAAAATGGGGATATTTATTAAAGCAAAAAGTACAAAGTATTGTGTTTTTTTCAAAATTTACGCTCTTTTTTTGTTTATAGCGCAAAAAATAAAAACCGCAGAGGTGATCAAATACCACCAAAAGAAAGCTCTGTTTGTGGGAAAAAAAAGTACGTCAATTTTGTTTGGGTACAACGTTGCATTACCACGGAATTGTCAGTTAAAGTGACGCAGTGCTGAAACACGAAAAAACGCTCTGGTCAGGAAGGGGGTAAATTCTTCCGGGCCTGAAGTGATTAAATAATAAAATGTAGTTTTTTTTTTTTTTGTTTTTTGTTTTTATCATACCCTTGCTATATATTGTGACATGTAAGGGATTTAATAATGCATAATTAAAGTTAGTGAAATGAGTACTTGAAAATGACTTAACATGCCCAGTAAAGTTTCTTTTTACAAAAGTAATTCAATATTTATGAAAAAAATTATCTGCTTTTCTAAAGTACAATTCAAAACAATAAAAATAGACATGGTGCCGAATCCCACGGATTTGAACAATGTCTTCCTTCTTCAATCTTTTAAATGTAGTATGTGTGCAGATACATTAAACAGAAAATATCCACCAAATGTTAGCAAGCTTTAACAGAAATATAGGTAATTCTAAAGTAATTATACTTTGAAAGGAACACTTAGCTCTACTGTATGTTGATCTGAAGCAATCATAACATTTATACTTTTGGAAGCAGTAATTCATCATGCTTGAACACATTTTCCTTTATGAGCAGCACCTATATATAGGACAACTTACAGAGAGTTTTAAGCATGACTTGAGTGTTTAAATTTAATGAAATCTTTTCACAAGCAAACGCTTTTTGCCTGGTACATGTTAAAAAGATATAGGAAATGGTATATTTTATTTTAATAATACAATCAGCTAACTTCCTCTCCTGCATTTTGTAGCTTTCATTTTATTTCTGTCATAACAGTTTCAATTTAGTGAAGTAGAAAATTGAGAAAGAAGAAAATAAGTAAATGGTAAAAAGCTAAAAAAAAAGACCATTGATAAAGAGAATGGCTGCTGATTTGTATGGTAAAAGACGGTTCTTACATATGTAGACTCTCTGCAGACTTCCATGTGAATACAATTGTTAGAACCTTTGCCAGGCTGTTTTATTTTACTATCCACATTGGATAAAGATTAGATAAGAATTGAATAAGCATTGGCAGCAATTAAAACATTTTTTTAAATACATTGGTAAAATGTTAGAACCTCTGTCTTTTTTATGTGTGGTTGCTTTCCTTTCACTTCCTTTCCCTGAAACTGGTGCCAAATAGGACAGGAACTTAGTTAATCGTTCCCTATTGGGACACAACAACAAGAACCTGAGGAAAAAAAGTTCTTACCACGCTCTATTGAACACTTTAAAAGCATGTAAACTTCTACTTATAGTGCATCATCAAAGACTAACCAATAAAATCTTCCTTTAAAATTGTATGATTTCGTTTTCTATAGAGAAGTAATGTTCTAATCCCTAAAAGGTTCTAATCCCTTTGTTTTCACCACCATAAAAAATGTTCCCTTAGCTTAGTGAAGGTGGTGAAATCTCACTTTTGTGAATTCCTAACCAGGTTCAAGGAAATTTAAAAAAATACTATTTTTGCTTGCAAGTATTTAATTATGGAAGTCAGCAGAGCTTCACCTCATTTACTAAGCTTTCAAAGTGAAAGTTCCCTTGAACAGCCTATTAGACTTTAGCAAACCAACCACTCTGTCTCTAACAATTTACTAAACTGTAGTAAGTGTAGCACACCCCACATAGGAGTTGCAGATGAACAGGGATCCCCCACTCCTGCACAGCCAGGCACACTCAATCTTCACAGGCACATAGTAGTCAGAAAACAGTCAGTGGCTTTGTTTTTGTTGTTTTTTAGGGGGTTTATCAACTTGGATGGGGATAGGGAGTTTATGGGATGCCCACTTGACTTTACCAAGAACTTCAAGGACAACTTTCTATGAACAGACTCCTCTTCAACTTTCCTCCTGCTTCTCTTTTTCTGAACTTCTGCTGATTCAATCTTGGTGGAACTGGCAGACTCCTTGTCGGTTCAGTAACAACCCTTTACAGGCAGGAACTCACAGTCCCTTAGAGTAGCGCATGCTGAGTGAAACAGTTGTAACCTTTCCATCTACTTCCTCTGTGGCAACTGATCCCAGCATCACTTCTTCGGGCAACTGCTAGCCCACCGGGCTGCAGCTGCCTCTTTACCAGCCCTCCTGGCGGCCTTTCTACACCAGTCTTCTCAACTGACTCTTCACCAGCCCACCCGGCTGATTCTCTCTCTAGAGATCAGGGAAAATGTAGAAGACTTAATCCCACTGCTGTCTTCAAGGGAGACTTGCTACATGTGGCATTCCCCCCTCCCCTTTGTTAGTTCCCACCAGTGTTGCATTACTCACACTGTCCTCTCTTTGCTCCCGTACCTCCAGGAAAGCTTCCTCCCTTTGTGTCTTTGGCAGGATCCTACCAGCACCTGAGCCCCGGCCAAAGGTGGGACAGCTCCGCCAGATTAGGGGGTACCCCTCAGGGCCACTGATAGCCTCTTCAACACTGTATCTTCATCTTCCACTCAAAGACCCCTGCTAGCATGACTCATCAGTATTTAAAGGCTCCCTGCCAGGCCCACTCCCGAGGATTGGCCAGGAACCTCCAAATATGCTCCAAATATGCTGAGCAGCTCCTCCTAGTCTCCACCCGCTATCCTCCAGAACATTATTTAACACTCTGGAAACAAGGGGGGCACCACAGAGCTGCTGAGATGGATCATCCAGCCCTGAATAGCCCTGTTCCAATTATAGACTCACAAATGTACAGCATGAGTCAGGATATGGTTTGCCTACTCTACTTCTAGCACACACTAGAGGGTGCTACATAAGCATCTATAAAGGCAGCTGTTTTCATAAGCACCTCTGGAAGACATTAGATACCTTGGTGATTTTTTTATTTTTTTTTTACTTAATAAATGAAATGATGAACATATCACACACATAGTTGCACTTTAGCTGTCATATGTGGTAAATCTGAAAGAGCTATTTGGTAAAAGTAGTGAAAAAATTATTTTGATAGCCAAACATAAAGGCATCCAAGAGAACTGAGTTAGTATAATCTATTTATGTTCAATAACACATTCCTCCTCACAGCTCTTGGTTACAGACAGCTATCAAACTATCAAATAACAAGTAGGAGGCCAGATAACTTCCAAGGGAATGGCAACACAGTATTGCATTGGCTTAAGTCTAGCAATGTCATTTATAAGCACAGTTGCCATAGAATCTGATTATTTCAAGCTCAAAAGATTTGTACTGGATTTTGAGATTGTATATTAATATAAGTCTGGATAGAAATCCTGATAATTTTACTATGGTAAAGAGCTGCACACACAGAATGCAAATACACTGTGTAATTCAAAGCCACAGGAACAATTTTTAATCTTCAGTAATATCTAAACTCTTATTCAGAATACAAAACTACAGAAATAAACATAAGCCATTCTTAGTAAAAGTTTCCTGTCAAAGTAAATACAACAGCATACGAAATCCCCTTCCGAAGAGTGCAAGAAAGCAGGAATTTTGTATTGAAACATCAGTTAATGCATATATCTGTGGTTCTATGTTAAAGTATAGCCAATCAACATGTAAGTTTTAACATCTTAATAAATAAAATAAAAAATACATTTTATTTTCAATATCTGTAAATTCTCAGCTTTTATTAAAATAATGTCTGGTGATCCTGACATGAAAGTCTCTGTAAGTCACATACAGTAAAAGGGTGGCAATGCTCTCTCCCAGTCTCTTTAATGTGCTTCTGCATTGTCACTTTATCACAGGACTGCTGATAGAGGCTACACGTGGCCTTTTCAAGACAAATTACACAGGGATAATCCACTGCTGCCACCTTATTAATGCTATGCAGCCATTATTGCAATACATGCCTATAGACAGATATTTTCCTCTCAGGGGCTGCAGAAGATCACCAGTGCTGATTAGTGACAAAGGATAAAAAAATGAAAATCAAGTATTTTATTAAAAAAAAAAAAAGGCAATTATTTATGATACACATGACTTCTTTATCCCAATGAATCATATTTCTAGTTTTCTTAGTTGAGCAGTTTTAAAGCCAATGGTGTGTGTTATTAAAAAAATCTACTTTTCCCCTAACACTGCCCTAATCATATAATTGTTTATTTTTCAGTCATATTTAGTTTCAGGATAGGGGATAAAGACAATAAAATATGCATCCATAAAATATTTTTCAACTTTTTATTATACGTCGTGCATATTATACTTCTATACTTTTTAAGTGGCATAAGAAGGATATTCCTTTATGTCGGTGATGTGAAAGGGAGGTTGGTACATTTGTACATATAATGTATAGATGTCCTATGTTGGTTAGGTATTGGACCTTAGCCCTGGATACTTTTAAAAAGGTGTTCAAAACTAATGTCCTGTTGAAGCCCAAGATCAGAGTTGGGTCAAAACCTCCCCTGATTCGGTTTGCGCTAGAACTCTCAAGCATCACAAAAGTTCGGACCCGAACTCTGAACCCTATTAAAGTCTATGGGACCTATTTTAAAGGCTTATATGCAAGTCATTGGCCATAAAAATGGTATGGGGGCCGAGTACTGCCCTGGGGACATGTATCAATGCAAAAAAATGTTTTGAAAAAAAGATTGTTTTTACAGGAGCAGTGATTTTAATGCTTACAGTGAAAAATTCCTTTATATATAGTGCTTGGGGTCCCCTTAGTCTGCCTGTAAAGTGACACATCTGTACCTTGTATAGAACCTGCTGCAGGTAAAACTGACATTTAACAAGTGCCATGAGTATATCACATTAAGTAACAGGAGATTACATAATTTCAATAAAACACGAAAACAAGACAAAGTCATAAATAATATAAATGTGGCTACCAAAGAAGTAGGCATTGAAAGCAAAAATAACACATAGAACCTATTATAGCTCATTAGGTTTGGCCACTACAAGGCTTCTCAGTATAACGACATAAAAAAGGAAAAATTACATCAAGGGGAAAATAACTGGGGGGGGGGGGGGCTAGAGTACACCATGATATATAAGGTAAAAAGAATGGAGATAAGGGTAATTTTATATATATATATATATATATATATATATATATATATATATATATATATATATATATATATATATATATATATATATATTATTGTAGCATACAAGGTAATTATTCAGGGGCGTGGGACAACGGTTCTGGGTTAAGAGCTCAGTTATCCCATAAATCCAGAACTTTCGAAAATTGGGGCACGGAATCTTGTACCACAGCTGTGAGATGTTCCATTATGCAAATATGAGCTATAGCCTGTAACAATTGGGAGAGTGAGAGGGGGAGAAGACAACCATTCTAGGGTCATAACCTGTTTAGCAGCTAATAAAATGAAGTCACCTGAAATGGATTGGTCCAGGGGAAGATTTGTCCCAAGAAGGTTTTGGAGAAGAGACTAAATTGAGGACCAAAAGGTTGCATAATAGGATAGTCCCAAAAAATGTCACCATGGCACCTTCAGCACAGCCAGGAAACCTCAGGGCTATACCTGTGAAGAACCTCTGGAGTTCTGTAACAGAAAAGCAATGCCTTATAGTCTCTCTCTGTTTCATGCATCTCAAAGCCCTAGCAACCGAGTGACAATTTTTTTGCCATTGTGGGAGAGAGATGGATGATTGAATAATTTGGAACCATTTTGCATATAGGGATTGTAAGAATCATTAAGTGGAATAGCATCATGAAGGATTTTATAAATAAACAATATTAGGTGGTTTTGATAGGGACCCTGGGCACACAAGAGTTCAAATGCAGTGGGCTTATCTAGAGTTAAGGATGAAGATTTAGAAGCAAAATAATGTTTAAATTGGAGATAGGAGCACAGGAGTTGCTTAGACACTTGGTATTTGTGTTGGATCTCCGCAAAAGAATAAAGACCGCGGGCGAGTGGATGAACCATATTTTGAAGCTGGAAGATGCTGGCTTGCGACAAAGGGTACATTCGACTATAGGATATCAGAAATATCTGGGTTAAAAAGCACATTTAGTTGAGGTGGGCATGAAGAAGAGAGAGAGGACCATTGTGGGCATGTTTTCCATATAGAAAGGGTGAACAACCTTGGATTAAGATATAACCTCCTTAGTTGGGTAATAGATGTATACAAGGTTGACCAAAGCATTGCGCAGGGCTGTACTGAGCAAGTAATACTCATTTTGATTTCTGACCATCTACTAGACACTAATCTGGTTGACAACAAGGCAGTTGCCCTGAGGTGAGTGGCGTAATAGTATTTGATGATATCAGGAGCACCTAAACCACCCACCAGATCAGGGGCAAATACCACAGAGCTAACTATGCGGTGAGATTTATTGTGCCAAATAAAATTAAGAAATTATCTATTTTTAGTAATTATTTAACACTAAGTGGAATATGGGAAATAATGGAGAATCTTTCAGATGTTTAGCGAGCTATAAATATATGTTTTATTCATAAAATGGGTAAGTTATAAGGGTTGTAGAGGGTATATATAGGTCAATTATTGTTTATAAATATGTAAGTATTAAAGTATTTAAGTATTTAATTGAAGTATTATGGAATATCAAACTAATAAGATAGCTGGAGACAAGAGTTTGTTTAAAAAATTGTATGTATGTGTTGTGTAAAAAGGAAAAAAAAAGAAAAGTTTAATAATGAATATTTGAAAAAAATAAATATATATTTCCCTAGATTTTTGTGTCCAAAAGAGAGAAACACTTAACCACTTGCCAACCAGCCGCCGTAGTTATACTGTGGGAGGTCGGCTCTATTGTGCGAATCGCCGTACGGTGTATGTCGCTTCGTGCAATAAATACAGTGGGCGCGCATGCAGCGCCGCAGCCAATGTGCATGGCCAGCAGCCGCGATGTCTGCCGCCCACCCACAACGCTCCACAGAGATGTACAAACAGATTTCTGTTCTGTCAGGGGAGTACAGTGTGATCATCTGTTCCTAGTGATCGGGAACAGCGATCTCTCTGTACTCCCTGTCAGTCGACTCCCCCCCACAGTTAGAAACACCTCCCTAGGACAAATTTAACCCCTTGATCGCTCCCTGGTGTTAATCCCTTCCCTGCCAGTGTCATTTATACAGTAATCAGTGCATTTTTTTTTAGCACTGATCGCTGTATAAATGTCACTGGTCCCAAAAAAGTGTCAAACGTGTCCGATCTGACAGCTGCAATGTCCCAGTCCTGCTAAAAATTGCTGATTAATACCACCAATTAAAATACAAAGATGGGTATCCACAGCTTTGGATCTTTGTTGGAGTTGTAACCAGGCGAAAGGTACCTTGCAACACATATGGTGGGATTGCATCTTGATACAGCCATTCTGGTAGGAAGTATGTGAGATCATAAAGCTCATCACAGACACATCAATCCAACTAACAGCAGCCTGTTGCTTACATATACATTTCCAATTGCTCAGTGCAAAAATATAAACGTTCACTAACCAGATTCTTACTTGCTGTTGCAAAAGCCAAGATTCATAGACACTGGAAAACCTCAATTACATATTTAATTAAAGAGTGGCCTCACGATGTGCATAATCTCTACGTTATGGAAGAAATCAGGGCAATAGCACACGAAACAACCGAAAAATTTAACAAAACATAGAAACCCTGGGTCATCTTAAAATATTAAGATTATGACTCATTAACAGAAAATTTACTTTGGCAATCCTTGGACCTCTGTCTATTTACTTACTAATCTTCCTTGACCCACTTTACCTTTTTTTCTATACTACTCTTCTCTTTGTGTATTTTAAACAAGCTTTGAGTGTATATTGATTGAATAACACTGAATAAATATTCAGAATAAATCCAATCCAAGAAATATCATTGATGATTTGTCACGTTTTGTTACGGCTATAGAAATATTTTACAGATTGCACTATCAATCTACGTTATATTCATTATTGCTTAACAATTACTTTGATGAATTTATGCATTCATTCTTAAGTTTATGCTACAAATACATATTTGTACAAATCTTATTATTTGTACAATTGTGATAATCTTTTTCTCTTGCAGTAAAAGTTTTATTGAGAAAAAACAAAAATCGCTGATCACTGCCATTACTAATAAACAAAAATAATAATAAAAATGCCATAAATCTATCCCCTATTTTGTAGACTCTATAACTTTTGCGCAAACCAATCAATATACGCTTATTGCAATTTTTTTAACCAAAAATATGTATAAGAATACATATTGGCCTAAACTGATGAAGAAGTTAGTTTTTTTACATTTTTGGGGGGGATATTTATTATAGCAAAAAGTAAACAATATAGTTTTTTTTCAAAATTGGCGGTCTTTTTTTGTTTATAGCGCAAAAGATAAAAACCGCAGAGGTGATCAAATACCACCAAAAGAAAGCTCTTTTTGTGTGGAAAAAATAAGACATTAATTTTGTTTGGGTACAACGTTGTACGACCGCACAATTGTCAGTTAAAGTGACTCAGTGCTGTATTGCAAAAAATGGCCTGGTCATTAAGGGGGTAAATCTTTCCGGTCCTTAAGTGGGTAAATAATTGGGGGGGTATAGAGAAGGATGGATTGGTTCTACTTGGTTACAGTTTGAAGTAACCAATTTTCCACTGTTGTGTTTTATGCATTATGTGCGTATAGGAAAACTAAAGCAGAGCGCACAGAAGTTTTACAATTAGTTGTTTTCATAATGCAAAATTATAACTGTAATAGATACATTTTATGTTAACTCATAGCAGTAGTTTATGAGGGCTCAAATCCCAACCAGGGTACTACTTGCACGAGGTTTGCGTGTTCTCCCAGTTCCTTCATGGGTTTCCTCTGGGTACTCTGGTTTCCTCCCACACTCCAAAAACATGCCAGTATGTAAATTTGCTCTTGTCTAAATTTGTCCTTGTAACAAGCCCCTTGCTCGCTCGGTTCCACTCTCCCGACACTCCTCTGCTGCTATAGAATCAGATTGCAGATCGCGACATCTGATTGCTTGGTCATCCAATGCTCCGGGATTAGAACTACAGCTATGTGCCGTTCTAACCCAGTTGTGATAGGCAGGCTGTATGTAAGTTCAAACAGGAATCTCTCTTATTGCAAAATACAGGCTCTTTTATACACTAAAAGTGGAGGTGCATACCTCCGGCTCATATTACTCTGAACATACACCTGTGACCAGAAACCTAATTAACATGGGCTAATTAACTAATCCCTTTAGACAGCCTAGATGACTCAGACATGACCTTTAGGCCAGACTGGCCATCATGTAGCTCAGAAAACACAATCAACATAGACTCTTCTTCACACAATAGCAGAGTTAATTAACACAAACAACAATGGGGATCTAATGACTCTTAGATCCCATACTAGAGACTTATTTACAATACACATTTTAGCAGACAACAGACAGGTAGCTGGAATTGATGACATTAGCATTTAACAGTAGGAGTCCCAAGGGTATGAATCAGTCACTATTCCAATATGGAAAATTCAGGGTCCCCAGAGTCTGTGTGTCCTGGGGGACCAGGACCCGAATCCACAGTAATACCACCTCAAGGGTCCCCAGGCATACAGCTCACAAAGAGCACCGATCCCCCAAATGCCAGGGCCCACGATCGATTGGCAAGAGGCTAGCATACAGTCCCCTCCAAAAGTCTCTCTCCTGGCTAGGTCTGTCACATTTCTCCCCTTTCGGCAGGAGACTAACACAGGAGGAGACCCCCGACGGGTTGACTCCGAAGTTAGTCAGTAGTTCCAGTCCTCTAATGCTGATATCCACACAGTACCCCAAACAAATTGTTCCAAACAAAGCATTACTCACCCAGCCAACCTCTGCCTCTCTCAGAGAACATATCTGCCACTGGGGAGAGGCCTGGACTGGCACTTCTCCCTGGAGTCCTTTCTGCCGCTGGAGAGAAGACAGGGTGTCTGGGCTCACTCCGTCATGCTGTTGGGGATCTGAGCCGACTGCCCAGCATCCCTGGGGTATACAAGTGGAGACTGAAGTGCCATCCACCTTCACAGGAAATCCATCCTCTGTTAGTTAAGGGCAGAGTCCAGCAGTACTCGGCCTTGTTGCCAGCCCTTCTGCTGGAAACCCCACACCATCTGCTCCGGCTAACTGTTGGGGAGGGAGGCCGACTGCCCCGCCTCCCTGGAACTCCACAGTTGTTGCCGGTGCTGGGCAGAGGTTGGTAGCACTCTGTCCTGTTGCCAGCACTTCTGCTGGGGACTCCGCATCCTCCGCTCCAGCTAACCATTGGGGCAGGAGGCTGGCTTCCTCCACTCCCAAACTATGTAGCTGCCATTGGGGAGGTGAGCCGGCTGCTTCCTTTTCCATTCCTTCATCTGGATGTTGGGACGATACTGTCTCCCCGGTGCACGGATCTTTGCTGGAGAGGAAAGACCACTTCCTCCACCCTGGCCAACTGTTAGGGAGGGACAACGAACACCTCCTCTACCTTCTCCCCCTGTATCCTGATCTGCTGCTGGGAAGTGACCACCTCCTTCTCACCCTGAGCCTCCGGAACCGCCACAGGTGTAGGGCAGAGATCTTGGACCCTCTGTCAGGTTGCCAGCGCTTTAGCTGGGGAAGTTCCTTGTAATTTCACAGATACTTCTGTTGGTGCTGGGCAGAGCACAGTGAAGTTTGGCCTTAATAACAGCTCTTCTTCTGCTTGAGGCTCACCAGGTTGTTCTTCCTCAGCAGAAAAGTCTATCAAATCCCCAGTCTCTGCAACTGGTGTCTGGGGATAAAGGTTCACCATCTCCTCTCTGTGGAACCCAGAAGATGCTATCAGTGCTGGGCAGAGGTTAGCAGAGCTCTGCCCTGTTGTCAGCACCTCAGGCTTGGGCACGGCAATCTTCAGATTTTCCACTGCCAACTCTCTGGGATTCTGCTGGACAGGCACATTCCTCCATCCAAGATCATCCAATGCAGAAACAGGTTCATCAAGGTCAGTCAGCACTTGCTGCATCCGCCATAAGACCTCCGCCTCCATAGCTGCGGGGCCAGGTTGGCAAAGCACACTGTTACTCTGCCACATTGTCAACTCTTCAGCCAGGATTTCAGAGTTGTCAACTGGTATTTCCTGATAGTCCCAGGCAAAGGGAGTACCACCCTGCTGCTGAGCAGAGTCTAACAGCTGTCTGTAGGCGATCTCCAGCTCCCATTCCTGAATGGCCAGAAACTCCAAATCTACCTGTGCCCAGTGCACTTCTGAGACATTCAGTCTTCGCTCTCTGTGCTCCATTATTTCCTCCAAACGCCACTCCCGATCACTCCCAAAATCAGGGTCCCTGGACATCCTCCAGTACAACAATCCCAGCCCATCATAGTCAAAGCCTTCCGTGGGGCTGTCATCCGCTGTCCACGGGCACACTTGGGCTACATACCACTGGAGGGCTCTATAGCTCTCGTACAACCGCATTTCTGCCCGGATCAGCCTGCTTAACTTGGCTGTCCACTCCTGGTTCGGCTGTTCCCCCAATAACAGCATTCACACTTCATACTGCGACCAGTACCTTACATGGATGGAGGGGAGAACTTTTCCCTGGTTTCGCTGCTCACAGGCTAGCGCTTCCTTCCGGAGTTCGCAGCGGATAGAATCAAACCATCTGTCATAAACCAGATGTGACCAGAAATGTGTGACTGCAACAGAGTGAACCAGACATAAATAGGTGAAAGTAAGTTTATTTAAGGAAAATGCATATGTGAACACACCACAAATACAAGTGAACAACCAATCAGTGATATAAAACCAACCAGCATATGTAGCAAGAGGGAGTACCAGAATCGTAGTCAAGCCAGGCCGGGGTCATAAACACGGAAAGAGTAGCTGGGAAGGGAGATAAACAGGACAAGAGAGGATGGATGGATACAGGAGGGATGGGTCAGGTACAAGGTTCAGAGTCCAGAGTCCAGGGTTCAGGGTTCAGGTAACAGACAGGAAACAGGATCAACAGGTTCCAGGAATCAGGCTTCAGGTTCAGGTTTGGGTTCGGGTTCAGGTTCAGGTTACAGGATCAGGGTAACAGGATGCAGATCAGGGCTCAAGGACAATACCAGGGCAACATAAGTGTGCAATTGCCGGGTATTTATACTGCAGCTCTGCTAATTAACGTCAGGTGACACCTGTCTGCAGAGGGGATTACCTGCTCCATACTGCCAGGATCCATCCGCTGGTGGATGCCAGTACTGCGGCCCAAAGATGACATAACCTTAACAGGGAAAAGCTCTCCTGACAGTTCCAAACTGTCAGGAGACACCTGCTGGTGGACCTCAGTACTGCATGCTGAATAACAGATATTACCAGCGGATGGAACATTTCCTGACAGTCATCTGAAAGTGGTGATTATTGCCGCCAGGCTTTGAAAGGATGGTCTAGTGACCAGTTGTTTGCCACTATACGTTTGGCTCACTCACTGGTCGATCAGGGTTATATATTGTTTGGGGAGGTGCAGCCTTTGATCAAGATCTGTACTGCCCTGTATTCCAGAGGGCCGTGATGATTTCACTCCTCCTTTTGATATGAATCAGGTTGTATCCCTACTGTGGCTTTTTGAAGATGATCCAGCCGATTTTTGTGAGCACTACTCAGCCTGTTCCCCACAGGTGATTGCTGAGTGCATTGTGTCTGCTCAGTCTTTTGTTAGACAGGGAGAGTTAAAAGCACAGTTTGTACAACCTATACTTTCAGCATGGTCTGACATGATGTAAGCAGCTCCAGCCAAACAAACCACCTCTGCCACCAAACACCAGCCTACCCAAATGTATGTTTCCCCATCACCCATGTCAACCGCAGTTGCAGCTCAGTATACGCTGCTGCCAACCAAATACTCATATCCAGTCTCTGCTCCCTGTACCTATCCTGCATTCAACCCACCTGCCTCTTCTCAGCTGCCCACAAACCCACAGAAACTTCCTCCAGCTACTGTTACCTCTTCTCTGCCATATCCCAATCCTTCTCTCCAGTCTGCTGCACCCCTCACCTACAGAGCTTCAGTGGCCAAGCCAAAGAAAAAAACGAAAGTTTTTTCCAACCAAGAAGATCCTGCCAGTAACCCAACCTGCCTCTGCACCAGCTAATCCAACCCAGTCTGACATCCCAGTGCCTGCCTTCCAGCCTGATGTCTCTGTGCCCGCCTTCCAGCCTGATGTCTCTGTGCCCGCCTTCCAGCCTGATGTCTCTGTGCTCGCCTTCCAGCCTGATGTACCTGCCTTCCAGCCTGACGTGCCTACCTTCCAGTCAGATGTATCTGCCTTCCAGCCTGATGTATCAGTGCCTGCCTTCCAGCCTGACGTCTCGGATCCTGCCTTCCAGCCTGACATCTCGCGTCACCTGACATTAATTAGCAGAGCTGCAGTATAAATACCCGGCAATTGCACACTTATGTTGCCCTGGTATTCTGTCATAAACCAGATGTGACCAGAACTGTGTGACTGCAACAGAGTGAACCAGACATAAATAGGTGAAAGTAAGTTTATTTAAGGAAAATGCATATGTGAACACACCACAAATACAAGTGAACAACCAAACAATCAGTGATATAAAACCAACCAGCATATGTAGCAGGAGGGAGTACCAGAATCATAGTCAAGCCAGGCCGGGGTCATAAACCAGGAAACAGTAGCTGGGAAGGGAGATAAACAGGACAAGAGAGGATGGATGGATACAGGAGGGACGGGTCAGGTACAAGGCTCAGAGTCCAGAGTCCAGGGTTCAGGTAACGGACAGGAAACAGCATCAACAGGTTCCAGGAATCAGGCTTCAGGTTCAGGTTCAGGTTTGGGTTCGGGTTCAGGTTCAGGTTACAGGATCAGGGTAACAGGATGCAGATCAGGGCTCAAGGACAATACCAGGGCAACATAAGTGTGCAATTGCCGGGTTTTTATACTGCAGCTCTGCTAATTAGCATCAGGTGACACCTGTCTGCAGAGGGGAATACCTGCTCCATACTGCCAGGATCCATCCGCTGGTGGACGCCAGTACTGCGGCCCAAAGATGACATAACATTAACAGGGAAAAGCTCTCCTGACAGTTCCAAACTGCCAGGAGACACCTGCTGGTGGACCTCAGTACTACATGCCGAATAACAGATATTACCAGTGGATGGAACATTTCCTGATACCATCCTAGCAGGACCTGCTCTGATACTGGTCCTCTGTGTTGTATCTGCATCTCTCGCAACCTCCTTCTGAATTCCTCATCCATGGTGGCTGGTATCTCTCCTCTCCTGCTATCTGGACCTTGGATCCAGGTGATGGTTTGGATGTGTTCACGGCAAGGAAGCACGATCCCACCATTCCCTCCATGGCTCTCAAGTAAGTCTTTCAGCGTGGCTCTCCTGCAGGCTGGTTTGGAGTGTCCCAGTAACTGGAGAGCAAATCCCATGGCTGCCAACCAATGTAACGAGCCCCTTGCTCACTTGGTTCCACTCTCCCGACACTCCTCTGCAGCTATAGAATCAGATTGCAGATCGTAACATCTGATTGCTTGGTCATCCAATGCTCTGGGATTAGAACTACAGCTATGTGCCGTTCTAACCCAGTTGTGATAGCTCAGAACAAACACCAGGCAGGCTGTATGTAAGTTCAAACAGGAATCTCTCTTATTGCAAAATACAGGCTCTTTTATACACTAAAAGTGGAGGTGCATACCTCCGGCTCATATTACTCTGAACATACACCTGTGACCAGAAACCTAATTAACATGGACTAATTAACTAATCCCTTTAGACAGCCTAGATGACTCAGACATGACCTTTAGGCCAGACTGGCCATCATGTAGCTCAGAAAACACAATCAACATAGACTCTTCTTCACACAATAGCAGAGTTAATTAACACAAACAACAATGGGGATCTAATGACTCTTAGATCCCATACTAGAGACTTATTTACAATACACATTTTAGCAGACAACAGACAGGTAGCTGGAACTGATGACATTAGCATTTAACAGTAGGAGTCCCAACGGTATGAATCAGTCACTATTCCAATATGGAAAATTCAGGGTCCCCAGAGTCTGTGTGTCCTGGGGGACCAGGACCCGAATCCACAGTAATACCACCTCAAGGGTCCCAAGGCATACAGCTCACAAAGAGCACCGTTCCCCCAAATGCCAGGGCCCACGATTGATCGACAAGAGGCTAGCATACAGTCCCCTCCAAAAGTCTCTCTCCTGGCTAGGTCTGTCACAGTCCTAGTATGTGTATGTATAAATGTGAGTTAGGGAACTTCAATTGTAAGCTCTTTGAGGGTTGGGGACTGATGTGAATGTACAATATACTGTATGTAAAGTGCTGCATAAATTGACAGCACTGTATAACTACCTGTAATAATAATGTGCAATTGTTCACTATTTGTTGGTGTAAAATACTATACATCTGAGTGGGCATCTTGGGGCTTTTTTGACAATTAGAACTGGAGGACAGAGGTGTGGCTGAAGGGGCTTTAGAAAGTGATGCTTCTAAAAAATATTTTTTGACGAAATAATGTTTGCTAGCTGCTTAAAAGGTATAACACCAAGCTCATGTAAAGAAACCCCTTTCAGTTAATACATTTGTAGAATTGTTTAACCACTTGCTGCCCACCGGCTGTCATATGATGGCCAGGCGGCACGGCTCTCATTTTGGGCAGGCGTCATATGATGTCCCTCCATTTAAACAGAGAATGCATGCGATTGTGTGTGCGCATCCCTGTTCCTTCGGGGGCAGCATGTCACGGAGACACCGCTCGCCACCGAGGGGGGTGAACAGCCATTGGGCATGGCTGTTTACCACGTGATTGGCCGTGATGAAGTCACGGACGATCACAGGTGGTACTGCCCCACTTTGCACGGCGCATGCGCGCGATCTCGAGCGTGCTGCGCGTGCACATTGGTGGCTGCGTGTTCCCAGGAACACTGCTCGTCACCGACACTGGTAAACAGCCACTGGCCAGCGGCTGTTTACCATGTGATTGGCTGTGATCCTTTCACAGCTGATCACTAAATGTCAGCAAACCACGGTAACGAGATGTTACCGGGTTCTCCTCCTCACACATCAATCGTGTGTGAGAAGGAGATTGTGGTAACATCTCATTACCGCTTACAGTGTCCTGATCTTCTGCCGGCTCCTCCGCTATCTTCTGCAGCTCTTTTGCTAGCGGTGGCCCGGACTTCTGCCTTCTGCCTTCTTGTCTTCTTGTCAGCTGATCCAGAGCACAGCATCAGACCAAATGAGATTGCAGGCTCTATTAAATCCAGTTTTCTGGTAAGCCTTTACACTAAAGGAATTGATCACGAGGTGATACAGTGGAGGTTTATCGGTTTAAAAGATATTACATTGGATATAATTTAGAAGCCTGTCACCTGCTATCAACATTTTATCAATGCATGGGACTTGTCATTGCTTCCCGTGCATTTCTGATATTGAACATTAATGGGGCACTGCAGATTTTTAGTCATTTACCTTATCTCACCTGAACTTTTTAATTGCCACTCATTCACAGTGTCATCAATTTAATTCATTGCATTTGTATTTTAATTGTTGTTTTTTATTTGCTCTTATACTCAGGATTTCCCACTGTTGTAAACTGCAGTCCCCAGGAGGACAGGTGGTCTGCAATAGTTTAACAAAAGGGAAAATTATAGCACTTAATGATTAACCATCAGCAAGAACAAATATTCATTGCAAGCGCTGTTAATACTATTCTAATATTAGTTAGTATACATCAAATATATAAGTCCATTACGGAGCACTCAGAGAGCATTCCAGCTGGAGAGAGCGTCGTGTCAACATCGGAAGAAGAGGGAAGAAGACAAGAAGACAAGAAGGCAGAAGTCCGTGCCACCGCTAGCAAAAGAGCTGCAGAAGATAGCAGAGGAGCCGGCAAAAGATCAGGACACCGGGAGGAGACGCTGGAGAGACCCCCGAAGTCAGAAGAAGACCCCCAGAGTGGAAAGAAGCCGTGTACTGTGTTTTTTCATTGACACTTTTTTCCCTAGGTGAATGGGTAGGGGTATGATGTACCCCATACTCATTTACAAAGGGTGGGGGGCCGGGATCTGGGGGCCCCCGACAACCAACGGCCAGGGTTGTCGGGAAGAGGCCCTTGTCCTCATCAACATGGGGACAAGGTGCTTTGGGGTGGGGGGCCACAGGGCGCCCCCCTGCCCCAAAGCACCCACCTCCCCTTGTTGAGGGCATGCGGCCTTATACGGTTCAGGAGGGGGGGGACGCTCGCTCGTCTCCACCCCCATTCCCTACCGGCCGGGCTGCATGCTCAGATAAGGGTCTGTTATAGATTCGGGGGGGACCCCCACACCATTTTTTCGGCGTAGGGGGGTTCCCCTTAAGGTCCATACCAGACCCAAGGGCCTGGTATGCTCTTGGAGGGGGAACCCATGCTGGTTTTTTTATTTAAAATTTGGTGCGGAGTTCCCCCTCAAGATTCATACCAAACACAGTGCCCGGCATTGGCGGGGATCCAAATCGGATCCCCGTTCATTGAAAGTCGGACACATGCCGGCTTCATGTCGCAGGGCAAAGTCGGATCCAAAGTAGGACGGCTGTCGTGTCGCACCAGTGTGAACCCAGCCGTAGACTCTATAACTTTCACAAAGACCAAATAATACAAACTAATTTGGGTTATTTTTACCAAAAATATGTAGCAGTATAAATTTTGGCCAAAATGTATGGAGAAAAATTACTAAATAGCAAAATTTTATGACAGAAACAAAGAAAAAGGCATTTTTTTCCACAAAATTGACAGTCTTTTTTTATGTATAGCACAAAAAGTAAAATACCCTCTAGTGGTTAAATACCACCAAGAGAAATCTCTATTTGTGTGAAAAAAAGGACGCAAGTTTCATATGGGTACAGTGTTGCATGGCTCAGTAATTGTCATTCAAATTGAGAGACCGCTGAAAGCTGAAAACTGGTCTGGGCAGGAAGGGGGTGTAAGTGCACTGTATTGAGGTGGTTAAAGCATGTTTCTGCCAGTCAAGTCTGCAGTGAAAAAAAACAGTGACTCAGGACTTTGCATTTTGAAGTCCAATGTCCTTGGAGACATCAATGGGCCCTGACAGCTCTGTTTATGTATTACAAAATAGATATTGCTTGGATGAACAGAAGTAAAAATCTTTAACTATCCTTCTGGTGAAGTGGCTGGAATTCCTGTACAATATAGGACATTTGATAGATCTTTATAGTGTGCTAATTACCAGATTACCCTTCAAACTAGTCTTCAGTTTTTTGTTTTTACCCTTAACATTGCTTTTTTTAAAATATAATTTCTGTATCTGAGACTGTAAAGGAAGTAGCTGAAATAATTTTAGAACTAGAATAGCTGATCCAATTTTACAACTATTGTGTTCTTAAAGTTACAAAACAAACTCTCTCTTGGAACCATAAAAGTGACAAATGTATTAATATTGTTACGAAGCTAGTCATATAGTGGTAATTAAATCACAAAGGAATAAGCAAAATATCACTTTTAATAAATAAATAAATGAATAAATATATAAGAAAATTATTACACCTTGTCAGGGGTTAGCTCAAAGGGGATCACCTTCCCTGGGAAAAAGGTAGTCTCAATGGCAGGTTTCTTAACCGGCCACACCTAGAATATGCTGCCCAGTTCTGGGCACTAGTCTTCAGGAAGGATGTACTGGAAATGGAGCGAGTACAAAGAAGGGCAACAAAGCTAATAAATGGTCTGGAGGATATTAGTTATGAGGAAAGGTTGCGAGCACTGAACTTATTCTCTCTGGAGAAGAGACGCTTGAGAGGGGATATGATTTCAATATACTGTACAAATACCATACTGGTGACCCCACAATAGTAATAAAACTTTTTCGCAAAATGGAGTTTAACAAGACTCATGGCCACTCATTAAAATTACAAAAAAAGAGGTTTAACCTACGTAGAGGGTTCTTTACTGTAAGAGCGGCAAGGATGTGGAATTCCCTTCCACAAGCGGTGGTCTCAGCAGGGGGCATTGATAGTTTCAAGAAACTATTAGATAAGCACCTGAACGACCGCAACATACAAGAATATACAATGTAATACTGACATATAATCACACACATAGGTTGGACTTGATGGACTTGTGTCTTTTTTCAACTTCACCTACTATGTAACTATGTAAAATCTGACTTGTAGTCAGTTTTAGTTTTTAAAAGGTTGCATGAAAATAACACAAACAAAACAGAAAATAAATCCTTGCCATCCAGGCACTAATTGAACATTGCAGGTTCCTAACTCAACGGGTGAAGGGCTTCTCGCAGTCACCCACAAAACAAAGATAATGCAAACCTTTTCTCTTACAAAGAAAACTTCACACAAGCAGCTCTCTCAGGTTTTTGCTCCCTGAGTCCCAGGCCAAGAGCAACCCTTTGCTCTAGTCTTGCTTAATTTATACCACCTGTTGGTGGACACAAGTGGACAGCAAAATCTGGTCCGGAACCAACCCTGCCAAGGTGGCTGCTAAAACCTGGATCGGATTCCACCTTAGTTCACTGCAAATTAACGCGTGCCAGGTAAAACAGAGATCAATCACCTCGCCTTTGATAACGTCACATATCCCCCCTCTGCTAAAGTCCCTGCAACTGAGCAACTGTTCCACCCGGACAATGAATACCGGAAAGGGCATCTGCATTATTATGAAGTTTCCCAGCTCTATGCTCCACTGTAAACTTAAATACTTGAAGGGCAAGGAACCACCTTGTCACACAACTCTTTTTCTTCTTGTTATCACACATCCATTTGAGAGGGGCTTGATCATTGACTAGTTTGAATGGTCTCCCCAACAGGTAATACTTCAGGGCATCTAAGACCCATTTGATAGCTAAACATTCCTTCTCCACAATGGCACTGTTTTTCTTATGTCTGTTCATCTTTCTGCTCAGGTACCACTGGGTGCTCCTCACCGTATCTGATAAGGGACAGTACCGCATCCAGTCCCACATCAGAGGCATCTGTCTGTACCACAAACTCCTTTGTGAACTCTGGGGTCACGAGCACAGGTTGTACATAAAGAGCTTGCTTCAACATATAAAATGCCTTCTCTGCCTCAGGATTCCACTTAATCCTGACTGACACTTTACCCTTCGTCAGATCTGTCAGTGGCAAGAAATTGTGGCAAAATTGTGTCTGTAGTTGCCTGTAGTATCCTGTGATCCAAAGAAATGAATGAACTTGTTTTTATTTATAGGTTGGGGTCACTTTTGAACCCCCTCAATCTTATTGATTTGAGGATTGATCACCCCTTGACCAATAATGTAGTCAAGGTATTTGGCCTCCTCCAAGCCAGTGACACACTTTCTGGAGTTGGCAATGAGTCCTGCTTTCTTAAGGGAATATAATACTGCTTGCACCCGGGGCAAATGAGATTCCCAATCTGGGCTGTGGATGACTACATCGTCCAAATAGGAGGCTGCGTATTGGCCATGTGGTATTAACGTCTTACCCATCATTCTCTGGAATGAGGCAGGAGCACCATGCAAACCAAAAGGCATCCGCTTATACTGAAAGGACCCCTCGGGGGTAGAAAACACTGTTTTCTCTTTTGCAGATTCTGTTAGGGGTGCCTGCCAATAACCTTTAGTCAGATCTAAAGTAGTTATGTACTGGGCACTTCGCAATCTGTCAACAAGCTTATCGACCGAGGCATTGGGAATGCATCGAATTTGGACACGCTGTTCAACCTCCTGAAATCATCACAAAACATTATGGTTCCATCTGGTTTTGGGACCAACACTATAGGACTTGACCAGTCACTGTGGGACTCCTCTATCACGTCCAACGCTAACATGTTTTTTTACCTAATTTGCAACTGCTTCTTGCCTAGTGTCGGGTATTCTATATGTCTTTACATTTACGCGGATGCCTGGTTCCGTAATTATGTCATGCTGTATAACTATGGTCAGTCCAGGCAGGTGAGAGAAAAAGTCTCTATTTTTACTCACAAACTCTTTAACATCCTTCTGTTGGGCCACTGACAAGGTTTCAGTTATGGGTACCTCAGGGGTCCCAGGGGACATGTCCTTTTGGGGTGTTGGGACTGCCAGTAAAGTCTCTCTGTCCTTCTAAGGTTTCAAGAGATTAACATGATATATTTGCTCTGGTTTCCTTTTTCCTGGCTGGTAAATTTTGTAGTTAACTTCCCCTACTCTTTCCATAATTTCAAAGGGACCTTGCCACTTGGCTAGGAATTTACTCTCAACTGTGGGAACTAGTACAGCACTCTATCACCAGGGTTTAAGGTTCAGGTCTTGGCACCCCGATTATAAACCCTTCTCTGGGCCTCCTGGGCTTGCTCCATATGTTCCCGTAAAAGTGGCATGACAGATGCGATGCTATCTTGCATCAGTGAAATATGCTAGATGACGCTTCTATAAGGCGTGATCCCCCCTCCCATGTTTCTTTTGCGACAGCTAACAATCCCCTGGGATGTCTACCATACAGTAGTTCAAAAGGGGAATACCCCATAGATGCCTGGGGTACCTCTTGTATGGCAAACATGAGGTATGACAGCAAAAAATCCAACATTCTCCCATCTCCCATCCCACTAAATCCATGCAAATTCTTTCAAACGGCACTTCAATTATTGGTACTGGTACCAGCGGACTGCGAAAATGGGGCAATGGCGCAGAATACTGACACTCTGGGCAAGACTCACAATATTCTTTGACATCTGCATGTAACCCAGGAAAAAATAATCTCTGGGTCATAGGCATGCACAGGGGTGTGCCAGGGGTGCCTAGGCACACCATAATCACTATGTGCAGTGCCGATTCCCTGGGATTCCCCCATGTTGGCCCTGCAGTGCTGCTGGCTTCCCTCCTATCCCACCAGCTGCTGCAGGGATGTTTCAGGATGAAGAGTGGGGGAATGGGCTAGCAAATATGTAATTTACCAGTGACTTCCTTTTCTAAATGAACACAGTGAACACACTCACTGTGTTAAGTCATAACTGAAGCATAATAAACCATGTTTACTATGCTTCAGTTTGTGAATGAACAGGAAGCCGCTCAGCACAGATCACTTCTCATTCATTCACTGTCCAATGCAGATGAGGCTGCAGACACAGGCGTGTGTGTTTGAGTTTTGTTGTGCACACCCTAATGCAATAGGCTGCACACACCTATGTTCTGGGTTATTCTCTCCTTGGTTTTCTCTGTACCCAGATGTCCACCCTTTACATGACTATGGGCTAAATCGAATACCATTCGGCAATAGGGTTTGGAAACCACTAGCTGCTCAAATTCCTCCTCCCCTTGCTTTACCACCTGATACAGCAAGTTATTTTTAAGAGCCATGTAGGGAAAAGACACCCCTACATTAGGTTCAACAGGTTCCCCATCCATCATTTTAATGTTTTCTCTGGCTCCACTGAGTGTGGTATCTATTAGTTGTTCCATACAAAAATGATCATTCCTGACTTCTAAGTTAGGCACCACATTCTTCCCATTCTTCTTAGGCTTCATGCACACGAGACGCCGGTGCAAACTCTGCTGAACACATGTTTTTAATGCCCATTTTGCCACGTTTGCATGCCGTGTTTAGCTGTGTTTAGCAGCGTTTTACTGCGTTTGCGTCTAGAAGCGTTTAGTTAAGATACCAAAGACCTTCCCCAAGCACTTTTCTGCAGCAGAGAATGACATTTTGCGACCCAATTTTGGGGCCCCATATCTCGGGGCCACTTGGTGCTAGGAGCCCCAACCTTGAATATGTTGTAGTGCTAGTTCCACTGTGTTTGCATGCCAAATGCGGGGTTCCTAGCACCAAGTGGCCCCGAGATATGGGGCCCCAAAATCAGGTCGCAAAATGTCATTCTCTGCTGCATTTTACCATCATATTTCTGTGTTTTCTGGCCCAAAAAATAGGGTTCCTTTAAAAACACTTATAAACGCAAACGCGGCTAAACGTGGTACCGGTGTTTAGCCGCGTTTGGTATCTGAAACGTGGAAAACTTTTGCATCTGAACCCATTTGTTTGCTTCTGGAAAAACAAGGTCAAACGCAACTGCCTAAAAATGCTAAAAAATGAGACTGTATACTTGGACACATAGGATAACATTGAATGAGTTCAGGGGCAGTTGAAAAAAGTGTCCAACTGCCTCTGAACATGCGTTTAATGGTGTCTCGTCTGCATGCGGCCTAAGAGCCAGAGATAATTTCTTGTTCATTATCCTCAAGCTGGGGGCAGGGTTCCAGCTCCTCCTGCTCCCCAGCCATTACAGAAAAAGGAAAAGAATCTACCCCTTCCTTGGACAAACCAACAGTTTCCCTTTCAATTTTGCAATCAAAGGGGTCTGGAGTGATTTCTGGTGTTTCCTCAGCAGGGGGAGCTCTGTCCTCCTGACTCTTTTTGTTTTCCCACAAACTCCAAAAGTGTGGAAAATCTCTCCCCACTAGGGCTTCACGAAGCAGTGAGGTTATCCCCCCCACTGAATGTGTCACTGTGCCCCAAGGGGTATCAACCTTAACCACAGCAGTCTGGTAATCACGTGTATTACTATGTATGCAAATAATCCCAATAGTGCTAGGGTGTAACTTTTCAGGATTTACACAATCACCTTTAACTAATGTCATAACACTACCAGAATCTAGCAAAGCAGTGACCGGCTTTCCATTAACTAAAATCACACACATTTGTTTTTCCATGCTTCCCTGGCATGATGCAGTACACACTACCTGTGCAAAAAGAGACATGCGTTTCCTCAAATAAGCATCATCCCATTGCATTGGTTCATCATTTAGGGAACAGTTAGCAGCAATATGATCTAACATATGGCAGCTCTAACATTTTGTGTGTTCTGTACTCAGTCCTCTAAATGGCCTCAGAGACCTTCCTGACCTATTCAGCCAGTCTCCAGGTCCTAAGCTCACAGTCTCATTATCTGTAGCCACAATCTTGTAATTTTTCCCCGAGCCCTTGAACCTTGGAACAGTCTTACCGGAACCTCTGGGCATTTTTTACCCCTAGAAGCATTGGGCTGGGTCACGAATGAGTTCAACAAGTCCTCAGCAGCTGTATATCTCTCCACCAGGTCCACCATCTGGTTTGCAGACTTCGGGTCCGCATGGCTGACCCACTTTCTCAAAGTAGCAGGGAGCGTACGCAAGTAACAGTCCATGACCACACACTCCACATCTTGGGGCCTGACAAAGTCTCTGGCTGCAGCCACTTTTTGGTGAGGTATACCAAGTCATACATCTGGGATTAGGGTTGCTTGTCATTACTGTATGCCCACTAATGCACCCGCTGAGCCTGGACTGCAATGGTGACACTCAGGCATGCAAGTATCTCAGTTTTCAGTGTCTCATAGTCCTGGGCGGCATCTGGTTCCAGGTCAAAATGGGCCTTTTGGGGTTCTCCGGTCAGAAAGGGCACTAGCAGTCCTGCCCACTGTTCTTTTTGCCATTCTTCCCGAACAGCGACTCTTTCAAAAGTTGCAAGATAAGCCTCCACATCATCTGCAGGTGTCATCTTCTGCAGGAAATAGCTGGCACGCACCAATTTCTTTTCCACTGGCAAAGGACCTGTGGACCCCTTCTTTAATTCCACCAGGGCCTCTGTAAACTGGCGGTGTATTTCCTGCTTGACTGCAATGGCTTCTTGCTGCTGGTGATGCAGGGCTTTTAACACATCCTCCATCTTTCCACTTGTTCAGGAAGATGCCCGCATCCCCCACCATATGTCAGGGGTTACGTCAAAGGGGATCACCTTCCCTGGGAAAAGGATAGTCCAATCTGCATGTTTCTGAAAATCTGACTTGTAGCCAGTATTATTTTTTAAAAGGTTGCATGAAAATAACACAAACAAAACAGAAAATAAATCCTTGCCATTCAGGAACTAACTGAACATTGCAGGTTCCTAACTCAATCAAAGGGTTTCTCCCAGTCACTCACAAAACAAAGATAATATAATTTTTTTTTCTTACAAAGCAAACTTCACATAAGCAGCTCTCTCAGGTTTTTGCTTCCTGAGTCCCAGGCCAAGAGCAATCCTTTGCTCTAGTCCTGCTTAATTTATACCACCTGTTGGAGAACACAAGTGGACTGCAAAATCTGGTCCAGAACCAACCCTGCTAAGGTGGCTGGTAAAACCCGGACCAGATTCAACCTTAGTTCACTGCAAGTGAACGCATGCGAGGTGAAACATAACGTCCATTAATCACCTTGCCTGTTATAATGTCACAACCTATAAAAGAAAAATGTTTATCAGGAATATCAACTGGAGGCCACAAGGAAGCCCATCAGTCTTTTGGCATTTAATGGTATATCCTCTACTTTCTGGCACTGGCTTAGGGGAAGAATGTGTCAGGATCTAGAGAAAGAGCTGTCCAAGGTGGAATACCCATGCTGAAGACACCTCCCCAAATCTCCAGCTTTAGAACAAATTGCATTTTGGGGTGCTCTTTGGTGAGAACTGACAACACTGAGTCACAATCTCATTTTGACCTATGCTTCTCATACATCATATAAATGATGTTGAGCTAACTCAACAGGTTAGAGGGATTAGCGCCAAATCCTAAAATCAAGACACTAGGAAAACTTTTATCTTACTTAGCTGTTCTTTTTTGGCCACTTCATTATGGCTAAAATTAACAAGAGACCTGCAGGGGGAAGGCTGTGCAGGGAATTTTTAGAGGAGTCAGAGGACTCATAGTGGAATAAAATCAAATAGTCCTTTATCTGGTTTGTTGGTCTGTGTACAATAAAAAGTTACTTTGAACATAGACCCCATACTGCCTTTATCAGCACATTTTAGCAGTGGTAAAATAATCACATTACATTAATGGCAGATTATGTACAAAAAGGGCACATTTTAGCAGTGGTAAAATAATCACATTACATTAAGGGCAGATTATGTACAAAAAGGGCTTTCCTAATTCAGCTGTACCTAGGGCAATATGATATCTACTTATCTGATGCTCAGCACCCCAAACATGAAGCTTTTGTTGCACAATTCTACCACAACTTCCTGTCATCTGCCGGCTCAGCGGAGATCAACGGAGAGATCTCCTGCTGAGCTGACGGACTCTGCTGAGCGGATCCGCCTCACATGAATGAGGCCTAATACTACCAGTCTCCCTAAAGTGAAGAAACATTCCACTCTATTCAATTGTGCATTGCAAGCCTGTTGTAGAGTGCTGTTTAATTTTAGGACCCAATTAGACACAAGTATGGCCATCAGACCTACTGCCTGTGTTTGGTTAAGTGTTCAGAAAAACTCAAACTTGCATGCAATGTCTCCATTAAGAATGCTGCAAACAGGATTTTGAGTACATAGGTGAAAGATAATTTCAGCTTAGATCACAGCAAGGTACAGTAAGTCATCACTTGTTGCATGCATCCAGCAGGTTCAGAACACCATAGTGTAAATGAAAGGACAGAATCCTGAACACTAATCTTCATTAGCAGATATTACTCAAGGACTGTTCCTGGTAAAAGCAGCATAGTAGTACAGAATGTTAGCAACAGCCCACCCTTTGTTTCCATATATAAGCTCTTTCTGTCACTGCTAGATAGGCTTGCAGCAGTTCACACTAACACAATCTGATTCCTAGAGGATATTTAAGATAGTATCGCAAAGTTCTTTGACTCTGGCTGAAGTACAGTAAATAATATTGTTCTGGTGAATGGTTTTTAGAAGCAGCTGACATTGAAATATAGTCAACCTTTACAAGAAAGAAAATAACGTTTTACTGAACAACGTAAACTTGCAATGTATACTGACAGAAACAAGAAAGATTTAAACTGTTGTCTGACCTAGAGTTTTTTCTTCTTTGTTATCTGGATTTTTATAAACATCTCCTCTGTGACTTTACCATATTTAAAGTAATACTAAAGTCTTGTTTTTTTTCTTTTTAAATATAACAACATATTATACTTACCTGCTCTGTGCAGTGGTTTTGTACAGAGCAGCCTGGATCCTCCCCTTCTTGGGTCCCACACCAGTGTTCCTGGCCCCTTCCTCCTGCCGAGTGCCCCCACAGCAAGCAGCTTGCTATGGGGCCACCCAAACGGAGCCACAGCTCTGTGTGTCCATTCAGACATGGAGCCATTGTTCAGGCCCACCCCCTCTTTCTCCTTATTTGCTAACTGTCTTTGATTGACAGCAGTGGGAGCCAATGGCACTGCTGCTGTGTCTCAGCCAATCAGGAGGGAGAGTCCTGGATGGCCGAAGCACTCATGGACATCGCTGGATCAAGATGGGGCTCGGGTAAGTATTAGGGTGGCTTAGGGGGGCTGCTGCATAGAGAAGGTTTTTCATCTTTATGCATAGAATGCATTAAGATAAAAAAAACCTTCTGCCTTTACAACCACTTTAAAGTAGACACAAACTCAAAAAGTAAAGATTTGCTATATTATAGAGAACATCCAGAACTGTAAATGGCATCTAAGCAGTACCATAAAAGATTTACCTTTTGTCTGGAGTTTCTCCTGAAAAATAGCAGTGTGCTTCCTAGTATGTGAGGGTGAAAAGGCTACAAATTCATTGATGAATATCTGCAGTGTGAAATCTAAAGCTGGGCACACACTGGCCAAAAATTGGCCGGGTCAGCAGGAACCTGTTGTCTGCCTGACAGAAGCCAATCTAATGACCGGCTTTTGTCAAAGCAACATCTTGCAAGCGCTGATCAGTGTATTCTGGCAGGGCCCTGTCAGAAAACAAAGACACAACGGGGCAGACTGCCCACCAACATTGCTTGTGTTGTATTGAGATCTGTACATTTTTTTTTCGTTCAGCCCACTGGGTTGAATGAAAAAAAGTTTCAGTGTGTATCAGGCTTTAGGCACTGTTGCCTCTGATTGCTATTCTCAGGAAATTTTGAGTGACATTTGATTTTGTCACTACTGTATTAATTACTGTTCTTCTTGCTGGAGACTGACATGAAGTTGCAAAGATGGCCATCTTCACATGGAAACATAATGCAGAACAAGGCATTGGCAAGCCAGTAATAGAGAAAAGATCAGCTGCAGGGAGTACACAGGCCATATTGGTCAGTCGTCTTTTGTTCTTTGTCTGTCCTTTTTGTTCTTTTTAATGTAATTCTATAGAGCTTTTTATTTTTAAAAATGACAAACATGTCATACTTACCTGCTATGTGCAATAATTTTGCACTGAGTAGCCCTGATCCCCCTCTTCTTGGGTCCCCCTCCGGCGCTCATGGCTCCTCAACCCCGCCAAATGCCCCCATAGCAAGCTTGATTATCGGGGGTTGCTCTGTGCAAAAAGTATATGCTTTACAACCTCTATAATGCATAGAATGCATTAAGGTAAAAAAAACCTTCTGCTTTTTAAAACCACTTTAAAAGAACAGCACATGCAAAAAATATACAGTAGGTGCCCACGGACATCAGACATGGGATGGAGGATTTATCAAAACCTATAGTTATATTTAGAGAAAAATAAGAGAAATAAAATGGAGTTTTTCTTTTCCATTTCATTTCAAATCAGAATGCATGTTCACAGTAAAAATATTGGGCAATCTTTAGGTCAGCTGACAAAAGATATAAAATATTTGCTCAGTTTAAATTAAAAAAAAAATACATACGTCAATCTTTAAATAATAACTCCTCCAGGATTAATCAAGATGGACTGCATCTTTGTTGCCCAAAATGCCACTTGTTTGTGAGCGTTTGTCAACGTTTGCAGTCGTATCCTGCCTATACATCGTGATGGCTGGTCTGTACTAAGACTACTGCATTTGCATGGATATAACCACCATATTGCAATGTCAGAAACATAGCACAACTATATTTGAGAGATTACCCTATTGAGGGGACCCAAGAATGTACTGTAGTTGAGGGGCCTGTACCTTCATAGTAATTAAGGGGACCCAGGACATGCACATCCATGTTTTACATATAGAACTCCTGCTAGCACTGTGCTACTGTAGTGAAGGAAAAGAACAAGAATACTAAAGAAATTGGAAGAATAGGAAAAAATGCTGACAGGCTTATGTTTGAGAAGGATATCTCCTTTTGCTCCCCCCCCCCCACTTTGCCATCAACCCCCTCATCACTCTGGCAAACCCCCCTTTTCAAAACTCTACCTGCCTTACAATTCTGCTACATGCCCACCCACCTACACATTTTCTCATCATTTTTCCCTGTCCCCTCATTACTCTTCAGCACCCCCAATCTTACCACCCTGCCTCACATCCTCAACACTCTGCCAAACCATGGCTTCTAAGAATTTTGCTATCCTTACCCACATTAAGCCCACTTCCTGGCAACACCCCACCCTCACCACTGGATCCGCCCTGTCAGATCTCCGCTCTCCCCTATGGCGGGATCAGATGAACACGGACCGTCTGTCCGTGTTCATCCGACCTGCTCTGCAGACGGATAGAAAAATAGGATTTTCCTCCATCTGCAGAATCAGGCCATAGCGGGGACAGATGATATTGGGTGTCAGCAGATGTTCATCCGCTGATACCCGCTATCCCATAGGGATGCATGTATGTCCGTACTTAATCCGAAAATGGATGGATGAAATACAGACATACTGTACGCACGTGTCAAAGGGGTCTTATGGAAAATATTTCACTATGAAACCCCAAAACCTACCTAAATTTAATTTCTGTTGGAATTCCTGGGTAGCATGTACCCGGTTATTGGGTTATTGACTAAATGTTTCTTGAAAGGAACGTAGCATTACATGTCTGATCATTCATATATTATTATGGTACATGTTATTAGTGTTTCTTTTTTATTTTATTTTCTGTCATGTTATAATAGCTGTATTAATCTGTTATTTCTTAGATCTAACAATATTCTAGAGGTATTGTAGCCAATTTTGTAAAGTGTTATGAGAACATGCTTTCACAAAAGAGGAGTGGCGTTGCCCTGTATCCCATGGCACAGTTAGTTCCCCATAGGGGTGCTAGGGGGGGCGAGTGCAGCCCTTCGACCAGGAGAAACTCATGGCCCAAACTCTAACTCGACACGTTTTAATAAATATATACACTATGATATATAACTGTTTAACTACAGTATAATACCTTTATACTCATAGTTATTCTTTATTGACTATTATGTTTATGTTATGAAACATTTTGTTGTTACTATGTAAAACTCAATAAAAAAATATTTGAAAAGAATGGCCCAGTCAAAGTCCAGACCTAAATTGAACTGAGAAACTGTGGCAAGACTTTAAAATTGCTGTTCACAGATGCTCTCCATCTAATCTGACAGAGCTTGAGCTATTTTGCAAAGAAAAATGGGTAAAAACTGTCTAGATGTGCAAAGCTGGTAGAGACATACCCCAAAAGACTTGCAGCTGTAATTCTTCTGGGGGTCCCTCACCCACATTTCTCATCATAACCCTCATCATGATTAGTCATGTGCAGCAACAGGAGCAATTTTGCTAGTTGTTCTTCAAAATTATTGTGGCATACACATGCAGGCTAAAAGTGCATGTCCATGCACCAAGCAGACAGCCCTATCAACAGTCACACCTATGGGGAATAATCCGCTAGGATAAGCAAATCCAACTAATGGCTTCTGCCTGCTACATCTTCTGGCCATAGGGTGTCTGTAGAAGTCTCTGGGTTCTCCTAGATCAGGGATCTGCAATTAGCGGACCTCCAGCTGTTGCAAAACTACAATTCCTATCATGCCTCTGCCTCTGGGTGTCATGCTTGTGGCTGTCAGAGTCTTGCTATGCCTCATGGGATTTGTAGTTCTGGAACAGCTGGAGGTCCACTAATTGCATAGCCCTGTCCTAGATGTTTGTTAATTTTGCAGACTGACCATATACTGTAATAATGCATAGGGTGGTGATAATCCCAATGTCTTTCTAAATCTTAAAGGGATACTAAAGGTTTGTTTTTGTTTTTTAAAACAAACATGTCATACTTACCTCCACTGTGCAGATCGTTTTGCACAGAGTGGCTCTGATCGTCCTGTTCTGGGGTCTCTCGGCGGCTGTCTCTGATCCCCCTGCAATACCTAACCCCCCTCTGGGAAGCTCTATCCCGAGGGGGTTAGCTTGCGGGCGTGCTCCCTGTCATACACGCTGCATCCATAGACACAGAGTGTATGACTCGGTCCCACCCCCCAGCGTGCCGCGTCATTGGATGTGATTGACAGCAGCGCAAGCCAATGGCTGCGCTGCTATGAATCTATCCTATCTATACAATCAACGGTCAGAATCCATGGAGAAGAGAACGCCGGGGGACGTGCAAAGCAGGTGAACGGGCTCAGGTAAGAAAACGGGTGGCTGGGGGGGGCGTCATTGCCAGGTGTTTTTTCACCTTAATGCATAGGATGCATTAAGGTGAAAAAACACAAACCTTTACAACCCCTTTAAGGCCCATTTACAACCGAGCGATTTTCTGCTTGAAGCTTGTTGCTCTAAAATGCTCAACAAGCCAAATTCTATTAATTTCAATGACATTTGTTCACATCTGAGCATTTTGTCACCTGTAGCAAAATGCCTGTCGCTCAAAAAAGTACATGAGATTCTTTTTGGCAGAGTGGAGGCAGATTTGGCCCCATAGACGTCACTGGGAATGCCTGAAAATGTGCGTCATCAGTGTTTTGTTGCACACTTTCTGCTCAAACAGCAGCTCTATCTCCTCCAACTCTGCTCCCCCTAGTGCTTTCTCTTGGCTAAATAAAAATGCTCGAAGTTGTAAAATGCTTGTAATACAATTCTAAATTAGTTAAAAAAATCCTCAAATAAAAATATCTGAAAGTCGCTCTGCTCAGGTGTGAATGCAGCCTTAAAATTACAAACAGGTTTTAAACATAAACAGTGAAAATGACTAGGAAACCCCCCCTCCCCCGTTCGGTTCGCACCAGATCCTGCGAACGGACCGAAAGTTTGCGCAATTAAACCATTGCAACCATTAAAGTCTATGGGACTGAATGAATGAATGAATGATTTGTAAAGCGCTGCAAATGCGAACTGAATCGCCTTAAGGCGCTGATGCGTTGCGTTGTCAGCTTCATCAGAAAGGTAAGTCTTGAGTTTTTTCCTGAATGCCAGATGGTTTTCTTCCATGCGGATGTGAGTCGGAAGAGAGTTCCATAGCCGAGGTCCCTGGACTGCAAATCTTCGTTCTCCCCTTGCTTTGTAGCGGTATTTGGGAACGAGGAGGAGGTTTTGGCTAGATGATCACAGATTGCGATTCGGTGTGTAATGTTTTATTTTCTCTCGGAGGTATTGAGGGGCGTTTACATGTATGCATTTGTGGGTGAGGCAGAGGGTCTTGAAAGTGATCTGATTCTTTACTGTTAGCCAATGTAGGCTCCTCAGGGATGGGGAGATGGACTCCCAGGGTTTTTTTCCTGTTATTAGTCTTGCCGCCGCATTTTGAATCGCCTGTAGGCGCGTAAGCTGATATTGGGGTAATCCTATGTAGAGCGAGTTTGCCTAGTCAAGACGAGAATTGATGATTGTTCCAACTACTGCTGCTTTGTCATCTTCTGGGATGAAGGGGATGAGTCTGCGTAACTTGCAGAGGAGATGGTGCGATCCACTAACTACTGATCCTATTTGCGCATCCATTGTCATTTCTGGGTCCAAGATAACTTCAAGACTTTTTGCCTTGGTGTTCGGAGAAATGGTCTGTCCAAAGATGGCGGGGGGTGTCCATGGAGTCTTGGTTTTGGGATTTTGGTTAGCGTGTAGGTAGAGAAGTTCTGTTTTTGACCTGTTGAGTTTGAGGGAACTAATGGTCATCCAGTCATCTATTGAAGTGAGGCATTTCTCTAGTTGCTGATGGTGGTCTTTTTGTCCGGTGATCCGAAAGTAGATTTGGGTATCGTCTGCGTATGAGTGGAAGCAGAGGTCTGATTTTTTGATGATATTGAGGAGAGGGCGGATGTAAATGTTGAATAGCACTGGCGACAAGGGGGAGCCCTGAGGGACTCCACAGGAGATTGCCTGGGTTTCCGAGGTAAATGCTCCTAGTTTCACTGTCTGCTGACTGACTCGAACGTTCTAAATCAAAAGTGCTCATTTTAAAGGCTAATATGCAAGTTATTGTCCTAAAAAGGGTTTGGGGAACCGAGTCCTGCCCCAGGGGACGTGTATCAATGCAAAAAAAGTTTTAAAAACTAACGTTTTTTCAGGAGCAGTGATTTTATTGATGCTTAAAGTGAAAAAAAAAGTGAAATATTCCTTTAAATATCGTACCTGGGGGGTGTCTATAGTATGCCTGTAAAGTGGCGCGTGTTTCCCGTGCTTAGAACAGTCCCAGCAGAAAATGACATTTTTAAAGGAATAAAATCATTTATAACTGCTTGCGGCTTTAACCTTTTGTACCACCTGCCCAACCCTATTAGATTGTAAGCTCTTCCTCTTGTATTTTATTGTATTATAACTGTATTGTCTCCCTTTTATATTGTAAAGCCCTGCGTAAACTGTTGGCGATATATAAACCCTGTATAATAATAATAAATAATAATAATGTAATGTCGGGTCCCGGCAATATGGATGAAAATCAGTGAGACAAAAAGCATGGGTACCCCCCCCAGTCCATTACCAGACCCTTTGGGTCTTGTATGGATATTGTGACAGACTCACCCGGGATAGAGGCTATTGGAGGGGACTGAACGCTAGCCTCTTGCCAACAGATTATGGGCCCTGGCATTTGGGGGAATGGTGCTCTCTGTGAGCTGTATGCCTGGGGACCCTGGGGTTGGTGTTACTTTGGATTCAGCTCCATGTCCCCCAAAAACACAGACTCTGGGGACCCTGTATTTGCCATAGTAGCAATAGTGACTGAGTCATACTGTTGGGACTCTGTGAGAAGATGCTAATGTCATCAACTCCACTGATGTCAGCTATAATGTGTTTAATGTAAATGAGTTTAGTCTCACAGGTTCTAAGGGTAGTCAACTCGTTGTTTGTTCTAATTAACCCTGTGTTGATGTTTATGGTAATGTGTGTTGAATAGTCAATGAGCTAGGAGACGTAGTCACTTAGTCTGGGTAAAAGTTAATTAGCTCATGTTAATTAGGTTAATTAGGTTACATTTGTATTGTTAGAGTAATATGAGCAGGAGGGGGGAACCTCATATTCTCCTGTATATAAGACTGTATTTTGATTCTAAATAAAGTTAGTCCTGATGTACTCCAAGACTGGTGTTGTCTAGTTCTTGGGGGTTCCTATAGCCAGATCCATTGGACTTGTGTTCCAGAACTTAGGAAGCGGTATACTGACGGAAGCACTCAAGCGGAGTGTGGGACGTTCCGTGACAGATATTAAGGGGAACCCTGCACCCAAATTAAAAAAAGAAAAGGTGTGGGGCCCCCAGGCCCTATATACTCTGAACAGCAGTATACAGGCGGTGCAAAGAAGACAGGGACTGTAGGTTTGTTGTTAAGTAGAATCTGTTTGTAATTTTGAACTGGTACATTTTTAAAGTGTAGCTCCAGCCAAAAAATCTATTTTTAAGCTTTTTGGAAAACATAGGGAAGGGTTATCACCCCTGTAACATTTGTTTTGCTGTCTGTGCACCTCTTCAGAAGATTTCACCTCACTTTCTGTCCCAATGAGAAATGTTTTTGAAACCAGTGAAGAGGAGACATGTTTTTCCCATATTAACTCTTACAGGAGAGAATTTCCCTTCCTAGGGGCAGATTTCATCTTACTTCCTGTTGTCTCCTTCTGTTTGCAAGTAGGAGTCGTTTGTAAGTTGGATGTTTGAAAGTAGGGGCCTGCCCCATATACTCTGCAGAAATTGGGGCCTTAGGTGTTGGTGTTGCCACAACACTGTAAGCCCTCACAGTTACTCTTGGTGGGTGCAGAAACAGGCCATGCTGTGAACTATTATATCAATAATTGTAATTACATGCCATTGTTGAACAGTGGTAGAAAATTTGGGCCTTTGGTGGTGATGGTGCTGGTGCCACAGCACTGTAAGTCCTCACACTTACTCTTGGTGGGGTCTGGAATGGGCCCTGCTGTGAAATATTAGATCAAGAATTGTAATTACATGCACCTGTTGAACAGGGGCAGAAAAACTGGGCCTTTGGTAGTGGTGGTGGTGGTGTTGCCACAACACTGTAAGCCCTCACACTTACTCTTGGTGGGTGCAGGAATGGGCCCTGCTGTGAAATATTAGATCAAGAATTGTAATTACATGTCCCTGTTGAACAGGGGCTGAAAAATTGGGCCTTGGGCACAGGTGCTGGTGCCACAACACTGCAACCCCTCACAGATACTCTAGTTGGAGCGCAGGAATGAGCCCTGCTGCAAAGTATTGCATCAAAAATTGTAATTATATGCCCCTGTGGGGCTGAAAAATTGGGCCTTGGGCACTGGTGGCGGTGCCCAGAACCAAAAATGTTCTTACAAGCTATTAGCATGAAAATTGAGAAGGAAGAGGATTGTGACTCAGCACAACAGGATAGTCACTCAGCATCAGCATAGGCAGTCTTGAAGGGATCTCACAATAAAAAAAAAAATCAATTGGTTACATCAGCATCAGGTGCTTGGTAGCTGGTGATCCAAAACTGATTCATTTTTATGAAGGTCAGCCGATCGACCGATTCGGTGGACAGGCGCACCCTGTGATCGGTTACAAAGCCTTTAGTAGCACTGAATGTGCGTTCCAAAAGAATGCTGGGTGCAGGACAGGCCAGTAGCTCAATTGCATACTGTGCAAGCTCTGGCCAGTGATCCATCCTCAAGACCCAGTAACCCAGAGGATTTTCGGTGGGAAAGGTGTCCAAGTCTGATCTTGCCCCTAGGTAATCCTGCACCATGTGAATCAGACGCTGGCGATGGTTGCTGGAACTGATCATACCTTGGGGCTGCAAACTAAAATATTGTCTGAATGCATCGGTCAGACGGCCACCTTCTCCACCGCTCCTTCTGTGACTGACCGAAGCCTCAGCAACACGTTGTCCAGGAGGACCAGGAAATTGTAACCTCCCAGGCTCTGGAAAGGCGTTGCACAAACCTTTCTGCAAGGCCTCCCGAAGATGTTTCATCCTCTGCTCCCTCTGTGACGGCAAGATAAGGTCCGCAACCTTACCCTTGTAACATGGATCAAGGAGGGTTGCCAGGAGTAATCATCCCTCCCCTTGGTACCACAAATACGAGGACCCTTCCGCAGGCTTTGCAGGATCAGGGAGGCCATGCAGCGTAGGGTGGCTGAGGCATTCGGTCCAGAGTCCTCTGAGTCACTAAGGACAACATGATCCGCAGCCACCTCCTCCCAGCCATGTACAAGTCCATGGGTTTCTTCGGACTGTAAATGATCCCTTGAAGACTGCTGTTGATGCTGAGTGCCAGGCTCCACCTCCATGCTGACACAATCCTCCTCCTCCTCGTCCTCTTCCTGTGTAATCGGCGGGCATACAGGAACACTGTCTGGATAAAGGGGGCCTTGAGAGGTAAGGAAGTCCTCCTCTTCCTCCCTCATTTCTGCCTCAAGTGCCCTGTCCATTATTCCATGCAACGTGTGCTCCAACGGGTGGACAAGAGGGACAGTGTCACTGATGCATGCACTGTCACTGCTCACCATCCTCGTGGCCTCCTCAAATGGTGACAGGACAGCGCATGCATCCCTGATCATGGCCCACTGGCGTGGGAAAAAAAACAAGGTCCCCTGACCCTGTCCTGGTGCCATAGTCGCATAGGTACTCATTGATGGCCCTCTGCTGCATGTGCAGTTGCTGCAGCATGGCCAACGTTGAGTTCCACCTGGTGGGCATGTCACAGATTAGGCAGTTCTTGGGCAGGTTAAATTCCTTTTGGAGGTCAGAAAGTTGAGCACTGGCATTGTATGACCTGCGTAAATGCACACAGACTTTCCTGGCCTGCCTCAGGACATCCTGTAAGCCCAGGCACCTGCCCAAGAACCGCTGCACCACCAAGTTAAGGACGTGAGCCAAACAGGGCACATGGGTCAATTGTCCCTGTCAGAGGGCGGAGAGGAGGTTGGTGCCATTGTCGCAAACCACCAAACCTGCCTTAAGCTGGCGTGGCATCAACCACCTCTGAACCTGCCCCTGCAGAGCTGACAGAATCTCTGCTCCAGTGTGGCTCCTGTCCCCCAAGCACACCAGCTCAAGCACCGCATGGCATCTGTTTGCGTGCGTGCTTGCGTAGCCCCTTGAACGACTATGGAGCACCGCTGGTTCCGAGGACAAATCATCACAGGAAGAGGCAATGGAGGAAGAAGAAGAGGAGGGGATGGAGGAGAGAGGTGTGGCAGAATCACCACTAGTAGAATTTTGGAAGCGTAGTGGCGGAACAACCTCCAACACTTGCACCCTGTCCTGCATCCTTCCCAACTGCCAGAAGAGTCACCCAGTGCGCGGTAAGGTAAGGTAAGTAAGGTAATGTCCCTGTCCATGCCTGCTGGACCATGAATCAGTGGTAATATGCACCTTACCACTGACCGCCCTATCCAGCAAGGCCAAGACATTGCCTTTCACATGCTGGTAAAGAGCCGGAATTGCCCTCCGTGAGAAAACATGGCGTTTGGGAACCTTCCACTGAGGAACCGCACATTCCACAAACTCACGAAAGGGGGCAGAATCTACCAACTGAAAAGGCAGCAGTTGAAGTGCTAGCAATTTAGCCAAGCTAGCATTCAACTGCTGGGCATGTGGATGGCTGAGAGTGAACTTCTGGCAGCAGCTGGGTCAGGGAAATTTGCCTGGTACAATCTGACATCGGTGTACCGATAGCAGATTGCCCGCAAGTACTTGGCTATGACACACCTAATTCTACACCTTCATTCCTCTCAATGCAGGTTTCAGAGAGGACTGAAGGTATAGTGGGGTTGGAGATCCCAGCTGATGAGGAGCAAGGAGAAGTCCGCTTTGTTCTTTGGTGTGGGTATTTTAGGTACGCTTGCCAAGGAACTGCATGGCAGGTCGACATATGTCTGGTCAAGCATGTGGTGCTCAAGCGGGTGATGTTTTGGCCACGCGAGATACGCTTGAGACATATGTTGCAAATAGCAGCGGTGGGATGTGATGCACTCGTCTCAAAAAAGCCCACACCAAAGAACTTTTGGAATAACGCACAGAGACAGCATCGCCCTGCACATGCGGAGCTCTGCGGTGTGATGTGGTTGGTGTGCTGCAATTAAGCTGGCCCCTGGAGGGCATCCTGCCTCATTGGAGATGTGCCTCCTCCTTCTATCTCTTATTCGGCACCCACGTGAAATCAGTGACCTCATCATCCCCTCCCTCCTCATCAATGGAGCAAAGCTGGCAGTATGCTGCAAATGGGGGAACATGACTGCCAGATTGTTGTCCTTCTTGGGCACCCTCTCTCTCTTGGCTCATGTTACTGCCTTCTTCTAGCTGGGTACCATCATCGGAGCCTTCAAAATGCTGGGCATCCTCCTGGAGCATGTACCCAACACTGTTGTCAAACAGTTCAGGGGACTCCTAAGGAGGACATGGTGGGGCTAGGGAAGGAGTGACTGATGCCATTGAGCAGAGGGAAGAGGCTGCATTGGCAACTGCATTGACAGACAAAGTACCCTGAGCCTGGGTGAGAGAGGATGAGGAGGATGAGGACGGCTTGGTCATCCACTCTACCAAGTCTTCTACATGTTGCGGCCAGCTGCTGAAAAAAAAACACGGCCAGCTACTAAAAAAGAACAAGCGTGTCCCACGGCCACATGCTGATGAGGATGCACCATCTCCACGACCAGCACCGTTGCCTCTAGACAAAGAGCCTGCTTGCCCTCTTTTATTGGCTTGTAACTGTCTGCCTCTCCTTGTTGGCCTTCCAGACATACTAATGGCCTGCAGTGAGATGTAGCTGCACAAAGCTGGGATGTATATATATACTGATACTGCAGCTAGCAGAATCAACTGCCTGCCTGTAGTATTATTAGTATGAGAACACCACCAATTTTCTGCAGGTAGCTTTAGGTGCACACTGTGCAGAGGACACAGTACACTAACTGTAAATACTGTAGCTGCCTGCCTGTGGTATTAATAGGATCTGAAGAACACCACCAATTTTCTTCAGGTAGCTTTAGGTGCACACTGTGCAGAGGACACAGTACACTAACTGTAAATACTGCAGCTGCTTGTCTGTGGTACTAATAGGATCAGAAGAACACCACCATTTTTCTTCAGGTAGCTTTAGGTGCACACTGTGCAGAGGACGCAGTACACTAACTATAAATACTGCAGCTGCCTGCCTGTGGTATTAATAGGATCAGAACATCAGCAATTGTCTTCAGGTAGCTTTAGGTGCACACTGTGCAGAGGACGCAGCACACTAACTGTAAATACTGCAGCTGCCTGCCTGTGGTACTAATAGGATCAGAAGAACACCACCAATGTTCTTCAGGTAGCTTTAGGTGCACACTGTGCAGAGGATGCAGTACACTAACTGTAAATACTGCAGCTGCCTGCCTGTGGTACTAATAGGATCAGAAGAACACCACCAATTTTCTTCAGGTAGCTTTAGGTGCACACTGTGCAGAGGACACAGTACACTAACTGCAAATACTGTAGCTGCCTGCCTGTGGTACTAATAGGATCAGAAGAACACCACCAATTTTCTTCAGGTAGCTTTAGGTGCACACTGTGCAGAGGACGCAGTACACTAACTGTAAATACTGCAGCTGCCTGCCTGTGATACTAATAGGATCAGAAGAACACTAGCATTTTTCTTCAGGTAGCTTTAGGTGCACACTGTGCAGAGGACACAGTACACTAACTGTAAATACTGTAGCTGCCTGCCTGTGGTATTAATAGGATCAAAACAACAGCAATTGTCTTCAGGTAGCTTTAGGTGCACACTGTGCAGAGGACGCAGTACACTAACTGTAAATACTGCAGCTGCCTGCCTGTGATACTAATAGGATCAGAAGAACACTAGCATTTTTCTTCAGGTAGCTTTAGGTGCACACTGTGCAGAGGACACAGTACACTAACTGTAAATACTGTAGCTGCCTGCCTGTGGTATTAATAGGATCAGAACAACAGCAATTGTCTTCAGGTAGCTTTAGGTGCACACTGTGCAGAGGACGCAGTACACTAACTGTAAATACTGCAGCTGCCTGCCTGTGGTACTAATAGGATCAGAAGAACACCACCATTTTTCTTCAGGTAGCTTTAGGTGCACACTGTGCAGAGGACGCAGTACACTAACTGTAAATACTGCAGCTGCCTGCCTGTGGTATTAATAGGATCAGAACATCAGCAATTGTCTTCAGGTAGCTTTAGGTGCACACTGTGCAGAGGACGCAGCACACTAACTGTAAATACTGCAGCTGCCTGCCTGTGGTACTAATAGGATCAGAAGAACACCACCAATGTTCTTCAGGTAGCTTTAGGTGCACACTGTGCAGAGGATGCAGTACACTAACTGTAAATACTGCAGCTGCCTGCCTGTGGTACTAATAGGATCAGAAGAACACCACCAATTTTCTTCAGGTAGCTTTAGGTGCACACTGTGCAGAGGACGCAGTACACTAACTGCAAATACTGTAGCTGCCTGCCTGTCGTACTAATAGGATCAGAAGAACACCACCAATTTTCTTCAGGTAGCTTTAGGTGCACACTGTGCAGAGGACGCAGTACACTAACTGTAAATACTGCAGCTGCCTGCCTGTGATACTAATAGGATCAGAAGAACACTAGCATTTTTCTTCAGGTAGCTTTAGGTGCACACTGTGCAGAGGACACAGTACACTAACTGTAAATACTGTAGCTGCCTGCCTGTGGTATTAATAGGATCAGAACAACAGCAATTGTCTTCAGGTAGCTTTAGGTGCACACTGTGCAGAGGACGCAGTACACTAACTGTAAATACTGCAGCTGCCTGCCTGTGGCACTAATAGGATCAGAAGAACACCACCAATTTTCTGCAGATAGCTTTAGGTGCACACTGTGCAGAGGATGCAGTACACTAACTGTAAATACTGCAGTTGCCTGCCTGTGGTACTAATAGGATCAGAAGAACACCACCAATATTCTTCAGGTATCTTTAGGTGCACACTGTGCAGAGGACACAGTACACTAACTGTAAATACTGTAGCTGCCTGCCTGTGGTACTAAAAGGATCAGAAGAACACCACCAATTTTCTTCAGGTAGCTTTAGATGCACACTGTGCAGAGGACACAGTACACTAACTGTAAATTCTGTAGCTGCCTGCCTTTGGTACTAACAGGATCAGAAGAACACCACCAATTTTCTTCAGGTAGCTTTAGATGCACACTGTGCAGAGGACACAGTACACTAACTGTAAATTCTGTAGCTGCCTGCCTGTGGTATTAATAGATCAGAACAACAGCAACTGTCTTCAGGTAGCTTTAGGTGCACACTGTGCAGAGGATGTAGTACACTAACTGTAAATACTGTAGCTGCCTGCCTGTGGTATTAATAGGATCAGAACAACAGCAATTGTCTTCAGGTAGCTTTAGGTGCACACTGTGCAGAGGACGCACTACACTAATGCCCCGTACACACGGTCGGATTTTCCGATAGATAATGTCCGATCGGAGCGTGTTGTCGGAAATTCCGACCGTGTGTGGGCGCCATCAGACATTTTCCATCGGATTTTCCGACACACAAAGTTGGACAGCAGGAGATAAAATTTTCCGACAACAAAATCCGATCGCGTCAATTCCGACCGTGTGTGGCCTGTTCTGACGCACAAGGTGCCACGCATGCTCAGAAGAAATTCCAACACGGGACAGCTCGTTCTGGTAAACTTAGCGTTCGCAATGGATACAGCACTTTCGTCACGCTGCAATGTTCAAAATGGTTTAATACAGCGCACTCTTTTCTTCTTTATAATGTGACAAGAATTAAGTCGTTTTGCTGCTCGTATTCACACACACTTCTCACAAACTTTTATTTGTGTTGTTTTAGTGGGATTCCCTGAATATATTGTTATTAGTTGTCACATCCGACAGTTTTATATATTTTTTTTTTTTTTTATTTTGGATTTTAAGCATTTTTTTTTTATTTAATGTTTGGATTTTTTCCAAGGCTGATCTTTGTTCGATGTTATTTTTATTTTTACTCCAGAATATTTTTGGGTGTGTTTTGTGTGTCAGGTTACCCCAACACCATTGATATCTTTTATTATTTAATCTCAAGGAGATTGTTTGGTGTTGGTGTCCCTTGTTCATTTCACATTGTATATTTGAAATGTACTTGAATCCTCACAAACAAACTGTCCTTTTTGAAGTAAAACACATAGGAGAGTATAATTCAAAACAAAAATCCTTTATTAAGGGATCAGAACCAAACAAAGAGGAAGGCAACACTGGATAAACAGGAGAAATTAGCGAAGCCTGGGACCCCCACGGCAGACATCAATTCTTCAACATCAAAATTGGTGGCCTGAGGAGTCCATATGTAAGGGAGGGCAGTCTGGTCCGGGATTCACAGAGACTTGGATAGCAGCAGATGACATCTGTGTCCGCAGGCTGTGATACCACAAGAGGCTGCATTTTTTGGCCCACCAGACTGGATCCAGGGTCCTCACTGTCTGGTCTTCCTTTCACACTTCCTTCCGGGCTGTGGCTGTGCAGTTGGAGATGTGGCAGGAGGAGGAGTAGGACCTGGAGGAGGAGTAGGACCTGCAGGAGGAGGAGGAGGACCATCCCAAAGCTGTGTGTGAGGTGTAATTTGGCCCCTCATACCTTTCGCCAGAGCCTCAGATATGAGGGCCTCACACATGGCTTTTTGGCCCTCCTCCATCCTCTGCATTTTATATGCTATGAATGCAGCAATGTTCTCCTGCCTGGTGTGTGGTGCTCCCAGGACCTCTGTAGCCCTACAAAAGAATCTGATAGCCGCCTCCTCTAGGGCACTCCTCCTACTGCCACTTTCTGTTTCCAGGGGGGGTGGAGGGACCTGCAGATCAGCCAGCCGGCTCGGCCCGGCCACCTCCTGGCTGAGACTTCCCTGTGTATGAAAAAGGGACATAGTTGTAATGTTTTGCATCATCAATCACAATCCTTAATTAGTACTCCCAACTAACATATAGTTCACATCATTGATTGGACAAGCAGAAATATTTAGAGGAATGCTATACCTGGCTCAATCTGGGCTCCTCCACATGCGGCCTGGAAGGCCCAGGTTGGGCGTCAGAAGCCTCAGCCGGGGGGGAAGGAAGCGTGGAAGGAAGACTGGAGAGGGATGGCCTGGGTTCAGTCTGGCCTGCCAGAAAGTGCAGCCTGTCGTAGTACAACATCCTGGGGACATAGATGTCACCTGCTGCTCCGGATCTCTGCGAATCAAGGACTTTATTGCGCTCCCTCAGATATGTGCTCCTCAGGCCACCAATGAAAATCTTTCAAAAAGTGATGTCTGCCGTGGGGATCACCTGCTTCACAATTTCACACAATTGCTCCAGTGCTGCCTTCCTCTTTGCTTGGTTCTTGTAATGGGGGTGTTTAATCTCCCACAGACAGGGCAGCTCCCTTAGCATCTCTATGAAGACTGAAATGAAGTCCTTATCTTTCAATACCATATCCATGTTCACTGCAAGACACAACACAAGACAAAGCCTAATGTCACACAAAACTCTCCTAATCTTGTTACAATATAGGCCTCAATCTAGAAGCAGTATAGGCCCAAGTTTGTCTCTTACCTTCGTTCTTACGATCGCCGCGTCCAATGCTCCTTCCTCCGCTCACAGATCAAACGTAATACGCACGCGTGTTACGCTTTATATACACTGCGCATGCGTGTAACTCTTCTTTCTTTCTAGTGTATTCCCCGCCCCTTTTCGTTCGGCGCAGTGGGGGAAGAGCATGATGGCGGACATACAGCAGGTGCGGGCTAATTGTAGCAACGAGGAGGAGGAGGAAAGCCCGGATCCAGGCACGTCCCGATCCAGAAGGAGACGTTTTAAGGCCACAAATATGTCGTTTGGGGAGATGTTGGAGATGGTCGACATCATGAGGAAGTTCGACTATGACGGAAAATATGGGCCTTACCCCAACCCGAACATCCGAAAGGCCAAAATCATGGCGAAAGTGGTCAGGAGTCTAGAGCGGAATTTCGGGGTACGAAGGTCTAAAGATCAGCTCAGGAAGCGGTGGTCGGACCTGAAGTTGAGAGAGCCAGAGCAGTACCGAAAGATCCGGAGAGTGCTGCAAAAAAGTAAGTAGTTGTGCTGTGTTCCTATTCTTTCTGTCTTTATTACGTTCGTTCTGCTCCATATGCTTTTATTAGTTGTAACGTTTCAAAAGGTCAACTTTAATGTTCATGGGCACATTATTCGTTCGTATCAAACATTTTTCTTTCGGCCTCTAGAACACCATTGCTTAGGCCATATGCATTTTCACACATTTTTGGGGGCCTACTTGGATGCCAAATATTTGTTTGTGTAGATGGGTTTGTTACTAGAATGAAATGCAAACTAGATTGTGTGTAAGGAGAGGACACTGAGCAGCTGTTTTCACATCTGGACACTGGAGCACTAGTGTGGGACACAAGAACACCATTTTTATTAGGGGGGGCCACACAGGTGCTCTAGTGTATACTATAGGGGGGGTTACATCTGTGAAGCTTGTACCAAACAGGTAAAGTATTGCAGCTTGACAAAGGGCAATAAAAAATATACATCTTGGAACTCTGCTAAAATAGACAATTGTACCCCACTTCCGAGCAATGTTTCCTATTTCTAGTTCTGCCATCAAATATCTGTGTGCTAAGTATACCATTTTTGTTTTACATAGGGGAGAAAAGACTCGGACACCCCTCATCCCAGGAGACCAGAGACCCCCCCCTGGAAGAAGGGGAAATACCCCCAACCCAAGAAGCTGAGCAGGAGGAAGATGAAGACGTGGTGGAGATTGGCACCACAACAGGTGAGTGTCTGCGACCACAGGCTCAGGTAAAAGAGATGGCTGGTGGCAGATTTTTGAGACCTTTTTTTTTGTTCTTTATCTCTTTTTAGGTGATCGTGATCCAGAACGCTTTACATCTGAAAGTGCCCAGATACTAATCGGGGAGATCATGGGGTGTAATCTCCAATTGCAAAACATCCAGCAACAAATCAGTGATGTTATTAAAAAAAATAATAATATCATTGATGTTTTGGGGCGAATTTAAACCCCACAAAATCACCTGTTTTATCGTACCAAAATTTTTTAAATGTTTAGAAAAGCCAAATTTGGAGGATGCACACAGTGTGCCAACATGTGCTATCTGCCATCACGGGATATCAATGGACGCGTTTTGGGGGTGCAACCCCTTCCTCAATTATAAAGTAGCGTTGAGGAAGGGCTTGCTCCCCCCAAACACGTCCCTTGATCCCCCCTGATGGCAGATAGCACATGTTGACATTCGTAAATTGGTGTGCATCTTCCAAATTTGGCTTTTCCAGGGGTTATTTCCCCCCATCTGAACGCTATATCAAACCCAGTTCCTAAATACGGATGTCTGATATAGCCTTTAGGTTTTACCTAATGTGAACTTTGTAAGTTCAAGTTTTTTGGCTTTCTTGTTGGTTTTACACAGGCCTGTTTTATCTGAAATGGATATTTTGATTTTTCATAATGCTACTGCAAACATTGTTATACAACAAACATGTTGGTTTGTTTTAAAAACCTTTGGGAAATGCACATGTGATTGTGCACGTATAAAAAAGTGCCTTACTCAAGAATGTGTGGATTATTGTCTCAACACTACAACACTTTTGGGGTGATGTAATTGCTGTTTTATGCAAAAATGGGGGTTATTTCCTAAGGGCAAATCCTCTTTGCACTACAAGTGCAGGTTCAGTGCAGTTGCAAGTGCACTTGTAGTGAAATGTGTTTTTGCATTTAGGAAGTACCAGCCAACACTGTTTTTTATAAGGTTACCCAATCACGACATTTTCTGCACTCAACACATTTCTGTCAGGGTCAGCTAAAACAAACACAAGCAGTAAATGTCCACAAAGAATTTCTTTTGGTTGTTTTTTATTTGAAAAAGGTGTCACAGATTGTCTGGCATATTGATAGCCCCCCTACCCGCAAAGAACTCCAGGTAGCGTAACCGGACATCACGGGCATTCAGGGAGGGCAAGCCAGGACGGCCACTTTCAAGCGCCATCAGTGTTGATGGATTAGGGATTCCGGCCTCAGGCCCAACTGAGCCAGCATAGTTGGCTGAATGTTTTCTTAAAAAATTATGGAGAACACAGCAGGCAAGTATTATATGGTTCAGTTTATACTCCGCCATATGGATGGGTGTCAGAAATAATCGGAACCGGCTGGCCAGGATTCCAAATGTGTTCTCCACCACTCTTCGGGCTCTGGCCAGCCGGTAATTAAAAACCCTCTGTTCCGGGGTGAGGGTCCTCATCGGGAATGGCCGCATCAGGTGGTCCCCCAGCGCAAATGCTTCATCAGCAACAAACACAAATGGGAGACCTTAAACATTGTCCTCTGGAGGTGGCAAGTCCAAGCTGCCATTCTGGAGACGCCTGTAGAACTCCGTCTGGGCGATCACTCCACCATCGGACATCCGGCCATTCTTCCCCACGTCCACATACAAGAACTCGTAATTAGCCGACACCACCGCCAACATCACTATACTATTAAACCCCTTGTAATTATAATAGTACGACCCCGAGTTGGGTGGTGGGACGATGTGGACGTGTTTCCCATCAATTGCCCCTCCGCAGTTAAGAAAGTCCCACCGCTGGGCAAAGTGGGAGGCCACAGTCTGCCATTCCTGTGGCGTTGAAGGAAACTGTTACTATTTTTTCACAGAAACATGGCAAGCAGATTAGACACAAACATTATGGGGCAACCTCCAGATAGCATTTACTAAGGGGAATTTAACAAGGCCAAAGTATAAGGTACACCTATCATATTCCCCCTCCCCCCCTCTCATGGGCCATTTCTAACATTATAGGGGGGGGAACTCTTGGACAGGTAACCCTCTTCACTTCATTGAGAGATGAATGCCTAAATACAGGGTATTACTTGGAACAGCCCCTCCTTAGTTACACTATTGGCAGACCACTGGACAGGTAAGAAGTGTCATAATACAAAGATATAAATACACACTGTACACATTTGAGGACATTTGAACATTCTGCTATTACCTATCAAGATAATAATAGGATACAAAAACTTTAAACAGTACCATTGGAAAGTATACAGGCAGGCCCTTGCACTACATGCTTTGGGGAATTCATCCATAAATCTGACCAGTAAAGAGGTGGGTATAGTGTGTATGGGTTTGGCAAAGTCAGCAGATAGATGATTGAGGATAGATAGAGAATTGGGATCAGCTGACTTAGCAGTTGGGGGGGGAGGGTTAAAAAAAATTTGGGGACACCACAAAAAAAGCCTCTGGCACTCTGCCTGAATTTAAATCAAAAATAACATTTCCAAACATTTTAGGGGGTGTTTGGGGTAAAGCACTACTATGGAGCTGATAAAATACATTGTTAAGTGACTACATGAGGTGAATATAGGCCAGGAGACACCATGCTGGGGAGGTTATTGAAGGGCAAATATGTATGAAGGACATAAAATAATAATTACCTAAAAATCCAGCATGCATGGGAACAAAGGGGACATTCACAGCACATTACAATCATGGTAATTAGGGAATGAGGGAAGAAATACAATATATTATCAAACATTCAATACAATAAAATGTGATATAAAAGGATAAAAATCTTACCTTCATATACTCCTTCTGCAGGACCTGGATGATGGCAGAACAGGTCTCTGGGATAATGATCCCCAGAGCCTGGGGGGAGATGCCTGTCGAGAACTTCAAGTCCTGCAGGCTTCTCCCTGTGGCCAAATACCGCAAGGTAGCGACCAACCTCTGCTCCGGAGTGATGGCTTGCCTCATGCAGGTATCCTGCCTGCTAATATAGGGGGTCAGCAAAGCCAACAGACGGTGAAATACGGGGTCCGTCATCCTGAGAAAGTTCCTGAAATCATCAGGATTATTCTCACGGATCTCACGGAGCAAAGGCATATGACAGAACTGGTCACGCTGAAGCAACCAATTCTTGGTCCATGAACTCCTCCCCACCCTGTTCATGGACTGGACTTGTGTCAAGGTCAGGACCCCAACACCAAGCCCCCGCACAGCACGAACTCTACGAGGAGTACGCATACGAAACATGGCTAGAAAACGGTCGGCTGCTCAGAACGAAGTAACAGAACGCACTGAAGAACAACAAGGCCTGTGAAGAGCGACCTGAAAAACAGCAACGAGCAGGCAAGATCACACAGAAAACTCCGATACGAACTGACTGCACGCACTGAAGAGCAGATACAAACCCACAAGCACAAACTGAACGTCAGAAAACGATCTGAAAGCCACGAGTCTGAAAAAGCGCGAATCGTCTCTCACCAAACTTTTACTAACACGAGATTAGCAAAAGGAGCCCAAAGGGTGCCGCGCTTGGTTCTGAACCGGCCTTTTCTAGTCTCGTCGTACGTGGTGTACGTCACCGCGTTGTTGTCGATCGGAAATTCCGACAACTTTGTGCGACCGTGTGTAGGCAAAACAAGTTTGAGCCAACATCCGTCGGAAAAAATCCTAGGATTTTGTTGTCGGAATGTCCGAACAAAGTCCGACCGTGTGTACGGGGCATTACTGTAAATACTGCAGCTGCCTGCGGTACTAATAGGATCAGAAGAACACCACCAATTTTCTTCAGGTAGCTTTAGGTGCACACTGTGCAGAGGACACACTACACTATCTGTAAATACTGTAGCTAATAGGTCTAATAGGATCAGAAGAACACCAGCAATTTTCTTCAGGTAGCTGTAAATACACCTGCCTGCCTGTCAGTAGGAAGAGGATAACAGGAACAGATCTAGCTAAAATAAATACGAGCCATAGTGCATGCTTGGCCAATCATCAGCCAGCAATGCACTGCGATGCCGTAGTGAATTATGGGCCGTGACGTGCCACTCAAATTTGGCGCGAATGGCCCATATCGTTCGCAATTCGATGAACGATCGAACATACGATGTTTAAGTCGAACATGGGTTTGACTCGAACTTGAAGCTCATCCCTAAACAGGTATTGTGCCATTACTGCCACATAGCTGTGACTTCACCAGCATCTTAATTTTAATTGCTGTTTATTTATTTTCTCAACTGTAGGTAAATTATTCTCAGAATTTTCCCTTGATGGGCAGTCTTATTATGGTAAATTTACTGTTACAATTTTAGTTTCCCAAATTTTTCTGTATTCAGTCTCTTTTTATTAATTTTAAAACACTTATGCAAATACACATATATATATTTTGATCACATTATAAAATTGGATAACATTCTATATATCCGATTGTGAATACTTGTATTCCATAGTACTTTCTACTTTTCAATTCTATTTCTATCTTAAATACTTCAATCGTTTTACCTATAATTCATCTAATTCCCACACCTATTCTTCATTCATTCCTAGACATTTAAACCGAAATAAAAAAAAAAATAAATAAAAAAAAGGGGGGGTAGGGGGAAGGGAAGGGGGATACAGTCCCATCTATAGTATGATAGTTGCTGAGGCCCTGCATTTTTCCCATTGTTGCAATGATTTTTTATTTAAATTATTTAAACTCTCCTCGAAGTTAGTCATTTGCTCCATTGATTGCATTTCGTTCATCCCATTGACCCATTCTGTTATTGTGGGACTTTTTGCTTTTCTCCAATTTTGAGCTATTACTGTTCGAGCCAATCGCAGCCCGTGATCAGGTTTTGAACTGCCCGCCTGGTTATTTGGACATATATACCTTTTGTGCCCCCCAATGATCTGCCAGCGCCGGGGCCACAGAAGATTATATATATATATATATATATATATATATATATATATATATATATATGCTGGCTGCCTTGGAGGGGATAGAGAGGAGGTGGAACAAGTGCAATACACACAGGAGAATTTCCTGTTTACATGGCAGCCTCTTTAATAGGAAGTCCTGTCCTTTCTCAGGCTGCTGAGAAAACAGGAGTTTCTCCTGTATGTAATCTTTTGGTGCTCGTCCCGCCCCCTCCCTGTCCCCTCCGAGGCTGCAGATGGATGGGCATCAATCAGGCTGCACTGATGGCAATGGTGAGTCTGCATTCATGGCAATGGTGGGTGCTGCATTCCTGGAAATGGTGGGTGCTGCATTCCTGGCAATGGTGGTGCTGCACTGATGAAAATGGTGGGACTGCATTCCTGGCAATGGTGGGTGCTGCATTCCTGGCAATGGTGGGTGCTGCATTCCTGGCAATGGCGGGTGCTACCTTCCTGGCAATGGGGGTGCTGCACTGATGGAAATGGTGGGGCTTCATTCCTGGCAATGGTGGGTGCTGCATTCCTGGCAATGATGGGTGCTGCATTCCTGGCAATGATGGGTGCTGCATTCCTGGCAATGGGGGTGCTGCATTCCTGGCAATGGGGGTGCTGCACTGATGGCAATGGTGGTGCTGCATTCCTGGCAATGGTGGGTGCTGCATTCCTGGCAATGGTGGGTGCTGCATTCCTGGCAATGGCGGGTGCTGCATTCCTGGCAATGGGGGTGCTGCATTCCTGGCAATGTGGGTGCTGCACTGATGACAATGGTGGGGCTGCATTCCTGGCAATGGTGGGTGCTGAATTTGTGGCAATGGTGGGTGCTGCATTCCTGGCAATGGTGGGTGCTGCACTTATGGCATTGGTGGGGCTACATTTATGGCAATGGTGGGGCTGCATTTATGGAAATGGTGGGGCTGCATTTATGGCAATGGTGGGGCTGCATTCATGGCAATGGGGGTGCTGCATTCATGGCAATGGGGGTGCTGCATTCATGGCACTTGTGAGGCTTTAGATGGGCACTGAGCCTTATTTTGCTTCACAGTTCTTTATTTAAAATGTAAGTTTTTTTTTCCTGAAGCTTCCCTCTTAAAGTGAAGGTGTGTATTATATGCCAATACATATGGTATATCCAAATAACATGCCCAAGCTCATCTCTTTACTCACACACAGCCACAAAGGCAAGAGAATTCTTGTTAAGCAGTGTATTAGTGCTTGAACAAACACACTTATGCCGCGTACACACAATTAGACATTCCGACAATAAAATCCATGGATTTTTTCTGACGGATGTTGGCAAAAACTTGTCTTGCATACACATGGTCACACAAATCTTGTCGGAAATTCCGAACGTCAAGAACGTGGTGACATACAAGTTCAATGCCAAGTGCGCCACCCTTTGGGCTTCTTCTGCTAATCTCGTGTTAGTAGAAGTTTGGTGAGCGACGATTTGCGCTTTTCAGCCTCAAGCTTTTCCAATCGTTACTGCTCTTCAGTTTGCGTTTGTGGGTTTGTATCTGGTTTTCAGTGTGTGTAGTCATTTTGCATTTGTTTTTCAGTGCATATTTTATAGTACGTATTTTATTTTGCAGTGCGTTCTTGTCCACTCGTTTCTGATTTTCAGCTCAATCTTCTCAGGCCTTTCTGTTCTTCAGTGCTTTCTGTTAGTTCGTTCAAAATGAGAGTCAAAATGTGGATTTCCCTCCTGATCCCATGCCTAATGTCAACATGTGCTAGCTCCCATCATGGGATATCAATGGACGTGTTTCTGGGGTTCAACCCCTTCCTCTCTTCTACTTTAGTTGCAAGGAAGGGGTTGCACCCCCAAAATGTGTACCTCAATATCCCATGATGGCAGATAGCACATGTTGACACACTGTGTGCATCTTCAAAATTTGACTTTCAAAATTTTGGAGAAAAGTTAGAACAATAGAAAGAATTTGATAAATGGTGTGTTTTCGATTCTGCCTAAAACATCAATGATGTTTTTGAGTCTTTTTCAACATCATTGATGTCTTCCTTGATCTTCTGTAAATCCCAATTGCACGCCATGATCTCCCCGATGAGGACTTGTGCACTTGCACTTGTGAAATGTGTTTCTTCTTCAACATCATCCACATCACCTAAAAAAAAAAAAACACCATGTATTATAAATATGCAGGCATCCATCTATTACCTGAAGCTGTGGTCTCAGACACTCACCTGTTGTGGTCACTATTTTGCCCACTTCATAAACCTCTCCTTCCTCCATATCCTCCGGTTGTTGTTTTTGAATTTCCCCTTCTTTAGGCGGTTGGGGGTCCCTGGTGACTAGGGATGAGCCGAACACCCCCCTGTTCGGTTCGCACCAGAACATGCGAACAGGAAAAAAGTTCGTTCGAACACGCGAACACCGTTAAAGTCTATGGGACACGAACATGAATAATCAAAAATGCTAATTTTAAAGGCTAATATGCAAGTTTTTGTCATAAAAAGTGTTTGGGGACCCGGGTCCTGCCCCAGGGGACATGGATCAATGCAAAAAAAAGTTTTAAAAACGGCCGTTTTTTCAGGAGCAGTGATTTTAATAATGCTTAAAGTCAAACAATAAAAGTGTAATATCCCTTTAAATTTCGTACCTGGGGGGTGTCTATAGTATGCCTGTAAAGGGGCGCATGTTTCCTGTGTTTAGAACAGTCTGACAGCAAAATGACATTTTGAAGGAAAAAACTCATTTAAAACTACCCGCGGCTATTGCATTGCCGACAATACACATAGAAGTTCATTGATAAAAAACGGCATGGGAATTCCCCAAAGGGGAACCCCGAACCAAAATTAAAAAAAAAAATGACGTGGGAGTCCCCCTAAATTCCATACCAGGCCCTTCAGGTCTGGTATGGATATTAAGGGGAACCCCGGCCAAAATTAAAAAAAAAAAATGACGTGGGGTTCCCCCTAAATTCCATATCAGACCCTTCAGGTCTGGTATGGATTTTAAGGGGAACCCCGCACCAAAAAAAAAAACAAAAAAACGGCGTGGGGTCCCCCCAAAAATCCATACCAGATCCTTATCCGAGCACGCAACCTGGCAGGCCGCAGGAAAAGAGGGAGGGACGAGAGTGCGGCCCCCCCTCCCTCCTGAACCGTACCAGGCCACATGCCCTCAACATTGGGAGGGTGCTTTGGGGTAGCCCCCCAAAACACCTTGTCCCCATGTTGATGAGGACAAGGGCCTCATCCCCACAACCCTGGCCGGTGGTTGTGGGGGTCTGCGGGCGGGGGGCTTATCGAAATCTGGAAGTCCCCTTTAACAAGGTGACCCCCAGATCCCGGCCCCCCCCCTGTGTGAAATGGTAAGGGGGTACATAAGTACCCCTACCATTTCACGAAAAAAGTGTCAAAAATGTTAAAAATGACAAGAGACAATTTTTGACAATTCCTTTATTTAAATGCTTCTTCTTTCTTCTATCTTCCTTCATCTTCTGGTTCTTCTGGCTCTTCTGGTTCTTCCTCCGGCGTTCTCGTCCAGCATCTCCTCCGCGGCGTCTTCTATCTTCTTCTCCTCGGGCCGCTCCGCACCCATGGCATGGGGGGGAGGCTCCCGCTCTTCTCTTCTTCTTTTCTTCTCTTCTTCTCTTCTTCATTTTCTTCTCCGGGCCGCTCCGCAATCCATGCTGGCATGGAGGGAGGCTCCCGCTGTGTGACGGCGCTCCTCGTCTGACAGTTCTTAAATAATGGGGGGCGGGGCCACCCGGTGACCCCGCCCCCCCTCTGACGCACGGGACATGACGGGACTTCCCTGTGGCATTCCCCGTGACGTCACAGGGAAGTCCCGTCAAGTCACCGTGCGTCAGAGGGGGGCGGGGTCACCGGGTGGCCCCACCCCCCGTTATTTAAGAACTGTCAGACGAGGAGCGCCGTCACACAGCGGGAGCCTCCCTCCATGCCAGCATGGATTGCGGAGCGGCCCAGAGAAGAAAATGAAGAAGAGAAGAAGAGAAGAAGAGAAGAAGAGAAGAAAAGAAGAAGAGAAGAGCGGGAGCCTCCCCCCAATGCCATGGGTGCGGAGCGGCCCGAGGAGAAGAAGATAGAAGACGCCGTGGAGGAGATGCTGGACGAGAACGCCGGAGGAAGAACCAGAAGAGCCAGAAGAACCAGAAGAACCAGAAGATGAAGGAAGATAGAAGAAAGAAGAAGCATTTAAATAAAGGAATTGTCAAAAACTGTCTCTTGTCATTTTTAACATTTTTGACAGTTTTTTAGTGAAATGGTAGGGGTAAGAACCCCCTTACCATTTCACACAGGGGGGGGGCTGGATCTGGGGGTCCCCTTGTTAAAGGGGGCTTCCAGATTCCGATAAGCCCCCCGCCCGCAGACCCCCACAACCACCGGCCAGGGTTGTGGGGATGAGGCTCTTGTCCTCATCAACATGGGGACAAGGTGTTTTGGGGGGCTACCCCAAAGCACCCTCCCAATGTTGAGGGCATGTGGCCTGGTACGGTTCAGGAGGGAGGGGGGGCCGCACTCTCGTCCCCCCCTCTTTTCCTGCGGCCTGCCAGGTTGCGTGCTCGGATAAGGGTCTGGTATGGATTTTTGGGGGGACCCCACGCCGTTTTTTTTTTTTTTTTTTGGCGCGGGGTTCCCCTTAAAATCCATACCAGACCTAACCACGTTATTTTTTTTTTTAAATTTTGGCCGGGGTTCCCCTTAATATCCATATCAGACCTGAAGGGCCTGGTATGGAATTTAGGGGGACTCCCACGTCATTTTTTTTTTTAATTTTGGTTCGGGGTTCCCCTTTGGGGAATTCCCATGCCGTTTTTATCAATGAACTTCTATGTGTATTGTCGGCAATGCAATAGCCGCGGGTAGTTTTAAATGAGTTTTTTCCTTCAAAATGTCATTTTGCTGTCAGACTATTCTAAACACAGGAAACATGCGCCCCTTTACAGGCATACTATAGACACCCCCCAGGTACGAAATTTAAAGGGATATTACACTTTTATTGTTTGACTTTAAGCATTTTTAAAATCACTGCTCCTGAAAAAACGGCCGTTTTTAAAACTTTTTTTTGCATTGATCCATGTCCCCTGGGGCAGGACCCAGGTCCCCAAACACTTTTTATGACAATAACTTGCATATTAGCCTTTAAAATTAGCACTTTTGATTTCTCCCATAGACTTTTAAAGGGTGTTCCGCGGCATTCGAATTTGCCGCGAACACCCCAAATTGTTCGCTGTTCGGCGAACTTGCGAACAGCCAATGTTCGAGTCGAACATGAGTTCGACTCGAACTCGAAGCTCATCCCTACTGGTGACCTCAGACGTCCCGAGTCTTTTCTCCCCTATGTGAATAAAATAAAGGTATACTTAGCACACAGAATATTTGAGGCAAGAAATAGGAATATGAAACATTGCTTGGAAGTGTCGTACAATTGTTTGTTTTAGCAGAGTTCAAAGCTGAAGACATGATTTTTTTTTCCCTATACAAAGCTGGAATACTTACTTTAACAAAAAAGGTATCACACATGTAGAGACCCCTAGTATCCACTGGAGCACCTGTGTGGGACACCCTAAAAAGTTTGTTCTGTTGTCCCACACTAGTGCTCCTGCGACCAGATGTGTAAACAGCTGCTGAGTGTCCTCTCCTTACACTGAATCTAGTTTGCATTTCATTCTAGTTACAAACCCATCTAGACAACAATGTACTTAACTTCTTTTAAGACAAATAGGCATGACCAAATGTAGTTAGCCTGCATCTGCAAAAAACATTATATTAGTGGGCGACCGAACGATGTTTACTACGAACAATAACTGTGCCCACGAACCTGAAACTTGCCATTTTAAACTGTACAACAGTAAAGAAAAGCACATGGAGAAGCACAAATGTAATAAGAAGAATAGGAACACACGACAAAATACTTACTTTTTTGCAGCACTCTCTTGATTCTTCTGTACTGATCATCGTTTCCTCAGCTGATCCTTGGATCGCTGTACCCCAAAATTCTTCGGCAGACTTTTCACAACTTTAGTCATGATCTTGGCCTTTCTCACATTTGGGTACGGTCTATGTTTCCTGTCATAGTCGGCCCTCTTGAAGATGTCCACTGTCTCCACCATCTCTATAAAGGCCATATTTGAGGCCTTAAATATCCTCCGGAATCGGGACGTTTGTGGCTCCGCGCTTTCCTTGGTATATCGCAAAAAATCTGCGCTAACCCCAAAATTGCTATCTTATTTAAAAAGTGATAAGGGTTCAAAAGTGAACAGCAGAATATTTCCACACAATTCTGCACATATAAAGTGAAATTAATTTCAGATTACAAAAAACGATATAAATAAACAAACAATAAACTATCCAGTGAGTGAAATGGGACAAATGACAAAAAGTGCTGCAACCTTAAAAAAATGGAATTTTCAGTTTTAGCCTGAGTTTCAGCTGACTAGCCTGAATGCAGCAGTATCGCTAAAACTTTCCGTATTTTTTGAGTTTCTAACATTTTGGATGCCGGCCATGTTCTTGTTTTATTAAAGAAGTTTTTACCTATTACACTATGGAGTTTCTCCTGTTTTTTTAATTCACATATGGCGAGAGTCACTATTGAAGACAGTCCGGCTGCATAGAACTAACAGCGCCTGTGAAGGAGTGAGTCTGTGGGATCCGATCAGCTGTTCTATCTGATCAGCTGCTCAAGTGTATGGGATTTCTTTACACCGCTACCTTGATGCCAGTGGAGGATCCCAGGTGGATGGATGACTGAGTAAGAGGATCTTATCAGCTGTTCCTGAATACTCTATGAGCCCATAAGACCCCCGTGATAGGGGTCCCACGGATCTGGTAAGCGGCCACCTTTTCTCATTTTATCACAAGAATCTGGTTCACAGAGAAAGGATTAATTTACCTAGGAAGCATACACATATATTTTTTTGTTGCAGGACTTTCCTTGCCTTCCTTCAACTATCTATTCCTTCAGTGGACTTTTTTGTTACATTGTAATCATTCACATATTACCTCACTGGAAGGTGCAATGCCAAACATTTGTGTTGTTACAATTTTTTGTTATTTACTATTGTTGCTCTAAGGTATAATTCACATACACATCCAGGCTGAGGGAGTTCCCTCAGTCCGTTTGTTTGTGACATTAGTAGCGCACCTGAATATAGTTACCATCCTGGCTTTCCTTGTCATTGCTGTTACTCTCAGGCACCTGTTCTGTCTCCGCCATGTGCTCTCCCACTGCACCGAAAGACAAGGGGCGGGGAATATACTAGAAAGAACGTCTGGGGCGGGTGGAGTTTCACGCATGCACAGTGTATATAAAGCGTAACATGCGTGTGTCATACGTACAATCGTATGAGGAAGGAGTAGGGGAAGCGCCGATCGTTCTAATGAAGGTACAATTTTAACTTGGTGCATCAGTGGCCTATACTGCTTCTAGATTGATGCCTATATTGGGACAAGATTAGGAGAGTTTAGCCTGACATTAGGGTTTGTCTTGTTGTGTCTTGCAGAGAAAATGGATCTATTCAATGATGAGAACTTTATCCCTATATTCATTGCTATGTACAGGGAGCTGCCCTGTCTGTGGCAGGTAAACCACCCCTTTTATAACAATAAACCAAAGAGGAAGGCAGCGCTGGATCAATTGCTGGAATTTGTGAAGTTGGTGATCCCCACGGCAGACATCCCCGACTTGAAGGTCCTAATTGGTGGCATGAGGAGCACTTATAATAGGGAGCGCAAGAAGGTCCAGGATTCCCAGAGATCAGGAGCAGTAGCTGTGGTACTATGACATACTGAACTTTCTGGCAGGCCAGACTGAACCCAGGCCAGCACTCTCCAATCTTCCTTCAAGGCTTCCTTCCACCTCAGCTGAGGCTTCCAACATCCAACCTGGGACTTCCAGCCAGGAAGAAGTGGAGGAGCCCAGCTTGAGCAAGGTATAGCATTGTTCAACATATTTCTAGTCAAAAAATTAATGATGTTAACTAGATGTTATTATTGATCAGTAATTTCTGATTTTACAAAGTGTTTTAGATATCAATAGACAGTAGTTGCCACAAATGATTGGGACAAGAATGAAAACTGCTGGGGTAAGAATGATAGTCTTTTCTATTTAGTAACATTCAATTTGCAACAGTCATGAGCTGAAAATTGTGTGTGATTGATGAACCAAAAACTAAAACTATGTCCTTTTTTCATACACAGAACCAGTGGAAGCCAGGAGGAGGCCGTGGAAAGTGGCAGCCAGAAGGAGGCCCTGGAAAGTGACAGCCAGGAGGTGGCCGGGCCCAGTAGCCTGCCCGAATCCCAGGTCTCTCCCCTCCGCCTTCCATAAAAAAGTCCCAGTAGGAGGAGTAACCTGGAGGAGGCAGCACTTGGCCTATTTTGGAAGGCTACTGCGGCCCTCAGAACCCCCCCAATATTAAAGAGGACTATGCCTACAGGGAAGCCTGCAAAATGCAGGAAATGGAGGAGGGCCAACTCCTCTTATGTGAGGAAGTTATCTTACAAGCCCTAAATAAGGGGTGGAGGGGCGAGCTCACAAGCCAAAGCCACGTTTGTGAGTTCAACCATGGTCCTCCTCCTTCTCCTTCACCTCTTGCCACAACTACAACACCAGAGCCACAGCCTGGAAGCAAGTGTGTAAGGAAGACAAGAGAGTGATGGCCTGGGTTTGGTGTGGTCTGACAAAAGAGGCAGGCTGTTGTAAGACCACAACCTGGGGACAGATATGTCATCTGCTGCTGTTTCTGATCTCTTGTAGTCCTGGACCGGATTGTGCTCACTATTATAAGGACTCCTCAGGCCACTAATTTTGACTGTAAAATAATTGATGTGTTTCCTGGGGTACAAAGGCTTCGCAAATTTTACCAGTTTCTCCAGCGTTGCCTTCCTCTTTATTTTGTTATGACCAAAATAAATGGCTATTTATTTTTCACAAATGCTTGCCTATGTGTTTAACTTCAAAAAGGACAGTTTGTTTGTGAGTAGGCAGGTACATTTCAAAAATACAATGTCAAATTAACAAGGGACATCACGCTCCTGTTAACGTCTGAATGACGAAACGCGTAGGAGTTACGAATGTCTTTGCGTCACTTCCGGTCAGCTGAGATTAGGATTCTGACGACATCCATCTGCTTTTGTTTTCATGCTTTAAAAACTTGTATCAAATGTGAGTATATCTCCTTTTTTTAATGAAATAAAAACATTTTAAATACGGATTCACACTATGGGCATCCCTTCTCTTCTCCATATGGCAAACGAGTGAAACGCCGCCAACACAGCACCATTAAAGCACTGATCAAGGGTTCTAAAGATTGCTACACAGTGGCATATACTGTGACTGCGCAGTACCCCTGGGGGGGTGAGGCCATTTGGTGAGTGCATTTACAATAGGAGCACGGATAAGAATCACCAACACCAGAAGTCACCCAAATAAGAAGTTATTTTCTCAGCAAGCACTGGACACTTTTTGAGCACAAGTCACTTCGTTTTTTGTTTTTTGTGTGAATATGAGCAGCAAAACAACTTCATTATTCTAGCATTCTAAAGAAGAAGAGAATGCGCTGCATTAAAAGATTTTAATATTTGCAGCATGACGAATGTGCTATCTCCATTACGAATGCTAGTTTTACCAGACCGAGCGCTTCCATCTCTTAATTGATTCAGAGCATGCGTGAAACTTTGTGCGTAGAATTGTGTACAAACTATCGGAATTTACGAGAACGGATTTTGTTGTTGGAAAATTTGAGATCCAGATCTCAAATTTTATTTTGTTTGGCGGAAATTCCAACAGAAAATGTCCGATGGAGCCTACACGCAGTCGGAATTTCCGACAACAAGCTCCCATCAAACATTTGTTGTCGGAAAATCCGACCATGTGTACAGGGCATTAGACCGAATTTTAATGGTTCAAAGAATGTCAGGCAAAATGGTCAGCCCTCATGCATGTTCACTTCATCATATCACTTCATCATCAAAAGTTTGGACACCCCTGTCATGTAGTGAAGGACATCAGCCCTGATAGTTTTCATTGATCCAGGAATAATAGATAGTATTGAGATACTAATACTTGGTTGTTCCTCGGTTCCCAATACCAACTGGTATATATTAAATATTATAAGCCAGAACTCCTTCACCAATGGACGCCAGTACCATATATGTATCATTGTACCTTTTCCCAAATTTTCAAAGTCAAAGAAGAACTAAAAAACATTTTAAAGGCTGAGGCGTACATTCCAACAGAAATCAACTATATTTTTTGTATGTCATATTGATTTCAGTAGATAACAGTAAATGTATTTTAGTTTCCCAACATTTTTTCAAAGAAGAACATTACAGAAAGAGAGCAAATTCATAAAATATATTTAAAGAACTAGATTGTGAGATGTTTGATGATTCATAACGATTTTAAATGGCATTGAATTAATTTACCTTTATGAAAAGAAAAAAATGAAACTTAAAAAAAAACATAGTCAAGGTTAAACAAAGCAATAAGTGATTTTGCCTATTAATAGTGTTCAGTTTGGTGATTGTAGATGCTGTAGTTATCTTGCTATATTTACTTGCATCATATGGGAAATGAGAACTATTATATACTATATTACATGACCAAATGGTTAACATTTACTGCAATAACAAAAAGTAGAGAGAGAAGGATACACATTTAGTGTTATTTTAAATCTCTGGTGTATTTTTTTTTGCTTGTAACACCTAACTACTGAACACTCTTTAGGAATCAGAGCAATGGACCTGTTTATTCGGCAAAGTTTGTCATCACTTAAAGCGATTGTAAACGATAACCTTGTAAAACAACACATTCAGTTTAAAGTAGAAATGCAAGACAAAACATTTGTGTATAAATATATATATATATATATATATAAAAAAAAAAATTCCCCTTTTTTATAAGTAATCACATTCCCTCAGTTCCCTCTGTTCTCAGCTGCTTATAAGCTGGGGGGGAGGAGAAACGACAGCACACTGGGCTTTCTAGTGAAAGGCTGTGCAGGGGAGGCATGTCAGAACACGTCTGATCATTGGAGGAGAGCAGGCTGATTTCCCAGCGCAGCTAGAGAACTGACCATGGTGTGTTCCCCTGCTTAGTGTGGTCAGTTTTTAATAGTAAAGCAGAGGAACTGACAGGAACACCAGTGATTTTACACATGGGAAGCAAAATAAAGAGAACAGGATACTTTTCCATACAAGTACATGGTACAACAGGCACATATCAGGAATAATATGAATTGTTGGGGAAAAAACACTTTAAAGCCAAACTACAGCTGCACTGCAAGGGTTAAATGTTTGTTTATGCCTAGGGGAAAAATACAAGGAGATTTACTGACCCTATCCTCTGCTCCTCTCCTGCAGCATCTGTTCCCCCAGGCTGCCCTGGTCTAGGGTCTGACATCATCAAGACCAGAGTAGGGTCCATAGCCCTGCAATGGACATGAAGCCATTGAAGGACAATCCACTGCCGGACTGTGGGGGAGTGCCACCTGCCAAGGGAGCAAAAAAATCAGGTAAGTAAAATGGTTTCTCCTCTCTCTTTTATTTGCCCAGAGTTGGGCTCTAAATAAGTAATGCATACATTTTTTTTCAAGGACAAACAAGTCTCTCTTATTTTTGATATTGTTAAAAGTATAAAGTAACAAAACTAAAAAAAAAAAAAATAAAACAAAAAAAAAAACACGTTTTCTTTTTTGGCCAGCGTTAGTTAAAAAAATTGTGTTACTGTATTTAAAAAATACTGTATAACTTATATTCCGAAATTTGTCCTGCGTAAAATGACACTAAAATTATGATTCTGGTACAATACATTGCAATTCCTTACAATGTAATCAGTTTTTTTTTGTTTGTTTTTTAGTTCTCTACTTTTTAAAAATATGACACATAAATCATTTAATGAGCAAAATGAAAAAAGGTTAAAGCAGAGTTCCACACAAAAGTGGATCTTCCGCTCATTTGTCTCCTCTCCCCCTCTGGCGCTACATTTGCCACCTTTCGGGGGGGAGCAGATTTCTGTCTTTGACAGGTACCCTATCCCCACTTCTGGGAGACTGGGCTGTGGCGCATTACGTCAGCAGCTTGGCTCCCTCCTCCTCTCTTCTCCTTCCCTCGCCGCCAGACCAGTAGGAGAGCTCAGCGATGCCTCGCTCATGTGCAGTAGGGACCCACCATGAAGCCGTAATGCTTCACTACAAGGTTCTCTTCTGGCAATGGTGGCGGCAGCATCTGACAGCTGATGTGCCAACATCGCTGGACTCCAGGACAGGTAAGTGTGCTAATGATAAAAGTCAGCAGCTGCAGTATTTGTAGTTGCTGGCTTTTAATTTTTGCAGGGGTGGGTGGACCTCCTCTTTAAATATTACTATTATTTAAGCAGGAATGAACAACAACATTTCAACAGGAAAATAACAGTTAATATAATAAGGGAGAAGGGAGAGAAGAAGTAAATTAGAGTTGATTAGGGTAAACTAAGGATTAATAAGGGGTTACATGGAGACATATCTTATTAAAAAAAATACTTTTTTTTTTACTTATCAGATTGCTTTAACTGACAGTGTCTGTAGATTGAAACTCATCCATTTGATTTGCAGATGAATGAAGTAGAGTAGACAGAAAAGTAACTCTCCGTCTCTTTATTTCACATCTGAAAGCTGTTGATAAACACTGGTTCAGATGTTTTTTGACAGCAGCAGCTGCAAGAGATGTTGTATTCACACAGTAATTCCAAGTTTCTATGTTAAAGCGGAACTCAACCCATCAATTTAATGGTTTAAAAAATTAGTTATATTCCCAGAATGCCAAGAATGGTAACTTTCACATTGTGAACTCAACCAAACCGTCAAACCATTAAACAGCTGGTGTCATTCAGTGGCATACCAAATGGGGGGGGGCATTCTGCCCCGGGTGCCACACACTGGGGGGTGTCAGCCCGGTGCCCGCCGATCCCCTGTGATTTACATAGTAGGTGAGTTTGAAAAAAGACACAAGTCCATCAAGTCCAACCTATGTGTGTGATTATATGTCAGTATTACATTGTATATCCCTGTATGTTGTGGTCAATAAGGTGCTTACCTAATAGTTTTTTTAAACTATCGATGCCTCCCGCTGAGACCACTGCCTGTGGAAGGGAATTCCACATCCTTGCTGCTCTTACAGTAGAGAAGCCTCTATGTAGTTTAAGGTTAAACCTCTTTTCTTCTAATTGTAACCACCTCAATATAGGGCACTTACACCCCCTTCCTGCCCAGGCCATTTTCAGCTTTCAGCGCTGTCACACTTTGAATGACAATTGCAAAGTCACGCTACACTGTAACCATGTGAAACTTTTATAATTTTCTTCACACAAATAGAGATTTCTTTTGGTGGCATTTAATCACTCCTGGGTTTTTTATTTATTCCTAAAAAAAAAAAAAAAGACCAAAAATTTTGAAAAAAAAAGTTTTTCTGTCAATACATTTTGTAAATAAGTATTTTTCTGCTTCACTGATGGGCGCTGATGAGGCAGCACTGATGGGCACTGATAGGCTGCACTGATGGGCACTGATGAGGTGGCACTTATGGCCACTGATGAGGCGGCACATATGTGCACTGATTAGGTGGCACTGATGAGGACGCACTTATAGGCACTGATAGGTAGCACTGATATGTGGCACTGATGAGCACTGATAGGCGGCACTGCTGGGTGGCACTGCTGGGCACTGGCCACAGATAGGCGGCACTGGTGGGCACAGATCGGCGGCACGGATGGGCGGCACTGATGGACAAAACTGATGGGCACTGATGGACATTGATGAGCAGAAGTGATGGGCATTGATGGGCAGCACTGATAGCCAGCACTGACTGGCATCACTAATGGCCACTGATTGCTGGCACTTGTGGTCATAGATTGCTGGCAATTTTGGGCACTGGTTGGCACTGATTGCTGGCAGTGGTGGGCACACAGTTATGGCACTGGTGGGCACTTAATTTTAATCAGGACACTGATGATCAGTGCCCTAATTACATCCCTAGCTGTCCCCTATGAGGAGAGGCTGCTGATCGGCTCTCCTCTCCTCACACTCTGTCAGTGTGAGGCGAGGAGCGCCAATTACCGGCATCTCTGTGTTTACATGTGACCGGCTGTGATTGGACACAGATGATCACATGGTTAAAGACCCGCGGCTCTTTACACAGATCGGGGGTTGTGCCGTGTCCTAGCAACATGGTGTGGCTGCGATCGACGCGTTGCATGCCCCCGGGGCGCGCAAGAGTGGTTGTTCTGGGACGCTGTCAAATGACGTCCACCTAGAACGAGAGCCGCACTGCCCAGCCGTCATTTGACAGCCGGCGGGCAGGAAGTGGTTAATGAGTGGCCACTTGTCTTGTTAAACTCCCTTCTGCAAAAAAGTTTTATCCCTATTGTGGGGTCACCAGTAAGATATTTATAAATTGAAATCATATCCCCTCTCAAGCGTCTCTTCTCCAGAGAGAATAAGTTCAGTGCTCGCAACCTTTCCTCATAACTAATATCCTCCAGATACTTTATTAGCTTAGTTGCCCTTCTTTGTACTCGCTCCATTTCCAGTACATCCTTCCTGAGGACTGGTGCCCAGTACTGGACAGCTCACTCCAGGTGCGGCCAGACCAGAGTCTTGTAGAGTGAGAGAATTATCGCTTTATCTCTGGAGTTGATCCCTTTTTAAATGCATTCCAAAATGCTGTTTGCTTTGTTAGCAGCAGCTTGGCATTGAAGCAGTAAAGCGGTGAGTGAAGCGGTGACAGTGGGGCAGGCTCAGGCAGCGCAGCGGTGCTGTGACAGGGCATGGAGAGGTGAGATATGATAGGGTGCAGGGGTGTCCGGGCTGAGTCCAGGCCATACCACTACCCGGGTGACACACAGGGCAGGCCGCCGGATTTACTCCACCGCTCACAGCAGAGTGGAGCAGGAGAAAGAAAATACTCTCTCTCCTGTACAGCAGGGGAGAGAGAGGCAGAGGGACAGTGCTGAACAGGGGACGGGAACTGCTGGAGTTGACTTTCTAAGTTAACCAGCAGGTGATTGTTTGCTAGTGTGGTCCTAGCAACCAATCATTAGCTTGTTAATATGAAACGTTAACTCCAGCAGTTCCCACCCTCTGTTCAGCACTGCTGTGTCTCCCCCTCTGCATGAGTAAGGTAGGAAGGGGCAGAGCTGTGGGTCTGTGTAACATGTAGTGGTCCAGAGCTGTGGGGGGGTCTGTGTAACATACAGGGGTCCAGTGCTGTTTGGGGGCTGTGTAACATGCAGGGGTCCAGAGCTGTTGGGCGCTGTGTAACATGCAGGGGTCCAGAGCTGTGGGGAGATTTGTAACATGCAAGGGGGGTCCAGAGCTGTGGGGGACTGTGTAACATGCAGGGGGAGGGGTCCAGAGCTGTGGGGGGAGCTGTGTAACATGCAGGGGGTCCAGAGCTGTGGGAGAGCTGTGTAACATGCAGGGGGTTCAGGGCTGTGGGGGGCTGTGTAATGTGCAGGGGTCCAGAGCTGCAGGGGGCTGTGTAATGTAAAGGGGTCCAGAACTGTGGGGGGCGGTGTAATGTAAAGGGATCCATAAGTGCAGCTGTGAAGAGGCAGTACACAGTAGTGACAAAGAGATATTGGGGAATGCAGAGGTATCATGGGGCACAGTGGGGTGTTTCTACATTTTAAAGTTGGGGGGTGCCAGATATAGGTTCTGTCCCGGGTGCAAAATGCTCTAGGTGCGCCCCTAGTGTCATTACTGATAACATGTGCAGCACCATGTGCAGATCAAACATGGACTAAGACGGTGACTTCCTTGGATGAAAAGGACAGGGGGGTTTTGTTCTGCTTTAAGAGCCAAGATTTACCAGAAAGTGAGAGAGGGGATGCACCAGCAGGTCAGAAGGATTGCACTTGTTACACACACTCTGTGTACATTGCTGACATTTTTGGGGCATGCCCAGTGTCCTAAACTAATTCATTTTGAGTAGAGTAGAGGAAGGATTAGAACTACAATCAAATTTTTTGCTGTATGTATTTCTGCTGCATCCATTTGTCCTGGTGACCAATGTCACAAGACAAAAATGGTGTGGGCAAATCTTACAAAAACATCTATTCTACTGACAATATGCAACAATAAGTAAAAGCTTCCACAACTTAAAAGAAAAGTACATTTTAACTTTTTTCTCATTGAAGCTGTACTTTTTTTTAGCTCAGTTATTCAATTTATTCAACATATGCTACATTTACATGGCACCAGGATAGCAGGTTTAATTGGTGGACAGTAAGGATAAAGTTCAGATTTGCAGAGTTTTTAGGAAACTTTACCTGTTTGCACTTTGTAGAGGTTGCACAGGTAAACCAGATTAGGCCTGTTCGCACTCATGTGAACCTCTGACTCCTACTACAGCCGAAAGTCAATCATTTAGTGGAGTTATTGCACCACCACCAAATGATAAAGTCCTATTGTGTGGTCCACAATCATCTTTGGTTGCTAGGACTCCAGTGGCTACTTGCACCCTAGCAACTGATGTTGTCTTTGGTTGCTGGGATGCTGGCAGCTCCACAGTCACAGTTTGTTGTTTTGGTGCACCATGACAATCAATAATGTTGTACAAAAAAAAATGTGGAAACTCCTCAAAAACCATACCATACCGTATCCTGGCTAGTATACAGAATCCTATATCCAGTTGATCCAGAGGAAGAAAAAACAAATATAGAGCATGGTCTTTCTTTAGTGGGAAAAAAATTAATTACTTCCTGATACCCCCAGGCAATTGGATATTACTAATAACTACTGATGTATTGGGACTAAGGATGAGCTTCGTGTTCGAATCGAACACATGTTCGACTCTAACATTGCCTGTTCGATCGTTCACCGTATTCCTAATGATATGGGCCGTTCGCACCAAATTCGAGTGGAGCGTCACGGCCCATAATTTACTGCGGCATCGCAGTGCATTGCTGGCTGATGATTGGCCAAGCATGCACTATGACCCGCATGCTTGGCCAATGACAGCGCCGTCTGTACAGAGATCCGTAATTCACCAAAGCCAGGGTGGCTTTGGCCAATTGTGGCTCAGGGGGTTTAGTACACGCCCCACACTATATAAGGCCACCTGCACGGCAGCCATGTGTAGTGTGTACCGGCGCTGAGAGAGAGATAGATAGACAGAAAGACAGTGTCATTTGATTTAAGTTAGAATAGGCAGGCGAGTCAGTTAGCTGTACTTACAGTGTATTGTGTATAAATATACATAGGTGTTGTGTGTGTATATATACACTGTATTCAGTTTAGCTAGAACCGTTCCTGTTATTCTCTTCCTACTACTGACAGGCAGGCAGGTGTTTTTACAGTATTAACAGCTACCTGAAGGAAATTGCTGGTGTTCTTCTGATCCTATTAGTCCTATTAGCTACAGTATTTACAGTTAGTGTAGTGCATCCTCTGCACAGTGTGCACCTAAAGCTACCTAAAGAAAATCAGTGTTCTTCTGATCCTATTAATACAGTACCGCAGGCAGCTGCAGTATTTACAAGTTAGTGTAGTGCGTCCTCTGCACAGTGAGCACCTAAAGCTACCTGAAGAAAATTAGTGGTGTTCTTCTGATCCTATTAGTACAGTACCACAGGCAGCTGTAGTATTTACAAGTTAGTATAGTGCGTCCTCTGCACAGTGAGCACCTAAAGCTACCTGAAGAAAATTAGTGGTGTTCTTCTGATCCTATTAGTACAGTACAGCAGGCAGCTGCAGTATTTACAATTTAGTGTAGTGCGTCCCCTGCACAGTGTGCACCTAAAGCTACCTGAAAAAAATTAGTGGTGTTTTTCTGATTCTATTAATACCACAGGCAGGCAGCTACAGTATTTACAGTTAGTGTAGTGCATCCTCTGCACAGTGTGCACCTAAAGCTACCTGGAGACAATTGCTGTTGTTCTGCTCCTATTAATACTACAGGCAGGCAGCTACAGTATTTACAGTTAGTGCACTGTGTCATCTGCACAGTGTGCACCTAAAGCTACTTAAACAAAATTAGTGGTGTTCTTCTGATCCTATTAGTACAGTACTGCAGGCAGCTGCAGTATTTACAGTTTAGTGTAGTGCGTCCCCTGCACAGTATGCACCTAAAGCTACCTGAAGAAAATGAGTGGTGTTCTTCTGATCCTATTAATACCAGAGGCAGGCAGCTAAAGTATTTACAGTTAGTGTAGTGTGTCCTCTGCACAGTGTTCACCTAAAGCTACCTGGAGACAATTGCTGTTGTTCTGCTCCTATTAATACCACAGGCAGGCAGCTACAGTATTTACAGTTAGTGTACTGTGTCCTTTGCACAGTGTGCACCTAAAGCTACCTGAATAAAATTGGCGGTGTTCTTCTGATTCTATTAATACCACAGGCAGGCAGCTACAGTATTTGCAGTTAGTGTACTGTGTCCTCTGCACAGTGTGCACCTAAAGCTACCTGAATAAAATTGGTGGTGTTCTTCTGATCCTATTAATACCACAGACAGGCAGCTACAGTATTTACAGTTAGTGTAGTGCGTCCTCTGCACAGTGTGCACCTAAAGCTACCTGGAGACAATTGCTGTTGTTCTGCTCCTATTAATACCACAGGCAGGCAGCTACAGTATTTACAGTTAGTGCACTGTGTCCTCTGCACAGTGTACATCTAAAGCTACCTTAAGAAAATTAGTGGTGTTCTTCTGATCCTATTAATACCACAGGCAGGCAGCTAAAGTATTTACAGTTAGTGTAGTGTGTCCTCTGCACAGTGTTCACCTAAAGCTACCTGGAGACAATTGCTGTTGTTCTGCTCCTATTAATACCACAGGCAGGCAGCTACAGTATTTACAGTTAGTGCACTGTGTCCTCTGCACAGTGTGCACCTAAAGCTACCTGAAGAAAATTAGTGGTGTTCTTCTGATCCTATTAATACCACAGGCAGGCAGCTACAGTATTTACAGTTATTGTAGAGCATCCTCTGCACAGTGTGCACCTAAAGTTACCTGGAGACAATTGCTGTTGTTCTGCTCCTATTAATACCACAGGCAGGCAGCTACAGTATTTACAGTTAGTGCACTGTGTCCTCTGCACAGTGTACATCTAAGGCTACCTTAAGAAAATTAGTGGTGTTCTTCTGATCCTATTAATACCACAGGCAGGCAGCTAAAGTATTTACAGTTAGTGTAGTGTGTCCTCTGCACAGTGTTCACCTAAAGCTACCTGGAGACAATTGCTGTTGTTCTGCTCCTATTAATACCACAGGCAGGCAGCTACAGTATTTACAGTTAGTGCACTGTGTCCTCTGCACAGTGTGCACCTAAAGCTACCTGAAGAAAATTAGTGGTGTTCTTCTGATCCTATTAATACCACAGGCAGGCAGCTACAGTATTTACAGTTATTGTAGTGCGTCCTCTGCACAGTGTGCACCTAAAGTTACCTGGAGACAATTGCTGTTGTTCTGCTCCTATTAATACCACAGGCAGGCAGCTACAGTATTTACAGTTAGTGCACTGTGTCCTCTGCACAGTGTACATCTAAAGCTACCTTAAGAAAATTAGTGATGTTCTTCTGATCCTATTAATACCACAGGCAGGCAGCTAAAGTATTTACAGTTAGTGTAGTGTGTCCTCTGCACAGTGTTCACCTAAAGCTACCTGGAGACAATTGCTGTTGTTCTGCTCCTATTAATACCACAGGCAGGCAGCTACAGTATTTACAGTTAGTGCACTGTGTCCTCTGCACAGTGTACATCTAAAGCTACCTGAAGAAAATTAGTGGTGTTCTTCTGATCCTATTAATACCACAGGCAGGCAGCTAAAGTATTTACAGTTAGTGTAGTGTGTCCTCTGCACAGTGTTCACCTAAAGCTACCTGGAGACAATTGCTGTTGTTCTGCTCCTATTAATACCACAGGCAGGCAGCTACAGTATTTACAGTTAGTGCACTGTGTCCTCTGCACAGTGTGCACCTAAAGCTACCTGAAGAAAATTAGTGGTGTTCTTCTGATCCTATTAATACCACAGGCAGGCAGCTACAATATTTACAGTTATTGTAGTGCGTCCTCTGCACAGTGTGCACCTAAAGTTACCTGGAGACAATTGCTGTTGTTCTGCTCCTATTAATACCACAGGCAGGCAGCTACAGTATTTACAGTTAGTGCACTGTGTCCTCTGCACAGTGTACATCTAAAGCTACCTTAAGAAAATTAGTGGTGTTCTTCTGATCCTATTAATACCACAGGCAGGCAGCTAAAGTATTTACAGTTAGTGTAGTGTGTCCTCTGCACAGTGTTCACCTAAAGCTACCTGGAGACAATTGCTGTTGTTCTGCTCCTATTAATACCACAGGCAGGCAGCTACAGTATTTACAGTTAGTGCACTGTGTCCTCTGCACAGTGTGCACCTAAAGCTACCTGAAGAAAATTAGTGGTGTTCTTCTGATCCTATTAATACCACAGGCAGGCAGCTACAGTATTTACAGTTATTGTAGTGCGTCCTCTGCACAGTGTGCACCTAAAGTTACCTGGAGACAATTGCTGTTGTTCTGGTCCTATTAATACCACAGGCAGGCTGCTACAGTATTTACAGTTAGTGTACTGTGTCCTTTGCACAGTGTGCACCTAAAGCTACCTGAATAAAATTGGTGGTGTTCTTCTGATTCTATTAATACCACAGGCAGGCAGCTACAGTATTTACAGTTAGTGTACTGTGTCCTCTGCACAGTGTGCACCTAAAGCTACCTGAATAAAATTGGTGGTGTTCTTCTGATCCTATTAATACCACAGACAGGCAGCTACAGTATTTACAGTTAGTGTAGTGTGTCCTCTGCACAGTGCGCACCTAAAGCTACCTGGAGACAATTGCTGTTGTTCTGCTCCTATTAATACCACAGGCAGGCAGCTACAGTATTTACAGTTAGTGCACTGTGTCCTCTGCACAGTGTGCACCTAAAGCTACCTGAAGAAAATTAGTGGTGTTCTTCTAATCCTATTAATACCACAGGCAGGCAGCTACAGTATTTACAGTTATTTTAAATTTTTAAAGTGATGCACTGCCAAGTATTAAGTGTAAGTATAGGTTTATATCCCCCTTCACCCCATCCCGACAATATGTTTAAAGAGATTAAGAAGAGAGACCCTGGGATTGTGCGGGTGAGGGGGGAAGAAAAGTAAATACGAGTAAATAAACAAAAAGGGGGGTGGTAATGAATGGTATGATTTGTTTAACAAGTACCCAAAAAGTAGTAAAAAATATATGCTTTATTTGAAATGTACAAAAATAGGATCTTTAAAACAATGAATAGTACATACAAAATACCTAGACCATATAGATGAACGTTCTGGGTTAAAGAAACATACATATACGTGGTACATAGGAACCCAACATGTTTCGGATTAAAAATGCAATTCCTTCTTCAGGGGTTTCCTGTGAGGATTATTGTATGATCTGGGGGGGTACATAGGTAAAGTATACCAATCATTAGTACATGTATACAATAGACATATATCATAAGTATATATGGCAGAAAATAGGAGCTTGGGAAGAGGAAAGCTATATGCAGAGGTAAAAGGGAGGACTTACTCGTTCACAGAGTTATTTGCATATCCCAGCTGGACAATGACTTGATAACATCAGGTGATGTTCCCAATCTCAGTCACCACAACATCAGTTACACACCATATTTGAATATACAAGACCAATAGGCCTGTATATTGGAAGCCAAAAATTGAGGGTTGTGTGGAATCCCTGTAGTATGTATAAGTTGGAGATCTTAAAACCCCACAGATGCGTCAAACACGATAAATCACCAGCGTCCACAAGGAACAGCAGAAAAGGAAGAGGGGAATGTGCATCCCTAAATATAAATATATAATGTAGTATGAGTATCGAAAAATAAAAATGATGAGCAGAATACATCAAAAATAAAGGTAAAGCAACCAATGTGCAGTGAGTGTAGTTATATCCACCCAAGCCCTACCGTAATGCTGGAGCCTCAATCATGGAGGTGTGATAACAACGTGCATGTGTAAATTAATGTAGTAAGCAGGAGGGTATGGAAAAGTAACAGATGAACTGACCTGGAAAAAATGGGCTATCATATATCAAGTATGCTCTGCAGTCCAGCTAATACAATTAAGGGACTGTGTTTGTGGAGTAAATAAATAGTTTTAACCCCAATATATATGAATAATTATTGGCATGGTATATAGTGAGAGTATGAAACTGCATGAAAAAAACGTATTACATAATGGTATGGTAAAGCCTAGTACTTACTTTGAATTTTCAATATATCAAAGAGATCATCCTCCTCCTAGATGTGCAGTCTAGGTGTGCAGCACAACAGTGTGTCTGCACCTGGAGGTTTAAAAGACAGCTGAGTGAGGGTAACCCCGCCTGTAATGGGCGGGGGATGTGTAGCGCTAGCCATAGTATATGACAGACTAGGGGGCGGACAGGGTCCGGCGTCACTAGCTCTCCTGCTGATCAGTGTCAGCAGAGGAGGTACTGTGCACCGGAAACTGTTCCCTCGGTACGGCGGCGTCCAGCGCTCACCACGTCACAAGGCGCGATGACGTCAGACGTCGCCGCGCCACTGGCACGGGAGAAGAGAGCTCACTGTAGGTCGGTCCAGAGAGCAGCCGTATCGCGCATGTGCGAATGGCGCATCAGATGGACCGCCAAGAGCTCTAAGGAAGGCCCCACTATCAGAGGATGTGGGGCCTACCCGTGCCGGGGGACATACTGCCGATAATCAGCGTGAATGAACTCACCCTGGGGCGACCAGTACTTAATAGAGACAATGCCATAATGAAACGGCTTGCCATATGTGTGAACAATCTGATGCTGCAGGCTGGAAAGAGAGAGGGGAAACAACAACATGTCAAGCACGGTCCAACCATAAATATGTCATACATAGATCCCTGAGACATACATAATTGGATAATTACAATGTATAGCAATACATGCAAATAATACATATGAGACATTTAAAGGACAACCACATGTCAAGCAAGGTCCAACTATGAATATGCCATACATAAATACATGAGACATCTATCATTGAATAATAAATGTGTATAGCAATACATGCGAATAATACATATGATATGACATATTTATAAGAGTAAAAATGGTAATGTTAACATCTTTATATAGTATATGTCTCATATAATGATCATAGTAATGCTTAGATATAATATTGTCAGTTTATATAACCTATTTTAAAAAAAAAAGAGGTCAAGCTGCAGCATCATATACTATAAATTATATGTGAGAGGTATGTCTATGATTGTATCTATAAGGCATTTAATTGCTGGGCAGTATATCAATAGAGTCTATCTAGGGGGTTATAGGTCCCCCTCGTAGCCCCCTGACGTAAAGCCTTGTAGGAACGGTTTAAAGCTTAATACTTCGTTTAGGCCTGGAGGTGAGGTGGCATTCAAGTTTGAAATCCACCTAATTTCTCGTTGAAGAAGCAATTTATTTAGGTCTCCACCTCTAGGAGTTTGGTGGAGACGGTCCAGTACTAGGACTGAGATCTTTGGAAAGCGGTCATTATGAACTAGTGCTATATGGCGACCCCATGGGAAAACTGGATCTTTTGTTTTCATGGCCGCTATGTGTCGGTATAGGCGCTTACACAGTTTCTGGATGGTTTTGCCAACATAAAAGCAGCCACACTCGCACTGTATTAAATACACTACGAGTGTGGTCTGACAGTTGGCGTAATGTTTCGGGGAAAAAATCCACCCATTAGGAAGGCGTGGATTTTTATTGATGTTGATATACCTACAGTAGCCACATGAGCCGCATGGAAAAGTGCCAAGAGTGTTACAGGGGTCACTGCGAGTCAGTCCTTTGAATTTGCTCTTAACTAAACGATCTCCAACAGAAGTGTTGCGTCTGAAAGTGACTAAAGGATTGGGGGAGACAAAGGAGCCCACTACTGGGTCATTAGTCAAGACATGCCAATATTTAGCAAGAATATGCCTTATCTCTGTATGTTCGTTTGAGAACATGGTAATTATCCTAGTATAAGAGTTGGTGTTACGAGTAGGTCTGTTCTGTGATTGTAGCAAGTCCTGTCTATCCTGGCTGTTAGCCTTGTTAAAGGCACGTTTTAAACATCTGTGGCTATAGCCTCTATCCAAGAGGCGATTTTTCAGAGCTCTAGCTTCTCGCAAGAAGTCGTCATTATTAGAGCAGTTACGTTTTATCCTGAGAAATTGGCTGAATGGAATAGAGTTGATTAGTGGTTTCGGATGGAAACTCCAAATGTAGAATAGTGTTCCCCGAAGTGGGTTTGCGGTGGAGTTTGCAAGCTAAAGAATTATCTGTGTCCTTGAATATCTCAACGTCCAAGAAGGTTATAGATGTGTAGTCATGAGTCATTGTAAAGTTTAAATTGAATTTGTTGCAGTTTAATGTGGTTAAAAAATTGTGAAGTAAGTCAATTGGTCCCTCCCATAAGATGAGGATGTCATCGATGTACCTGCGCCACATGGTGATATGGCGCAGGTACATCGAGAGATCCCCATCACTAAATAAGGTCTTCTCCCATTCCCCCAGGTACAGATTGGCGTAGCCAGGGGCACAACAGGTGCCCATTGCTACGCCCTGCACCTGGAGGAAGTATTGTCCATGAAAACTAAAGACATTATGTTGCAGTATATAGTCCAATGCCTGTAGTATAAACTCATTAAATGGTTTTTCAGAGGGAGTAGTTTGTGATAGAATTTTTTGGATGCACGCTAATCCCTTGCTGTGCGGTATAGAGCTATACAATGTTTCAACATCAATAGAGACCAGGATAGTGTGGTCAGATACTCGGATTCCATTGATAATTTGAAGTAGGTGGATTGTGTCTCTTATATAGGACGGTAAAGAGGTCACTAGTGGTCTAAAATGTTCGTCCACCACTTTTGAAAGGTTTTCAGTAATGGATCCATTGCCCCACAATGGGTCTGCCTGGGGGATCCTTTGGATTCTTGTGAATCTTGGGGAGGGAATAAAATGTGGGAATGACTGGAAATGTAGTACGGATAAATTTCCACATTTGGTTGGAAATGATATTATTGTTCAATGCTTGATCAACGAGGATATAAAATTCCTCGTTAAACCGAGTAATTGTTTGGAATTGAATAGGTCTGTACCAATCCGTATTATTAAGAATTTTCATACACATAGATATATACTTCTCGTTATTCATCAGAACGATGTTTCCGCCCTTATCTGAGGGTTTAATAACCAAATTTGGATTTTTGGCTAGCTCATTGAGGGCTGTTTGTTCATTAATTGTTAAGTTATTAAGTACTTTAGAGTTTGTGCTCATATTTTTAATCTCTTGGGTAATTAGTTTTAAGAAGGTAGCTATACCTGATTGCTATTGTTTTGCTCCTATTAATACCACAGGCAGGCAGCTACAGTATTTACAGTTAGTGCACTGTGTCCTCTGCACAGTGTGCACCTAAAGCTACCTGAAGAAAATGAGTGGTGTTCTTCTGATCCTATTAATACCAGAGGCAGGCAGCTACAGTATTTACAGTTAGTGTAGTGCCTCCTCTGCACAGTGTGCACCTAAAGCTACCTGGAGACAATTGATGTGTTCTGCTCCTATTAATACCACAGGCAGGCAGCTACAGTATTTACAGTTAGTGTACTATGTCCTCTGCACAGTGTGCACCTAAAGCTACCTGAAGAAAATTAGTGGTGTTCTTCTGATCCTATTAATACCACAGGCAGGCAGCTACAGTATTTACAGTTAGTGTAGTGCGTCCTCTGCACAGTGTGCACCTAAAACTACCTGGAGAGAATTGCCGTTGTTTTGCTCCTATTAATACCGCAGGCAGGCAGCTACAGTATTTACAGTTAGTGCACTGTGTCCTCTGCACATTGTGCACCTAAAGCTACCTGAAGAAAATTAGTGATGTTCTTCTGATCCTATTAATACCACAGGCAGGCAGCTACAGTATTTACAGTTAGTGCACTGTGTCCTCTGCACAGTGTGCACCTAAATCTACCTGAAGAAAATTAGTGGTGTTCTTCTGATCCTATTAATACTACAGGCAGGCAGCTACAGTATTTACAGTTAGTGTAGTGCGTCCTCTGCACAGTGTGCACCTAAAACTAACTGGAGACAATTGCTGTTGTTCTGCTCCTATTAATACCGCAGGCAGTTACAGTATTTACAGTTAGTGTACTGCGTCCTCTGCACAGTGTGCACCTAAAGCTACCTGAAGACAATTGCTGTTGTTCTGCTCCTATTAATACCACAGGCAGGCAGTTACAGTATTTACAGTTAGTGTACTGCGTCCTCTGCACGGTATGCACCTAAAGCTACCTGAAGACAATTGCTGGTGTTCTCACACTAATAATACTACAGGCAGGCAGTTGATTCTGCTAGCTGCAGTTTCAGTATATATATATATACATCCCAGCTTTGTGCAGCTACATCTCACTGCAGGCCATTAGTATGTCTGGAAGGCCAACAAGGAGAGGCAGACAATCAAAAGCCAATAAAAGAGGGCAAGCAGGCTCTGTGTCTAGAGGCAACAGTGCTGATCGTGGAGACGGTGCATCCTCATCAGCACGTGGCCATGGGACACGCCTGTTCTTTTTTTCGGCATCTGGCCGTGTTGAGACGCAACATGCAGAAGACTTGGTAGAGTGGATGACCAAGCCGTCCTCATCCTCCTCATCCTCTCTCACCCAGGCTCAGGGTACTTTGCAGCCTCTTCCCTCGGCTCAATGGCATCAGTCACTCCTTCCCTAGCCTCACCATGTCCTCCTGAGGAGTCCCCCAAACTGTTTGACCACAGTGTTGGGTACATGCTTCAGGAGGATGCCCAGAAGGCTCCGATGATGGTACCCAGCTAGAGGAAGGCAGTAACGTGAGCCCAGAGAGAGGGGGTGCCCAAGGAGGACAACAATTTGGCAGTCATGTTCCCCCAGCTGCAGCATACTGCCAGCTTTGCTCCAGTGATGAAGAGGGAGGGGATGATGAGGTCACTGTCTACACGTGGGTGCCTGATAGGAGAGAGAAGGAGGAGGAGACACATCACCAATGAAGCAGGATGCCCTCCAGGGGCCAGCTTAAGGGCAGCACACTGACTGCATCATACCGCAGAGCTCCGCATGTGCAGGGCACTGCTGTCTCTGCACATTATTCCAAAAGTTCTTTGGTGTGGGCCTTTTTTGAGACGAGTGCATCAGATCCCACCGCTGCTATTTGCAACATATGTCTCAAGCGTATCTCTCGTGGTCAAAACATCTCCCGTTTGGGCACCACATGCTTGACCAGACATATGTTGACCTGCCATGCAGTTCGTTGGCAAGCGTACCTAAAAGACCACACCAAAGAAGAAAGAGGACCTCTCCTTGCTCCTCATCAGCTGGGATCTCCAACCCCACTATACCTTCAGTCCTCTCTGAGAACAGCACTGAGAGGAATGAAGGTGTAGAATTAGGTGTGTCACAGCCAAGTACTTGGGGGCAATCTTCTATCGGTATACCTATGTTTCAGATTGTACCAGGCAAATTTCTCTGTCCCAGCTGCTGCACCGCCGAAAGAAGTTTACTCCCAACCATCCACATGCCCAGCGGTTGAATGCTAGCTTGGCTAAATTGCTAGCACTTCAACTGCTGCCTTTTCAGTTGGTAGACTCTGCCCCCTTCCGTGAGTTTGTGGAATGTGCGGTTCCTCAGTGGAAGGTTCCCAAACGCCACTTTTTCTCACGGAAGACGATTCCGGCTCTCTACCAGCATGTGGAAGGCAATGTCTTGGCCTCGCTGGGCAGGGCAGTCAGCGGTAAGGTGCATATTACCGCTGACTCATGGCCCAGCAGGCATGGACAGGGAAGTTACCTATCTTTCACCGCGCACTGGGCGACTCTTCTGGCAGCTGGGAAGGATGCAGGACAAGGTGCAGTAGTGTTGGAGGTTGTTCTGCCACCACGCCTCCAAAATACTACTAGTGGTGATTCTGTCACACCTCTCTCCTCCACCCCCTAATCTTCTTCTTCCTCTATGGCCTCTTCCTGTGCTGATTTGACTTTGGAACCAGCGGTGCTCCGTAGGCGTTCAAGGGGCTACGCAAGCACGCAGGCCAAAAGATGCCATGCGGTGCTTGAGCTTGTGTGCTTGGGGACAGGAGCCACACTGGAGCATTGATTCTGTCAGCTCTGCAGGGGCAGGTTCAGAGGTGGTTGACGCCATGCCAGCTTAAGACAGGTATGGTGGTTTGCGACAATGGCACCAACCTCCTCTCCGCCCTCCGACAGGGACAACTGACCCATGTGCCCTATTTGGCTCACGTCCTTAACTTGGTGGTGCAGCGGTTCTTGGGCAGGTACCCTGGCTTACAGGATGTCCTGAGGCAGGCCAGGAAAGTCTTTCCACAGGTCATATAATGCCAGTGCTCGGCTGGCTGACCTCCAAAAGGAATTTAACCTGCCCAAGAACTGCCTAATCTGTGACATGCCCACCAGGTGGAACTCAACGTTGGCCATGCTGCAGCGGCTGCACACGCAGCAGAGGGCCATCAATGAGTAACTGTGCGACTATGGCACCAGGACAGGGTCAGGGGAGCTTGTTTTTTTCCCCCCACGCCAGTGGGCCATGATCAGGGATGCCTGCACTGTCCTGTCACCATTTGAGGAGGCCACGAGGATGGTGAGCAGTGACAGTGCATGCATCAGTGACACTGTCCCCCTTGTCCACCTGTTGGAGCACACGCTGTGTGGAATAATGGACAGGACATTTGAGGCAGAACAGAGGCAGGAAGAGGAGGACTTCCTTAGCTCTCAAGGCCCCCTTTATCCAGACAGTGTTCCTGCGTGCCAGCCGATCACACAGGAAGAGGAGGAGGAGGAGGAAGAGGAGGATTGTGTCAGCATGGAGGTGGAGCCTAGCACTCAGCATCAGCAGCAGTCTTTAAGGGATCATTTACAGTCCCAAGAAACCCATGGACTTGTACGTGGCTGGGAGGAGGTGGCTGCGGATCATGTCATCTTTAGTGACCCAGAGGACTCCGGACCGAATGCCTCAGCAAACCTATGCTGCATGGCCTCCCTGATCCTGCAAAGCCTGCGGAAGGATCCTCGTATTCGTGGTATCAAGGAGAGGGATCAATACTGGCTGGAAACCCTCCGTGATCCACATTACAAGGATAAGGTTGCGGACCTTATCTTGCCATCGCAGAGGGAGCAGAGGATGAAACATCTTCGGGAGGCCTTGCAGAAAGGTCTGTGCAACGCGTTCCCAGAGACTGGGAGGTTACAAACTCCTGTTCCTGGACAATGTGTTGCTGAGGCTTCGGTCAGTCCAAGAAAGAGCGGTGGAGAAGGTGGCCATCTGACCGATGCGTTCAGACAATTTTTTAGTCCGCAGCCCCAAGGTATGATCAGTTCCAGCAACCATCGCCAGCGTCTGTTTTACATGGTGCAGGAATACCTAGGGGCAAGATCTGACTTGGACACCTTTTCCACCGAAAATCCTCTGGGTTACTGGGTCTTGAGGATGGATCACTGGCCAGAGCTTGCACAGTATGCAATTGAGCTACTGGCTTGTCCTGCATCCAGCGTTCTTTCGGAACGCACATTCAGTGCTGCTGGAGGTTTTGTAACCGATCACAGGATGCGCCTGTCCACTGACTCGATCGACTGACCTTCATAAAAATTAATCAGTCTTGGATCACCACAAGCTACTAAGCACCTGATGCTGATGTAACCGAATATTTTTTTTTGAAATGTCAGATCCCTTCAAGACTGCCTATGCTGATGCTGAGTGACTATCCTGTTATGCTGAGTGACTATCCTCTTCCTCCTCATTGATCATGCTGATAGCTTGTAAGAATATTTTTGGTTCTGGGCGCCGCCACCAGTGGCTAAGGCTCAATTTTTCAGCCCCTGTTTAACAGGGCGTGTAATTACAATTTTTGATGCAATATTTTGCAGCAGGGCTCATTCCTGCGCTCCAACTAGAGTATCTGTGAGGGGTTGCAGTGTTGTGGCACCAGCACCAGGGCCTAAGGCCCAATTTTTCAGCCCCTGTTTAACAAGGGCGTGTAATTACAATTTTTGATGCAATTGTAACAAGCCCCTGCTCGCTCGGTTCCACTCTCCCGACACTCCTCTGCAGCTATAGAATCAGATTGCAGATCGCAACATCTGATGGTTCGGTCATCTGATGCTCTGGGACTAGAACTACAGCTATTTATGAATCAGCCACTATTTCTAATATGGCAAATCCAGGGTCCCCAGAGTCTGTGTGTCCTGGGGGACCAGGACCCGAATCCACAGTAATACCACCTCAAGGGTCCCCAGGCATACAGCTCACAAAGAGCACCGTTCCCTCAAATGCCAGGTCCCATGATCGATCCGCAAGAGTCTAGCATTCAGTCCCCTCCAAAAGTCTCTCTCCCAGCTAGGTCTGTCACAGCAATATTTTGCAGGAGGGCTCATTCCTGCACTCCAACTAGAGTATCTATGAGGGGTTGCAGTGTTGTGGCACCAGTGCCTAAGGCCCAATTTTTCTGCCCCTGTTCAACAGGGACATGTAATTACAATTCTTGATCTAATATTTCACAGCAGTGCCCATTTCTGCGCCCACCAAGAGTTACATTGTTGTGGCACCAGCACCACCACTACCAAAGGCCCAATTTTTCTGCCCCTGTTCAACAGGTGCATGTAATTACAATTCTTGATCTAATATTTCACAGCAGGGCCTGTTCCAGCTCCCACCAAGAGTACCTGTGAGGACTTACAGTGTTGTGGCAACACCACCACCAAACGCCCAATTTTTCTGCCCCTGTTCAACAGGGGCATGTAATTACAATTCTTGATCTAATATTTCACAGCAGGGCCCGTTTCTATGCCCACCAAGAGTAACTGTGAGGACTTACAGTGTTGTGGCACCAGCACCACCACCACCAAAGGCCCAATTTTTCTGACCCTGTTCAACAGAGGCATGTAATTACAATTCTTGATCTAATATTTCACAGCAGAGCCTGTTCCTGCGCCCACCAAGAGTAACTGTTAGGGCTTACAGTGTTGTGGCAACACCAACACCTAAGGCCCCAATTTCTGCAGAGTATATAGGGCAGGCCCGTACTTTCAAACACCCAACTTACAAATGACTCCTACTTGCAAACGGAAGGAGACAACAGGAAGTGAGATGAAATCTACCCCTAGGAAGGGAAATTCTCTCTGGTAAGAGTTAATATGGGAAAAACATGTCTCCTTTCCACTGATGCTTTATCACCAATCCTTGTTTCACTAAAAACCCCAAATTGTCAAAAACATTTGTCATTGGGACAGAAAGTGAGGTAAAATCTTCTGAAGAGGTGCACAGAAAGTAAAACAAATGTCACAGGGGTGATAACCCTTCCCTATATTTTCCAAAAAGCTTAAAAATAGATTTTTTGGCTTTAGCTACACTTTAAAAATGTACCAGTTCAAAATGACCAACAGATTCTACTTAACAACAAACCTACAGTCCCTGTCTTGTTTGCACCACCTGTATACTGCTTTTCAGAGGGCCTGGGGCCCCACGCCTTTCCTTTTTTTAATTTGGGTGGGGGGTTCACCTTAATATCCATACAAGACCAAAAGGGCCTGGTAATGGACTGGGGGGGGGTACCCATGCCGTTTGTCTCACTGATTTTTATCCATATTACCGGGACCGTTTTTAAAACTTTTTTTTTGCATTGATACATGTCCCCTGGGGCAGGACCCGGGTCCCCAAACCCTTTTTAGGACAATACCATGCAAATAAGCCTTTAAAATTAGCACTTTTGATTTTGAACGTTCGAGTCCCATAGACTTCAATAGAGTTCTAACGTTCGTGCGAATTTTTGGTCCGTTCGCAGATTCTGGTGTGAACCGAACTGGGGGGTGTTCGGCTCATCCCTAATTGTGACAGTGCGAGATCTTGCCATGGTGTGAGATTAGAAAATGGGTGGAAAAAGGACATGCATGTGTACAAAGTTTATATTATGAGTGGAGAAAACTGTTTTTCCAGCTTACTCCAGATTTTTGTAGTCCTGGATTGGGCTCCATAGTGTGCAGATTTCAAAGTGTCTTGGGAGGAAAGAAATCTGCAACCCAGTGTCCGTGTTTTGTAAAAAACCAGCAGGGTGTGTGTCCAGGTGAACACAGCCCTTATAATGATGTCTGGTGAGCGCTTAGAGTAGTTGCTGCCATTTGGAGACTTCTTGCCCAAAAGACTGGGAAAGTTGGGACAGCTACACTGACCTGGGAGACCACCACAGGTGGCTAGAGGGTCCAGGAGGGTGGAGAAAGTCTGCTGGAAGAAGGAGCTGGAGAACACTGTTTGGAGGCCAGGAGCGGGCCTGTGCAGTGAGGTACTGCATTCAAGCTTGAGTGAGCCTTAAAAGTCAGATGGCTTAGTATTTTTCATTACAGGTTTTTGTGTTTGCTGGAGAAGAATCTCTGCATAGGCAGTTTGTTTGTGATTTTTTTTTTTTTTTTACTGTCGAGCCCTATAACTATAGTTCCTGTCTAATGTGGACTCACTTGACAAACACATCTATCACAAGAGCTAACATCCTCCAGATCACAGTATGTATACATGGTGATCATATCCACACATAATATCCTCTTCTCAAGAGAGAACACATTCAGTTTACCTAAATTCACCTCATAGCTGAGCTCCTCTATGCTCCTTATCAATTTGGTTTCCTTCCTTTGCACTTTCTCCAATTCCCCAATATACTTTTTGTGAACTGGTGCCCAAAACTGTACTGCATATTCTAGATGAGGTCTTACCAATAATTTGAATAGGGGCATAATTATGTCTCTTTCTCTCTGGAGTCAATACAGTAAAACCTCGAATTGTGAGTAACACGGTTTATGAGCGTTTCGCAATACGAGCTGTTTTTTATTTTTTAAATGCTGACTCAATTTGCGAGCATTGGCCTACAAGACAAGCAGGATTCAAGCCTCTGGGGTGTGCAGTACCGCATGTGGCCAGAGGTGGGGGCGCCGGAGATGCTCGGAAACTACTTGGAGACGCTCAGAAACACTTGGTTCCCGAGTGCCTCTGAGTGTTTCCGAGTGTCTCCAGCACCCCCCACCTCTGGCCACTTGCGGTACTGCATACACTAGCAGTGACACTGGAACAAATTAGCTGGGTTTCCACTGATTCCTATGGGGAAACTCGCTTTGATATACAATTGCTTTGGATTACAAGCATGCTTCTGGAGCGAATTATGCTCGCAATCCAAGATACTGCTGTACTAATTTTAATACAAGAAGGTATGCAGTTTTTCTTTAGAAACTGCAGCTTGGGATTGCATGTTATGATCATAGTATATGTAAACCCTGCCAAAAAAACCAACAAAGTGTGATCCAATTTGCTCTAACAGGGGAAAAAATTCCTTCCTGATCCCCCAAGAGACAAGCAGATGTTCCCTGGATCAACTTTACCTACTGTATAAATGTTAGTATGCAGTTATTATGTACAATTAGTAAAGAATTCAGGCTTTTTTAAAGCAATCTACTGAGCTGGACAGAACCAGCTCTTGAAGTCTATTCCACATTTTCACAGTTCTAACTGTGAAAAAACTTTCCTAATTTGGAGATTACATCTCTTTTCCTCCAGACTTAAAGAGTGCCCCCTTGTTCTCTGTGATAACTTGAAAGCGAATAACTCTACACCAAGTTCACTATATGGACCACCTATGTATTTATACATGTACAGGAAAAGAAAGTATCTGACTGTAACTGGAGTTGCTTTTTATCCTTCCAGTGTCAGCCACAGTTATAGGTGATGGGCAATAAGTGTCCAATGCATTGGCTGCCCATCCATAATGGGTGTAGGGGCACCGCCCCCTAATCTCTGAGCACTGGCCCCCAATCTCAATTGCCAGACGCAGAGTTCTATGGGTTTTTTTGTTTTTTGTGAAGCACATGATTAGAACCAGAGGCTCTAATTGGCTTAAAAAAGGGTGGTCTCAAGGCGCAGAGCCCTGCACCTTGAGCCCACCCACTTGTATGACATTAGCAAATTAATTCGCTAATGTCTTCCTGCTTCTCCTCCCAGCCAATCAGGAAGCGGGTCCTGAGATCCAATTGGCCGGGAGGAGGAGCCGGGGAAGCTGCCAATGCCCCCCTCGACCTGGATTGGGTAAGTGCGGGCTGGTGGGCTTGCGAATGGGCAAGCCGGGTTGACAAATGGGTGAGCGAGCAAACGGGTGTGGGGGGCGGGTTAGAGGGTTTGTTTGTCACTCCCCACCAAAAAATGGAGCACCAGCTGTCACTGACCCAATGTATTCCTATACAGGATCATCATACATGTAAAAATGTAAAGGGGCACTGTGTTGGAATACCACTTTTCCAATGTAACTGTCTATTTATTGACTTAAAGTAGAACTATAGGCACTTTTTTTTTCATTATGGATAGAGCAAAGGAGGGTTATAACCCCTGCCAGATTTTTTTTTGTCCCATTGTGGAGATTTTCCACACAGCCAAACAGGAAGTGAGAGAATATCCCTGCATATTAAGAGGATTTCTTGGGGAATCCCAGATCAACAGAACTTGTGTCCCCATTGGAAGATTTTCCCTCTATTACTTTTTCTGGGGACAACCCAAAATGTGGGATTTTCTTTTACTTTTACTTTAAATGATAATGGTAAACAGGACAATTAGAGAGGGTGAATCTCCTTAACGGGGGCACAGACTTCAATAAAACCTGACAGGTGCTCTAATCCCTCTCCACTCTATCCAAAATTAAAAAAAAAAAAAAAAGTTTTGCCTTTAGTTATACTACTATCGGTTTCCTGGGAGTGGTCTGTGAGGGGATATTTGGAAACAGTGCTCTGTTTGAGGGGGGCTTAGGTTATTGGCATTGTGGAAAGAACATTAGGGCTGTCACTTACATGTATAGATGAAAAGGGTAAGCTCTATTACTACTTCAGCACAAACACCACTGGAGAGGGGGCAGGGAGCATGGAACCAAGGAGTGGCAGGAGTGTTGGTTGATGATGCTCATGCCACTGGAACTTGGGAATTCTGTTGTCAAATGTATAATGCATGGAGAGATGAAGGCCATTCATGAAATGAGGTAGGAAACAAGCTAAGGTTAATAAGGGGGTAGGCAAAATGATTGCAAATTGGCAGGATAAGAAATCACCCAGGTCAGCAACTTGTAGGAAACAAGGTACCAGAGCGAGAGTTGGCAGGAGACTTAGTTGGTGAATGACCTGGGGTCAGTACAGAAGAGAATGACCAAAAGGATAAATTGCAGCTGGGTCGAAGAACAAGCTTGTAACAGGTAGAAGAAATAGCTGAATGATCAGACAGATGTTAGCTTTAACATGAATGTTACTAATCAGTAGGGATGGGCGAACGGTTCGGCCCAAGCATAAGTTTGGGCCGATCTTTCATTGTTCAGATGTTTGGAGAAAAGCTGCACAAACTGGACAATCGACCATTTGTTTTGCCCCCCGAATGGACCACAATGCATTATGGAGTTGAACAGTGCATTGCAAGCCCTGATTGGCTGAAGCAGTGAAAGCATCAGCCAATCAGGGCACAGAGCACGGTCAGAGTCATGATTGGACACTGGCATCATGACTTTATCCAATCATGGCTCATTCCCGCCCCACAGTATAAAAGTTTTCTTTCAATGGTAGCCATTTTCAGTGTGATTTTGGTGTGGAGAGAGAGAACAGGGCTCTGTTCAGTGCTATTAGTTAGTGTGCTATACTGTGCTATTTTGCTTCAATTGTCAGTGTAGAATATTAGTTTAGTGTCAGTCTAGGGTTAGTGTAGTGTAGTGAGGAGGACCATCATTCATCTTTGCATATTGTGCAGCTAGAGTAGGGACAGCTCAGATAGTTTCACTGTAGTGTAGTGAGACCGTGTCAGTAATCTTGACATTAGTATATAGCTAGAGTAGGGACAGTTCAGATAGCTTCTTTGTAGTGATGGTTTAATACCGTCTATTTGATTGCGTTACTGCCAGTTTAACACCATATAGTTTTGCGTACGTTACTGCCAGTTTAACGCCATATAGTTCTGTGTGTGCATTACTACAAGTTTAACGCCATATAGTTTTGTGTGTTACTGCCAGTTAAACGCCATTTACTTCTGTGTGCGTTACTGCCAGTTTAATGCCATATAGTTCTGTGCATCACTGTGCATTTGGCACATTATATTATAGTATATTATATTGTATCCGTGGAGTGTGTCTGTGTAGTGTGAGTACTCATATTAAAGGGCACCAAACACCTCTTTACATTGATTAAAGTGCATCTACGTACAGATTTAAACTTCTCCTTTACATTTGCTTATAAGCACCGCCCCCTCCCTCCCAATAATGTCTGGGAGAACAACAAGGAGAGGCAGATGTTTCCTTGGCACTGTAAGGGGGCCAGCAACAAATGTGTCCACAGGCAAAGGTGGACGTGGTGGTCAGTCCACAGGCAGGGCATCATTTCCTCTGTTTAGTGAGTTTGCCCGTGCTATCCAGCCACAGCATGCAGAGGAGGTGGTGGACTGGCTTACTAAACCTTCCTCATCCTCCTCATCCTCTGTCACACAAGCAGAGACAAGTGTGCAGTCCCCTGTAGTTGCCAGAGTGGATAAACCTGCCTCCTTGTCCACATCTATTCCTGCCATAGCCCTAACATCAGTCATTAAGGAGTCAGCTGAGTTATTTGACCACAGCGTCAGCCACTTGCTCCTTGATGATGCCCAGCCATTACTGGATTCAGATGCTGGTTCTGAGGTTGAGGATGACAGGAACATGAGCCTAAAGAGAGGGAGGAACACTGGTAGACAAATTGGCATTCATGTTCACCAAGCCGCAGCGTATTGCCAAGTTGTCTCCAGTGGTAATGATGAAGATGGAGATGATGATGATGATGAGGTCACTGATGCGACTTGGGTGCCAGAGCAGAGGAGGGAACTGAAGGTGAGGCAGCACAACTCCAAGGAGGTCGGCATCAAGAAAGAGTAGAGAGCAGCCACCCTATTCCATCACATTCTGCAGCTGTTATCTCCCGGCCCACTCCCCACAGCTCAGCTGTCTGGGCCTTTTTCAGAACATCTGCAGCAGATCGCACAGTTGCTATCTGCAAACTGTGTCACAGGCACATCAAACGTGGCAAAAACACCAACCATTTAGGTACCACATGCCTAACAAGGCATTTAACATCCAACCACTCAGCCCGTTGGCAAGAGCGCCTAAAAGCCACACAAAAGGGACACAAATCTGTCCCTCCTCCTCCTTACCCACTTCAGTCTGCCTCTGCGATACCGAGTCATTACCTTTCAGCAGCCTCCACTGACAGGGTTGATGGTATAGCACAGGGTGTTCAAGGTCCTAGCAGCTCATCTACCAGCAGCACACCACCAGCTGTAGACTGTAGCTGGCAAATTTCTCTGCCCCATCTTATGCAGTGGAAAAAAATACAGTCCCTGCCACCCACATGCCCAGTGCCTGAATGCAAGCTTGTCAAAGCTGTTGGCTCTCCAACTTCTGCCTTTCAGTCTGGTGGATTCTGCCCCCTTCAGTGAATTTGCACAATGTGCTGTACCACAATGACAGGTTCCCAGTCGATACTACTTTTCACTTAAGGCCGTTCCATCTCTCTACCATCACGTGGAAGGGAATGTTCTGGCATCGTTGCGCAAGGCAGTCAGCAGTAAAATCCACCTTACTGCTGACACGTGGTCCAGCAAGCATGGACAGGGACTATATATATCACAGCACACTGGGTAACGCTGCTTGCAACTCGAAAGGATGCAGGACAGGGCTCAGTGCTGCAGTTTGTTGTGCCCCCATGTCTCCATACAGCTAGTGGTGATGATGCCAGACCTGTGAGCTCTACCGCCTCCTCCTCCTCCACCACCTCCATGCCCTCCTCTGCCGAATTGTCCTATGAACATCAGGTACCCCCTAAGCGTTCAAAGGGATTTTTCCAGAGTCAGGCTAAAAGGTGCCATGCAGTGCTTCAGCTGGTGTGTTTAGGGGACAGGACCACACCGGAGCAGAGATACTTGCAGCTCTGCAAGGACAGGCCCAGAGGTGGTTCACACCACGCCAGCTGGAGCCAGGAATGGTGGTGTCCCATAATGGCTCAAACCTCCTGTCCGCCCTTAGACAGGGAAAGTTGACACATGTGCCATGCCTGGCACATGTCCTCAATTTGGTGGTGCAACGTTTCCTAAGTACGTACCCAGAGTTGCAAGATGTACTAAAGCAGGCCAGAAGAGTCTGTAGCTATTTCAGGTGGCCATACACAGCCAGTGCTTGGTTGGCTGAAATTCAGCGGGAATTCCACCTGCCCGTAAACCGCCTGATTTGTGACATGCCCTAGTGGTGGAACTCAACTTTGGGAATGCTGCAGTGGCTATACATGCAGCAGAGGGCCGTCAACGAGTACTTGTGTCAGTACAGCACGATGACAGGGTCAGGCCACCTCGGCTTTTTTTCCCACGCCAATGGCTAATCATTAAGGATGCATGCACTCTATTGTCACCATTTGAGGAGGCCACAAGGATGGTGAGCAGTGACAGTGCATGCATCAGTGACACAATCCCTGTTGTGTTCCTTCTGGAGCAGACTCTGCGTGGCATTATGGACAGGGCACTGGAGGCAGAACAGCAGGAGGAAGAGGAGGACTTCCTTTCCTCTCAAGGCCCACTTTATGCAGACACCATCATTCCTATGTCACAGAACACACAGGAGGAGAGAGAGGAGGAGGATGAGGAGGAGGATTCTGGTACTTTCATAGGCTTTGAAGAAGAGAAAGACATGTGTCAATCTGTAAGCGATGGCTTTCCAACCCCAGGACCCTTGGGAGTAGTATGTGGCTGGGAGGAGGAAGTTCCAGATGCTGTCATCCTGAGTGACCCAGAGGAGTCTGCTTCTCAAGCCTCTGCAAATTTGAGGCGCATGGGCAACCTCATCCTTCAAAGCCTGCGAAAGGACCCAAGAATACATGGCATTAAGGAGAAGGATGATTACTGGTTGGCAACCCTCCTTGACCACCGTTATAAGGGGAAGGTCTCTGAACTCATCCCGTCCCCACAGAGAGTGCAGAGGATAAAATCTCTTGAGGACACATTAAAGAGGATTTTATTGAACGTTTTTCTTGACTCTAGTAGATTACAGTGTGGTGGAAAACGTCGTTTGAGTCTTCCGTTGGTCAAGAAAGGAGCGTTGGAAAAGGCATCCGCCTAAGCGAGGCATTTTCAGAATTTTTTTAGTCCTCGCCACCCAGGGCTGTCAGCTTCCACATCCCATCAGCAGTGTCTGCATCACATGGTGGACAATTACCTCGGGGCCAAAACAGAGACGGAGAGCTTTCCAGCTGACAATCCACTGGCTTACTGGGTCATGAGAATAGACCACTGGCCAGAACTTGCCCAGTATGCTATTGAGTTGTTGGACTGCCCAACATCCAGTGTGCTTTCAGTACTCCAGGAGGTTTTGTTACTGATCATAGAACGCGTCTGTCCACAGACTCTATGAAGCCCCTGATGCCGATGTCACTGATTAAGTCTTTTTGGGATGTGGAATCTCTGCAGGACTTCAAGGCTGCCTAGCTTTGAGGGTGTTCAATCATTTCATCTGGATGAATGTTTTTGGTATAGGTTTCATGGGCACAATTAACACCCAAAGACCAATTTTTCTGCACCTGTCTGACAGGTGCATATCATTGCAATTTTTTACAGCAAGGCAAATTCTTGCTTTCATCAAGTTTATCGCTATAGGGTTACGGTGGGAAGTTGCCACCGACACCCAAAGACCAATTTTAATGCACCTGTTACTTCTTTTCAAAGTCAAAGTGACACCAGAATGTATCTAAAAAAATCTCTAATCCTGTAACCAGTGCCCTACATTGTGGCCTCATCATACACACTGGCTCCCCAGCTGTTGCTGAGCAAAATAAAGGCAGCTTGCAAGTGAAATGTTTTTTTTTTTTTTTTTTTTTTTTGGCTTTATATATTGAATTATTGCTGCAGCAGATTCTAGACATGGCACAGATCTGCCACTTTACAGTTAGACTAAGGGGACCCCCTGGCACTATATTTGAAGGAATTTTTCATTTTTAGGCTTTCACTATAAAAATCAAAAAATCACTGCTCATTTAAAAATGAAGTTTTTTGCAAACATTTTTTGTATTAATCTATGTCCCCCAGGGTAGGACCCAGACCCCTATAACCATTGTATGCCTAATTACTTGCATTTAAGCCTTCAAAATGGGCACTTTTGATATTTGACGTTCGGGTCCCATTGACTTTAATGGGGTTCGTTGTTCAAGTCCGAACGTTCGCGGTGTTCGGAAGTTCTGGTCCGAACAGGGGTTTGTTCGGCCCATCCCTACTAATCAGGTGCAAAGTAAGATTAGCAATGCAAACAGGGCCAACATGTCAAAGGGGGGGCACATACAGTACAGAAAAATGTTAATACAATTATGAAGCTCATACAGAAGCTCATAAGAAAATTTAATCTGCAACATAATAGGAACACTAGGTGGCAGTACAGTGCAGTCTCTATGAGGCTCTGTAGCAACAGACACTAGAGAACGACAACTATTTCAAACATTAACAGCTACTAGCAGTTGCAACAGAATTTCTCACAGTGAAGTCCAGGGTAGGTCTGGATATACAGCTGAACAGCTAGCGGGATCTCTGGACTTGGTTTGGCACCACAGGTAGTAAGCTGGAGATGCAGGGGCACCCCACTCAAAGCCCAGTACCCTCATATCAATTGGAGCAGTGTTCCCTGCAGTTGCTGGTTGTAAAAACAACATGCTTATTAGCTCATGCCTGGCTACCCACACACCGGGACTAACAGTGAAGGACTTTACACCTAGCTGCAGATCACATGCCCAGCCATCTCTGCCTCATCAGGTGCAAAGGGCAGGAAAAAGGGAAAGGTATGTTCTGTGTGTATGTCAAGAAGTTCAGGGGCTTGTAGAAACCCAAGTGGTTGTGGAAAAAGGAGACCACGCCTGTATCTGAGCATAGTGAGTCAAGGGTCTAAGCTACAGGTTGGCAACATAAATCAGATTGGTATCAGATAGCAGATTTGCTGGAAACAGCTGAAGACCTCTAAACAGTAAGGATTGTATAGGTTTAACTTTAAATAGCTTACTTGGCACCACTGTGAGCAATGAGCACGCAAGTGCACCTGCACAACTCTCATGCTGGCATCCTGCTATATTTCTAAATAAAGTGCAGAGCTAAAATGATAACAGTAGATCAAAACAGTAAATAAGGAACACACCACTATCAAATTATATCCCCACTGTTCATGATATTGAGTAAACAGTGGTATGAATACATGGGTGTACATAAACCTCCAAATTCAGGAACTTATAAATCAATAAGCAGGTACATACAGATAGTATGGAAAATAATAGAAGTGTACACAAATATAGAGAAAATTGCCCATATAATGAAGATCCACACTCCTCTGTGATCCGTACTCCTCTGTGCTCATTGATAGATGACACAGATGTAGAAATTTGTGATGCTGAACCAGGTTCGCAGCAAGAAAAGACCCTGCTCCACAAGCCAGATAGCTAATACCAGCTGCTTAACAGATATCAATGACCACCAAATCACAGGTGGTCAAAAAAAGCATGGGAAATTAGGTCTCCCTCCAACCATAAGTAGTTCACACTGCTCCAGAGACACTCTAAGATAAAAGCAAGAAAGCGCTTCCATTTTGATGCCTCAACATATCTTCATACCAGATCTTTAAAAACCTGAATTGAGGGGGCAATACTATCCTGGGGGTTGAATAAAGAGGCATTGGCTAAGTTAGTATGTTGAACACTAATACTCCCACTACTAGTTTTAGGAGCTTGGGAGGGTGGGACAGTGTGTATAGAGGTTTGGTTAGAAACAGGGTTAGTAATATAATATCTCTTAACATTTCATTTATGAACAAAATTGAGTACAATGAATGTCTCAGATTTGTTACATTTACGAGGGAGTGCAAACTTAAGTCCTTGGCTAAGAACCTTCTGCTCATCTTGTGAAAGGTGAACTGAGCTCAATTTGAAAATTGAAAATTCCACCTGTATTTAATTCTTCCTTTCCTTGTTTGGACCTGTTTCTTCTCCCTCCACTGGTGCCTCTCTTTCTTCATATCCCCTTTTTAGCCCTTAAATTGCTCCATGGGAAGAAAAACATGGTTGCTCATCCCTCCTGTAGTCTGAGGGAGAGTCTTGATAATCTCTTCCCATTTGTGGGGAATATCCTTCTGGTTGAGTAGGATGCCTAGTAATGACACGTTTATCCTCGTTAAGCCTCCTCTCTATAATTATAAAGGGGGGCAAACCTATTCTGAAGAGGAATGTTATTACCCCTAGGCATTTGTCTATAGTTATCAGACCTCTAGTAACCATTGTTCTCCCAAGGGTTCTGTCTATAGTCACCAGATCTCTGATAACCATATTGATTAGGGTAGGGAGCTCTTTGGGTTTGATATCCTGCTCCTTCCTGGCCCTTATAGGCAAGTCCTCCTTGATGTGTCTGGGAAAAGCCTCCTGGCATAAAGAGCTTATTCCAAGGTCTACACTGGCGAGGCATTAAAGGGGCATATCCTCTCTGCCCACTTGGGGGATCAACCCTACTATGTGTAAGGGGAGGGGGAGATGTTTTCTTTTCCAAAACTGGAGGAGGCCCATTTGTTGATAATGGAGGTGGCATAATTCTAGGCTTCACCTATCCCTGGACCTTCTTCCTTAATCTGCCATTTAAAGAGGAGTTCCACCCAGGGCCGGATTAAGAACATCATGGGCCTGGTGCTGAGGATTTGGTTGGGCTTTTTATAAAAATAAATAAGGGGGGGAGGATGAGAGAGAGAGAGAGACGGGGATGAGAGAGAGAGAGGATGCACATGAGCATGTGTGGGAGTGACAGCAACACAGCCCGGCCAAGGCAAGTGACTGAAGGCACAGAACCCGGAAGGAAGACCAGGTGAAGATGGAAGCGCCCGACAGATTGATCGCAGAGCTGGAGGGCTCAGTCTGACAGGTAAATGTACCCTAATGTGCTAATATGCTGTGCATACTAGTACATTATGGCATAACCTACCTCAGGGTCTCTAAAAAGTAGTAATGTTAGCAAAGTTTACTACCGCTTTAATATCACAGGATCCCAAGAGCCTCTCATGGGGCCCCCTACTGACCCGGTGGCCATTGGGCAGTGCCCAAGTGCATAGTTGCCAACATTTAAAAATATTTTCAGGGACACTTTTTTTATAAGTGGTATATTTAGAGTAGCTGACATCCCATGTTCCTCTATACATCACAGTAGTAATCACAAAATTAAATGAGTACTAATAATGGGCAGAAAAAATACGAGGACTGAGAAGATTTCCTTTAGTTGAACTAACAGAAGTGTGTCCATTCTAGAGCTGGTATTCAATATAAAATTTTAAAGAACAGTTTTTGTGGGTAAGAGGCATAGGGGAGGAGTATGGATGGTATAAAAGTGGGAAGTATGCGCAGGTGAGGGAGAGGAATGTGAAGGGTATAACAGTGGGCGCTATGTACAGGAGAGGAGTGTGCGGGGTATGACAGTAGGCAGTATGCACAGCAGAGGACAGTGAATGAAAGAGCAGCCACCAGCTTACTTTGAGTCAGTGAGACAGGCAGCTTACCCTTCCACTACACTCCCTGACAGAAGGCAGGCAGAGGCAGCTTGGAAGTTGTCATTACCCCCCCAAGAGGCTGTGCAAGGATCTGCTGAGGTGAGAGACCCAGACCCTAACACTCCCAGCTTCCCCCCACATCCCATTCCCCCCTCCCCCATACACTCCATTTTCCCTGCCCCAGTGTCCTGCCCACCACTCAGTAACCTCAAAATAGGAAATAGCCCTCAACACTCTCTTTCTGTCAGGTCCTGTGCTGGCCATGGCCTGTGAGCCCTGCTGGCCATGTCCGGTGGGCAGTGGGGGCAGAGGGGGGCTGACCCGGGCTATGGCCCTGAGTGGGCCCCCAAAAAGCTTTGGGACGCCGCATTACCAATGACCATTATTAGCCCCAAGGCCTGGGGTTGGTCGGGAACTCGAGGCTATTGCCCGCTTGCCCTGGGGCCGCTTTTGGGCCTAACCTGGGCACGTGCACGCCAGGCTGCCTCTGAAGGGAAGGGGGGGCAGTTTACACAGAGCGGGGATCTCCATCTCCCGCTTAGCCAAGTGACATATGAAGTCCCAGTGGAATGTTTTTACTTTTTTTTGTGTTTTTTTTTTTTGCGTATAGTTTATATACTCTTTTTGTGTGTATTTGCAAAATTAAAGTGGGCCATTCTTGATGAAGTCCAGGGCCAAATTTTTGTCCCAGTCCAGCGCTGGTGAGCAGTATGTACAGGAGAGGAATGTGGAGGGTATGACAGTGAGCAGTATGTACAGGAGAGGAATGTGGAGGGTATGACAGTGGGCACTATGTATAGGTGATAAGTGTGGAGGGTATGACAGTGGGCACTATGTATAGGAGAGGAGTGTGGAGGGTATGACAGTGAGCAATATGTACAAGAGAGGAGTGTGGATGGTATGACAGTGAACAGTATGTATAGGAGAGGAGTGTGGAGGGTATGACAGTGAGCAGTATGTATAGGAGAGGAGTGTGGAGGGTATGACAGCGGTCACTATGTACAGGTGAGGAGGATGAAGGAATCTGAGAAGGAAAAATGTAAAGGTTTGTGGAAGGATGTTTAGGGACTGCATAGTGGTTAAGCGGGCCATACATGGATTGAAATTAGGCCAATTAAGCAGAGACCGGGCTACTTGGCATGGCCACCTCCTGGCTGCCACTTTCCATGGCCACCTCCTGGCTGCCACATTCCATGGCCACCTCCTGGCTGCCACTTTCCATGGCCACCTCCTGGCTGCCACTTTCCAAGGCCACCTCCTGGCTGCCACTTTCCAAGGCCACCTCCTGGCTGCCACATTCCAAGGCCACCTCCTGGCTGCCACTTTCCATGGCCACCTCCTGGCTGCCACTTTCCATGGCCACCTCCTGGCTGCCACTTTCCATGGCCACCTCCTGGCTGCCACTTTCCATGGCCACCTCCTGGCTGCCACTTTCCATGGCCACCTCCTGGCTGCCACTTTCCATGGCCACCTCCTGGCTGCCACTTTCCATGGCCACCTCCTGGCTGCCACTTTCCATGGCCTCCTCCTGGCTGCCACTTTCCATGGCCTCCTCCTGGCTGCCACTTTCCATGGCCTCCTCCTGGCTGCCACTTTCCATGGCCTCCTCCTGGCTGCCACTTTCCATGGCCTCCTCCTGGCTGCCACTTTCCATGGCCTCCTCCTGGCTGCCACTTTCCATGGCCTCCTCCTGGCTGCCACTTTCCATGGCCTCCTCCTGGCTGCCACTTTCCATGGCCACCTCCTGGCTGCCACTTTCCTCGGCCACCTCCTGGCTGCCACTTTCCTCGGCCACCTCCTGGCTGCCACTTTCCTCGGCCACCTCCTGGCTGCCACTTTCCTCGGCCACCTCCTGGCTGCCACTTTCCTCGGCCACCTCCTGGCTGAGACTTTCCTCGGCCACCTCCTGGCTGAGACTTTCCTCGGCCACCTCCTGGCTGAGACTTTCCTCGGCCACCTCCTGGCTGAGACTTTCCTCGGCCACCTCCTGGCTGAGACTTTCCTCGGCCACCTCCTGGCTGAGACTTTCCTCGGCCACCTCCTGGCTGAGACTTTCCTCGGCCACCTCCTGGCTGAGACTTTCCTCGGCCACCTCCTGGCTGAGACTTTCCTCGGCCACCTCCTGGCTGAGACTTTCCTCGGCCACCTCCTGGCTGAGACTTTCCCGTGTATGAAAATGGTACATAGTTTTTAGGTGCGTGAGAATAGCAGCAACAATGACGAAAGTCTGGATCCAGAAACGTCCTGATCCAGAAGGAGATTTAAGGCCTCAAATATTTCCTTTGTAGAGATGGTGGACATCTTGAAGAGGGCTGACTATGATGGGAAGTATGGACCGTACAGAAACCCAAATGTGAGGCCAAGATCATGACTAAAGTTGTGAGAAGTCTGCACAGGAATTTTGGGGTACAACGATCCAAGGAGCAATTGAGGAAACGCTGGTCAGGCCTTAAATTGAGGGAGCACGATCAGTACAGAAGGATGAAGAAACTGCTTCTAAAAAGTAAGTATTTGTCGTATGTTATTATTATTATTACTTGCATGCTGCTCCATGTGATTTTCTTTACTGTTGTACAGTTTAAAATGGCAGTTTTCAGGTTCAGTAATCGTTCGTAGTAAACATCATTAGTTCGCCCACTAATACAATGTTTTTGGCAGATGCAGGTTAACTACATTTGTTCATGCCTATTTGTATTAAAAGAAGTTTAGTACATTGTTGTGTGGGTTTGTAACTAGAATGAAATGCAAACTAGATTCAGTGTAAGGAGAGGACACTCAGCAGCTGTTTACACATCTGGAAGCAGGAACACTAGTGTGGGACACCAGAACACCCTTTTTAGGGTGTCCCACACAGGTGCAACAGTGGATACTAGGGGTCTCTCCATGTGTGAAACTTTACCAAAAAAAGTAAGTATTCCAGCTTTAAGAAAGGTAAAAAATCATGTCTTCAGCTTGGAACTCAGGCAAAACAGACAATTGTACGTCACTTCCAAGCAATGTTTCATATCCTATTTCTTGCCTCAAATATCTGTGTCCTAAGTATACCCTTTTTTTTTGTTTTTTTTATTCATATAGGGGGAAAAAAGAATCGGGACATCTGAGGACACCAGGAACCCCACTACTCATGAAGAAGAGGAAATCCCCACACACCCTGAAGAAGATGTGGAGGGAGAGGTTCATGAAGTGGGTGAAATAGTGACCACAACAGGTCAGTGTCTGAGACCACAGCTTCAAGCAATAGATGTATTCCTACATATTTATAATACATGGTGTGTTTTTTTTTATTTTTAGGTGATGTGAATGTTGTGGAAGAAGAAACACACTTCAACAGTGCCATTGCACAGATCCTCATCGGGGTGCAATCGGGATTTAGAAAAGGTCAAGGAAAACATCAATGATGCACAACAAAAAATGAAGAACATCATTGATGTTTTAGGCAGACTCTAAAACACCCACAAATTGAACAGTTTGTCGTTGTATTTTTTATTTTTACTAAAGTTTTAAAGTAATTAGAAAGCCACATTTTGAAGATGCACACAGTGTGTCAACATCTGCTATCTCCCATCATGGGATATCAATGTACGTGTTTTGTGGGTGCAACCCCTTCCTCGCAACTAAAGTAGATGAGAGGAAGGGGATGCACCCCCCGAAACATGTCCATTGATCCCCCATGATGGGAGCTAGCACATGTTGACATTAGGCATGGGATCAGGATGGAAATCCACATTTTCACTCCAAATGTGTGCGCATCTTCAAAATTTTGGCTTTTACAGGGGTGACATCACCCATCTGATAAAGGCAAAATCAACACAGTGTTGACATGCTAATGTCTCATATGGCCTTCACTTTATCAAAGTTGAACTTTGTAAGTTCCTGAGTTGTGTATGTTATGGTTTTAAACATGCCTGTTTAACAAAAAAAAGGCTATTTCTACTGTCAAACATAAATGTTATACACCAAAGATGTTGGTTTGTTAAAAAACCCTTTTCTAATGCACATGTGAATGTGCATGGAGTAAAATGTTTTATACTCAACAATGTGTGGCTTCTTCTTTCAATGCTCAATACCAGTTTTTGGAGTAAGTTGGTGTAGTTACAGTGACAATGGGGGTATTTACTAAAGGCAAATCCATTTTGCACCAAAAGTGCAGTTTCACTGCACTTTCAAGTACACTTGCAGTGCACTTGTAGTGCAAAGTGGATTTGCCTTTAATAAATAACCCCCACAGTGCTCTAAAATTTGACTCAATCAGGCCATTTTAGGGACTCAAAGCAATTAATTCATGGAGCTGAAAAGGATGATTATTTGTATCCTTAATGCATTACATACATTAACAAAAAAAACAATGTGTGTGTAGCAGAACCACAACATAATAGCTGAAGAAGAGATTGTCACCTCATGTATCAAATAAATTATGTTTGCACTATTGAAGAAAATGGCCAAAAATAAGACCATTGGAGAACCTGGGAGACAGCTAAAAGAAACACAAGCAGTAAATCAAATGAAATATGAGTTCAGTTTATTAAAAAAAATATTTAAAACATGTTTTAGACAATGTCTGGCATATCAATGCCCCCCCTACCCGCAAAGTACTCTACATACTTTTGGCAAACTTTGTGGGCGCTTTGGGGGGGCAAGCCAGGACGACCAGCTTCAAGAGCCGTCAGGGTTGTTGGATCAGGAAAGCCGGCCTCAGTCCCAACTGAGGAAACCTAGTTTGATGCATTTTTCCTCAAGAAATTATGTAGTATGCAGCATGCAAGAACAATATGATTTATTTCATATTCCACCTTGTTGATCGCTGTGAGGAATAGGCGGAACCGGCTGGCCATTATTCCAAAGGCATTTTCCACCACTCTTCTGGCTCTGGACAGCCGGAGATTAAAAACCCTCTGGTCCGGGGTGAGGGTCCTTATCCGGAACGGCTGCATCAGATGGTCACCCAGCCCAAAAGTTTCATCCACGACGAAGACAAACAGGAGTCCTGGCACGTTGTCTTCCAGAGGTGGAAAACCCAAGCCACCATTCTAAAATTTTAGGGGGGGAGATGTTTTGGACAGGTAACCCTCTCCACTTCATTGAGAGCTAAATGCATAAAAAATGTGTATTACTTTGGCCAGCCCCTCCTTACTTACACTATTGGCAGCCCACTGGACAGGTAAGAAGTGTCATAATCCAAAAATATGAATACACACTGTCCAAATTGAAGCACATTTTTACATTCTGCAATTACCTATCAAGATAATAGGAGAACAATACCATTTGAAAGTATTCAGGCAAGCCCATTCACTACATGCTTTGGTGAAATGATCCATAAATATGAACACAAAAGAAGTAGGTGTAGTGTGTATGGGTTTGGCAAAGCCAGCAGACAGAGGATTGGTATCGGCTGACTTAGCAGTTGAGCGGGTTCCGAATAAGTTTGGGTCCCCCAAAAAAAGCCTCTTGCACTCTGCCTGAATTTAAGGACAACAATTACATTTGTACACATTTTAGGGGGTGTTTAGGGTAAGCACTAAAATGGAGCTGACAAAATACATTATTAAGTGACTAGGCTATGTTTGTATGGGCCCAGGATAGGATGCTGGGGAGGTTAGTGAAGGCAAATATGCATGAAGGACAGAAAAGGAGCATTAAAAGCATACAGCATGCATGAGGACAAAGAGGACATTCACAGCATATTACAATCATGGTAATTAAGGAATGATGAAATAAATATAATACATTAGCAATCATTAAATACATAGAATGTGATGTTAAAGGATAAAACTTACCTTAATATACTCCTTCTGCAGGACCTGAATGATGGCAGAACAGGTCTCTGGAATAATGATTCCCAGATTCTGGGGGGAGATCCCAGTCCTAAACTTAATATCCTGGAGACTTCTCCCTGTCGCCAAGTACCGCAAGGTGGCGACGAGCCTTTGCTCGGAGTGATGGCTTGCTGCATGCAGGTGTCCTGCTTCGTAATATAAGGGGACAGCAATGCCAACAGATGGTGGAAAACTGGGTCCGTCATCCGGAGATCATTCCTGAAATCATCAGGATTATTCTCCCAGATCTCCCACAGCAAAGGCATGTGCGAGAATTGGTCACGCTGGACCAACCAATTCTTCGTCCATGAACTCCTCCTTGCCCTGTTCATGGACTGGACTTGGGTCAAAGCAAGAACTCCAACACCAAGCCCAAGCACAGCACGAACTCTACGATGAGTACGTACCCACAATATGGCTAGAAAACGGCTGGTCAGAATGAACTAACAGAACACACTGAAAATCAGAAAGAACCTGAGAAGAACGATCTGAAAATCAGAAACGAGTGGACAAGAACGCACTGGAAAAACAGATATGAACTGTTAAATAAAACGCACTGAAAGACAGGAATGAACTGACAACATGCACTGAAGAACAGATATGAACCCACAAGCACAAACTAACAAGCAGTAACGAACTGAAAAGCACGAGGCTGAAAAGTGCGAATCGTCTCTCACCAAACTTCTACTAACAGAAGATAAACACCAGATTAGCAGAAGGAGCCCAAAGGGTGGCGCACTGGCTATTGAACTTCCTTTTTATAGACCCATCGTACATGTTGTACGTCACTTTCTTGACGTTCGGAATTTCCAACAACATTTGTGTGACTGTGTGTATGCAAGACAAGTTTGAGCCAACATCCTTCGGAAAAAAATCCAAGGTTTTGTGGTTAGAAAATCCGATTGTGTGTACAGGGCATAATATTGTGGAAAAAATGCCATCATGCATGTGTGTGTTTCTGAGTTACCTAAGTACAATTTGATAGATAGCAACATGGATTTTAGAGCAGTTACTAGGATACTAATGCCGTGTACACACGACCGGACTTTACGGCATACTTTGCCCGGCTGACTTTTCGACGGACTTTACGACGGACTTTCAGAATGAATGGAATTGCCTACACATGATCAACCAAAGTCCGACGGATTCGTACATGATGACGTACGACCGGAGTAAAACAAGGAAGTTCATAGCCAGTAGCCAATAGCTTCCCTAGCGTTGGTTTTTGTCTGTCGGACTAGCATACAGACGAGCAGACTTTTCGATCGAGCTCGAGTCCGTCGGATAGATTTGAAACAGGTTTAAAATCTAAGTCCGTCAAACTTTTGAGAAAACAAAGTCCGCTGGAGCCCACACACGATCGAATTGTCCGACGAAATCCGGTACGCCGGACCAAGTATGCCGTAAAGTCCAATTGTGTGTACGCGGCATAAGTGTGGCAACAGTAAGCATAGCTCCCAACTGTCCCTGATTTCGAGGGACTGTCCCTGATTTGGAGCAATGTACCTCTGTCCCTCTTTCCCCCTCATTTGTCCCTCATTTTGGTCTGATCTATATAGTTGTATATAAAATGTACTTTTTATCTTTCAAAAAGTGTTTCCCAGCGCTAAACCTTTCACCTAAATTCTAAATTGCTGCATTTTTAAATTTAAAAAACAAATATAAAGGAATAGTAGTGGTAAAAAAATATGTTTGCAATTAGGTGTCCCTCATTCCCATCTCAAAATATTGGGCAGTATGACAGTAAGTATCCTTCAAAAGGTAAAATAAGAAAGATTGGTGTAAATGAACAGACCGGCTGTCACTAAAATGCCACACACAGTCAACGCTGCAACTGTTCTTTATCTCTTTGTTTGCCAATAAAGAGAGGAGGAGAGGGAGTGGGCACAGGGCAATTGTAAAACTGTGCTGCAGCCACTGTGGGCCAAAGGACAGACAGTCCACTGTCCCAGATTGCAGAGGACACTGTGATTGGCTGATGTGCAGCATGGGGAGAAAGAGGAATGCTGGAAACCCCCTGGGACGATGTGAAATGTAGTGCACAGTATTCTGTACATATTTCTATTAAGCCAAGGATAGGAAATGACTACAAGTTCTAGGAGACTGGAGAGCTGCAACAGGAAAAGAGAGAGAAGGATGCCCGGGGCTTGGGGCCGCTGTGCGGGCTTGAGAGAGAGAAAAGACTCTGCTGCAATGTCTACCCAGAGGTCACAGTTGCTGACATTACTGGTCCTGTGAGAGCCTCAATCCCAAGTCCTGAGTAGTCACTGACATCATTAGTTCAGTGGGGGATTGTCATCGCTGAGTCCTGAGTTGTTGCTAATGTCATTGGCTCCATACAGAGCAGGAGTAGTAGATAATTTGGTAGTGAGAGGCCATTGGCGACAACCTCCTGACCACTTCTTAAAGGCACAGTGCCACCTATTTTTAGGATACAGTTTGAGTACTTACACCCAGTGTTGTGGGATCCACTCAAATCTGAGTGCTGCAGTGCTGGAACATTGGACCCCAATGATCATTAGCCGGTTAAAGGAGTTTGGAAAGACTGACAGATATTTTGTTCCCAGTTTAGCTATGATCTTCCAGGTTTTAGGGTTCAGGGGCATAGACATTTGGTCCTTCAGTTATTTATGATGTATACAAAACTATATGTTATTGTTCACTGTTATAATCATGTGTTTATTAATTTGCTGAGTGTTTTGTGCAAATACATATTCCCCTTTAGCCTTGGTGTGTCAGAGAGTATGGCATTGCTGGAAGGGTTGCTGTCATCTGGAGTCAGGGAAAGCAAACATCAGCAGCTTCTGCAGGGGAAAGCAGTACCCTTGTATGGAATCCAAACAAGGTAGTGGCTTGTCACCAGCTTTGCAGGACTTGTATTAAAAGACAATTCTGCAAAATGAATGTGCCCTTAGAGTTTGTCCTGCAGCTGTCATCCTGCAGTGTCCACCTGTGAATTGCTGTATAATATTTATTTACCCTTATACTGGCTTGCTGGAGTAAATACACTAACATAATTCTTGTTTCTCTATACTAATGAAGAGTTTGAGATCATGCACACCTGTGTGGAGTCGGAAAGCCCCTAAAACAATATCACCACCCTAGCTATGCAGTCTACAAAGAGTGTATGGGCAGGAGAGGAATAAGAATATTTGGCCAGAAGAGCAAAATCCCCCCCCCCCCAAAAAAAAAACATATGGCCATTTCACAGAGGACTCAGCCTAACAGTGCACTGAATGAGGCAATTCAGAAATAGGACATGTGCGCTCTCCTGGTCCATTGCCTCACTTTGTATGTTGCAGGTATATCTGAACAGAATTACAATTAGTTTGACAAAAAGCAGATTAAATATATTTATGGTATGCCAACAGAATGACAAATAGTTTTACAAAAAGTAGTTTAAATATACTTATGGTATGCCAACTGTGAATCTAGCTGTTTGGAGCTCCTTTTTAGGCCAATAGGAATTACCTTTCAGTACTTTTCACATGGCCTACCTTCTAAACTATCCATAACAAATCCCATCTAATTATACCCATCAATATATTTTCAGCTACTGCAAGTACCCATATTGTAGGTGTGTCCTATTTTCTGAAAATAGTTTTGGCATTAGGGATCATTGTTCCCAATCCATCTTATGAGAAAACGTAAATTGTCCCTTTCAATTACAGTCCATTTACTGCCTGGGCGAGCAATGATAAAGTTGTTCTTTGTATTTCTAGTTTGTCAAGGAAACCTAGTGTACCCTAGAGAGCTCAACATCAAGAGCACAAAGCCTAATGAAAAAATAAAAAATAAAAAATGTACTGTCATATTGGAGATGAAGAATTTCACCTCATTACGATGCAGTTTCAGAAAGCAATGCAGAGCTACTTCACAAAGAATTCAAGCAAATGGGGCCCTAATGACAAGAAAAACATTTGTTTCTGAGTCGTTCTAGAAAAAGCTCAGAGTGGGATCAGACAGTGAAACCATTCCCTTATGCATCAGGCCATTATTACATAACTTTGTTTTCTGTAAGGACTTTGTATGATTGAAAAAAAAAAAACATTAATACTTCAAGTTCAGAGTAAAGAAATTTAAAATGTCAAAATATTTGCAGATTTATAGCATATACTGAACTTTACTATTAGGGCAGACAGTTTTTATTTCAAACCCAACATGATATGTTTTAATAATGATAATCACATTTTATCAGCCTTAACCCCTTCCGGCTTGCCCCAGCATCCCTTTAAACAGATTGGAGTGCCCTGGGGGAAGGGAGGATCAGCGATCATGTGACCTGTTGGCTATTGATCTGTAGCCTAGATCAGGTAGTGTCTGCACAGCTCAGTCTTTGTGCTGCGAAAGCGCAGTGATCTCGCTCTTAGTGCAATGTATACGTGTGACATGTGGGGTTTAAAGCCCACCCTTTTGCAGCTGCACATAGGTGTTGGCCAGTCTTAATGGGGTTAAACATGCACCTGATAATTAACATGTCTTTTTATGATGTGTACCAAATGCCCATATATTTGCAGGGAGGTTATGCCACGCTAAAACTAATATTTAGGGCCCTTTTGTACCTTTGCATGCTTAACAAGCCCATGTTAAAGCAGGTTGCATTAAAGCAGCATATTTATTTTCAATGGTCCTTTAACATTGGCATAAAATGCACCTGCACTATTTTTTACAACAACTCACAATAGCATTTGCATTCATGCTTTGTATAGTGCAGATTTGTTTAGGTCTATTGTAAAAATGAATGGCATCAGAATGAATGGCAACACCCAACAATACCATAGTATTCATTACTTTGCATTAAAATGTGGGTATTAGCGTGTGGTAACACATCACAAACGTGTGATTTCAGTCCTAGAGATCTGAAGTGTTACTAAAACCACAGCAGTAAAATCAGTCTGTATTTGCAGTAAAGCATGCTTATTATACTAAGGGGTTATTCCTCCGCATTGGGTAAAAAGGCTGTTTGATCCTGTCTTCTCTGGTCCTCCCACTGTCCCCAATCCATCTTCTGATAGAACAGAGCCTTTGGAGTCACTCTGCACATGCTCAGTTTGGTTTGTATTGCTAGAGAGTTTTTTATTTCTTGGGAGGGTGCATGTGATCAGCACAGGGCCAATCGACACTGTCCAGACAGAGGGTCAGGGGTCTTGCAGCCTCATAGGACAATCGGGGAGGAATTAAAACTCCGACTAAAGCTTTAACTAGACACTGATAGAAGTCATAAGACAGCTATATGCTGCTGATGAGAAAAGGTATTTAGCAGTTTACATTTACTAATTTACTAAAATAATTGCATTTCCAAGTTCTGTGTACTGTGGGAGACCAGATATAGTGAATGCAGGGTCCTGGGTTTAGTAACACTTTAAGATGTCATCACTCAAACCTGAGTTTCAGCTGGCAGAAACTAACAATTTTAGTGTATTTTCTACATAAACCTCCCACATATTACCCAACAGCACCTTCCAGAGCACTATTAGTGCAGAAGAGCCCATTGCCCATTAGTGTAGAAGATTATATAGGCTGGTATCAGTATAGCAAGGGGAACATTTTTAAGGCCTTAAAGCTCACATGGCTAATGTGTCAGACAGGTATATTTATGTGCAAACTTATCTAATTCATATAGGCTAAACTAAGTCTTCAAATGTAACTACGGACAAAATAAAAAGTTATAGATGATACATTTCGTCTCTATCATAACAACAGTCCTGTAACATTATCACCCATTGATCCTACCAGTAGAAATGTTATTTTCCACTTCCTTCAAGGATACAACATTGTATATTCAGTAGTAAAATTGCACAGCAGCATTGTCACCCTGTGGACAAGGTAGTCTTAGTAGTTGGACATGCAGTTTTAAATGGCCTTTAGGTAACTGACAAAGCCCAGCTCTAGCTAACAAATAATCAGTAATAGCAATAGGCTATTTGTTTTATTCATTCAAAGTCTGTTCATGGCTATAAATTCATAGTGCACCATAAGCATGATATAAAGAAAAACATATCAGTTTATATTTATTAGTTTGGGGCCCTAAATATTCCCAACTTTACCCCTACTCCCCACACAGAGAACTATATAAAAGGGCCATATAAAGATAATAAACAAGATCATAAAAGCAGTGCACAATGTCAGTCAGGTCAGTACTTAAATTAATACCACATACAGTGCCTTGTAAAATTATTCATACTCCTTGACATTTTCTACTTTGTCATGTTACAACCAAAAACATAATTGTATTCTATTGGGATTTTATGTGATAGACCAACAAAACGTGCCACATAATTGTGAAGTGGAAGGAAAATGACAAATGATTTTCAAATTTTTTTACAAATAAATATCTGAAAAGTGTGAACCACCTTTTGCTGCAATTACAGCTGCACATCTTTTTGGGGATGTCTCTACCAGCTTTGCACATCTAGAGTGATATTTTTTGCCCATTCTTCTTTGCAAAATAGCTCAAGCTCTGTCAGATTGGATGGAGAGCGTCTGAACAGAAATTTTCAAGTCTTGGCACAGATTTTTAATTGGATGTTCTAACCCAGACAGCGAACCCCATTGAAGTCTATATGAGCCGAACAGTAAAAATCAAAAGTGCCCATTTTGAAAGCTTATATGCAAGTATTGGCCATAAAAGGTGTATGAGGGTCTGGGTACTGCCCTGGGGGACATTTATCAATAACAAAAACATTTTTAAAAACAATTGTTTTTTTCAGGAGCAGTGTTTTTATTGATGCTTAAAGTGCAACAATAAAAATGAAAAAAATCCTTTAAATATCATGCCGGGGGTCCCCCTTAATGTTCCTGTAAAGTGGCACATTCGTAGCATATACAGAACATGCTACATTAAAACTGACATTTCTAAAGAAAAAAAACAAGTCAAATCCTATTTCAAATCTTGCAGTTACAATTGCCGGCTCCAGGCTATTAAAAAAAAAATAAAAAAACTGCATGGGGTCCCCCCAGTCTATTCCGGGCCCTTCAGGTCTGGTATGGATTTTAAGAGGAACCCCAAGCCAAAATAAGAAAAAAAAAATAGGTGCCCGCGAGAACAAACTACGCAATGAGACCATTGTAAACTAAAATTGTGGCTCATATCCAGAGAATAAAAACAAATCCTGTGGAGCTAAGCCACCTCAGAAATGAGCTTGTCACATATTTACAGAAAGACCATGATTTTTATATCAAATGACTTTGCCTTAACTGTTATGTCCATGGTAACAGAGCTGGCACACTACTTTCCAAACAATTTAAACGCAAAGCCATATTAACTAAAATACCATATCTCATATCCCCTCAGGGCCACGTTTAATCCAAAATAAATAGCTAATTGCTTTTAGTATTTTTTTAATTAAAACATTAAAATCTCAAACAAGTTGATACTGAACTTATACCAAAAACTGCAGATATTCACCAATTCCTTTTTTCTATGAGACTCCCATCTGTGACAAACGACCAACTTGAGGCTCTATCCAGACCCTTTTCTGAGTCCGAACTAACAAAAGCTATTATTGCTGTTCCCCCTCACAAATCACCAGGCCCAGATGGCTTTTGTAAGGAGAATTACAAAACCTTCTCTGATCTTCTCTCCCCACATTTATGTAATACGTACAACAGATTAGCAACTATGGAAGAAAGAATCACGCAAATCATCTGACAATCCAGCAAATTATTGACCAATATTGTTATTAAACACTGACTTGAAACTATATGCCAAGCTATTAGCATCCCATCTAGCCAAATACATTTCCAAAATAGTGCATCCGGATCAACTAGGGTTTATTTCCAACAGACAAGCCTCTGACGGCACTAGAAGGTTTATAGACTTGATCCAATGGGCAGAACAGCACAGAACGCCTTCTCTGCTCCTTCCTCTGAATGCAGAGAAGGCATTTGATAGAATACACTGGGACTCTCAGGGCTGTCCTTATCAAATTTGGTCTTAAAGGCAATATTTTGTCAGATATTTTAGGCCTAGCACAAGAGTTTGGACATCGGGACTCCTTTCTGAACCATTCAACATCCCTAATGGCACTCAACAGGGTTGCCCATTATATCCTCTCATCTTTGCTCTGGTTATGTAGCCCCTGGCAGAATCCATAAATATGAATCCATTGATTTTGGGCATCACAGTAGGGAATCATGTACATAAAATCCGCTTATATGCTGATGATGTAATTACGATGTTGAACATAGTCCAGAGGGTAGTATTGGGGGCATTAGTGGTAGGTTGACTAAAGCACATAAACACAAGGTAAGTATAGTAACAAGTCCTAGTTGCGATCTCGGAACACCCAATAAGAGGATAGTATGCGACCGGTCTAAACTACGTGGCATGTTCACCAATGTCAGGAGCCTGGCAGACAAGATGGGTGAACTAGAGATACTGTTGTACAAGGAGGATTTGGATTTTGTGGGAATTTCAGAGACTTGGTTCAACAGCTCTCATGATTGGCTGGCGACCATTCAAGGGTATACCCTTTATCGCAGAAATAGAGAGGGTAAAAAAGGGGGAGGGGTATGCCTGTATATCAAGAATAATGTACAAGTGAATGTGAGAGATGATATCACTAAGGGAGCTAGGGAGGAGGTGGAATACTTATGGGTAGAGCTCCAAAGGGATGAAGATAAGGGGAAAATAATACTGGGAGTATGCTATAGGCCCCCTAACCTGAGGAAGAAGGGGGAGGCGGACCTTCTATCACAATTTGGATTAGCAGCAAGGGTGGGAAGTGTTATCATGATGGGGAATTTTAATTATCCAGACATAGACTGGGTGGAGGGAACCACGCATTCATCTAAGGCTCGCCAGTTCCTAAATGTCTTGCAGGACAGTTTCATGGGTCAGATGGTAGATGCACCAACTAGAAATAAAGTGTTACTAGATCTACTGATTACAAACAATACAGACCTGGTCACGGATGTGGAAATATGGGGCAATTTAGGAAACAGCGATCACAGGTCAATTGGCTTCAGTATAAACTCCACAAAATAGGAAACATAAGGGAAATATAAAGACACTGAATTTCAAAAGAGCCAACTTCCCTAAACTACGAACCTTGCTAGAAGACAAAAAAAGGGGTAAAATCTTAGGAACAAAGAACATGAAGAAGAGATGGGTATGGTTTAGGAACATATTAAATAAGGGCATTAGTCTGTGCATCCTATTGGGTAATTCATTTAAAAGAGCGAACAAAAGTCCTAGATGGCTTAAAGCGGAGGTCCGGCCATTTTTTTTTTTTTTTAAAGTCAGCAACTACAAACACTGTAGCTGCTGACTTTTAATAAGGGCACTTACCTGTCCAGCGAGCCCGCGATGTCGCCCCCCGAGGCTGATCCATCCATTGGATCGGGTCCTGGCGCCACCATCCTAACTAAGGGAAACAGGCAGTGGAGCCTTGTGGCTTCACTGTTCGTTTCCTACTGCGCATGCGCGGGTCATGCGGTGCTTTGTGAATGGCCCTGTAGTTTTCTGGGACACACACATGTCCCAGAAGACAAGCTCACCGAAGAGGAGGAAGTGAAAGAACAGCGCCACATAATAGGAAGAGGCAGATTAGGAAGACTGCCTAGCAACAGGCATTTCTGGTAAGTAAAAAAAAAATGTTTTTTTTTTCAAATTTTTGTTATATATATTTTTTGTAGAATGTTAATGTAATTTTTAATTTTAGGGTGGACCTCCGCTTTAAGGCCAATGTAAAAATGCATATAAAAGCAAAAGGGAAGGCCTTCAAAAAATACAAGGTTAAGGGATCATCATCAGCATTCAAACTTTATAATGAATGCAACAAAAATGTAAGGGTGCAATTAGGGCTGCTAAGATAGAACACGAACGACACATAGCAGAGGAGAGCAAAAAAAATCCCAAGAAATTCTTTAACTACGGTATGTAAACAGTAAAAAAGGGAAGACAGACCATATTGGCCCCATAAAGAATGAGGAAGGACTTCTGGTTACAAAGGATGGGGAGCCCCTCCTCAGTCTTCACAAGGGAATCAGGGGGACTTCCTTAACCAAAACTGCAGCGTTTATCCTCGTGACACATCACAGGAAGCACCCTCATGGCTAACAGAGGACAGAATTAGAATTAGACTTGGGAAACTTAACATTAATAAATCAGGGGGCATGTCCTGGATGGGAAGCTGGTAAGACGTGTTGATCCTGAGCTCCTCACACCCATCGCGGAATCGACTGCCATCCACTACCTCTCTCTGCCCCAGTATAACTCCAGACTGCCTGACTTGATCCCTGAACCTTTCCTGCCCTTGTCTAGGAGGCTAACAAGATTTTTGGCTGGCCGGGCCTAAGCCTATAACTCATCCTACAATGCGGCGGCCCCTGCCATCTTGGGGCCTACAAAGCAGATGGCGCCTCCTGCGTCCTATGGCCACGCTCTGTGGAAAGAACAAGTGCTCTGACCGAGCTCACGAACTGACCTGCCTCTGGGGGTTGCAGGGCTGACTCCCAGCCAAAGGAAAGTACCGGACACAGTCTGCCATAGACTCCTGCTGCTCACGACCTGCTGCCGAATTGAGGCCTATGGACTCGGTCACGGATCGCGACCCAGGACGCAGTGAGTAACCACACACAATCTCCTGTGACCGATACCCTCCGAAGTGTGTGATCCCTTGGGAGCCATCACCTATCCGCAGCAGGGGGAATTTCTGGCCTTCCTGACGGGGTTTTCTATCGCCCGGCAGCCGCACCTTAGGAAAGGCCGCGGCTTTGGCCTACATCGGGAGGTCAGCGGCCATCTTGCTGCTCCAAAATACACCCTGATGAAACTTTCTCCACTCCCCCTGGTAACTGGCCTCCCATAAGGTTCTGAGGCTCATAAGGACTGTTATTGACCTCTCTTAATTGCAATAGGGGTCTATGAGGCTGCAGACTGGTAGTCCTGCTAAGTTAACAGAGCCCATTACTATTTACATGGAGGATGCTGTTTGAGTAAATTCAGGGCCATTACCTGCTCACTGAGACCTCCGAGATGCTATTTTAGCTACATACAGATACGGAGGTAAGCATGACTGACCACTAAACTTTTTGCACACCACATGGGCAAAGTTGGCCAACAGCAACATTACTATAAGCCACAGTTTGGGTCGCATGAAGGACTAAACATGGAACGTTTTGTTACTAGGCCACAATCTGTATCTTTTAACTCCTCAGCGAACCCTTTCACCATGAAGGACCCATCCCTGGATATGGAAGATGCAGCAAATCCCCCATTAACTAACTCTCAGAGTCAAGCTCTCAATTCATCATCTTCACATGAGACTCTTACCCCTGACATCCTGGACACTAAACTACAGCTTTTACTTCAACAAATCACATAAAATGTCTCGGCAGAGGTGAGCAAACTGGCTGCCGAACTGAGAGGGGAAATAACCCAAATTGGGGAACGCACAGACACCCTTGAGAATAAATTTGATGAGATGATAAACTACGTACAGGCCATTGAGGAAGAAAATCACAACTTACGCCTCTCAGTTTCTCAACTACAACTACAACAAGAGGACTTGGAGAACAGGGAGAGAAGACAGAACCTACATTTCAGAGGAATCCCAGAGATGGTGGGAGACTCTGATCTATGTGCCTATCTTCTGGGTCTTTTTAACAATTTGTCTCCCTCAGTTGTAGACAAACACTGGCGCCTGGATAGGGCTCATCGGTCTCTGGGCCCAAAGCCTCCTGCCAGAGCTAGACCCAGAGATGTTGTAGTGAGGTTTCTCTACTTCGAAAGCAAAGAGACACTAACCCTGGCCACGCATAACAAATCCCAAATCATGTACAAGGGTGCTAAATTGCAGATCTTTAGCGACCTTTCTCCCATCACCCTTGCTAAACGGAGGAATCTACACCCAATTACTTCTCATTTGCAACACCATAAGATCCCATACTACTGGGGATTTCCTTTCCACCTAGCTGTGTCCAAAGATGGAGCCCAGTATACTCTACGTGAACTGCAGGAGGCTGAGGCCTTCCTAAAAAATCTTGGCCTCCCTCCTCTTCCGGAGGAGGACATGATCCCTCCTGCCACCCAGGTCCGTCTACCTCCAAACACGCCCAGCCGCATCTGGACCCCTGTTAGGGGCAAGTCCAAGAAACATCTCTCTACTCCTCAAAGTCTGCGTTCCTCTAAGCAACCTCCTTGAACTCCACTCTGAACGTTCCTTCTTGGATCCATACTTCACTACCATTTGCATTTCCATTTCTTCAAGTTTTAGATGAAATGAAGTTGCTGTTTTGGTTCATAAAGTTTTGCATGTACTCTGTTCGGGGTAGAATTCTTTCCCATCCCATGGGGTGCATCCATTGGAGGTTTTACTACCTTAAGCGACAAATTTTGCTGTTTATTTGCTGACTTTTTTCTTCTATGGTGAACGGGTTTTCCAATGTCAGATTTTTATTTTTTCCTTTGCTATCAAGCTCATAAGGTGAGCAGTGGGCCCCTCCCATCTCTCCACCCAGAGTCTCCACATGGAATTCCGTGCATGCCCCTATCAGGCCCTGGACTATGCCCAGGGCTTCCTAAGATAGAGTTTTTTCTCAGGCTTTCAGAGATTTGAGTCTTTTTTTTTTTTTTTTTCTTTTGGTTTTCTTTTCTTTTTTTTTTTTTTCTTTTTTGTCCATGTCTATAGATTTGCTTCACAGATTGAGATTGCATTGTTCCCTCATTTCAAAACAGTCTCAACACAGGGTATGTTATTTAACATTCAGTTGTAGAGAAGCAATTGTTATCAATATTACCCACAAACTGCATTATGTATATTCCTATGTTACCAATGTTTTAATGTCTTCCTCACCTACTATCCCTACACGAGCCTATCTAAATAGATCACAACCATGGCTCTGAGAATTTTTTCATATAATGTGAAGGGCTTGGGTTACATCAGTAAGTGCTGGATGGCCCTGAAAGATTTTAGAGCCTCGGGCGCAGACATGGTAATGATTCAGGAAACCCACTTCCGGGCAGGAGGATCATTAAAATTTGCATCAAAGTTTTTCTCCACTTCCTTCCTTGCCTCTGATTCCACAGGCAAGGCGGGAGTGGCAATCCTGATCAGGAAGTCGTGCCCTGTTAAGGTCAAGAAATCTCACATAGATCCTCATGGGAGATTTCTCACCTTAGAATGCGAATATATGTCTGCCTCTTTTACCCTGGTTAATCTATACGCCCCAAATACAGGCCACATTGACTTTCTCAATAAACTTTTTGGTGCCCCTCGAAATCGCTCACAACCTTTTATGATCATCGGTGGGGACTTCAATCTGGTCATGTCACCCACTAGAGATAGAGAAACTAGTACTGTACCATCTAAAAAGACTATGTCCCAAGCCAATGCCTTTCGTAGATGTATCAGGTCACATTGGCTTTTCGACTCATGGAGGATAAAACAACCCTCCGCTAAACAATTTACTATGTACTCACGCCTTGACCATTTTTTTTATTTGGCTCCACTCATCCCCTATGTGGTCAAGTTGGATATATCCCCCATTACATTGTCAGACCATGCACCCATTATGTTAGATCTTATGCTTTCTCAAACCTATACCAAATCCTGTCACTGGCGTCTTAATGATCTTCTACAGTCTGAAGGGCCTGGTATGGAATTTAGGGGGACCCCACGTCATTTTTTTTTTTTTTTTTTTTTGGCCGGGGTTCCCCTTAATATCCATACCAGACCTGAAGGGCCTGGTATGGAATTTAGGGGGACCCCCACGTCATTTTATTTTTTTAAATTTTGGTTTGGGGTTCCCCTGTGGGGAATTCCCATGCCGTTTTTATCAATGAACATCTATGTGTATTGTAGGACCGGCAATGCAATAGCCGCAAGTAGTTTTAAGAAGAAGTTAAGAAGTTAAGAAGTTATAAGTTTTGACGTTTTTCCTTTGAAATGTCATTTTGCTGTCAGACTGTTCTAAACACGGGAAACATGCGCCCCTTTACAGGCATACTATAGACACCCCCCAGCTATGAAATTTTAAGGGATATTACACTTTTATTGTTTGACTTTAAGCATTATTAAAATCACTGCTCCTGAAAAAACAGTCGTTTTTAAAAGTTTTTTTTGCATTGATCCATGTCCCCTGGGGCAGGACCCAGGTCCCCAAACACTTTTTATGACAATAACTTGCATATAAGCCTTTAAAATTAGCACTTTTGATTATTCATGTTCGTGCCCCATAGACTTTAACAATGTTTGCGTGTTCAAACGAACTTTTTTCCTGTTCGCATGTTCTAGTGCGAACCGAACAGGGGGGTGTTCGGCTCATCCCTGGTCAGGGGTGGGTAGTGGGGTCCCACAGGGTTCTCTGGGACCAATCCTATTTAATTTGTTCATAAACAACCTGGTGGATGGGGTAAACAGTTTAATCTCTGTATTTGCAGACAATACTAAACTAAGCAGGGCAATAACTTCTCCGCAGGATGTGGAAACCTTGCAAGAAAATCTGAACAAATTAATGAGGTAGGCAACAACATGGCAAATGAGGTTTAATGTAGAAAAAATGTAAAATAATGTATTTGGGTGGCAAAAATATGAATGCAATTTATACACTAGGGGGAGAACCTCTGGGAGAACTCAGGATGGAAAAGGACCCGGGGGTCCTAGTAGATGATAGGCTCAGAAATGGCATGTAATGCCAAGCTGCTGCTTACAAAGCAAACAGAATATTGGCATGCATTAAAAAAAGAGATTAACTCCAGGGATAAAGCAATAATTCTCCCACTCTACAAGACTCTGGTCCAGCCACACCTGGAGTATGCTGTCCAGTTCTGGGCACCAGTTCTCAGGAAGGATGTACTGGAAATGGCGCAAGTACAAAGAAGGGCAACAAATTAATAAAGGGTCTGGAGGACATTAGTTATGAATAAAGGTTGCGAGCACTGAACTTATTCTCTCTGGAGAAGAGACGCTTGAGAGGGGATATGATTTAAATTTGCAAATACCATACTGGTGACCCCACAATAGGGATAAAACTTTTTTGTGGAAGGGAGTTTAACAAGACACGTGGCCACTTACACACATTTAAAAATAGAAGAAAAGAGGTTTAACCTTAAACTACGTAGAGGGTTCTTTACTGTAAGAGCAGCAAGGATGTGGAATTCCCTTCCACAGGTGGTGGTCTCAGCGGGGGGGCATCAATAGTTCCAAAAAACTATTAGATAAGCACCTGAATGACCGCAACATACAGGGATATACAATGTAATACTGACATATAATCACACACATAGGTTGGACTTGATGGACTTGCGTCTTTTTTCAACTTCACCTACTATATTGCTATTACCTGTCCTCTTCATTCCTTACTAGTCCTTCAGCAGCAGACACTAGATTTAATTGACTCTGTATCTCTATACAAGCTCAATCATAATAAATCCAAGATGCTGGGCATTTGCCTGGATCTCTAAATTAACACTTTTCTTGTGGGCACCTGCCTTCTCCCTGACTTATTTGGGAATTCAGCTAGTAGTACCGTCTACCAAAATACTCCATCTCAACCTCAATTAACTGGCCCAAAAACTACACGATACCCGCATAGCTTTACATTCAGTCAAGACTTGCTGGGCTGGATGCATCACCTGGATCAAGGTACCTTTTACCTCATATCCTCTATATTTTCAAGACCATCCCTTTGACAATCTTACCTACTCACCTCTCAAAAAAAAAAAAAAAAAGAAAGCGCCCCAACTGAAAAATTCCATTCTCTCCACTGCTACATCTTCTGCATGCCTAGGGGCCCCAGACCTCAAGGTGTATTATAAGGCAGCTATACTCGATCAGACCAAACAGCAGTGGTCTCTTTCCTCACAACTTTTATGGATACAAATTAAACAAACTGCCTTAGCCTGTGACTCTAAATTGCTCATTGGTGCCATTTCTGGACACTATAAATGCCACTATAAGAACCTGGTGATCTATACTCCAACTATCGCAAGACCAACCATTCAACTCCTGTCTGTGTCCCTGTTGCAACTCCTGAGCCCCTACACAAGTGAACCTTAGCTGGCCTTATAAACATTGGAGACTTCTTTTCTGGCCCGCATATTGTGTCATTTATAGAACTTTCTACAATATACTCCATCAGCAACACAGTCTTTTACATATATCTCCGGGTCAAACATATTATCTCCTCGGTTTCCTGGACCGAATCTACTATCCCCAACATATTTTGCAATTCTACAATCTCTGCAAACCCTCAGTCAAGGGCATCTAATTTCTGTACAAACCTCTCCTACAACCTCAACTCTGGAAGAAAATGCTCACGATGCAACGGTGGGAACCTCCCTTCACTTTACTGCCTCCCTTACACATTGGCACCAGGCCGTCGGCAATCCTTTAAAATATTCCAAATGTGTGACGCACTGGGAATCACTCAGAAAAATTCTGCATGAATTGTATTTAACCCCTTCTAAATTATCAAAATCTTCTCCTCTGTTTCATCCAAATGTTGGAGAAACTGCAATAATGAGGGGACTTCAATTCATATCTGGTGGAAGTGTCCTCACATTATACCTTTCTGGAAGGATGTTGCTTCATTCATTGCATCTCTCGCTAGCTCCCCTGTTACTATTCTACCTCAAACCCCTTTACTGGGAATAGGGATAGAACAATGGCCAAGTCCATTACATTCATTTGTAACTCCTTTGTCCTTGATTGCCACCCACTTATCTATTGCTCGTAATTAGAAGAGCAACGCTTCCTGATCCATGAAGCATTTGATCTCTACTCTCAATAATCACTTCCTTTTAGAATATATGTTCACCAAAGTTCATCTAAACCTTGCCAAATTCCATTGCCTTTGGGACATCTGGATAAGGGACGATAGAAATATCTCTTTACCCTGACTTTCTAGGCTTCACATTCATATTGGTGAATAATCCAGGAAATGGCCTATTGTCCCTATTCTCAGTACAGCCCATGTTTACTGTATCATATAGATGTATTTTACCCATCACTTGGTGTATGCTATCCAAAAACATAGAGCGCAACTAAACAGCAGCATTATTGTACTTTCTTACTGTCCACAATCCGTTTTTCTTCCTCGTTTTATGTACATGTCCTGATAGTTTGCTTACGTGTACTTTGGAACCTTTGGTATTCTTGTGAAATAAAGAAATAGAAAAAAGACTTGTTTTGTGTTTTGCAATATTTTATGCAAATAATAACTAAAGTATATATAGTATATTGTAAAAACAAAAAGGGCCTAGCACTATTTGAAGGTAAATATTTTGAATGGAACTGACCTTGAACAATCAATGTTAAAATAAATAAAATAATGACAGAATGCACTAAAAGACCTGCATTAAGTTTAAGTGAAGACTGTGGGTGATAAGAAAAAGAAAATGGAAAGAATAAGCAAAATAGTATACCAATGGGATGGGAAGTTTTTCATAGAGAAATGTGATGGGATGAATAAACAAACTACTCAGCTATTATCTCTCTTGATGTTTCAAGTCCTTTAAGTGAGATGAACTTTTCTACCAGTTGCTCCTCCGTACTTATCCAATAATTTTGCATCTGGTGAGCACTATCAGAGAGGGTCTACCCACACTAAATTTTTATTAGGGATCTGTTTTTTTGAAGGAGCACGTTATGCTTTATCCATCAGAACCAATTTTCTCTTCTATCGGTCCAGCTCTATCACACACATCAAGCCTATTTCTATGGTGACAACCTCTGTTTACAGTTAAACGCTCACAATTATTATTGACTTATTAATCTATATTTGACTTTATTTTGCACTGAGATTATGAAATGAAATAAGAAACTGAAAATTGTCTTGTGACAAGACAATTTGTCATTCCAGTTACTGGCCTTCCTTCAAACCTTTGAACAGCTGATTACCTCTGATTAGAAAGTAAGAAATTCTTCTAAAAATGGTTTTTGAATCAGCTGTCAAAGGTATTAAAAACAGCGAGGGCATATTTCTTAACGGCAAAAATATGTTTTCAGACTTGACACTTCCAATTTAAGCTTTGATATCTCTGACCTTTTATTTTTTTTATTTTTTGCTATGACGAATTTGATAAGATACCTCTACTGCTAGCACACAATGCAAAATTTTCCCATATGAGAAAAATGAGAGATCTTCAAAGATTCAGACATGTAACCTTTAAAACTGGTTAGGGATATTTTAATTTGCAGTTGAATTCTTTTACTTACCCTTTTCCTTCGGGGAGGTTGGGTAGGTAAGAAAAGTAAAGAAATGTAATAACTTTTTCCCAGTATTTACAGTTTCACAGGATTCGAAAAAAAAAAAAAAAACACTCAATTCTCAGTAAATATTTAAAAATGATCTTCAGAGATCTTCTGACATTTTAACTTTTCATTGTTGCATTTTTTTTTCATTTTTGTGCACATATTAAGATGCAAATGTTTATATAAAAACACACCTAAAACCCTGAAATATTATATTTAGAATATAGTAGCAGTAGTAATTTTTGAAATACTGTTTGTCTATTCTAAAATATATCTTCAGTACAAAATACACTCAAATTAATTTTAACCACTTAAGGACCAAGCCTCTTTTTGAGATTTGTTGTTTACAAGTAAAAAAAAGTTTTTTGCTAGAAAATTACTTAGAAAAAAAAGTATAATGTTTGGCAGTTCTAACACCCTAGAGAATAAATTGCGGTCGTTGCAACAATACTTTCTGTCACACCGTATTTGCGCAACTGTCTTACAAGCGCACTTTTTTGGAAAAAAACTTTTTTGAATTAAAAAATAAGACAACAGTAAAGTTAGCCCAATGTTTTTTATATTGTGAAACATTATGTTAAGCCGAGTAAATTTATACCCAACATGTCATGCTTCAAAATTGCACCCACTTGTGGAATGGCGACAAACTTTTACCCTTAAAAATCTCCATAGGCGATGTTTAAAAAATTCTACAGGTTGCATGTTTTGAGTTACAGAGGAGGTCTAGGGCTAAAATTATTACTCTCACTCTACCGATTGCCGCGATACCTCACATGTGTGGTTTGAACACTGTTTTCATATGCAGGCGCTACTCATCGCTTCTGCACGTGAGCTCGGCGGGACGTGGCGCGTTTACATTTTTTTTTTCTTATTTATTTTTCCTTTTTAATTTTTATTTTTACACTGTTCTTTTAAAAAAAAATTCTGTCGCTTTTATTCCTATTCCTTTATCCTGTTAAATATGATATCTGAGGTCAAAAATACCCCATGTGGAGGAGGAGCCAGGAGCGCAGTCGGGGAACCTCAGAAAAGGAGGACCGGGGCCGCTCTTTGCAAAACCCTTGCACAGTGGAGGTAAGTATAACATGTTTGTTGTTTGTGTTTTGTTTTTAAAAAAAAAAAAAATCACTTTAAGGAGATTTTATATTTTGTCCTGGGGATCATTGTCACTGTGACAGAATGTTATAAGAAATTAACTATTGTTAAAGAAACTGGAGGTGAGAGAAACTATAAAATAAGAAAATATGATATGATAATAAGGGATAAGAAATTAAAATTTGTCGCTGAAACAAGGGGTGAGGGTAATGGTATTTTTGTTTCTGTGATAGCTGTCTAAGAGAAGAATTCGGCTGCCTCTGCAGAGTCTCCCTTTTGTTTCCTGTTGTGTTTTCAAGACAAAACTCCTCACTGTGACAGACAGTAAAAAACAGTATGAACTTTAATATAACTTACATTGCTACAAACCCATACTTGATTACTATTCCTAAAGATACTTTCTTCTTCCTGATTGGGAGGGTCTTATTCATTACCTGCTATATTGATTACCTGCTATAATCGCATGATCAGTCCCAGGTTTGTATGACTGGTAAAATTGCTGGGTACATAAGTGAGCCAATCACATAAGAACATATATATATATATGTATAAATAATATTTTTTATGAGAATTTCCATGAACAATAGAAATAGCTGGCTAATATAGCATAGGGGATATCAAGAAAAAAAAATGGGGTGCCTGTGCAGCAGTAATCATGAAGCTCTGCAGCAGGTCTACTATCTCAGCCTCCCTCTCAGTAACACACCAGGGTATACAGCATGAGTGGCAACCAAATATGTCACCAATACATGCCAGCAGGTAAAACTGGGTAAAAATTATGCATTCATTTTTTTTTTTTTGCTGGGAGCCTGTAAAGCATTGCACCCACATATTATTTTAGATTGTAACAGTAGGTGGGGGAGAAGATTCCCTGCTCGCTGTCAAAACGGGGGATTGGGGGGATGCGGGGGCAAGTGTATCTTTAAAATGTTACATGTTACACCCTAGATATGGATGTACAATGTTACAAAAGGTGAACTTATCCTTTAATTGAAGTGGTGAATAAAGCTAACACTTTTTGTCATGTACCTTGGAGGTGAGCCTGATGTGCAGAGGGAGACCTCTCGTACGGCTCTGGTTCCGGGATCACTGGAGTGGGAACAGTGACCCTCGGAGCACAGTGGGGTATGAGAGCCTGCGGGGTTTGCTTGGCTGAAGATGATGTCCGCTTGGCAGAGGCAGGAACAGGCTTGATTGGTGTGGATGCATGAACACTGGGAAGCAGAAGGCAGGTGTACACAGATGCAGGACTGTAGGCAGATGCGCACAGATGCAGGACTGTAGACAGATGCGCACAGATGCAGGAGAGTAGGCAGATGCACACAGATGCAGGACTGTAGGCAGGTGCGCACAAGTGCAGGACAGCAGGCGGAAGCAGGGTCAGACAAGCCAGGTCACAACAGTGGATCAATCAGACAGAGGCAGAGAATGGTCAAAGTTCAAGCAGGATCGACAACAGGGGATCAGGTAAGCAGGAACAGAGAGCAGGTCAAAAACAAGCCAAGGGGTCAGGACTGGAGACAGCAGCGAGGTCAGAAAAAACGGGAAAACACTGGAGCAGATTCGGGTTCAGGATCGGGTTACAGGATGAGCTGCAGATCAGACAGCAAGGATGCATTCTGAAGAGGCCCATTTTAAAGATCACTGGAGTCAAAGCTGCGTTACTGTGCGCACGATCTCCATGATCTGTGCGCATTGGCGCACGTCTATTCACCACTGAATGCCTGTGGACTGGAACACATCCCGATGGACCCGTGCACCCGTCGCCAGTTGCAGCGCCATGCGCAGTACGTCCATGACACTTTTGCTGCACTGCTCAGTCTAGACATTCAAAAAGCATTTGACAGACTTGGGTGACCTTAAAGGTTTTCAACTCTGCAAAGCCTAGGTTTTAAGGGCCTTTTTTTCTGAGCAATACAAATATTATACTCTGTCCCCTTGCCTAAAGTCAAGCTTCCTAATGCTATACTATACACTTTTTCTATGTATAACCATTTGCCTACCTTCAGCGTCTTACACACTTCCATAAAACCTCCTCCTCTGTACACTGGGTGTCTCCTGTTTGTCCTGCAGTTTCTTAATGCCCCCTGCCCCCTCCCCCCCCTTGCACAGCCCATGAGACCTGGTATCTGTAGAAAGATCCTGACTGAATGATTGGGAGCCAGTCAGAAGCCTTCCTCATTGAATGATCACTCTGACAGCCAATCACAATGAGCATTCAGTGTAACATGTGTAAGCCAAAACAAAAGTAATACACTGGCTGTCTTATCTCCCAAATTCCCTGTCAGACAGATCTGTGAGTGAGAGAGCTGCAGCTGACAGAGGAATGTTTATTGTGTGCACAGGGAATTAGTTACCTCTTAAAGTGTTACTGTCAGTAACTTGGTAGGAGGCCGAGATGCTGGGAGGGCTCCCCTTGCGGCCTGAGTGCAGCACACCACTGAAGGTGGAACAGCAGGTGTGATGCCCACAGAAGCACAGGTGCCGGGTTGCTGGAGACAGGCATGCTTGAAAGGTCCAGAAGACAGAGTCCAGTGGAATAACTGAATAGTGGATCCGGGAGCCAGGCCAGGGGTCATTCACAGAGAGACAGTCCAGGATCAGAATGACCTACAATCAGCTGCATCTTAGTACAGGGAGCAGGATAAGCAGAGTCCAATCGCCAGGCTGGGGTCAGATCCTGGGAGCAGGCAGGAGGAAGTCAGGTGCAAGCCAAAGGGTCAAGCCAGAGGATCAGGAGGAGCAGGTCAAAACAACAGGGGTAGCTGAAGACTAGGGATGAGCCAAAACCCCCCCCGGTTCGGTTCGCACCAGAACCTGCGAACAGACTCGGGACTCGAACATTCTAATCCAAAAGTGCTAATTTTAAAGGCTAATTTGCATGATATTGTCCTAAAAAGGGTTTGGGGACCCGGGTCCTGCCTCAGGGGACATATATCAATGCAAAAAAAGTTTTAAAAATGGCCGTTTTTTCGGGAGCAGTGATTTTAATGATGCTTAAAGTAAAAAAAAAAGTTAAATATTCCTTTAAATATCGTACCTGGGGGGGTTGTCTATAGTATGCCTGTAAAGTGTTTCCCATGCTTAGAACAGTCCCTGCACAAAATGACATTTTTAAAGGAATAAAAGTCATTTAAAACGGCTTGCGGCTTTAATGTAATGTCGGGTCCTGGCAATATGGATGCAAATCAGTGAGACAAACGGCATGGGTACCCCCAAGTCCATTACCAGGCCCTTTGGGTCTTGTATGGATATTAAGGGGAACCCCGCACCCAAATTAAAAAAAGGAAAGGTGTGGGGCCACCAGGCCCTATATACTCTGAACAGCAGTATACAGGCGGTGCAAACAAGACAGGGACTGTAGGTTTGTTGTTAAGTAGAATCTGTTGGTAATTTTGAACTGGTACATTTTTAACGTGTTTAGCTGCAGCCAAAAAATCTATTTTAAGCTTTTTGGAAAACATAAGGAAGGGTAATCACCCCTGTGAGATTTGTTTTGCTGTCTATGCTCCTCTTCAGAAGATTTCACCTCATTTTTTGTCCCAATGACAAATGTTTTTTGAAAATTTGGGGTTTTAGTGAAACAAGGATTGGTGATAAAGCATCAGTGGAAAGGAGAAACGTTTTTCCCATATTAACTCTTACAGGAGAGAATTTCCCTTCCTAGGGGTAGATTTCATCTCACTTCCTGTTGTCTCCTTCCGTTTGCAAGTAGGAGTCGTTTGTAAGTTGGATGTTTGAAAGTAGGGGCCTGCCCTATATACTCTGCAGAGATTGGGGCCTTAGGTGTTGGTGTTGTCACAACACTGTAAGCCCTCACAGGGCCCTGCTGTGAAATATTAGATCAAGAATTGTAATTACCTGCCCCTGTTGAACAGGGCCAGAAAAATTGGGCCTTTGGTGGTGGTGCTGCTGGTGCCACAACACTGTAAGTCCTCACAGTTACTCTTGGTGGGCGCAGAAACAGGCCCTGCTGTGAAATATTAGATCAAGAATTGTAATTACATGTCCCTGTTGAACAGGGGCAGAAAAATTGGGCCTTAGGCATTGGTGCTGGTGCCACAACACTGCAACCCCTTACAGATACTCTAGTTGGAGAGCAGGAACTAGCCCTGCTGCAAAGAATTGCATCAAAAATTATAATTACACGCCCCTGTTAAACAGGGGCTGAAAAATTGGGCCTTAGGCACTGGTGGTGGCGCCCAGAACCAAAAATGTTCTTACAAGCTATCAGCATGATAATTGAGGAGGAAGAGGATAATTACTCAGCATAACAGGATAGTCACTCAGTATCAGCATAGGCAGTCTTTGAAGAGATCTGACATTTCAAAAAAAATTATTCGGTTACATCAGGTGCTTGGTAGCTGGTGGTGATCCAAGACTGATTCATTTTTATGAAGGTCAGTCGATCGACCGAGTCGGTGGACAGACACACTCTGTGATCGGTTACAAAGCCTCCAGCAGCACTGAATGTGCCTTCCGAAAGAACACTGGATGCAGGACAAGCCAGTAGCTCAATTGCATACTGTGCAAGCTCTGGCCAGTGATCCAACTTCAAGACCCAGTAACCCAGAGGATTTTCGGTGGGAAAGGTGTCCAAGTCAGATCTTGCCCCTAGGTATTCCTGCACCATGTAAAACAGACGCTGGCAATGGTTGTTGGAACCGATCATACCTTGGGGCTGCGGACTAAAAAATGAAAATAAAAACTCATCGGTCAGACGGCCACCTTCTCCACCGCTCCTTCTTTGACTGACCGAAGCCTTAGCAACATGTTGTCCATGAACAGGAGTTTGTAACCTCCCAGTCTCTGGGAACGCATTGCACAGACCTTTCTGCAAGGCCTCCCGAAGATGTTTCATCCTCTGCTCCCTCTGCGATGGCAAGATAAGGTCCGCAACCTTACCCTTGTAATGTGGATCAAGGAGAGTTGCCAGCCAGTATTGATCCCTCTCCTTGATACCACGAATACGAGGATCCTTCCGCAGGCTTTGCAGGATCAGGGAGGCCATGCAGCGTAGGTTTGCTGAGGCATTCGGTCCGGAGTCCTCTTAGTCACTAAGGACGACATGATCCGCAGCCACCTCCTCCCAGCCACGTACAAGTCCATGGGTTTCTTGGGACTGTAAATGATCCCTTAAAGACTGCTGCTGATGCTGAGTGCCAGGCTCCACCTCCATGCTGACACAATCCTCCTCCTCCTCGTCCTCTTCCTGTGTGATCGGCAGGAACACTGTCTGGATAAAGGGGGCCTTGAGAGCTAAGGAAGTCCTCCTCTTCCTCCCTCTGTTCTGCCTCAAGTGCCCTGTCCATTATTCCATGCAGCGTGTGTTCCAACAGGTGGACAAGGGGGACAGTGTCACTGATGCATGCACTGTCACTGCTCACCATCCTCGTGGCCTCCTCAAGTGGTGACAGGACAGTGCATGCATCCCTGATCATGGCCCACTGGCGTGGGGGAAAAAAAACAAGCTCCCCGGACCTTGTCCTGGTGCCATGGTTGCACAGGCACTCATTGATGGCCCTCTGCTGCGTGAGCAGCCACTGCAGCATGGCCAACGTTGAGTACCACCTGGTGGGCATGTCACAGATTAGGCGGTTCTTGGGCAGGTTAAATTCCCTTTGGAGGTCTGCCAGCCGAGCACTGGCATTATATGACCAGCGGAAATGCACACAGACTTTCCTGGCCTGCCTCAGGACATGTAAGCCCGGGTACCTGCCCAAGAACCGCTGAACCACAAAGTTAAGGACATGAGCCAAACAGGGCACATGGGTCATTTGTCCCTGTCGGAGGGCGGAGAGGAGGTTGGTGCCATTGTCGCAAACCACCATTCCTGCCTTAAATTGGTGTGGTGTCAACCACCTCTGAACCTGCACCTGCATAGCTGACAGAACCTCTGCCCCAGTGTGGCTCCTGTCCCCCAAGCACACCAGCTCAAGCACCGCATGGCATCTTTTGGACCGCCTACGGAGCACCACTGGTTCTGAGGACAAAGCACAGGAAGAGGCCATGGAGGAAGAAGAGGAGTGAGTGGAGGAGAGAAGTGTGTCAGAATCACCAGTAGTGGCATTTTGGAGGTGTGGTGGCAGAACAACCTTCAACACTACTTCTTGGGTGGATTAAGCTTCTGGGCAAATCTTCCTTGGGTACAGCGAAGCATCGAATAACAGTATTCAGTCACCATCACCAGCCACACAGCCTACTCACCAGATGGAAATGACTCCCATGACAGGAGTCAAACACACTTTGGGGACAACCAACAGGGCTTCTGCCGGTCACGGCTAGGTGCAGATGCTGGAACTCAGGTGTTGGAACTCAGGTGTCTTGATTAGTGCTAAGGCTACTTGGATGCATACGACCAGACTTCCCAAGGTGGGTCACAGAGACCGTAGATGTTTAAGAATGTGGAAAAATGAATAAAAAGCTCCCATGGTGAAGTAAGCCGAAATATTTAATAGACTAAAAACGGCTTAAAACCATATTCCTCACATAAGGGTTCATGCGGGCAAACAAACATACAAAAAAGCAGGAAAACCAGATACGAGCGGAAGTGGCGTGTCACGTTCGTTTATGTCCGATCGGTTTCGTCAGTGCGTTCTGACGTCATCAGACCCTGATGATGTCAGAACGCACTGACGAAACCATTATTAGCCTATTAAATATTTTGGCTTACTTCACCATGGGAGCTTTTAATTCATTTTCCACATTCTTAAACATCTACGGTCTACTGACTCGACCTGCCTACTCTATCTAACTTAAATCAAATGACACTGTCTGTCTCTCTCTCTCCATCTCTGAACGCTGGAACATACTACAAAGGCCGCCATGCAGGTGGCCTTATGTAGTGTGGGGCGTGTACTAAATCCCCTGAGCCATAAGGAGGCTTTGGCCAATTTTGGATCTCTGTTCATACGGCACTGTGATTGGCCAAGCATGCGGGTCATAGTGAATGCTTGACCAATCATCAGCCAGCAATGCACTGCAACGCTGCAGTGAATTATGGGCCGTGACGCGCCACTCGAATTTAGCGCGAACGACCCATATCGTTCGTAATTCTGCGAACGACCGAACACACGATGTTCGAGTCGAACATGGGTTTGACTCGAACACGAAGCTTATCCCTACTGAAGACAAACCAGCAATTGCAGACACTAGCAGACTTCCTTATATAGGCCCATGTGACCTGCTGGTAGAGATACTGGGTCCTAGAGCCCTTCTTCTGCTGTTGATTCCCTGACAGTGCCCCCCCATGACGGGCAGCCTCCGGATGCCCATTTGGGCCATTTTCTCAGGGTATTTGGCCCCAAACTCTCGGAGGAATCTAGGGGCATGTATATTGGCCTCAGGTTCCTAGGAGCTCTCCTCAGGTGGATACCCTTTCCATTTAATTAAGAACTGAATTGTCCTACCTCTCCGTCGACAGTCAAGGATGGATTCCACTTCAAATTCAGTCTTGTCTCCTATCAGGACCGGAGGTGGGGGTACTTCTTCTCTCCCTGGAAAAGAACTATAAATGGCATGTTTAAGAAGTGCAACATGAATTACAGGGTGGATCTTATAAGATTCAGGTAAGGCAAGTTCGAAGGCTCATTTATTTATGAGGTTTGCAGATGAGAGCCACACTTTGTCCCCCACTTTAAAGGCAGGGTTTCCTCTTCTTTTCTTGTCATATTGACCTTATACCCTTCTTGGGCTTTCCGCATTGTGTCCTGGAGAATTTGATAATTGGTTTGAATGAAATTTATTCTGTCCTGAACTGCCGGAACTGAAGATTCGGGGATGATATTGGGTAGAAATGAGGGAAGGTAGCCATAATTCGCCCAGAAGGGCGACTTGTTGGTAGCAGCGTGCACAGAGTTATTGTATGCGAATTCCGCTCAGGGCAATAATGAAATCCAATCGTCCTGCAAAAAGGAACAAAAACATATTAAATACTGTTCTAGCGTTTGGTTAGTCCTTTCTGTTTGACCGTTGCTCTGGGGATGGTAGGCTGTGGAAAACATGTTTCAATTGACAGGTTCCTCCAGAACCTAGAGGTGAATTGAACACCTCTATCTGACACAATTTTGTCTGGTACACCATGCAATCTATTTATTTGATGAAAGTTTTTGCTGTGTCCATGGCGGAAGGTGTGCCCATCATTGGCAAGAAGTGTGCAATCTTGGATAGCCGGTCTACTACTACTACCAAGATGGTTGTGAATTCTTCTAAAGGGGGTAAATCCAGGATAAAGTCTAATGAAATGTTTTTCCAAGGCTGTTCCGGGACTGGTGGAGGTCTTAACAGGCCCCAGGATTTAGCATTGGACCCCTTATTCCACTGGCATGTTGTGCAAGAATTGACATACTCCTTACATTCTGATCTCAGAGTGGGCCACCATAAAGACCGTTGGACCAGTTCGGTCTTTTTTCGGACCCCAAAGTGGCTAGCCAATTGGTGGTCGTGAAAAGTTCTTAAAACCTGAAGCCTGGCTTGCTGTGGGACAAAAATCTTGTTTTGATGCCAAAGGAGCCCCTCCTGGCTTCTTAGAGAGGAGATTTCTGCCTCCGTGCACTGGGTGGATGCCTGCTCAATTGAAATCATTAAATCAGGCTGGATCAAGAGGAAATTTTGAGGGGACAGAATTGAACTGGGTGTGACCACTTCTGGGGTGTCAGGGAACATTCGGGACAAGGTGTCGGCTTTTCCATTCTTAGACCCTGGGTGGAAGGTGATGTGGAAGTTAAACCTAGAAAAGAATAGAGCCCATCGAGCCTGCCGGGGTCTCAGTCGCTTGGCCGTGCGGAGATATTCTAGGTTCTTATGGTCTGTAAAGATTAAGATAGGATGGACGGCACCCTCCAGGAGATATCTCCATTCCTCCAGAGCAGTCTTAATCGCCAAGAGCTCCCGATCCCCCACGTCGTAGTTCTTCTCTGGCTGACTCATCTTCCGTGAAGAGAAGGCCACAGGATGAAGTAGGGCTTTGGGCCCCTGACGTTGGGAAAGAACTGCCCCCATGGCTACTTTGGAGGCATCAACTTCCAGGACATAGGGTAAGGTAGGATCAGGATGCTGTAAGATAGGTGAGGAGGTAAAGAGGAGCTTCAGTTGATCGAAGGCAGTTTGTGCTGCTACAGACCACTGGAATCTGGTATGTTGGCGGGTTATCTGGGTGATAGACACTACAATGCTAGAGAAGTTCTTTATAAATCTCCTGTAGAAATTTGCGAAGCCGATGAACCTCTGAACACCCTTCTTATCAGATGGAGCCGGCCACTCAAGGATAGCCTTCACCTTTTGAGGATCCGCAGCTACCCCATTAGTGGTGATGATGAGTCCGAGGAATTGGATTGTCGTCTTCTCAAAGTCGCATTTCTCGGCTTTTGCATACAATCCACGTGTTCTGAGGATGCCCAGTACCTTTTTTTACATGCGTTCTGTGAAGCTCCAGAGTAGCTGAGAATATGAGAATATCGTCGAGGTAGACGATAACGAAGTGGTCTGTCATGAAGATCTTGCCAGTAACAGGCAGAGTAGACCCATCAGTGCACGATTGCGGGCGTCTATGCGCACGCGCACATGCACTCGTTAGTGTTTGGCGGGTTATTTAAACCTGTCTGGCACTTGCATCATTGCTGTTTGCTCTGCAGCTCTGTGTATGTGTTCCTTGAAAACCTGATATCTGCTCCTGTTTTGACCCGGCTTGCTTTGAGACTATTCCTGTTATCTGCCTGTACCTGATCCTTGGCCTGTTTGACGATCCCTCTGCCTGCTCCTTTTGTACCTCTGCTGCCAGCCTGCTTACCGACCCGGCCTGTCTGACGATCCTGGACTCCCATCCAGTCTGCTGAGCTTGTCTGCTGAGCCATCCAGGCTGTTCACCTGTCTGCTGATCATCCAGTCTGCTGGGCCTGTCTGCTAAACCATCCAGGCTGTTCACCTGTCTGCTGATCATCCAGTCTGCTGGGCCTGTCTGCTGAGCCATCCAGGCTGTTCACCTGTCTGCTGATCATCCAGTCTGCTGGGCCTGTCTGCTGAGCCATCCAGGCTGCTCACCTGTCTGCCTGATCCATCCAGTCTGCTGTCCTGTCTGCTGAGTTGTCCAGTCTGCAGTTCCTGTCTACTGATCCATCCCGTCAGCTGTGCCGGCCATCTGATCCTTCTGCTGTTGATCCTGCCAGGCACTCATACCACTCCGCACTCCTGCACCCCTGTCACCACTACCAGGGGCTCTCGAGTCGGAGGCGTAGGAGAGGCCATTCTCTGCAATTCGGGCTCACCCTTTAGGTACGTAACAGTAGCAAACAGCCATGTCTGAGCCCGAGCAGGGAACCTCTCCTATGCAGGAACTTTGCACTTAGCAGGCCTGACCCAGGCTGTCAAAAGCCTTCAGGAAGGATACACCCGGTTGGAGGAACGGGTCCAAGTACTGTCTTCTCCCACTGGAATTCAAGGAACCCCTCAAGCCTCTACCTCTTCTACAGGCACCGCATCCTCTCCTACAGTGGTGATGCTTCCGCCCGAACCACGTGTCCCCACACCCGAAAAATTTGCTGGGTAACGTAGCAAATTCAGGGCGTTTCGCAATTCCTGTGAACTGTACTTCGCCCTCCAGCCACGTACCTTCTCCTTGGAAGCCACCAAGGTGGGCTTTGTCGTCTCTTTACTTTCGGGTGAACCTCAAACCTGGGCCCATCGCCTCCTGGAACAGAAAGCCGATGTGTTAACCAACCTTACCACCTTCTTCAATACCATGGCTCAACTGTATGAAGACCCTCAGCTTTCTGCAACTGCCGAAGCCGCACTGCACGCCCTACAGCAAGGGCGCCGGGCGGCGGAAGATTATGTGACTGAATTTCGGTGGTGGAGCGCAGACACTGACTGGAATGACGCTGCGCTCCGTTACCAGTTTCGCATGGGACTGTCTGACCCCTTGAAGGACGAGCTAGCCCGAGTTGGTGTGCCCCAGACCCTAGACGCATTAATCAATCTTGCCATACAGATTAACCGTCGGCTGAGGGAATGTAGGTCGGAAAAAGCAACTGGATTTTCCCGACCAACCTGGATGCTACCTAGAGTGCCCAGTCACCTGCATCCGGCCCCTACCTCTCAGTCCACTTCTACAATAGACACTTCGGAACCCATGCAGTTGGGGGTGCTTCGCCCTTCTCTTACTATGGAAGAGCGCCAACGTCGCCGGGCAAATAATCTATGTTTCTACTGCGGGGAACCCGGTCACTATGTCAAGAATTGCCCTACTAAACTTCGTAAGTGTTTCCGAAAATCTCCTGAACATGTGCTTACTGGAATCCAGACCTCTTCTCATCTTGCCCTCTCTATCTCTTTGCAGCTTCCAGGAAAGACTCTGTCAGTGCCCGCCATTATTGATTCAGGAGCCTGCAGCTGCTTTATGGACTCATCTTTTGCAACAAGACATCAGATTCCTCTGCTTCCTAGGACCCAAAAACTGTCCATTCACCTGGCTGATGGGTCCACTATTAAATCTGGGCCGGTTATCCAAGAGACTTCCCCTTTGCCAGTCACCATTGCCGGTGCCCACCACGAACTGCTTCGTATGGACATTATCTCCTCACCTCTGTTTCCTGTAATTCTTGGAATGCCTTGGCTTCAAGCCCACAATCCTGGTGTCAACTGGGCCACAGAGGAGTTCACCTTTTCCTCTCCTTATTGCCAGCAATTCTGTGCCTCAAAGGACCCCCATGGGCCCTTTCCTTTGCTATGTCTGGACACTGAAGCTGAGCTATGCCAAACTGTCCCGAAAGCCTACCATGACTTCATTGACGTGTTCAGCTAGAAAGGAGCAGAAACTCTACCTCCCCATCGGGCTTATGATTGCCCTATCGAGCTCCTTCCAGGGGCCAAAATTCCCTTCGGAAGAATCTTCCCGTTAACCGAGTTAGAACAGGTGGCCCTTAAGGACTATATAGATGAAAACTTAAAGAAGGGTTTCATTCGTCCATCCACTTCCCCGGCAGGTGCGGGTATCTTTTTTGTAGAGAAGAAGGATCACACACTTCGGCCTTGCATAGACTACCGTGAGCTAAATAAAATTACCGTCAAGAACAGGTACCCCCTTCCCTTGGTCCCCGAGTTATTCCAGAGACTGGGAACAGCTACTATCTTTACTAAACTTGATCTTCGAGGAGCCTATAACTTGGTCCGCATCAGGGAAGGAGATGAGTGGAAAACAGTGTTCCGCACCCGTTTTGGGCACTTTGAGTACCTAGTAATGCCCTTCGGGTTATGTAACGCTCCTGCCACGTTCCAGTATTTTATTAACGATGTTTTCCGGGATTATTTAGATCTGTTTGTCATCGTCTACTTAGACGATACTCTAATCTTTTCTTCCTCCCTAGATGCTCATCGCAGACACGTCAGGTGTGTTTTGACACGACTTCGACAGCATGGTCTGTACGCGAAGTCAGAAAAATGTGAATTTGAACAAGAGAGTATACCATTCCTGGGATTAATCGTCTCCATAGAAGGTATCAAGATGGATCCGCAGAAGATCGCTGCAATACTTGACTGGCCAGTTCCTGTTGACAAAAAAGGAATCCAACGTTTCGTTGGATTCGCTAATTTCTACCGGAAATTCATTAAGGGGTTTTCTGCCATCATTGCCCCTATTACCCAATTAACCAAACTGGGGGTTCGCTTCCATTGGACCCCAGAAGCTCAAGTTGCCTTTGAATCTCTCAAAGAATTGTTTACATCTGCCTCCGTTCTAAAACACCCTGATTCCGCCCTGCCATTTGTACTTGAGGTAGATGCTTCTGAGATCGCTGTTGGAGCAGTACTCTCCCAACGCCAAGGAACCAAGGCACTGCTCCACCCGGTAGCCTTCTTCTCCCGCAAACTTTCGGCTGCCGAAAGGAATTACGATGTGGGGGATCGGGAACTGCTGGCAATCAAATCTGCACTTGAAGAATGGCGGTACTTACTTGAAGGAGCAACTCATCCAATCTTGATCTTCACTGATCATAAGAACTTAGAGTACTTGAGGTCGGCAAAAAGGTTGAAGCCACATCTCTTTTCATGTTACTTACCGGCCAGGCTCTAAGAATACAAAACCTGACGCCCTATCCAGAATGTTTCACAAATCCAAAGAAATGACTTCCCCCGATACCATTCTTTCTCCAGGGAATTTTCTTCTGCTGCAGGAAGATTTGCTCTCCCGGATCAAACAGGCTACTCTGGGGTGGACGCCCCCCACTAAATCGGAACTGCGAGCAAAAGACGGGTTGCTCTGGTACAGGGACAAGATTTTTGCACCTGAAAGCGTACGAGTCCCTATATTAGAACTCTGTCACGATCACGGACTAGCTGGACATTTTGGCATAACTAAAACAACCGATTTGGTACAACGTACCTTCTGGTGGCCTCAGGTAGGCAGAGACTGCAAGAAGTTTGTGGAATCCTGTGTCACTTGCATTAGGAACAAGAGCAGTAGAGCCAAGGCCTGGGGATTATTGAGACCACTGCCTGTTCCGGATAGACCCTGGAAGATGTTATCCATAGACTTCATTGTAGAGTTACCCCCAGCAGAGGACCATACCACCATCTTTGTGGTGGTAGACCGGTTGCTGCTTCTGAGACTTCACAGGTATTCATCAGAGAAATCATAAGACACCATGGAGTACCGGCCAACATTGTCTCAGATCAGGGGGTACAATTTACTTTCCGATTCTGGAGGTCCTTATGCAAAGCTTTGAAGATCGAGCTATCTTTCTCTTCCGCTTATCACCCCCAGACAAATGGGCAAACAGAGAGGACCAACCAAACCCTCGAACAATACCTCCGCTGCTTTTCTTCATTTACTCAAGATGATTGGATCTCTTTGCTTCCGCTGGCTGAATTCACCTACAACAATTCTACACACTCTGCTACAAAACAAACTCCATTTTTTGCCAATTATGGCTTCCATCCATCATTCCTGCCCAGCTCCATCCCAGAATGTCCTGTACCAGCAGTTCATGAAACAATTAATTTTTTTTCTCTCAACAATCAGCTCTTGCAAGAAACTATGGCCAGGACACAGGAACACAATAAAGAAATTTTTGATAAAAAGAAACGTGGAGAACTGTTACTGGCACCCAGTAATCTAGTTTGGTTGTCTACACTGAACCTGAAGATGGCATGCCCTTCGAAAAAACTGGGTCCTAAATTCATAGGCCCATTTCCTGTGAAGAGGAAAATCAATGAAGTGGCTTACGAGTTGGAACTTCCTGAGTCACTTAAAATTCATCCTGTTTTCCACGTAACACTATAAAAACCCTCTGTTGCTAATCCCTTTCCTGGTCGAAGCTCTGACCCTCCTGATCCTGTATTAGTAGATGGGGAAGAAGAGTTCGAAGTAGAAGCAATAGTGGATTGCAGGAGGAGAAACAATCAAACTCAATTCCTGATCAATGGAAGGGCTATGGGCCCGAGGAGAATTCATGGGAACCTGAAGAAAACATCCACGCTGAGAGTCTGGTTCAATCCTTCAAAAGGTCCCATCCTGAAAAATTGGCTCGGATGGGCATCCGGAGGCTGCCCCTTGGGGGGGCAATGTCATGAAGATCCTGCCAGTAACAGGCAGAGTAGACCCATCAGTGCACGATTGCGGGCGTCTATGCGCACGCGCACATGCACTCGTTAGTGTTTGGCGGGTTATTTAAACCTGTCTGGCACTTGCATCATTACTGTTTGCTCTGCAGCTCTGTGTATGTGTTCCCTGAAAACCTGATATCTGCTCCTGTTTTGACCCGGCTTGCTTTGAGACTATTCCTGTTATCTGCCTGTACCTGATCCTTGGCCTGTTTGACGATCCCTCTGCCTGCTCCTTTTGTACCTCTGCTGCCAGCCTGCTTACTGACCCGGCCTGTCTGACGATCCTGGACTCCCATCCAGTCTGCTGAGCCTGTTTGCTGAGCCATCCAGGCTGTTCACCTGTCTGCTGATCATCCAGTCTGCTGGGCCTGTCTGCTAAGCCATCCGGGCTGTTCACCTGTCTGCTGATCATCCAGTCTGCTGGGCCTGTCTGCTGAGCCATCCAGGCTGTTCACCTGTCTGCTGATCATCCAGTCTGCTGGGCCTGTCTGCTGAGCCATCCAGGCTGCTCACCTGTCTGCCTGATCCATCCAGTCTGCTGTCCTGTCTGCTGAGTTGTCCAGTCTGCAGTTCCTGTCTACTGATCCATCCCGTCAGCTGTGCCGGCCATCTGATCCTTCTGCTGTTGATCCTGCCAGGCACTCATACCACTCCGCACTCCTGCACCCCTTCACCACTACCAGAGGCTCTCGAGTCAGAAGCGTAGGAGAGGCCATCCTCTGCAATTCGGGCTCACCCTTTAGGTACGTAACATGGTCTAAGTACTGCCGAAAAATATAATTTATGAAATGTTGGAATGTGGCTGGGGCGTTGCATAGTCCAAACGGCATTACTAAGTATTCAAAGTGCCCGAATCTTGTTCTGAATGCTGTTTTCCACTCATCCCCCTCTTGGATATGGACAAGATTGTAAGCTCCACGTAGGTCTAATTTGGTGAAAATGTGGGCTCTACGAAACCTCTGGAAGAGTTGGGGGATGAGGGGGAGCGGATAGTTATTTTTTAGAGTAATTTTGTCCCTGTAGTCCAACACATGGCCTCAAGGTTTTATCTTTTTTCTCAACAAAGAAAATTCCGGCACCGGTGGCAGAGGAGGAAGGGTGGATAAATCCCCTTTTCAGGGTTTTAATCAACATAATGCCTCAAAGTTTCAAGTTCAGTCTCGGAAATGGGAAAAATATGGCCAAAAGGAATCTCAGCCCCCGGTAGCTAGTCAATAGGGCAATCATAGGGACGGTGTGGGGGTAGATTATCTGCCTTCTTCTTGTCAAAAACATCTTGGAATTCATGGTAGGCCGTTGGTATATTGGAATCCACACTGGGTGTGGGTAGGACAGACAGACAACTAGAAAAGTCCTTGGATTCAGGTGCAAGACAATGCTGCTGGCAGTAGGAAGAAGTGAAGAGAACTTCCCTCTTGGACCAGTCAATCTGAGGATTGTGCGCCTGTAGCCATGGAATTCCCAGGATCACAGGGAATATAGGGGAGGTCAAGACATTGAAACGTAGAAATTCCTGTTGGCTAGAATTGATGGAGGTAAAGATAGGTGCCGTTTCTTGGGTGACATGCCCGGAACTAGGCATTAAGCCATCGGCCAGATGGACGGTCAGTCTTTGCCTTTTGTGGTGAAGAGGGATAGTGAGTCTCTTTGCCAAGGTCAGATCCAAGAAACAGCTGCACGCCCCGGAATCCACTATTGCTTGGAGATTAACTTCCTCTCCTGCCACCAGTAACATGACAGGAAGACTGATATGGGTTGGAGAAGACCTGGATACCTGAAAATTGACCGGAGTGCGGGGAACTGATTTCCTGGGTCTTACAGGGCAAAAGGTTATGTAATGTCCTATTCCCCCACAGTTGAAGCCGAAGGTTCACCTGTCGGCGATTAAGTCAATGTTGGATGGGCCACGCCAAGCTGCATGGGGTTGGATGTAGGCGGGACTTCGGGCTACCGAAGGGTTTGGATACGTTCAGACCGGCGTTCCCGTAAGTGTCTATCGATTTGAATGGTCAGTAGGATGAGACCTTCTAGTGTTGAGGGAGTCTCAATTCTGGACAGTTCATCCTTGAGGGATTCGGACAGCCCCAGCCGATACTGATAACTTAACGTTGCCTCGTTCCAACCTGAGTCTGAGGACCAGGTACGGAATTCCACCGTGTAATCTTCCGCAGGGCGCTGACCCTGCCGTAGGGTATGCAGAGCAGCTTCAGCAGTGGCCACCCGCAGGGGGTCATCATATAATTGGGCCATGGTTTCGAAGAACTGGTCCACAGAGTTGATGAGAGGACTCTCCTGCTCCAATAAGCCATGAGCCCATACTTGGGGTTCATCAATCAACAAAGAAATAATGAATCCCACTTTCAATGTTTCAGTGGAAAAAGTCCATGGTTGCAGTGCCAAGTATAGGCAGCAGGCGTTCTTAAAGGATCTGAATTTATTTCGATCACCGGAGAAGCGCTCTGGTGTTTGGTACTCGTGGTTCCGGAGGGGGCATCACCACAGTAGGAGTAACTACCAGAGGATTGGCGGAAGACGGCCCTTGATCTATGGTGGTAGGTGTCGCAGACAGGGGCTGAAGGCGGTCCTCTAACTGAGAGTACCCTTCCTCGAGTTTTTGGATGACCTGAGTGAGGGCCGTGATCTGTATACTTGCGGCTTCCAGCTGGGAGACACCTCCGTCGGCCTCTGACATGCTGGTTTGTACTGCCAGTAACTTGGTAGGAGGCCGAGATGCTGGGAGGGCTCCCCTTGCTGCCGAGTGCAGCACACCACTGAAGGTGGAACAGCAGTGGTGGTGCACACAGAAGCACGGGTGCCGGGTTGCTGGAGACAGGCGTGCTTGAAAGGTCCAGGAGACAGAGTCCAGTGGAATAACTGAATAGCGAAGCCGGGAGCCAGGCCAGTGGTCATTCACAGAGAGACAGTCCAGAATGACCAGAATGACCTAAGATCAGAATGACCTAAGATCAGCTGCGTCTTAGTACAAGTAGCAGGATAAGCAGAGTCCAATAGCCAGGCTGGGGTCAGATGCTGGGAGCAGGCAGGAGGAAGTTAGGTGCAGGATCAGGAAGAGCAGGTCAAAACAGGGGTAGCTGAAGACAAACCAGCAATTGCAGACACTAGCAGACTTCCTTATATAAGCCCATGTGACCTGCTGGTAGAGATACTGGGTCCCAGAGACCTTCTCCTGCTGTTGATTCCCTGACAGATACTAAACCCATACAGTAAAATCAGTCTGTATATGCAGTAAAGCATGCTTGCTATACTCACTGTGGAACCTAAGGGGTTAATCCTTTGCATTGTGTAAAAAAGCTGTTTAATCCTGTCTTCTCTGATCCTCCCCACTGTCCACTGTCCCCAGTACATTTTCTAATAATACAGAGCTGGGGGACAGGCTGCACATGCTCAGTTTGGTGTGTATTGCTTTTTTTTTTTTCCTTGGGAAGTCGCATGTGATCAGCACAGAGTCAATCAGCACTGTCCAGATAGGATAGTCAGTGCAGAATGAAAAGTTACTGAACAAACTTGAAGAAATTTTTTTTTTCAGATTTTTACTCTTTTTCACCTTAAAATGCAAATAAATTAAATAATTCTCAGAGGACTTTAGGGTCACAAGAAAGCCCAGTTTGTCCCCCCATAAACAATATACAGTATGTATCAGTGCTTTATAATAAGTAATTACAAAGTTATAGACTCATGAACAGACACGACAGACATGTGAAAATATGGTCGGGTCCATAGGAGGTAAACAGGTGTGAGAGTCAAAGTGGTTAATGGCAAGAGTGTCTGTTATCCCACTTATTGTTTATACTATGCCTAGAAACCCTTGCAATATGTTTTAACATAAATATACATGGGATTACAGTATGACATAAGCAATAAATGTTACTTCCTTTTGTAGAAGATATATCGCTGACACTAACAGATCCTCATATCACTCTCCCCAATTTACATAATCTCCTATATGAAATTAGCAAAATGTCAGGGTATAAAATTAACTCTAGGAAAGTGGAAGCCTTACCTATCCACATCCCCTTCAAAACATTTTCATCTTTACAAGCCACTTACCCTTACCATTGGTGTCACAATTCCATTAAATACCTGGGTACCCATATTACCATTAGGTGAACTACCTCCCTTTATTTTAGGAGATTTTTAAAGACTATTGAAGCAAAGGGACACCTACAATCTATCTTTCTTATCTTTCATAGAACAAACGAACATCTGGGGCGCTCACGGCAAGTTTGCTTGCTGCGGAGTGCGCCATAATGCAATGCCAGATCGCAGGGCATTGATGGCTACTGATTGGCCAAGGCATGCACCTGACCTGTATGCTTTGGCCAATCACAGCGCAATGTGCTGTTAGAGCCATGATTAGCCAAAGGCAGGGTACCTAGTCCACACCCCACATTATTATATAAGGCTGCTGCTTACACGGTGGCCGTATATAGTGAATGAATAGAGATTAGGCAGGTAGTGTAGTGTGCAGTCAGTCAGTGTAGTGTATATATAATACAGTTCGGAGTATATAGTGCAGTTAGTGTAGTATATATAATACAGTTCAGAGTATATAGTGCAGTCCGTGTAGTATATATAATACAGTGGAGAATATATTGTGCCATCAGTGTAGTGTATATATAATACATTGCAGAGTATATAGTGCAGTCATTGTAGTATATATAATACAGTGCAGGGTATATAGTGCAGTGCAGAGTATATATTACAGTGAAGTGGTTAAGGGGAATCCTATGACAGAATTAAGAAAGAAAATGGCGTGGGGTCCCCCCAAAATCCACACCAGGCCCTTTGGGTCTGGCATAGATTTTTTGGGGAACTTCACGGCAAAATTTAAAAAAAAATGTTGTGGGGTCCCCCCAAAATCTATACCAGACCTTTATCTGAGCATGTAGCCTGGCAGGCCAGGAAAGGGAGGAGACGAGCAAGTGCCACCCCTCCTGAACCACACCAGGCTGCTTTCTCTCAACATGGGGAGGGTGCTTTGGGATGCCCTCCAAAGCACCTTGTCGTTGATGGGGACAAGGACCTCTTCCCGACAACCCTGGCCGGTGGTTGTCAAAGTCTGCTGGTGGGGGGGCTTATTGGAATCTGGAAGCCCTCTTTAATAAGGGGGCCCCCAGATCCTGCCCCCCCCATGTGAATGGGTGTCGGGTACCCATTCACAAAAGAAGGTGTCAAAGTAAAAACCACAACGGACAGTTTTTGACAATTCCTTTATTAAAAAAAAAAAAAAAAAAAAAAGGTGTCCTACAATGTCCATCCATCTTCAATCACGCTGCCTGATGGACCCGAAAAATAGAAAAAAAATAAAGCTCCACCTCCATGAGAGGCCTCCCGACGTCTGCTGTCTTTTCGCTTTGACAGCAGTTATATAGGCAAGGGCAGGGCCATCCGGTGATGTAACCGAGTGACCCCGCCCCTTCTAAGGTCATGTGATGTCAGCTGGGGGTGGAGTCATCCAGTTAATACTGTGTCAGAAGAAGCCTTCATTCTGGTCCGGTCGTTTTTCACGCATTCCCGGCAGAACGGCGTTCCGGCGCATGTGCGTTTGCGGCCCGGCGCTACGGCGCTCGCACACGCGCACTGGTGCACACCCAACGTGATTCCCTGGGCAGCCTATAAAAGGTGCTCAGAGAATCAAACAAGTTGCTGGTTTGTCTCAGCTTCCTGTATTATCTGAACCTGTATCCTGTATCTCTGCCTGACTACCCGTTGTGACCCGGATTTGCCTTTGGACTTCTATTGCCTCTCTCCTGGACCTGACCTCAGCCTGTTTATCGGATTCCCACCAATCTCCTGTGTTTGACCCTCGGCCTGTTACCTGGACTGTCTGCTGTCTCCTAGCCTGACTTCCTGCTTGTACCTGGACTCTCTTTATCTTGTCATCCTACCTTGCAGATCCTGCAGTGCCATAGCACCATCCCGGTGTTTGAACCCCTGCCTAGCTCTGGACTTTCTGCCTGTTGTCTCTGGCTGCACCCGCCTACCAGTACCTGCACAGCGGCTCTTCTCTGTCAAGACCCACAAGCAAGTCTCCTACGGTCCATTGGGGAGCCTGTGCCTCTTCGTGCCGTTCTCTCCCTGTCCCAACTCCAGGGGGCGGACTGCGCTTAGTCGCAAAGGCGAAACCGCTCTCGGCATCTCGGCCTCGGTGAGTACGATTAGTGACATACTGTCTCTTGTGGTTTTTACTTTTTGACACTTTTTGGGTGAATGGGTAGGGGTACAATGTACCCGCTACCCATTCACATGGGGGGGCGGGATCTGGGGTCCCCCTTGTTAACGGGGGTCTCCAGATTCCGATAAGACTCCCACCCGCAGACCCCGACAACCAATGGCCAGGGTTGTCGGGATGAGGCCCTTTTCCCCATCAACATGGGGACAAGGTGCTTTGCACCCCACCCATGTTGAGGGCATATGGCCTGGTATGGTTCAGGAGGGGGAGGGGGCGCATGCTCGTCCCCCCTATCCTGACCTCCAGGCTGCATGCTTGGATAAGGGTCTGGTATGGATTTTGGGGGGGACCCATGCCAATTTTTAAAAAAAAATTGGGCGTGGAGTTCCCCTTAAAATTCATACCAGACCTTAAGGACCTGGTATGGACTGGGGGGGGGACCCCGCACTGTTTTTTTTATTGATTTTTCATCTATATTGTCAGGAGCCGGCAATACATTACAGCCGCGAGCAAGTTTGAATTACATTTTTTCCTTTAGAAATGTCATTATTGCTGCAGCACTGTTCTACACATCGCACAGATGTGCCAGTTTACAGGCAGACTAAGGGGACCCCCCCCCCCCCCCCCCGGCACGATATTTAAAGGAATATTTCATTTTTTATTGTTTCACTTTAAGTATTATTAAAATCACTGCTCCTGAAAAAATGATTGTTTTCAAAACTTTTTTTTTTTTGCATTGATACATGTCCCCTAGGGCAGTACCCGGGTCCCTATACACTGTTTATGGCAATAACATGCATATAAGCCTTTAAAATTAGGACTTTTTTTCATGTTCGTGCCCCATAGACTTTAATAGGGTTTGAATGTTCGCTAGAAATTTTTGCCTGTTCGAGGTGTTCTGGTGCGAACCAAACCAGGGGATGTTCCACCCATCCCTACACTACACTATACTCAGACTATACTGACACACTACAACATACTCACACTACACTGACACACTACACCAGTGATGGAGAACCTTGGCACCCCAGATGTTTTGGAACTACAGTTCCCATAATACTCATGCACTCTGCAGTGTAGATGAGCATCATGGGAAATGTAGTTCCAAAACATCTGGGGTGCCAAGGTTTGCCATCACTGCACTACACTATACTCACACTATACTAACACTACATTAAAACTCTACACTCAGAGTCACAATAAGTGAACACAGTAACTTGCTAGTAGCACACTGAGCCCTGGGCCCTAGAATGCATTGTGCAACACGCAGTGTTCTGTGGGGTGCTCGGGGGGCGAACATCCCACTGAGCACCCCGCAAATTGTTCACTAAAAGGGCAAACAGGTGATGTTCAGGCCAGACTTTTGCTCGGCCCAAACCATTCGCTCAACTCCACATCCAATCACTATCCAAAGCTTGCTGCCTCAACCACAATATATCCAAAATATGCCCCTTCCTAACCAATGACACTACCAAGCTTCTAATTCACTCCGTGGTTATCTCTTACCTTGACTACTGCAACTCCCTCCTCATTTGATTACCTTTACATAGGCTATGTCCATTCAGTTCATCATGAATGCTGCCGCCAGACTTATCCACCTCATCAAGCATTCAGTGTCTGCTACTGCTCTCTGCCAATCACTACACTCACCCAACAAATTAAAGACATTTGTGAGGTCAGGCATTGATGTGGACGAGACGGCCTGGCTCACAGTCTCCGCTCTAATTCATCTCAAAGGTGTTCTATGGGGTGGAGGTCAGGACTTTGTGCAGGCCAGTCAAGTTCCTCCACCCCAAAGTCTCATTTATGTCTTTATAGTGCTTTGTGCACTGGTGTGCAGTCATGTTGGAACAGAAAGAGGCCGTCTCCAAACGGTTCCCACAAAGTTGGGAGCATGAAGTTGTCCAAAATGTCTTGGTATGCTGATGCCTTAACAGTTCCCTTCACTGGAACTAAGGGGCAGAGCCCAACCCCTGAAAAACAACCACACACCATAACCCCCCCTACACCAAATGATTTGGACCAGTGCATAAAGCAAGATCAATAAAGAGATGATAGGCAAGTTTGGGGTGGAGGAACTTGACTGGCCTGCACAGAATCCTGACCTCAACCTGATAGAACACCTTTGAAATTAATTAGAGTGAAGGCTGCCAGCCAGGCCTTCTTGTCCACAACAGTGCCTGACCTCACAAATGCGCTTTTGGAAGAATGGTCAAACATTCCCATAGACACACTTCTAAATCTAGTGGACAGCCTTCCCAGAAGAGTTGAAGCTACGGACTACGACTGGGATGTCATTAAATTTCAGTTCATGTACCTGTAAAAACAGGCGTACCAATTTTGGTAATATAGTGTATATATACATACAGTATCTCACAAAAAGGAATTAACCCCTCACATTTTTGTAAATATTTTATTATATCTTTTCATGTGACAACACTACAATGTAAAGTAGTGAGTGTACAGCTTGTACAGTGGGGCAAAAAAGTATTTAGCTAGCCACCAATTGTGCAAGTTCTCCTACTTAAAAATATGAGAGAGGCCTGTAATTGTCATCATAGGTATACCTCAACTATGAGAGACAAAATGTGGAAACAAATCCAGACAATCACATTGTCTGTCTGATTTTTTTGAAATAATTTATTTGCAAATTATGGTGGAAAATAAGTATTTGTTCACCTACAAACAAGCAAGATTTCTGGCTCTCACAGACCTGTATCTTCTTCTTTAAGAGGCTCCTCTGTCCTCTACTCATTACCTGTATTAATGGCACCTGTTTGAACTTGTTATCAGTATAAAAGACACCTGTCCACAACCTCAAACAGTCACACTCCAAACTCCACTATGGTGAAGACCAAAGAGCTGTCGAAGGACACCAGAAACAAAATTGTAGACCTGCACCAAGCTGGGAAGACTGAATCTCCAATAGGCAAGCAGCTTGGTGTGAAGAAATCAACTGTGGGAGCAATGATTAGAAAATGGAAGACATACAAGACCACTGATAATCTCCCTCGATCTGGGGCTCCACGTGAGATCTCACCCCGTGGGGTCAAAATGATCACAAGAACGGTGAGCAAAAATCCCAGAACCACACTGGGGGGACCTAGTAAAATGACTTCCAGAGAGCTGGGACCAACGTAATAAAGCCTACCATCAGTAACACACTACACCACCAGGGACTCAGATCCTGCAGTGCCAGACGTGTCCCCCTGCTTAAGCCAGTACATGTCTGGGCCCGTCTGAGGTTTGCTAGAGAGCATTTGGATGATCCAGAAGAGGATTGGGAGAATGTCATATGGTCAGATGAAACCAAAGTAGAACTTTTTGGTAGAAACACAACTCGTCGTGTTTGGAGGAGAGAGAATGCTGAGTTGCAACCAAAGAACACCATAACTACTGTGAAGCATGGCGGTGGCAACATCATGCTTTGGGGCTGTTTCTCTGCAAAGGGAACAGGACGACTGATCCGTGTACATGAAAGAATGAATAGGGCCATGTATTGTGAGATTTTGAGTGCAAACCTTCTCCCATCAGCAAGGGCATTGAAGATGAAAGGTGGCTGGGTGTTTCAGCATGACAATGATTCCATGTTATGTAACCAAGGGACCCCGCCCCCTCTGACGCTATGGGAAAGCCATAGGGATGTCCCCGTGCATCAGAGGGGGCGGGGACACCCGGCAACGTCATTGTGTGGCGCAGCCCTCAGTTATAAAAGAGCTGTCACCTGAGAGGCTGGTCATTACGGCGGGTGCCTCCCATGGAGGCAGATCGTAGGCGGCGCGCGGCTTTTTCTTTTTTTTTCTTTTTCGGTCCATCGGAGCGAGAGAAGAAGGAGAAGACTTCGTGGGACAGTTTTTTTGTTAAATTTTTTAAATAATGGACTTGTCCCAAGGCATGTATTGTGTTTTTTTTTACCATTTTCACACATTTTGTGAAATGGTAAGGGTACATTTGTACCCCGTTACCATTTCACATAGGGGGGGCGGGGATCTGGGGGTCCCCTTGTTAAAGGGGGCTTCCAGATTCCGATAAGCCCCCCGCCCACAGACCCCCACAACCACCGGACAAGGGTTGTGGGGATGAGGCCCTTCTCCCCATCAACATGGGGACAAGGTGCTTTGGGGGCTACCCCAAAGCACCCTCCCTATGTTGAGGGCATGTGGCCTGGTATGGTTCAGGAGGGGGGGTGCTCTCTCGTCCCACCCTCTTTTCCTGTGGCCTGCCAGGTTGTGTGCTCAGATAAGGGTCTGGTATGAATTTTTGGGGGGACCGCACGCCATTTTAAAAAAAATTTTGGTGCGGGGTTCCCCTTAAAATCCATACCAGACCCTCTCTGGTATGGATTTTGAGGGAGACCCCCACACCATTTTTTTTTTTTTTTATTTTGGTTCGGGGTTCCCCTGTGGGGGAATCCCATGCCGTTTTTGTCAATTAACTTTTATGTGTATTGCCGGGACCGACAATTCATTATAGCCGCGAGTACTTTTAAATTACTTTTTTTCCTTTTCAGAAATGTCATTTTGCTCTCGGACTGTTCTAAACATGGGAAACATGCGCCACTTTACAAGCATACTATAGACACCCCCAGGTACAAAATTTAAAGGAATATTGCACTTTTATTGTTTCACTTTAAGCATTAATAAAATCGCTGCTCCCGAAAAAATGGCCCTTTTTAAAAAAAATTTTTTGCATTGATACATGTCCCCGGGACAGGACCCAGGTCCCCAAACACTGTTTAAGACAATAACTTGCATATAAACCTTTAAAATTAGCACTTTTGATTTTTCATGTTCATGTCCCATAGACTTTAACAGTGTTCGCTTGTTCGAACAAATTTTTTGCCTGTTCGCATGTTCTGCTGCGAACCGAACTGGGGGGTGTTCAGCTTATCCCTACTGGAAACATCTCGGCCAGTCCATCACCTTTACCTTAAGCCTCTTTAGCAAGGCAGTGGTCTTCTTAGAGGTGTGTTGGGGGTCATTCTCATGTTGGAATACTGCCCTGCGGCCCAGTCTCTGAAGGGAGGGGATCATGCTTTGCTTCAGTATTTCACAGTACATGTTGGCATTCATGGTTCCCTCAATGAACTGTATCTTCCCAGTGCTGGCAGCACTCATGCAGCCCCAGACTATGACACTCCCACCACCATGCTTGACTGTAGGCAAGACACACTTGTCTTTGTACTCCTCGCCTGGTTGCCACCACACATGCTTGACACCATCTGAACCAAATACGTTTATCGTGATCTCATCAGACCACAGGACATGGTTATGCTTTTTTTCAGATCCTCAGAGAGTTCCTTGCCATGAGGTGCCGTAATAGCCTGATATATTTAGCCTGTAAAACCAAACCTGGCTAGGACCTGTGCCAAATAATCCCAGTGGATTCTGTCAAACGCCTTCTCTGCATCCAAAGCTAGGAGCAGAGAAAGCGTTCTTGTTTTGTTGGCTATATGTATGATATTAATTAGACGTCTGGTGGCGTTTTTGGCATAGATATTTAAATTGTTAAGTAAAGATATAGGATGAAAATTTTGTGGTGAGTTGGGTTCCTTCCCCAGGTTCGGTAGGGCCACTATCAGTGCTTTAAGCATTTCCGAGGGGAAAAAAGAGGAGGAGGCGGCATGATTGTAGAACTACTAGGTGTGGAGCAATAATATCTTTAAAGGATTTGAAGTATTCCCCAGTGTATCCGTCCGGGCCCGGGGACTTGTTGTTGGGTATATGACTTTGGTTTCTGTGAAGGGGGAATTTAGACTACTCAGTTGCCCTGCCGTTAGTTGGGGAAGATTGATTTTATCATGGAAGTTTGCTATCATAGTGGTCGTGGGTTGGATGGTGTTCGGATCTAGTCATGAGTTATAAAGGTAACCATAATATTGGCTAAATGAATCGGCGATAGCTTGAGGATGATGCAGTTTGGTCTGGTTCACTGGGTGCCCATGGCAACAAAAGAGAAATCTGTGCTGCTGACTTCATGCAGCCTATGTTGCCTTTTGAACATGTTGAAGACTTTTTGGGTGAGTTTGCAATAACTGCTTCCTACAGAGGATGGCCCAAAGGTCGCTGGGTTGAATTGGTGCAACCATTTCTGATGGAGGAGTACCAAGATGATTACGACAATTTCCTAGGAGCAATCTAATCTAGAGCGCTCTGGAAAAAGTCAATGGGGAGAATGTGGTCTCCCATAGCAACCGGAGAAAGTGTGTTTGCAGCAAGGAGGAGCCACAGCGGATATGTGGCTCAAATGTTGAGTGAAGATGTTAATGCAAAAGTGTCTGTTGTTGTCCCTGGCAATGCTGGTGCAAGCAGGCCAGCTATCAATGTGCAAAGTCCCAAGTTTAGAAGAGAATGCAATTGGGGAGGCCCTGTTAAGAACCAAGTGTGCTGTTTGCGGTGCAGTGAGCGGGGGCATGCAGTCTCCAAGTGCCCTTTTTCCCAGGCTCCAGTGCAAAGCTACCTAGCAAAGCAAAGGTCTGAGAGTGCCAGGAGTGAGCAACAGGCGTACCAGAAGTGTGAGAGAAGTGCAGTTGCCCATAGCAATGCCTATGATGTCAGGTCGATGGACCACAAGACAAAGCTATTGCCTACAGAGGATCGTGGCAAGTTTAAAACAACACCGCTTCATATAGAGAGAATTCTACGTGTGTGGGAGAGCCAGCAAAGTGCAGTTGGGAGAGTGCCATCTCCCTTAGCAAAAGGAGAAAGTCACCAAGTACTATGCCAGGAAGTATGGGGCATGGGATCCTTTCTTGTCCCAGCTTGTGGAATACGGCTGCTGATATTGTTGCTGGGCTTAACTCTTTTCCCTGCAAGCCATGATTCCTGTGTTAAAGTATTTGCAGTCACCCCTGCCAACAGAGAGGAAATTCTTGCCGTGCCTGATGTAGTTTCATCCCGTGGCCACCAGAGGGAGTGGGCCAGTGCAAGTGCAGTACAAGAAAGTCAACGTACTCAAGTGAACATGGCAAGACCTGTTACACTGATGGGTAAGACTGTTGCTGTTGAAGTCATGGGAAAGACTGAAGTGGAAGTAATCCCAGAGGGGAGATCCACTGTTGGTGCAGAAAAGGACTTGCCTCACTGCAGTTCCTTGTCCAGTGGGGAGGAAAGTGTCAAAATTGAATGTGATGATGTTAAACTTGCTGAGGAGTATGATCATTGAGTTAACTAATGCTAATAATGTGATGCTTAATGAGGTAGGGGTGATCACTAAGCAGGATATACTAGTCCCCTTAGCAACAGTATATAAGGCTCCAGAGGTGTCCCTAGAAACCTCAAGGGAGCTCTGTGCGTTGGAGCCAGAGGTTGCCTGGGACAACTGTGGTTCCACTCTGATGGATAAGAGGGTACTTGACCTTGGTGTTAATGTGTCAAATGGTAAAACTAAAATCTCTGAAATTACTTGTGTCAATAATGGGTTACTGCGGTCTGTCACTGCTGACAGCAAAAATCTTTGCAAGTTTAATGAAGCACCACCCGAGCAAGGTGGTGAACTTGTGGTATTGCAGCCTGCTATGTTTAAAAATGCTTTGCCACAGGTTAGTGTAAACAAAAGTGATATGTGAAATGTGTCTGCTGTGGAGCCACTCTGTTCTGTGTCTCCTTTGGCAGTTGGAGCGGTGCTGCGTAGTAAATCTGATGGGAGCACAGAGAAATTACACTGGGACAGATGGGCGACAAGTCTGTTGGCTTTATTGAAAGAAAGCTCAGCGTGTAACAGTGGAGTGGACACAATTTCTGCTGTGCTAAATGGAGGGAGTGCAGAGCAGCTTTTGGACAAGGGCTCGCTTGCTGCTGTTGCAGAGGATATTCCTCAGGAGATGGAAGGGCCAAGAAAGATTGAGCACATAACAGAGGTTGTGCCCACAACCCATAAAGGAGTAATTGGTGTGGCATACCAAACTAATGTTATCCATAGAAAAGACCTGGAACAGATCATTGACACTGAGCCTGAGAGTTTTGTGGTGACTCCTGCACCTGGCTGCGCTCTAGGAGAGCAACAGATTATTGCGTTGGATATCTCCAGCGGGGAGGAAGCCCCTTTAAGAAGCACCACCTCTAAGGCATCAGTAAATGAGTCTTTCCACATCCCAAGGAACATTAAGGACCACAGGAAGGTCTTGGGTGTAGAGTCACAGTGCCTTTTTTATGACAGATATGCTGAGAGAAATGTTAGAATGTTGGAGTGTACAGCCGGTGTATATCCTGCCGTCCTCTCCTGCGTTTGGAAAACTTGTACCAAGGGGTATGCATAAATGGAGCTGGATATTACAGGCTGTACTATCGCAATCTCTGCAATTTTGGAAGCATGTAATGCAATTGATGTTGTTATGGAAAATTGTCTCAGTGTGCTGGATTGCGTCATACAGAGGTTGTGTATGAGAAGCACTCTGGAGTACTGTTGAACAGTACAGAAATCTGGGCAGAAGTGCCAGATGGCACAAGTACATGTGATGTGTTTTGGGGCCATCAATCCAAAGGTGAAATTTGATAGTGAGGATCATGTATCAGGACAGTAGCTGGAGGAGTGTCATATGGCAGTGGAGTTGGTGGTTAGTGACGTTGCTATGGTAGACAACCACTCCACTTTGTGCGATTCTCCTCCAGACACTGTCTTGCAGAAAACTGGTGAAAAGAGTTCTGATAAATGTGGCGATACTTCGGACAATGAGGAAAAGTGCAGCACGCTGGTAAATGTTTTGGTTACCATGGGTAACAACAAAAATAAGGGAAGACCTGATGGTCAAGGTGACATGGTTGCTCTTAATCTTAAAAAATACCGGAAGATGAATGGTTTGACAGACATAGAAGAGGGAATAGGTGCAGTAGAATTGGGCCCCCTACAGATTCAGGGGTGTAATTCTGGGAAGGATTTCCAGAGGTCCAGGAACCTCCCAAGTTGCAAGAGTAAAAGGTCTGAGGACACTGGCCCAAAGCTTAACAAGGTGTCATTAAAAGAGTTTAATTCCCAAATAAAAGTGCCCACACTTATGGCTAAAAAAAGGTGTTTAAAAATGTGACCGTAGTGTTAAAGTGTTTGAAGTTGTGGCCCCAAGGAAAATGGGCAGATGGCGTTTTTGGAAGCGCACCCTTAAAAAGTCACTGGGGTGTCTTTGTAGTACCCAAGTCAGTGTAGCAGGGGGACATAGGGAAAGTCACCTGATAAGACTGGGTTTGGCCATTGTTGGTGGTAACTGGCACAGAGGTGACATTTTGAAGAAGTTTGGCTAGTGTGTTACACCCCCTCCGGGGTCGAAACAGGGGGGGAGGATATGTGGCAGAGCGTTGCCCTACCAGGGTCTAGAAGGAGGATGTGACCCAGAATTTTCAACCAGATGGGTTAAGGGGCTCCAGGGAGCATGTAACATGAAGAGGAAACTGGCCTTTCAGTTTCCTCAGTGTTTTGTAAAGTCCACTTTGGGACCTGGAGCTCAGGGATTTCTGAGAGATCTGGGTGGAATAAAATCCCTAGTCCTGGATCCTGATCTTGAGAACAGCCAGCATACTGATTGGTCAGGTGTGTGCTGGGCTTTTAGTAGTAACCTGACCATGGTTCTGGGCTTCACCCCGGCAGATAGGAAGTCTGAGTACCAGGAGTCAGGAGGGCTCCACGTGGGAGCCAGTGTAGCAAGAGGCTACTAGTTATATGCACCAAGGTGGTTGGTTGCTGAAACAGTCTATACAGGACAGACAAGGGCCTGGGGTGTAAGTCCAGAGCTGCAGTGCTGCAAGTGAGAGCCAACTAGGCTGAATGTCATTTTTTTGTTGATGGAAAAAGGAATGCTGAAAGCCCCTGTGTGGGAAACCTATGTTGTATGCTGAACTTGCTTTTAATAAAAATGGGCAAACAAAGCCCTTAAAAAGAAGAACCAGCGAGTGGCGGTGTGCTTGAAGCACTACATTTGACGCTAGTCTTTTACAATATATATAGCGATATATTAAAATTAGAGAGACATCAGAGCTGTCAACACGTTTATTGATATGTGAGGTTACCTTATGATTGCACAGTGAAAACTGTTATCTGTGTCTCTAATAGGCAAAAAATTGGTGCGAACACCATTAAAGTCTATGGGACATGAACGTGAAAAAAAAAAATAGGCAAAAAAAGTGCTAATTTTAAAGGTTTATATGCAAGTTATTGCCATAAAAAGTGTTTGGGGACCCGGATCCTGCACTAGGGGACATGTATCAATGCAAAAAAAGCTTTAAAAACTTTTCAGGAGCAGTGATTTTAATAATGCTTAAAGTGAAACAATAAAAAAAGAAATATTCCTTTATATATCGTGCTTGGGGGTGTCCTTCGTATGCCTGTAAAGTAGTGCACCTTTCCCATGTTTATAACAGTACCACAGTAAAATGACATTTCTAAAGGAAAAAATTTCATTTAAAACTGCTTGCGGCTGTAATGTATTGTTGGATCCCGGCAATATAGATAAAAATACCATAAATACCAAAAAAAATGTTGTGAATGTCCCCCCCAATATCTATATGGCCTGCCCTATATACTCTGCAGAAAAACTGGGCCTTAGGTGTTGGTGGTACCAGGACACTGTAACAGCTCACAGTTACTCTTGTTTGGGGCAGAAACGGGCCCTGCTGTGAAATATTATATCAAAAATTGTAATTACATGCCCCTGTTAAACGGGTAGAAAAATTGGGCCTTTGGTTTTGGTGGCGCCAGAACACTGTACTCTTGTTGGGCCCAGGAATGGGCCCTGCTAAACTATTATTTCAAAAATAGTAATTACATGTCCCTGTTAAACAGGAGCAGAAAAATTGGGCCTTTGGTTTTGGTGGTGCAAGAAAACACTGTAAGCCCTCACAGTTACTCTTGTTGGGCCCAGGAGTGGGCCCTACTGTGAAATATTATATTAAAAATTGGAATTACATGACCCTGTTAAACAGGGGCAGAAAAATTGGGCCTTGGGTGGTGGTGGTGCCACAACACTGTAACCCCCTCAGAGATACTCTTGTTGGGCGCAGGAACGAGCTCTGCTGTGAAATATTATATCAACAATTATAATTTCATGCCCCTGTTGAACAGGGGCAGAAAAATTGGGCCTTTGGTGGTGGTGGTCCCCTAAACCAAAAATATTGGTGGAAGCTAGCATCATCAAGATTGAGGAGGAATAGGATAGTCAGCATAGGCAGTCTTCAAGGAATCCCAGATCCATAGCAAATTCAATCAGTTACATCAGCATCAGATGCTTGATAGCTGCTGATCCAAGACTGATTCATTTTTATGAATGTGAGCCTATCAACGGAGTCTGTGGACAGGCACACTCTTTGATCCATTACAAACCCTCCAGCAGCAATGAATGTCCATTCAGAAAGCACGCTGGATGCAGGACAGGCCAGTAGCTAAATTGCATATTGAGCAAGTTCTGTCCAGTGGTCCATCCTCAAGACCCAGTAACCCAGTGGATGGTCTGTTGCAAAGGTCTCTAAGTCTGCTCTTGCCCCTAGATATCCCTGCACCATATAATGCAGACACTGGCGATGGTTGCTTGAACCAATAAGACCTTGGACTAAAAAATTATTTAAAGGCATTGGTCAGCCAGCCACCTTCCATACCGCTCTTACTCTGACTGAACGAAGCCTCAGCAACACGTTGTCCAGCACCAGGAAATGGTAACCTCCCAGGGTCCGGAAATGCGTTACACAAACCTTTTTTCAAGGCCTCCTGAAAATATTTCATCCTCTGCTCCCTCTGCGAAGGCAGGATGAGTTCTGCAACTTTACCCTTGTAACGTGGATCAAGAAGGGTTGCCAGCCAGTGATGATCCCTCTTCTTGATACCACAGATCTTAGGGTCCTTTCGCAGGCTTTGCAGAATCAGGGAGGCCATGCAGCGTAAGTTTGCAGAGGCATTCTTTTGAGTCCTCTGGGTCACTAAGGATTACATTATCCATAACTACCTCCTCCCAGCCATGTACAACTCCTTGGGTTTCTGGGGACTGAAAACCATTCCTTGAAGATTGCTGCTGAGTACTATCCTCTATATCCATGCTGACACAATCCTCCTTCTCTTCTTCTTCCTGTGTGTTTGGCAGGCCCACAGGAATGCTATCTGGATAAAGGGGGCCTTGAGAGGAAAGGAAGTCCCCCTCTTCCCCCCGCTGTTCTGCCTCAAGTGGCCTGGCCATGATTCCACAAAGCGTGTGCTCCAACAGGAAGACTAGAGGGACAGTGTCACTGATGCATGCATTGTCGCTGCTCACCATCATTGTGGCCTCCTCAAATGGTGACAGGACAGTGCATGCATCCTTGATCAGTAGCCACTGGCGTGGCAAAAAGAAGCCAAGCTCCCCTGACACTGTAATGCTGCCATACTCACACAGGGACTCATTGATTGCCCTCTGCTGTGTGTGCAGCCAATGCAGCATTGCCAACATTGAGTTACACCTGGTGGGCATGTCACAAATGAGGCGGTTGGTGGGCAGGGTGCATTCACATGCACTGGCATTGTGTGACCTGTGGAAATCACCACAGACTTTTCTGGTCTGCCTGGAGAGATCTTGTAAGCCTGAGTACCTGGTCAAGAAAGGCTGCACCACCAAATTTAAGACGTGTACCAAACATGGAACATGGGTCAAGTGTCCCTGTCAGAGGGCGGGGGAGAAGGTTGATGCCATTGTCGCATACAACCATTCCTGGGTGAAGCTGGTGTGGCATCAACCACCTCTGAGCCTGCCCCTGCAGAGCTGATGGAATCTTTGCCCCAGTGTGGCTCCTGTCTCCTAGGCAGACCAACTCAAGTGCCGCATGGCATCTTTTAGCCTGACTGCTTGCGTAGCCCATTGAACGCTTACGGAGCACCGCTGGTTCAGAGAACAAATCTGCAGAAGAGGCTATAGAGGAAGAAGAGGAGGGGGGAGGAGAGAGCTATGGCAGAATCACCACTAGCATTTTGGAGGCGTGGTGGCAGAACAAGCTCCAACAACACTGAACCCTGTCCTGCATCCTTCCCAGCTGCCAGCAGAGTTACCCATTGCACCGTAAAGGTAACGTCCATGCCCATGCCTGCTGGACCATGAGTCAGCGGTAATATGAACCTTACTGCTGACCCCCGTCCAACTAGGCTAAAACATTGCCTTCCACATGCCGGTAGAGAGCCGGAATAGCCTTCCGTGAAAAGAAATGGCATTTTGGAACCTGGCACTGAGGTACAGCACATTCCATAAATTCACAAAAGGGGGCAGAGTCTACCAGCTGAAAAGGCAGCAGTTGGAGTGCTAGCAATTTAGCCAAGCTTGCATTTAGACACTGAGCATGTGGATGGCTGGGACCAAATTTTTTTTTTTCGGTTCAGCAACTGGGGGAGGGAAATTTACCTGCTAAAATCAATTGGAGGTGTACTACTAGCAGATTGGCTGCAAGTACTTGGGACACCTATTGCTATACCTTCATTCCTCTCAGTGCAGGTTTTTGAGAGTACTGGAGGTATAATAGGGTTGGAGATCCCAGATGAGGAGCAAGGAGAAGTCCGCCTTTTTCTTTGATGTGGGTCTTTCAAGTGCTGTTGCCAATGAACTGCATGGCAGGTCGTCATATGTCTGATCAAGCATGTGGTGCCCAAGCGGCTGCTGTTCTGGCCATGCTTGATCCGCTTCAAACATTGGTTGGAATCTGCTGCACAAGTGTCTAAAAAGGCCCACACCAAGGAATTTTTTAAAGTCAGTGGGGAGTCAGCAGCGCCCTGCACCTGCAGAGCTCTGCGGTGTGATGCAATAGGGTGGCTGCCCTTAAGCTTCCCCCCTAGAGGACATCCTGCCTCATTGGAATTGTGCCTTCTCCTCCTCCTCCTCCTCCTCCTCCTCCTCTCTTTCAGGCACCCAAGTACAGGCAGTGACTTCATCATCCCCTCCCTCCTTGTCACTGGAGCAAACTTGGCAGTATGCTGCAGCTGGGGGAACATGACTGCCAGTTTCTTGTCCTTCTGTGGCACCCCCTCTCTCTAGGCTCATGGTACTCCCTTCCTTAACCCGGGAACCAACATGGGAGCCTTCAAATTGCTGTGCATACTCCAGCAGCATGTACCTGACACTGTGGTCGAATAATTCTGAGGACTCCTCCATGCATGGTGGTGGGGCTACGGAAGGAGTGACTTGGACAAGGAGCCTGTGGAATAGGCCAATTTGGCAGCTGCATTGGAGGGCAAACTACTCTGAGCCTAGGTGACAGAGGATAAGGAGGATGAGGACAGCTTTGTTATCCACTCCACCAACTCTTCTGCATGTTGTGGCTCAATAATACAGCCAGCAGCAGAAAAAAAGGACAAGCGTGCCCCACGGCCACCTGCAGAGGATGCACCATGTCCACCACCACCACTGTTGACTGTGGACGTAGAGGCTGCTTGTCCTCTTTTAGTGGCCTGTGAGCATCTGCCTCTCCTTGGTGGCCTTCTGGACATAATGTATTTTGTGTTTTGCAACACCACACTACACTGTATTAGATCCTGTGTACACCACCTGAAGTATGTTAGAAACTGTACAAACTGTATTAGATGCTGTGTATACCACCAGAAAAGTAGTAGAAACTGTACACACTGTATTAGATACCGTGTACACCGCCTGCACTGTGTTAGAAACTATACAATGGCTGAACTGTATTGTATACTGTGTACACCACCAGAAATGTAGTAGAAACTGTACACACTGTATTAGATATTGTGTACGCCACCTGCACTGTATTAGAAACTCTACTACGGCTACACTGTATTGTATACTGTGTACACCACCGGAAGTATAGTAGAAACTGTACACACTGTATTAGATACTGTGTACACCACCTGAAGTGTATTAGAAACTGTACACACTGTATTAAATACTGTGTACATCACCAGAAAAATTGTAGAAACTCTACACACTGTATTAGATACTGTGTACACCACCAGAGAAGAAGCAGAAACTGTACACACTGTATTGGATATTGTGTACACCACCTGCACTGTATTGGAAACTCTACTACGACTGCACTGTATTGTATACTGTGTACACCACCGGAAGTGTAGTAGAAACTGTACACATTGTATTAGATGCTGTGTCACCGCTTGAAGTGTATTAGAAACTGTACACACTGTATTACATACTGTGTACACTGCCTGAAGTGTATTAGAAACTGTACACACTGTATTAGATACTGTGTACACCACCAGAAAAGTAGTAGAAACTGCACACACTATATTAGATACTGTGTACACTGCCTGAAGTGTATTAGAAACTGTACACACTATATTAGATACTGTGACTGCTGGTTGGAAACTAAACAGTTTGAGTGGAGAGAGAGAACAAGTTTTGCTTTTTGACTGCTGGTGATTGCTGGGTTGCATTTTAGGTTCTTTTTGAGGCTTTTCCTTATAGCCTCTTAACACCTTTTTCTGACACTTTTTAAACAGCTTTTTTTTTTTTTCTTTGCTTTCTTCAGCCTACTAATTTAAGGGGAGTGGTTAATTGGTCACAGGTGCTTGAGGCCTATATAACCTTGTATAGAACTCATTGTGAGCCTGCTCATCTTTGAGCCTGCTGGAACTTAGACCAAGTGGAACTGTCTAAGTGGTGAGATAAAAACCAGAGTTAGTGGAACTGGACTAAGTGGTGAGTTAAAAACCAGAAAACAGGAGGTTATAACAGGGGTCATAGTACCTGTGTAGTGTGAGTACCTGAGTGTTGTCTGAGTAGTGTGTGTGGATCGTTAGTACTTGTGTATTGTGTACTGTGTACTTGTGTTCTGTGAGTGTGCGTAGGTCTGCGAGTGCACATAGGTCTGCAAGTGCACATAGGTCTGCGAGTGCGCGTAGTTCTGTGAGTGCACGTAGGTCTGCGAGTGGTCTGCTAGTGCACGTAGGTCTGCGAGTGGTCTGCGAGTGCACGTAGGACTGCGCGTGCATGTGGTTCTGCGAGTGGTCTGTGATTGCATGTAGTTCAGCGAGTGGTCTGCGAGTGCACGTAGTTCAGCGAGTGGTCTGCAAGTGCACGTAGGTCTGCGAGTTGTCTGTGAGTGCACGTAGGTCTGTGAGTGCATGTAGGTCTGCGCATGGTCTGCAAGTGCACGTACAGTGGGGACGGAAAGTATTCAGACCCCCTTAAATTTTTCACTCTTTGTTATATTTCAGCCATTTGCTAAAATCTTTTAAGTTCATTTTTTTCCTCATTAATGTACACACAGCACCCCATATTGACAGAAAAACACAGAATTGTTGACATTTTTGCAGATTTATTAAAAAGAAAAACTGAATTATCACATGGTCCTAAGTATTCAGACCCTTTGCTGTGACACTCATATTTAACTCAGGTGCTGTCCATTTCTTCTGATCATCCTTGAGATCTACAGGTTCTAGGTTCTACACCTTCATTTGAGTCCAGCTGTGTTTGATTATACTGATTGGACTTGATTAGGAAAGCCACACACCTGTCTATATAAGACCTTAGGCTCGGTTCACACTAGGGGCGGCACGACTTGCAGGTCGCCTCGCCGAGGCGACCTGCACACGACGACTTGCAAAACGACTTCTCTATAGTAGTCTATGCAAGTCGCCCCCAAAGTAGTACAGGAACCTTTTTCTAAGTCGGAGCAACTTGCGTCGCTCCGATTAGAACGGTTCCATTGTACAAAATGGGAGGCGACTTGTCAGGCGACTAGGTCGCCTGACAAGTCGCCCCCGTGTGAACCGGCACTTACAGCTCACAGTGCATGTCAGAGCAAATGAGAATCATGAGGTCAAAGGAACTGCCTGAAGATCTCAGAGACAGAATTTTGGCAAGGCACAGATCTGGCCAAGGTTACAAAAAAATTTCTGCTGCACTTAAGGTTTCTAAGAGCACAGTGGTTGTTTGTTGAATTGCGAACGTTATGGGCCGTTCGCGCCAAATTCGAGTGGCGCGTCATGGCCCATAATTCACTGCGGCATCGCAGTGCATTGCTGGCTGATGATTGGCCAAGTATGCACTATGACCCACATGCTTGGCCAATCACAGCGCCGTCTGTACAGTGTGGCCAATTATGGCTCAGGGGGTTTAGTGTACTCCCCACACTATGTAAGGCCGCCTGCGTGCATGCCTTGTGTAGTGTGTTGCGGTGGCGGAGAGAGAGAGACAGAGAGACAGTGTCATTTGATTTAAGTTACAGTAGACAGGTGAGTCAGTTAGCTTGTGTGTGTATATGTGTATGTATGTATGTATGTATGTGTATATATATATATATATATATATATATATATATATATATATATATATATATATATATATATATATATAATACACACACACACACACACACACACACACACACACACACTGTATTCAGTTTAGCTAGATCCGTTCCTGTTATTCTCTTCCTAATATACTGGCAGGCAGGCGTTTTTACAGTACCACAGGGAGGCAGTCGCAGTATTTACAGTTAGTGTACTGTGTCCTCTGCACAGTGTGCACCTGAAGACAATTGCTGGTGTTTTTTTGATCCTAGTAATACCACAGGCAGCTGCAGGATTTACAGTTAGTGTACTGTGTTCTTTGCACAGTGTGCACCTAAAGCTACCTGAAGACAATTGCTGGTGTTCTTCTGATCCTATTAATACCACAGGCAGGCAGCTGCAGTATTTACAGTTAGTGTACTATAGAGTATCTGTGAGGGGTTGCAGTGTTGTGGCACTAGTGCCTAAGGCCCAATTTTTTTGCCCCTATTCAACAGGGACATGTAATTTCAATTCTTGATCTAATATTTCACAGCAGGGCCCATTCCTGCGCCCACCAAGAATAACTGTGAAGGCTTCAGTGTTGTGGCAACACCACCACCATCAAAGGCCCAATTTTTCTGCCCTTGTTCAACAGGTGCATGTAATTACAATTCTTGATATAATATTTCACAGCAGGGCCCGTTCCAGCGCCCACCAAGATTAACTGTGAGGACTTACAATGTTGTGGCACCAGCACCACCACTACCACCACCACCAAAGGCCCAATTTTTCTACCACTGTTCAACAATGGCATGTAATTACAATTCTTGATATAATAGTTCACAGCAGGGCATTCCAGCGCCCACCAAGAGTAACTGTGAGGGCTTACAGTGTTGTGGCAACAACAACACCTAAGGCCCAAATTTCTGCAGAGTATATAGGGCAGGCTCCTACTTTCAAACATCCAACTTACAAATGACTCCTACTTGCAAATGGAAGGAGACAGCAGGAAGTGAGATGAAATCTACCCCTAGGAAGGGAAATTCTCTCCTGTAAGAGTTAATATGGGAAAAACGTGTCTCCTCTCCACTGATGCTTTATCACCAATCCTTGTTTCACTAAAAACCCCAAATTTTCAAAAAACATTTGTCATTGGGACAAAAAGTGAGGTGAAATCTTCTGAAGAGGTGCACAGACAGCAAAACAAATGTTACAGGGGTGATAACCCTTCCCTATGTCCCTATGTTTTCCAAAAAGCTTAAAAATAGATTTTTTGGCTGGAGCTACACTTACAAAATGTACCAGTTCAAAATTGCCAACAGATTCTACTTAACAACAAATCTACAGCCCCTGTCTTGTTTGCACTGCCTGTATACTGCTGTTCAGAGTATATAGGGCCTGGGGGCCCCACGCCTTTCCTTTTTTAACTTGGGTGCGGCGTTCCCCTTACTATCCATACAAGACCCAAAGGGGCTGGTAATGGGCTAGGGGGGTACCCATGCCATTTTTCTCAATGATTTTCATCCATATTGCCGGTACCAGATATTACATTAAAGCCGCAAACAGTTTTAAATTACTTTTTTTTCCTTGTAGAAATGTCATTTTGTGCAGGGAAAGTTCTAAACATGGGAAACACGTGCCACTTCACAGGTATACTATAGACACCCCCCAGGTATTATATTTAAAGGAATATTTCACTTTTTTTTCACTTTAAGCATCATTAAAATCACTGCTCCCGAAAAAACAGACATTTTAAAACCTTCTTTTTCATTGATACATGTCCCCTGGGGCAGGACCCGGGTCCCCAAACCCTTTTTAGGACAATAACTTGCATATTAGCCTTTAAAATTAGCACTTTTGATTTTGAACGTTCGAGTCCCATAGACTTTAATGGGGTTCCAAAGTTTGTGCGACTTTCGGTCCATTCGCAGGTTCTGGTGCGAACCGAACCGGGGGGTGTTCGGCTCATCCCTACTTAGGAGCTAAATTGAAGAAAAGGACCTCCAAGGTAGTATTCTCAGGAATATTACCAGTACATTGAGCCACACCAGAAAGGCAGAGGGAGATTAGGGTAGTAAACAAGTGGCTAAAAAAGCTGGTGTAGTAAGGAGGGGTTTGGGTTCCTGGAGGACTGGGCTGACTTCTCAGTCTATAACCGGTACTATAGAAGGGACAGACTGCACCTAAATGAGGAGGGTGCAGATCATCTGGGAATGAAGATGGCCCAAAAGTTAGAGGGGTTTTTAAACTAGACGATGGGGGGAGAGTCCAAAGGTAGAGATAGTCAGCGCGGAACATATTCCAAAGGGTAGTATTGGGGGCATTAGTGGTAGGTTGACCAAAGTACATAAACCCAAGGTAAGTATAGTAGCAAGTCCTAGTTGCAATCCTGGAACACCCAAAAAGAGGATAATATGTGACTGGCCTAAACTACGTGGCATGTTCACCAATGCCAGGAGCCTGGCGGACAAGATGGGTGAACTAGAGATACTGTTGTACGAGGAGGATTTGGATTTTGTGGGAATGTTAGAGACCTGGTTCAACAGCTCTCCTGATTGGCTGGCAAACATTCAATGGTATACCCTTTATCGCAAGGATAGAGAGGGTAAAAAAGGGGGAGGGGTATGCCTATATATCAAGAATAATGTACAAGTGAATGTGAGAGATGACATCACTAAGGGAGCTAGGGAGGAGAAGGAATCCTTACGGGTTTAGCTCCAAAGAGATGAAGGGGAAAATAATACTGGGAGTATGCTATAGGCCCCCTAACCTGAGGGAGGAAGGGGAGACAGATCTCCTATCACAATTTGGATTAGCAGCAAGAATGGGAAGTGTTCTCATAATGGGGGATTTTAACTATCCAGACATAGACTGGGCGGAATGAACCATGCATTCTTCTAAGGCTCGCCAGTTCCTAAATGTCTTGCAGGACAATTTTATGGGTCAGATGGTAGACGCACAAACTAGAAATAAAGCGTTACTGGATCTACTGATTACCAACAATACAGACCTGATCACGGATGTGAAAATATGGGGCAATTTAGGTAACAGTGATCACAGGTCAATTGGCTTCAGTATAAATCACACAAATAGGAAACATAAGGGGAATACAAAGACACTGAATTTCAAAAGAGCCAACTTCCCTAAACTACGACCCTTGCTAGAAGGCATAAATTGGGATAAAATATTAGGAACAAAGAACACGGAGGAGAGATGGGTTTGCTTTAAGAGCATATTAAATAAGAGCATCAGCCAATGCATCCCATTGGTTAATAAATTTAAAAGAGCGAACAAAAAGTCCTGGATGGCTTAACTTCAATGTAAAAATGCATATAAAAGCAAAGGAGAAGGCCTTCAAAAAATACAAGGTTGAGGGATCATCATCAGCATTCAGACTTTATAAAGAATGCAACAAGAAATGTAAGGGTGCAATAAGGACGGCTAAGATAAAACATGAAAGACACATAGCGGAGGAGAGCAAAAAAAAATCCCAAGAAATTCTTTAAGTATGTAAACTGTAAAAAATGGAGGACAGAACATATTGGCCCCATAAAGATTGAGGAAGAATCTGGTTACAAAGGATGGGGAGATGGCGAAGGTATTGAATTTATTCTTCTCCTCAGTCTTCACGAGGGAGTTGGGGGCTTCCGTAACCAAAACTGCAGTGTTTATCCTCATGACACATCACAGGACGCACCTCCATGGTTAACAGAGGACAGAATTAAAATTAGACTTGGGAAACTTAACATTAATCAATCACCGGGGCCAGATGGCTTGCACCCAAGGGTACTTAGGGAATTCAGTCAAGTAATTGCCAGACCATTGTTCCTAATTTTTACTGACAGTCTACTGACTGGAATGGTTCCAGCTGATTGGAGAAAAGCCAATGTTGCACCAATATTTAAAAAGGGCCCAAAATGCATCCCTGGGAATTACAGACCAGTTAGCCTAACATCAATAGTATGTAAACTCTTGGAGGGGATGATAAGGAACTATATACAAGATTTTAGTAATGATAACGGTATCATTCGCAGTAATCAGCATGGATTCATGAAGAATCCTTCTTGCCAAACCAATCTTTTAACCTTCTATGAGGAGGTGAGTTGCCATCTAGATAAAGGAAGGCCCGTAGACGTGGGGTATCTGGATTTTGCGAAAGCATTTGACACAGTTCCCCATAAATGTTTACTGTACAAAATAAGGTCCGTTGGCATGGACCATAGGGTGAGTATATGGATTGAAAACTGGCTACAAGGGTTCAGAGGGTGGTGATAAATGGGGAGTACTCGGAATGGTCAGGGGTGGGTAGTGGGGTCCTCCAGGGTTCTGTGCTGGGACCAATCCTATTCAATTTGTTCAAAAACGACCTGGAGGATGGGGTAAACTGTTCAATCTCCTGTATTTGCGGATGATACTAAGCTAAGCAGGGCAAAAACTTCTCCGCAGGATGTGGAAACCTTGCAAAAAGATCTGAACAAATTAATGGGGTGGGCAACTACATGGCAAATGAGTTTCAATGTAGAAAAATGTAAAAAAATGCATTTGGGTGGCATAAATATGAATGCAATCTATTCACTGGGGGGAGAACCTCTGGGGGAATCTAGGATGGAAAAGGACCTGGGGGTCCTAGTAGATGATAGGCTCAGCAATGGCATGCAATGCCAAGCTGCTGCTAACAAAGCAAACAGAATATGGGCATCAACATCACCAGCAAAGTAGTAGAAACTGTACACACTGTATTAGATATTGTGTACACCACCTGCACTGTATTGGAAACGGTACAATGGCTGCACTGTATTAGATACTGTGTACACCACCAGAAAAGTAGTAGAAACTGTACACACTGTATTAGACACTGTGTACACCACCAGAAAAGTAGTAGAAACTGTACACACTGTATTAAATACTGTGTACACCGCCTGAACTGTATTAGAAATTGTACAACAGCTGCAATGTATTGTATACTGTGTACACCACCAGAAGCGTAGTAGAAACTGTACACACTGTATTAGATACTGTGTACACTGCCTGAAGTGTATTAGAAACTGTATTAGATACTGTGTACACCACCTGAAGAGTATTAGAAACTGTACACACTGTATTAGATACTGTGTACACCACCAGAAAAGTAGCAGAAACTGTACACACTGTATTAGATACTGTGTACACCACCTGGACTGTATTAGAAACTGTACAATGGCTGCACTGTATTGTATACTGTGTACACTACCAGAAGTGTAATAGAAACTGTACACAGTGTATTAGTGTAACGGAACATCCCACACTCCGCTTGAGTGTTTCCGTCAGTATACCACTTCCTCCCAGTCTGGACTTAGATATCCGATATTCCAACCGCTCATAAGCACAAAACAAGGCGACACTTGTTTCACTGCTAACATGGACTAACTCTTTATTTGAGATCTCACACAAATATATACAGCAGGAAGACTTAAACCTAACCTAATTAACATGAGCTAATTATCTAACAGGACCTTTTGCCCAGACTTGTGGTCACCGAGCTTCTTACAGTACATTTTACATTATCATATCAAGTACAACCACAGGACATTTTCACAATAGCAGGAGCTAATTACAATTAACAATACAAACAGTGTTCTCCCCCCCTCCTCGGCCTAGTCATCAACAACTATAGTAGGAGTAGACTGTTTGCCTCCTAGCCAGTCCTGGAGGCTAATGTGATCAGCTCACTCAATTAACATGTTGAGTTCAGAATCAAACAAACCAATAATAGTCTTTACATATATATCCTGGGAGATATTGGGGATAAATATTACTGTCCCATTTTAAGCAATCCAAGACATACCCTCCAAGTCACCATTCCCATATGGCATACACAGGGTACCCAGAGTCTGTGTGTCCTGGGGGATCCACAGTAATACCACCAGTAATGTCTGTGAATCCACAGTAAAACCACTTCAAGAGTCCCCAGGCATACAGCTCACAAAGAGCAATGTTGCCCCAAATGCCAGGGCTCATAATCGGTCGGCAGGAGGCTTGCATTCAGTCCCCTCCAAAAGCCTCTATCCCGGGTGAGTCTGTCACATTTCTCCCCCATCAAAGGTTGACTAACAAGGTCCCAGACCTCCACCTGGTCTGGACATGCGTTAGTCAGGCAAAGTGAACTCACATAGTCTGTCCGCATGATCTCCTTTCTTGGCTGCAAGGAATAGTTGACCTCAGTAGGTGTGGGGCAGAGGTCATTTACTCTCTGTCCAGCTGCCAGCGTTTCAGTTGGGTGGTTTTTAACATTCCGGGGCTCGGTCTGCTGCTGGGCAGAGGGGCTGATCACCCCAGCTTTCTGAAACTGTAGAGACACTGTAGGTGCTAGGCAGAGGCCAGTGGTGCTGGAGTAGCAGCTTTACTACATCAGCTTGTCGCTGGAGAGAGGGGCCGACTGCCCTGGCTCCCTGGAACTCCACAGTTGTTGCCGGTGCTGGGCAGAGGTTGGTAGCACTCTGCCCTATTGCCAGCACTTCTGCTGGGGACTCCGCATCCTCCGCTCCGGCTAACCGTTCGGGCAGGAGACTGGCTTCCTCCACTCCCAAACTGTGTAACTGCCATTGGGGAGGTGAGCTGACTGCTTCCTTTTCCATTCCCTCATCTGGCTGCTTGGACGACATGTCTATGGCACTGTCTCCCAGGTGCACGGATCTTTGCTGGTGAGGAAAGGCCGCTTCCTCCACCCTGGCCAACTGTTGGGGAGGGACAACACACACCTCCTCTCCCTTCTCCCCCTGTATCTGCTGCTGGGAAGTGATTGCCACCTTCTCACCCTGAGCCTCTGAAACTGCCACAGGTGTGGGGCAGAGGTCTTGGACCCTCTGTCCGGTTGCCAGCACTTCTGCTGGGGGTTTGCTAGGTGGTTCCTCCTCTACAGAAACGTCTATTAAATCCCCAGTCTCTGGAATTGCTAAAAGTGTGGAGCAGAGGTCTTGGACCCTCTGTTCAGTTACCAGATCTTCAGCTGGAGAAGTTTGTTGCAACTCCAGATACTGCTGTTGGTGCTGGGCAGAGCACAGTGAAGTTTGGCCCTAATACCAGCTCTTCTGCTGGAGGCTCATCAGGTTGTTCTTCCTCAGCAGAAAAGTCTATTAAATCCCCTGTCTCTGCAACTGGTGTCTGGGGATAGAGGTTCACCATCTCCTGCCCATGGAACCCAGAAGATGCTATCAGTGCTGGGCAGAGGTTAGCAGAGCTCTGCCCTGTTGTCAGCACTTCAGGTTTGGGGATGGCAATTTTCAGATTTTCCACTGCTGATTCTCTGGCATGCTGCTGGACAGGCACATTCCTCCATCCAAGATCATCCCATGCAGAAACAGGATCATCAAGGTCAGTCAGCACTTGATGCATCCACCATAAGACCTCTGCCTCCCTAGCTGTGGGGCCAGGTTGGCAAAGCACACTGTTACTTTGCCACATTGCCGACTCTTCAGCCAGGATTTCAGAGTTGTCACCTGGTATTTCCTGATAGTCCCAGGCAAAGGGAGTCCAGCCCTTGTGCTGAGCAGAGTCTAGCAGCCGTCTGTAGGCGATCTCCAGCTCCCATTCCTGAATGGCCAGAAACTCTATATCTTCCAGTGCCCAGTGCACTTCCGAAGCGTTCAGTAGCTGTTCTCTGTAATCCATTATTTCGTCCAACCGACACTCCAAATCACTCCCAAAGTTAGGGTCCCCTGTCAGCTTCACATACAACAGTCCCAGGCCGTCGTAGCCAAAGCCTTCCATTGGGCTGTCCTCCTCTATCCAAGAGCATGCTTGGGATACATGCCACTGGAGGGCTCTGTAGCTCTCATCCAGCCGCATCTCTGTCCAGACCAGCCTGCTTAATTCCGCTGTCTAATCCTTGTTCGGTTTTTCTTCCAAAAACAGAACCCGCAATCCATACTGCGACCAGTACCTTTCCTCGATGGAGGAGAGAACTTTTCCCTGGTGTCGCTGCTCATGGGCTAGTGCTTCCTTCCAGAGTTCACATCGGATAGAAACAAACCATTCCAGCAGGACCTGCTCAGATACCGGTCCTCTGTGCTGTTTCTGCATTTTTCGCAACCTCCTTCTGAATTCCTCTTCCATGGCGGCTGGTATCTGTACCTCTCCTGCTATCCGAACCTTGGATCCAGGTGGAAACTTGGATGTCCCAGACTGCAGGAAGCGTCCCACCACTGCCACCAATGTAACAGAATGCCCCACACTCCCCTTGAGTGTTTCCGTCAGTATACCACTTCCTCCCAGTCTGGACTCAGATATCCGATATTCCAACTGCTCATAAGCACAAAACAAGGCAACACTTGTTTCACTGCTAACATGGACTAACTCTTTATTTGAGATCTCACACAAACATATACAGCAGGATGACTTAAACCTAACCTAATTAACATGAGCTAATTATCTAACATGACCTTTTGCCCAGACTTGTGGTCACCGAGCTTCACACAGTACATTATACATTATCATAAGTACAACCACAGGGCATTTTCACAATAGCAGGAGCTAATTACAATTACCAGCACAAACAGTGTTCTCCCCCCTCCTCAGCCTAGTCATCAACAACTATAGTAGGAGTAGACTGTTCATCTCCTAGCCAGTCCTGGAGGCTAATGTGATCAGCTCACTCAATTAACATGTTGATTTCAGAATCAAACAAACCAATAATAGTCTTTACATATATATCCTGGGAGATATTGGGGATAAATATTACTGTCCCATTTTAAGCAATCCAAAACATACCCTCCAAGTCACCATTTCCCATATGGCATACACAGGGTCCCCAGAGTCTGTGTGTCCTGGGGGACCGGGACCCGAATCCACAGTAAAACCACCAAGAGTCCCCAGGCATACAGCTCACAAAGAGCAATGTTCCCCAAATGCCAGGGCCCATAATCGGTCGGCAAGAGGCTTGCATTCAGTCCCCTCCAAAAACCTCTATCCCAGGTGAGTCTGTCACAATTAGATACTGTGTACACCACCTGAAGTGTATTAGAAATTGTACACACTGTATTAGATACTGTGTACACTGCCTGCACTGTATTAGAAACTGTACTACGGCTGCACTGTATTGTTTACTCTGTATACCATCAGAAGTGTAGTAAAAACTGTACACACTGTATTAGATACTGTGTACACCACCGCAGAGTAGGTATATGTGTATGTGTATGTGTGTGTGTGTGTGTATATATATATATATATATATATATATATATATATATATATATATATATATATATATATATTATATATTCATTTAAATTCATTTTTTTTTTCCTCGTGAAGTACACACAGCACCCCATATTGACAGAAAAACACAGAATTGTTGACATTTTTGCAGATTTATTAAAAAAGAGACTAAAATATCACATGGTCCTAATATATATATATATATATATATATATATATATATGAGACTGTATATACAGTGGGGAGAACAAGTATTTGATACATAGTTACATAGTTAGCAAGGTTGATTAAAGACACCAGTCCATCCAGTTCATCCTGAATGAGTGTGGGTGTGTGTCTACAATTGTCCCTATCCCTGTATATTGTGTATCATTAGGATGCTCATCTATTATATTATTATTTATTTAAGGTACCCATATAGCACCGTCAATTTCCTGCAGCACTCCACACAAACATTGCACATTCACATCGGTCCCTACCTTCAAGGAACCCACAATCCAAGGTCCCCAACACACATTCGTATACTAGGGCCAATTTTGGACAGAAGCCAATAAACCTACTGATTTTGCAGGTTTTCCTACTTACAAAGAATGTAGAGGTCTGTTATTTTTATTGTTGGCACTTTTCAACTGTGAGAGACAGAATCTAAAACAAAAATCCAGAAAATTACATTGTATGATTTTTAAATAATTTATTTGCATTGTATTGCATGACATAAGTATTTGATGCATCAGAAAAGCAGAACTTAATATATGGTACAGAAACCTTTGTTTGCAATTACAGAGGTCATACGTTTCCTATAGTTCTTGACCAAGTTTGCACACACTGAAGCAGGGATTTTGGCCCACTCCTGCATACAGAGCTTCTCCAGATCCTTCAGGTTTCTGAGCTATAGCTGGGTAATATGGACTTTCAGCTCCCTCCAAAGATTTTCTATTGGGTTCATGTCTGGAGACTGGCTAGTCCACTATAGGACCTTGAGATGCTTCTTACGGAGCCACTCCTTAGTTGCCCTGGCTGCATGTTTCAGGTCGTTGTCATGCTGGAAGACCCAGCCATGACCCATCTTCAATGCTGTTACTGAGAGATGGAGGTTGTTGGCCAAGATCTCGTGATTAGGGATGAGCTTCAAGTTCGACTCGAACATCGGCTGTTAGATCGTTCGAAGATCGAACATTATAGACCGTTCGCACCAAATTCGAGCTCTTGTCACGGCCCATAATGCACTGCATCATCACAGTGGTTTGCTGGCTGATGATTGGCCAAGCTTGCACTATGACCCGCATGCTTTGGCCAATCACAGCGCCCTAAGCAAACAGAGCCATAATTGGCCAAAGGCAGGGTGCATTTGGCCAATTATGGCTCAGGGGATTAAGTACACGCCCCACACTTTATAAGGCCGCCTGCATGTCGGCCGTGTGTAGTATGTTCCAGCGTTCAGAAAGAGAGAGAGAGAGTTAGAGAGAGAGTGTCATTTCATTTAGATTGAGCAGACAGTTCATTCAGTTAGCTCCAGTATATATATATATATATAGGGATGAGCCGAACACCCCCCGGTTCGGTTCGCACCAGAACCTGCGAACGGACCGAAAATTCGCACAAACGTTAGAACCCCATTGACGTCTATGGGACTCGAACGTTCGAAATCAAAAGTGCTCATTTTAAAGGCTAATTTGCATGGTATTGTCCTAAAAAGGGTTTGGGGACCCGGGTCCTACCCCAGGGGACTTGTATCGCTGCAAAAAAACTTTTAAAAACAGCCGTTTTTTTCGAGAGCAGTGATTTTAACGATGCTTAAATTAAAAAATAAAAGTGAAATATTCCTTTAAATATCGTACCTGGGGTGTGTCTATAGTATGCCTGTAAAGTGGCGCGTGTTTCCCGTGTTTAGAACAGTCCCTTCACAAAATGTCATTTTTAAAGGAAAAAATCTCATTTAAAACTGCTTGCGGGTATAATGTAATGTCGGGTCCTGGCAATATGGATGAAAATCAGTGAGACAAACGGCATGGGTATCCCCCAGACCATTACCAGGCCCTTTGGGTCTTGTATGGATATTAAGGGGAACCCCGCACCCAAATTAAAATAAGGAAAGGTGTGGGGCCACCAGGCCCTATATACTCTGAACAGCAGTATACAGGCGGTGCAAACAAGACAGGGACTGTAGGTTTGTTGTTAAGTAGAATCTGTTTGTAATTTTTAACGGGTACATTTTTAACGTGTTTAGCTCCAGCCAAAGAATCTTTTTTAAGCTTTTTGGAAAACATAGGGAAGGGTTATCACCCCTGTGACATTTGTTTTGCTGTCTTTCCTCCTCTTCAGAAGATTTCACCTCACTTTTTGTCCCAATGACAAATGTTTTTTGAAAATTTGGGTTTTTTTGTGGAACAAGGATTGGAAAGCATCAGTGGAAAGGAGAAATGTTTTTCCCATATTAACTCTTACAGGAGAGAATTTCCCTTCCTAGGGGTAGATTTCATCTCACTTCCTGTTGTCTCCTTCCGTTTGTAAGTTAGATGTTTGAAAGTAGGGGCCTGCCCTATATACTCAGCAGAAATTTGGGCCTTAGGTGTTGTTGTGGCCACAAGACTGTAAGCCCTCACAGGGCCCTGCTGTGAAATATTAGATCAAGAATTGTAATTACATGCCCCTGTTGAACAAGGGCAGAAAAATTGGGCCTTTGGTGGTGGTGGTGCCACAACACTGTAAGTCCTCACTCGCTCTTGGTGTGTGCAGAAATGGGCCCTGCTGTGAAATTTTAGATCAAGAATTGTAATTACATGCCCCTGTTGAACAGGGGCTGAAAATTTAGGCCTTAGGCACTGGTGCTGGTGCCACAACACTGCAACCCCTCACAGATACTCTAGTTGGAATGTAGAAATGAGCCCTGCTGCAAAGTATTGCATCAAAAATTGTAATTACAGGCCCCTGTTAAACAGGGGCTGAAAAATTGGGCCTTAGGCACTGGTGCCACAACACTGCAACCCCTCACAGATACTCTAGTTGGATCGCAGAAATGAGCCCTGCTGCAAAGTATTGCATCAAAAATTGTAATTACATGCCCCTGTTAAACAGGGGCTGAAAAATTGGGCCTTAGGCACTGGTGCTGGTGCCACAACAGTGCAACCTCTCACAGATACTCTAGTTGTAACGCAGAAACGAGCCCTGCTGCAAAGTATTGCATCAAAAATTGTAATTACACGCCCCTGTTAAACAGGGGCTGAAAAATTGGGCCTTAGGCACTGGTGGTGGCGCCCAGAACCAAAAATGTTCTTACAAGCTATCAGCGTGATGATTGAGGAGGAAGAGGATAATTACTCAGGGATAGTCACTCAGCATCAGCATAGGCAGTCTTTGAAGTGATCTGAGATTTCAAAAAAAAATTATTCGGTTACATCAGCATCAGGTGCTTGGTAGCTGGTGGTGATCCAAGACTGATTCATATGAAGGTCAGTCGATCAACCGAGTCGGTGGACAGACGCACCCTGTGATCGGTTACAAAGCCTCCAGCAGCACTGATTGTGCGTTCCGAAAGAACGCTGGATGCAGGACAGGCCAGTAGCTCAATTTCATACTGTGCAAGCTCTGGCCAGTGATCCATCCTCAAGACCCAGTAACCCAGAGGATTTTCAGTGGGAAAAGTGTCCAAGTCAGATCTTGCCCCTAGGTATTCCTGCACCATGTAAAACAGATTCTGGCGATGGTTGCTGGAACCGATCATACCTTGGGGCTGCGGACCAAAAAATTGCCTGAACGCATCGGTCAGACGGCCAACTTCTCCACCGCTCCTTCTTTGACTGACCGAAGCTTCAGCAATACGTTGTCCAGAAACAGGAGTTTGTAACCTCCCAGTCTCTGGGAACGCGTTGCACAGACCTTTCTGCAAGGCCTCCCGAAGATGTTTCATCCTCTGCTCCCTCTGCGATGGCAAAATAAGGTCCGCAACCTTACCCTTGTAATGTGGATCAAGGAGGGTTGCCAGCCAGTATTGGTCCTTCTCCTTGATACCACGAATACGAGGATCCTTATGCAGGCTTTGCAGGATCAGGGAGGCCATGCAGCGTAGGTTTGCTGAGGCATTCGGTCAGGAGTCCTCTGGGTCACTAAGGACAACATGGTCCGCAGCCACCTCCCCCCAGCCACGTACAAGTCCATGGGTTTCTTGGGACTGATCCCTTAAAGACTGCTGCTGATGCTGAGTGCCAGGCTCCACCTCCATACTGACACAATCATCCTCCTCCTCCTACTCCACCTCCTCCTCTTCCTGTGTGATCGGCGGGCACGCAGGAACACTGTCTGGATAAAGGGGGCCTTGAGAGCTAAGGAAGTCCTCCTCTTCCTGCCTCTGTTCTGCCTCAAGTGCCCTGTCCATTATTCCACGCAGCGTGTGCTCCAACAGGTGGACAAGGGGGACAGTGTCACTGATGCATGCACTGTCACTGCTCACCATCCTCGTGGCCTCCTCAAATGGTGACAGGACAGTGCATGCATCCTTGATCATGGCCCACTGGCGTGGGGAAAAAAAAACAAGCTCCCCTGACCCTGTCCTGGTGCCATAGTCGCACAGGTACTCATTGATGGCCCTCTGCTGCGTGTGCAGCCGCTGCAGCATGGCCAACGTTGAGTTCCACCTGGTGGGCATGTCACAGATTAGGCGGTTCTTGGGCAGGTTAAACTCCTTTTGGAGGTCCGTCAGCCGAGCACTGGCATTATATGACCGGCGGAAATGCACACAGACTTTCCTGGCCTGCCTCAGGACATCCTGTAAGCCCGGGTACCTGCTCAAGAACCGCTGCACCACCAAGTTAAGGACATGAGCCAAACAGGGCACATGGGTCATTTGTCCCTGTCGGAGGGCAGAGAGGAGGTTGGTGCCATTGTCACAAACCACCATTCCTGGCTTAAGTTGGCTTGGCGTCAACCACCTCTGAACCTGCCCCTGCAGAGCTGACAGAACCTCTGCCCCAGTGTGGCTCCTGTCCCCCAAGCACACCAGCTCAAGCACCGCATGGCATCTTTTGGCCTGCGTACTTGCGTAGCCCCTTGAACGGTTCTAAGGACAAAGCACAGGAAGAGGCCATGGAGGAAGAAGAAGAGGAGGGGGTGGAGGAGAGAGGTGTGTCACAATCATTAGCATTTTGGAGGCGTGGTGGCGGAACAACCTCCAACACTACTGCACCTTGTCCTGCATCCTTCCCAGCTGCCAGCAGAGTCACCCAATGCACCGTGAAACTTAGGTAACGTCCCTGTCCATGCCTGCTGGACCATGAGTCAGCGGTAATATGCACCTTACCGCTGACCGCCCTGTCGAGTGAGGCATGGACATTGCCTTCCACATGCTGGTAGAGAGCCGGAATTGCTTTCCGTGAGAAAAAGTGGTGTTTGGGTACCTGCCACTGAGGAACCGCACATTCCACAAACTCACGGAAGGGGGCAGAGTCTACCAACTGAAAAGGCAGCAGTTGAAGTGCTAGCAATTTTGCCAAGCTAGCATTCAACCGCTGGGCATGTGGATGGCTGGGAGCAAACTTCTTTCGGCGGTGCAGCAGCTGGGACAGGGAAATTTGCCTGGTACAATCTGACGTTGGTGTACCAAAAGCAGATTGCCCACAAGTACTTGGCTGTGACACACCTAATTCTACACCTTCATTCCTCTCAGTGCAGGTCTCAGAGAGGACTGACGGTATAGTGGGGTTGGAGATCTCAGCTGGAGCAAGGAGAGGTCCTCTTTGTTCTTTGGTGTGGGTCTTTTAGATATGCTTGCCAACGAACTGCATGGCAGGTCAACATATGTCTGGTCAAGCATGTGGTACCCAAGCGGGAGATGTTTTGGCCATGCGAGATACGCTTGAGACATATGTTGCAAATAGCAGCGGTGCGATCTGATGCACTCGTCTCAAAAAAGGCCCACACCAAAGAACTTTTTGAATAACGCACAGAGACTGCAGCGCCCTGCACATGTGGAGCTTTGGGGTGTGATGCAGTCAAGGTGCTGCCCTTAGGCTGGCCCCTGGAGGGCATCCTGCCTCGTTGGTGATGTGCCGCCTCCTCCTCCTCTCTCCTATCAGGCACCCACTTTGAGTCAGTGACCTCATCATCCCCTCCCTCCTCATCACTGGAGCAAACCTGGCAGTATGCTGCAGCAGGGGGAGCATGACTGCCAGATTGCTGTCCTTCTTGGGAACCCCCTCTGTCCGTGCTAACGTTACTGCCTTCATCGAGCTCAGTATCATCATCAGAGCCTTCCAAACGCTGGGCATCCTCCTGGAGCATGTACTCAACACTGTGGTCAAACAGTTCGAGGGACTCCTCAGGAGGACATGGTGGGGCTAGGGAAGGAGTCACTGATGACATTGAGCCAAGGGAAGAGGCCGCTGCTTTGCCAGACAAAGTACCCTGGGCATGGGTGAGAGAGGATGAGGAGGATGAGGGCGGCTTGGTCATCCACTCGACCAAGTCTTCCGCATGTTGCGGCTCAACACGGCCAGCTGACGAAAAAAAGGCCAAGCGTGTCCCATGGCCACGTGCTGATGAGGATGCACCGTCTCCATGACCAGCACTAGACACAGAGCCTGCTTGCCCTCTCTTATTGGCTTGTGACTGTCTGCCTCTCCTTCTTGGCCTTCCAGACATACTAATGGCCTGTATCTGCACTAAGCTGGGATATATATATATATATATATATATATATATATATATATACTGCAGCTAGCAAAATCAACTGCCTGCCTGTAGTATGAGAACACCACCAACCTTCTACAGGTAGCTTTAGCTGAACACTGTGCAGAGCTCGCAAAAAAATAACTTGTAGCTTTTTTAGCTGCCTGCGGTAGTGATAGGATCAGGAAAACACCACCAACCTTCTACAGGTAGCTTTAGCTGAACACTGTGCAGAGCTCGCAAAAAAATAACTTGTAGGTTTAGCTGGACACTGTGAGGAGGACGCACCACACTAACTTGTAGTTTTAGCTGAACACTGTGAGCAGGACACACAGCACTAACTTGTAGTTTTAGCTGAACACTGTGAGCAGGACACACAGCACTAACTTGTAGGTTTAGCTGTACACTGTGAGCAGGACGCACCACACTAACTTGTAGGTTTAGCTGAACACTGTGAGCAAGACGCACCCCACTAACTTGTAGGTTTAGCTGAACACTGTGAGGTGGACGTACCCCACTAACTTGTAGTTTTAGCTGAACACTGTGAGCAGGACGCACTGCACTAACTGTAAATAGTCTAGCTGTCTGACTGTGGTACTAATAGGATCAAAAGAACACCAGCAATTTTCTTCAGGTAGCTGTAAATACTGTAACAAGACAAGCCTGCCTGTCAGTAAGAAGATAACAGGAACGGATCTAGCTGAACACTGAGCAGGACGCACTGCACTAACTTGTAGCTTTAGATGAACACTGTGCAGAGGTCTCACTACGCTAACTTGTAGGTTTAGCTGAACACTGTGAGGAGGATGCACAGCACTAACTTGTAGTTTTAGCTGAACACTGTGAGCAGGACGCACAGCACTAACTTCTAGGTTTAGCTGAACACTCTGAGGTGGACGCACCGCACTAACTTGTAGTTTTAGCTGAACACTGTGAGCAGGACACACCGCACTAACTTGTAGGTTTAGCTGAACACTGTGAGGTAGACGCACCACACTAACTTGTAGGTTTAGCTGAACACTGTGAGCAGGACGCACCACACTAACTTGTAGTTTTAGCTGAACACTGTGAGCAGGACGCACCCCACTAACTTGTAGGTTTAGCTGAACACTGTGAGGTGGACGTACCCCACTAACTTGTAGTTTTAGCTGAACACTGTGAGCAGGAAGCACTGCACTAACTGTAAATAGTCTAGCTGCCTGACTGTGGTACTAATAGGATCAAAAGAACACCAGCAATTTTCTTCAGGTAGCTGTAAATATTGTAACAAGACAAGCCTGCCTGTCAGTAAGAAGATAACAGGAACGGATCTAGCTGAACACTGAGCAGGACGCACTGCACTAACTTGTAGCTTTAGATGAACACTGTGCAGAGGTCTCACTACGCTAACTTGTAGGTTTAGCTGAACACTGTGAGGAGGATGCACAGCACTAACTTGTAGTTTTAGCTGAACACTGTGAGCAGGACGCACAGCACTAACTTCTAGGTTTAGCTGAACACTCTGAGGTGGACACACCGCACTAACTTGTAGTTTTAGCTGAACACTGTGAGCAGGACGCACCACACTAACTTGTAGGTTTAGCTGAACACTGTGAGGTAGACGCACCACACTAACTTGTAGGTTTAGCTGAACACTGTGAGCAGGACGCACCACACTAACTTGTAGTTTTAGCTGAACACTGTGAGCAGGACGCACCCCACTAACTTGTAGGTTTAGCTGAACACTGCGAGGTGGACCTACCCCACTAACTTGTAGTTTTAGCTGAACACTGTGAGCAGGACGCACTGCACTAACTGTAAATAGTCTAGCTGCCTGACTGTGGTACTAATAGGATCAAAAGAACACCAGCAATTTTCTTCAGGTAGCTGTAAATACTGTAACAAGACAAGCCTGCCTGTCAGTAAGAAGATAACAGGAACGGATCTAGCTGAAATGAATACAGTGTATATATATATATGCAACACCTGGGATGCATATAAATACACAATAGACTGTAAGTGCAGATAACTGACTGACTGTTCTGCCTAATCTATCTAAGTCAAATCAAATGACACTGTCTCTCTCTCTCTATCTATGAATGCCGGAACACACACTACACAGGGCCGCCGTGCAGGCGGCTTTATATAGTGTGGGGCGTGTGCTAAATACCCTGAGCCATAATTGGCCAAAGCCTCCTTGGCTTTAGCCAATTACGGCTCTCTGTTCGGATGGCGCTGTGATTGGCCAAGCATGCGGGTCATAGTGCATGCTTGGCCAATCATCAGCCAGCAATGCACTGCGATGCCGCAGTGAATTATGGGCCGTGACGCACCACACGAATTTGGCGCGAACGGCCCATATCGTTCGCAATTCGGCGAACGGGCGAACAGACTATGTTCGAGTCGAACATGGGTTCAACTCGAACACGATGCTTATCCCTATATATATATATATATATATATATATATATATATATATATATACATTCCAGGCTTTGTGTGTATATATGTGTGTGTGTGTGTGTGTGTGTATATGTATATATATATATAGTTCATTCAGTTAGCTGCAGTATATTTAGTACTGTATCCTGTGCAGCTAGATCTCGCTGCAGACCGTTCCTGTTCTCTTCCTAATATACTACAGGCAGGCAGTTCATTCAGTTAGCTGCAGTATGTTCAGTACTGTATCCTGTGCAGATAGATCTCGCTGCAGACTGTTCCTGTTGTTCTCTTACTAATATAGTACAGGCAGGCAGTTCATTTAGTTAGCTGCAGTATATTCAGTACTGTATCCTGTGTAGCTAGATCTCGCTGCAGACCGTTCCTGTTCTCTTCCTAATATACTACAGGCAGGCAGTTCATTCAGTTAGCTGCAGTATATTAAGCACTGTATCCTGTGTAGCTAGATCTCGCTGCAGACTGTTCCTGTTCTCTTCCTAATATACTGCAGGCAGGCAGTTCATTCAGTTAGCTGTAGTATATTCAGTACTGTATCCTGTGCAGCTAGATCTCACTGCAGACCGTTCCTGTTTTCTTCCTAATATACTACAGACAGGCAATTCATTCAGTTAGCTGCAGTATATTCAGTACTGTATCCTGTGCAGCTAGATCTCGCTGCAGACCGTTCCTGTTCTCTTCCTAATATACTACAGGCAGGCAGTTCATTCAGTTAGCTGCAGTATATTCAGTACTGTATCCTGTGCAGCTAGATCTCGCTGCAGACCGTTCCTGTTGTTCTCTTCCTAATATACTACAGGCAGGCAGTTCATTCAGTTAGCTGCAGTATATTAAGCACTGTATCCTGTGTAGCTAGATCTCGCTACAGACTGTTCCTGTTGTTCTCTTCCTAATATACTGCAGGCAGGCAGTTCATTCAGTTAGCTGTAGTATATTCAGCACTGTATCCTGTGCAGCTAGATCTCACTGCAGACCGTTCCTGTTTTCTTCCTAATATACTACAGGCAGGTGATTCATTCAGTTAGCTGCAGTATATTCAGTACTGTATCCTGTGCAGCTAGATCTCGCTGCAGACCGTTCTTGTTGTTCTTTTCCTAATATGCTACAGGCAGGCAATTCATTCAATTAACTGCCGTATATTCAGTACTGTATCCTGTGCAGTTAGATCTCGCTGCAGACCGTTCCTGTTCTGTTCCTAATATATTCCAGGCAGGTAGTTCATTCAGTTAGCTGCAGTATACTCAGTACTGTATCCTGTGCAGCTAGATGTTGCTGCAGACCGTTCCTGAGGTCACTGACTCCCACGTGGGTGCCTGATAGGAGAGAGGACGAGGAAGAGGAGGCACATCACCAATGAGGCATCCCGGATACCTCAGATTCGTGGTATCAAGGTGAGGGATCAGTACTGGCTGGCAACCCTCCCTGATCCATGTTACAAGGGTAAGGTTGCAGAACTTATCCAGCCATCGCAGAGGGAGATGAGGATAAAACATCTTCAGAGGCCTTGCAGAAAAGTTTGTGCAACACGTTTCCAGAGCCTGGGAGGTTGCAAATTCCTGGTCCTGGACAACGTGTTGTTGAGGCTCCGGTCAGTCACTAAAGGAGTGGTGGAGAAGGTGGCCATCTGACAGATGCATTCAGACAATTTTTTAATCTGCAGCCCCAAGGTCTGATCGGTTCCAGCAAGCATCGCCAGCATCTGATTTACATGGTGCAGGAATACCTAGGGGCAAGATCAGACTTGGAGACCTTTCCAACCAAAAATCCCCTGGGTTACTGGATCTTGAGGATGGATCACTGGCCAGAGCTTGCACAATATGCAATTGAGCTACTGGCCTGTCCTGCATCCAGCGTTCTTTCGGAACGCACATTCAGTGCTGCTGAAGGCTTTGTAACCGATCAGAGTGCGCCTGTGCACCGACTCGGTTGATCGGCTCACCTTCATAAAAATGAATCAGTCTTGGATCACCAGCTACCAAGAACCTGATGCTGATGTAACTGACTAATTTTTTTATGAATGTGAGATCCCTTTGAAGACTGCCTATGCTGATGCTGAGTGACTATCCTGTTATGCTGAGTGACTATCCTATTCCTCCTCAATGTTCATGTTGATAGCTTGTAAGAACATTTTTAGTTCTGGACACCACCACCAGTGGCCAAGGCCCAATTTTTCTGCCCCTGTTTAACAGGGGTGTATAATTACAATTTTTGCTGTAATATTTTGCAGCAGGGTTTGTTCCTGCGCTCAACTAGAGTATCTGTGAGGGGTTGCAGTGTTGTGGCACCAGTGCCTAAAGCCCAATTTTTCTGCCCCTGTTCAACAGGGGCGTGTAATTACAATTTTTGATCTAATGTTTCATAGCAGAGCCCGTTCCTGCACCCACCAAGAGTAACTGTGTGGGCTTACAGTGTTGTGGCAACACCACCACACCACCACCAAAGGCCCAATTTTTCTGACCCTGTTCAACAGGGGCATGTAAATACAATTCTTGATATATTTCACAGCAGGGCCTGTTCCAGTGCCCACCAAGAGTAACTGTGAGGGCTTAGTGTTCTGGTACCACCAACTTCTAAGGCCCAAATTTCTGCAGAGTATATAGGGCAGGCCCCTACTTTCAAACATCCGGCTTACAAACGACTCCTACTTACAAACGGAGGGAGACAACAAGAACTGAGAGGAAATCTACCCCTGGGAAGGGAAATTCTCTCCTGTAAGAGTTAATATGGGAAAAAGGTGTCTCATCCACTGCTTTATCACCAATCCTTGTTTCCCTAAAAACCCCAAATTTTCAAAATCCAACTGTCATTGGGACAGAAAGTAAGGTGAAATCTTCTGAATAGGGGCACAGACAGCAAAACAAATGTTACAGGGGTGATAACCCTTCCCTGTTTTCCAAAAAGCTTAAAAATAGATTTTTTGGCTGGAGCTACACTTACAAAATGTACCTGTTCCAAATTACAAACAGATTCAACTTAAGAACAAACCTACAGTCCCTGTCTTTCTTGGGACTGCCTGTATACTGGTGTTCAGAGTATATAGGGCCTGGGGGCCCCACGCCTTTTCTTTTTTGAATTTGGGTGCAGGGTTCCCCTTACTATCCATACAAGACCCAAAGGGCCTGGTAATGAGCTGGGGGTTACCCATGCCGTTTTTCTCAATAATTTTCATACGTATTGCCGAGGACCCGATATTACATTACAGCCGCAAGCAGTTTTAAATGACTTTTATTCCTTTAGAAATGTCATTTTGTGCATGGACTGTTCTAAACACTGGAATCACGCACCATTTTACAGGCATATTATAGACACTCCCCAGGTACGATATTTAAAGGAATATTTCACTTTTATTTTTTCACTTTAAACATCATTAAAATCACTGCTCCCGAAAAAACGGCAGTTTTTGAAACTTTTTTTGCATTGATGTCCCCTGGGGCAGGACCCGGGTGCCCAAACCCTTTTTAGGACAATAACTTGCATATTAACCTTTAAAATTCACACTTTTGATTTCTCATGTTCGAGTCCCATAGACTTTAACGCTGTTCGAAAGTTTGCGCAAACTTTCGGTCCGTTCGCGTGTTCTAGATGCAAACTGAACCGGGGGGTGTTCGGCTCATCCTTACTCGCGATACATGGCCCCATCCATCCTCCCCTCAATACGGTGCAGTCGTCCTGGCCCCTTTGCAGAAAAGCAGCCCAAAGAATGATGTTTCCACCTCCATGCTTCATGGTTGGGATGGTGTTCTTGGGGTTATACTCATCCTTATTCTTCCAAACACAGTGAGTGGCGTTTAGATCAAAAAGCTCTATTTTTGTCTCATCAGACCACATGACCTTCTCCCATTCCTCCTCGGGATCATCCAGATGGTCATTGGCAAACTTCAGATGGGCCTGGACATGCACTGGCTTAAACAGGGGGACCTTGCATGCGCTGCAGGATTTTAATCCATGACCGCGTAGTGTGTTACTAACGGTTTTCTTAGAGACTGTGGTCCCAGCTCTCTTCAGGTCATTGACCAGGTCCTGCCGTGTAGTTCTGGGCTGATTCCTCACCTTCCTCATGATCATTGATGCCCCACAAGGTGAGACCTTGCATGGAGCCCCAGACCGAGGGAGATTGACCATCATCTTGAACTTCTTCCATTTTCTAATAATTGCGCCAACAGTTGTTGCCTTCTCACCAAGTCACTTGCCTATTGTTTTGTAACCCATCCCAGCCTTGTGCAGGTATACAATTTTATCCTTGATGTCCTTACACAGCTCTCTGGTCTTGGCCATTGTGGAGAGGTTGGAGTCTGTTTGAGTGTGTGGACAGGTGTCTTTTATACAGGTAACAAGTTCAAACAGGTGCAGTTAATACAGGTAATGAGTGGAGAACATAAGGGCTTCTTAAAAAAAAAAAATAACAGGTCTGTGAGAGCCGGAATTCTTACTGGTTAGTAGGTGATCAAATACTTGTCATGCAATAAAATGCAAATTAATTATTTAAAAATCATACAACATGATTTTCCAGATTTTTGTTTTAGATTCCATCTCTCGCAGTCTCTCACAGTTGAAGAGTACCTATGATAACAATTACAGACCTCTACATGCTTTGCTATATAGCTTTTTGCTATACACAAGACTGTGTGTGTGTATATATGTGTGTGTGTGTGTGTGTGTGTGTGTGTGTGTGTGTGTGTGTGTGTGTGTGTATATATATATATATATATATATATATATATATATATATATATATATTTATATTAATACACTGCCTAAAGTGTATTAGAAACAGTACACCACCGAATGCACTGTAAATATAGGCTACACTGGATGCAGAGTATATACATATGTTTTGTATAGTGCAGCTGGGTTGAGACGCTGTCGTCTTCCCAGCACAGCACCGCCCCCTCACCAGCGTAAGAAGGACGATACATTTACATCCTTTCCTTCTACTGCGCATGCACACGACGCGCATGCGCTGTATTACTTGTCTGACCTTGATGCGCGCGCACACCGCTGCGCAGTAAAAGAGCTATACACCGGTCACGATTTTTAGAGAAGGTTTTGTCTCTTTTTGATTTGTCACTACATCCTTTATATACATCGCACATTGGACACTCTTTATGCGTTATTGGCTAACTTGTTTTATTTTCTAATATGTTTATTTTGATTTGTACATCACTCTTGACCCCACTAGTTATACTTCCGGTATTCACACTCAATGTGAGGCGTGGAACACATGCCGGGCGGCCATCTTGCCCGAATACCAGAAGTGACCATTTTGTATTGGTGGAGCTGTTTCCCATCATTATTGATGCATTCTCTATATATATCTGGCTACTTCTTTACAGCGCTGTTTTTTAATGGATTTACATGTGAGTGTATTTCTTTATTTTTAATAAATTCCATATTTGTTTACGGATTCACACTATGTGGCCTTCCTTCCTTTATTCCTATTTGCCATCACCACTACTTGGTTCCTAACATCGTTCTGAGGGTTACTACAACCTACGGTTCATTCCATAAACATCACCCCTCCGGGCCATCTACAGCCACTGACCACCTAAACTTTGTCTGACCCAACCCGGCGTATGCCCCTTTGGGTCCATTCAATCTGGTAAGCCTCTTTAATGTTGTTGGTGGTGTGTCTGTCTTCACCTTTGATGTCATACACCTACTGATTTGCTCCGTGTTTGAAGTCATATACCTTCAGAGGACTTTCTAACATCGGGATTAATATATATGGATGATTTCCTCCCATATTCTATGTTTGGGACTGTTGGTTCACTTTGTTATCTCTGTTGGATATTTTGATATATATATATATAATATAATATATATATATATATATAATCTCACAAAAGTAGTACACCCCTCACTTTTTTGTAAATATTTTATTCTTTTCATGTGACAACACTGAAGGTATGACACTTTGCTACAATGTAAAGTAGTGAGTGTATAGCTTGTATAACAGTGTAAATTTGCTGTTCCCTCAAAATAACTCAACACACAGCCATTAATGTTTAAACCACTGGCAACAAAAGTGAATGCACCCCTAAGTGAAAATGTCCAAATTGGGCCCAAAGTGTCAATATTTTGTGTGACCACCATTATTTTTCAGCACTGCCTTAACTCTCTTGGGCATGGAGTTCACCAGAGCTTCACAGGTTGCCACTGGAGTCCTCTCCCACTCCTCCATGATGACATCAAAGAGCTGGTGGATGTTAGAGACCTTGCGCTCCCCACCTACCGTATGAGGATGCCCCTCAGATGATCAATAGAGTTTAGGTCTGGAGACATGCTTGGCCAGTCTATCACCTTTACCCTCAGCTTCTTTAGCAAGGCAGTGGTCGTCTTGGAGGTGTGTTTGGCATCGTTATTTTGCAATACTGCCCTGCGGCCCAGTCTCTGAAGGGAGGGGATCATGCTCTACTTCAGTATGTCACAGTACATGTTGGCATTCATGGTTCCCTCAATGAACTGTAGCTCCCAGTACCGGCAGCACTCATGCAGCCCCAGACCATGACACCCCCACCACCATGCTTGACTATAGGCAAGACACACTTGTCTTTGTACTCCTCACCTGGTTGTCGCCACACACGCTTGACACCATCTGAACCAAATAAGTTTATCTTGGTCTCATCAGACCACAGGACATGGTTCCAGTAATCCATGTCCTTAGTGCTTGTCTTTTAGAAAACTGTTTGCGGGCTTTCTTGTGCATCATCTTTATAAGAGGCTTCCTTCTGAAACGACATGCAGACCAATTTGATGCAGTGTGCGACGTATGGTCTGAGCACTGACAGGCTGACCCCCAACCCTTCAACCTCTGCAGCAATGCTGGCAGCACTCATACGTCTATTTCCCATAGACAACCTCTGGATTCGACACTGAACACGTGCACTCAACTTCTTTGGTCGCCCATGGCGAGGCCTATTCTGAGTGGAATTGTTAAATCGTTGTATGGTCTTGGTCACTGTTGTACAGCTCAGTTTCAGGGTCTTGGAAATCTTCTTATAGCCTAGGCCATCTTTATGAAGAGCAACAATTCTTTTTTTTCAGATCTTTAGAGAGTTCTTTACCATGAGGTGCCATGTTGAACTTCCAGAGAGCAGTATGAGAGAGTGCGAGTGATAACCCCAAATTTAACACACCTGCTTCCCATTCACACCTGAGACCTTGTAACACTAGCGAGTCACATGACAACGGGGAGGAAAAATGGCTAATTGGGCCCAATTTGTATATTTTCTCTGGGGTGTACTCACTTTTTTTACCAGCGGTTTAGACATTAATGGCTGTGTGTTGATTTCTTTTGAGGGGACAGCAAATTCACACTGTTATACAAGCTGCACACTCACTACTTTACACTGTAGCAAAGTGTCATTTCTTCAGTGTTGTCACATGAAAAGATATAATAAAATATTTCCAAAAATGTGAGGGGTGTACTCACTTTTGTGAGATACTGAATATATGTGTGTGTATATATATATATATATATATATATATATATATATATATATATATATGTGTGTGTGTATATATATATATATATATATATATATATATATATATATATATATATATATATATTAAGCTGCCTGCACTGACTGAATATCGAATAAACACTGAATATATACTCTATGCTAAATGCAGAGTGTGTGTGTATATATAGATAGATAGATAGATAGATAGATAGATAGATAGATAGATAGATATAATCTATATATATATATCAAATACACTGCCACTAACTAAATAACCTGCCTGCTTAATCTAACTCAAGCTATCTCTGTCCACTCCAACAACACTACACATGTTTGCCGGGTAAGCAGCCTTATATTGTGTGGGGCATGGATTTAGTCCCACTGAGCCATGATTGGCCAAATGCACCCAGGCATTTGGCCAATTATGGCTCTCTTAGCAGAGCACACTGTTATTTGGCCAAAGCATGCAGGTCAGGTGCATGCTTTGGCCAATCATCATACAGCAATGCACTATTTCCCGCGAACAACCCATAATGTTCGCTGTTCTGCGAACGGGCGAACACCCAATGTTCTAGTCGAACTTATGTTCAACCCGAACATCGAGCTCATTCCTAGTCTCTAATTTACTTTCAAACTTTTCAAACCCGGATTGTAAATTACAGTGTCAATTGATTGTGCACTCTTTTGCTCTCAATAAAATGTTTATGGAAAAAAAAACAAATTCTTAATGAGCATATAACTTGTTTATACACTTGCCGGCAACTTTATTAGGTACACCTTGCTAGTACTGGGTTGGACCCCCTTTTGCCTTCAGGACTGCCTTAATTCTTTATGACATAGATTCAACAAGGTGTTGGAAATATTCCTCAGAGATTTTGGTCTATATTGACATGATAGCATCACACAGTGGCTGCAGATTTGTTGGCTGCACATCCATGATGCAAATTTCCCGTTACACCGCATCCCAAAGGTGCTCTATTGGATTGAGATATGGTGACTATGGAGGCCATTGGATTACAGTGAACTGAACAGTGTCATGTGCAATAAACCAGTTTGAGGTGACCTGAGCCTTGTGACATGATGCATTATCCTGCTGGAAATAGTAATCAGAAGATGGGTACACTGTAGTCATAAAGGGGTGGACATGGTCAGCAACAATATTCAGGTAGGCAGTGGCGTTTAAACAATGCTCAGTTGGTACTAAGGGGCCCAAAAGGTGCCAAGAAAATATCCCCCACACCATTACACCACCACCAACAGCCTGAACTGTTGATACAAGGCAGGATGGATCCTTAATTTCATGTTTATGCCAAATTCTGACTCTACCATCTGAATGCCGCAGCTGAAATCAAAACTCATCAGACCAGGCAATGTTTTTCCAATTTTCTATTGTCCAATTTTAGTGAGCCTGTACAAATTGTAGCCTCAGTTTCCTGTTCTTAGCTGACAGGAGTGGCACCCAGTGTGGTCTTCTGCTGCTGTAGCCCATCTGCTTCAAGATTCAATGTGTTGTGCATTCAGAGATGGTATTCTGCATACCTTGGTTGTAACGTGGGTTTATTTGAGTTACTGTTGCCTTTCTATTTTTTTGCTTGTCAAAAGAAGTTTATTGAGTATACAATGTTATAAAGATACATAAAGTAAGTTTACGAGGATCTATAAAGTAAGCTCATTGTTTTACAGTAGGGTTTATATAGGTAAATATCATGAAATTTCAAATATTAAACATTGGGTTCACGTAAACCTAAATTAAAGATATATATCATTTCCTTAGTTACTTTTGTAGGTATTTAAATGATTTATACCTACTATACATATTGTTTACAAGTAGAGTGTATATAGGTCAAATAAATTCTGATAATGAGCTTTAATCGTAAGGTGGAGAAAAGGAAAGAGAAAGAAGAAAAAGGGTTGAAAGGTAGAGGTATGGTCCACAAGGTTGTCCCGCTCGTCAGTTTATTATTCTTTTTAGTTCTCTTTGAAGCCTTAGAATGGGTGTCTCTGTAAGTCATTTAATCTGTTACCATGGCAACAGGACAGAGTCATTGAAGTTTGACAGGAACTGTTGTTTTATCCAAGGATGCCAAAGTTTTTCAAATTTTGGAATTTGATTTTGATCGATGGCTACCATCTTAGCATGGGACATTGTATTATTCATTCTGTGAATTGTTTCTGCTAGTACCAATGTAGGAGATTTCCATGCCTTGGCCACTGTTTGTTTTGCAGCCGTACCTTTCTATTTTTTTGAACCTGCCCATTTTCCTCTAATCTCTGATATCAACAAGGCATTTTTGTTCACACAAATGCTGATAACTGGATATTTTCTCTTTTTCGGACCATTCTCTGTAAATCCTAGAGATGATTATGTGTGAAAATCCCAGTAGATCAGCAGCTTTTGAAAAACCCAGACCAGCCCATCTGGCACCAACAACCATGCCACGTTCAAAGTCACTTAAATCCCCTTTCTCCCCCATTCTGATGCTTGGTGTGTACTTCAGCAAGTCATCTTCATCACATCTAGATGTCTAACTGCATTGAGTTGGTGCCATGTGATTGTGTTACCAAGCAATTGAACAGGTGTAGTTAATGAAGTGTCCGGTGAGTGTATACTTTATCTGAATTTGTTTTTTGGCAGATTGATGGTGGTAGGGGTTAGACTTATCTCAGGTTTTCTTTGCCATCTTAGTCCCTTAGTCTTAGTGAGGGATTCATCATTTCTATTTGCCCTAATGTTAAAGATCGGTGGAAATGGAAGTCAGAAAAAGTGTGAATTTTTCAGTGGTCCACAGGATAGGCATTTTTAGCATAGGTAGTTGTTATAGTGACACCTAACAGGGTGTTTACCTTGCTTTTGAGAGTTTTTAAAAAAAAAAAAAAAATCAGAATCACACTTCAGTCACCTAATTTATTTGATCAGTGCTGAGAAAAAAATCTAATTGAAAAACAAATGCTACTATGCTGCTGAAAATGATCAAAACTTTTTCTACCAATCTGATTTTTTTCTCTTCCAATTGAATGTAAAAAAATGACAAAGTAATACAAAAACACAGTTAATTTCATTTTGTTCTGCTCAAAATACATGAGATTGAAACCTGTTTGGTGACCTTTGGAGACCCAGTATCAACAGGCTGTCAGAAAATGGCAGACCACAGAAAAGGAAATTGTTTAAACTCAATTGAATCTATTTCTCTTTCTGTCTTTCTACTTTGCAGAAACTCCTGATAATGGATTTCTGGAAGAGATGCGTTAGGTCTGTTATGTAAATGATGTTCCTCTCATAAATAAACTTCCAATTTACATTTCTGTTTGAGCAATGTTTATTCCACAAGAAGTAGTATTTCCTGAAATGTCTGCATATACAGGACTGAACCTGATTACTTTATGTGATACAATAAGGATTAATATTACTATAACCAGTACAAACTAGTACTGTTTCTAGAGTGGTTTCCATTTGTGCAGACAGTTTATATCACTGTCAAAGTGGGCTTTCACTAACTTCCTGTCATTTATTTGGGTCAGGATGTTAGGTGACATCTCCCCCGTGGGAACACAAACAGCAGTGAGAACCTGACACAAGTTGTAATCCTTCCTTACTGTATACATTTGTTTGGGTGGGTGTTCCATGTAAAGTGTTTGCAAAGTACTGTTGTCAATGCATAAAGATCTGATTTCAACAACCGGGTTGGAATTGGTTTCTGGGACCCACCTGAGATAATGGGAGTGGGAGACTACCTTACAGCAGAGGGGATTACACTGAATGGGTTGAGAAAAAAATGGACATTTTTAGGGACATGGTTTGATGGTGATGGGCCTACACATTTTACAATGTCATTATGACACTATAGCACAATATACAAGACCATCATAGCAAATAATATCAAGCTACAACAACAGTTATGTTGCAAAACAAAAAAACATATCTTGCTTCTACTGCAATTATATCAGTCACTAAGAGCTTATATTATACAATGCTGTTATAGTTCTGTAAAATCAAGTCACAAGGTCACAATATGCTGTACATACCTACCAACTATAAAATCATAGAAAGAGGGACACATGAGATGAAAGATGAAACATGGTGTTTGCAATCCTCCTTGGCAAAAAGTTGATGTAGGTGGTTTGCGCTGAATAGTGTTATGGAGAAGAAGTTTGTCGTCCTACAAAAGAAGTTTCCATTATCCTCTAAAGGTGATTTTAAAGGCAACTAAAAGATTCCTTTAAAAAAAATGTGCCTTGTTACTTATCTATAAAATTAGTTTCACCCTGCGGGCGATGTGCACACTATCAATTTGTAAACAACAGAAAGGAATTCTTTCTGCCAAATGATGAGAAATTTAAAGCTAAACATTTTGTCAATTGTCACACGAGGGGAGTAGTATACATACTGCAATGTGAGTGCAGCTTTGTCATTCGCTACAGCACAAGCCAATCAGCTTGTGATCGAATGACAGAATGAACAACAGAAGAGTGACTGAAGAAGAATGAGTGAATGAATGAAAGAAGAGAGTCTTGTGTTGGTAAACAAATAGAACCAGAGAATAGTGTACACATATAAAAAAGGGGTGGGGTGCTCCACCCCAGGAAGTTTGGTCAGGACTCAATATGTAACAAAGAAATGTTTTTTTAACCATAAATTTTTATTTTTAATGAAAGATATCATTACAGATATTAAACACTATTACATCACTTTAAAGGATTGACCATAATACTTGTTCAACATATAATGTGAGAAGAAACAAAGCAAGGTACAACAGAAGAAAGGATGCTATGTACTGATATCTATTTGTCAGACCCTGCCTACCCCAGATGAGATCAAACTGTAAGGAGGGGTTGACCAACAATTTAATAGTATCAACAAGGATCAAGGAACTTAGTGATAAATAATGAACTACATCTGAATCTCATATTATAAAGAAAGTTATATCAAACTCACCAGTACTATCAAAGGTTACAGTCTTTTAAGTATTTGGAAGCACTAGGATGAGATAGCCAGGCTTGCCATATATTTTTAAAGGTAAGAGTGGAGTAGTTTTTAGATGCTAGCATTAGTTAGAATTGAGCTTGAGTGTTTAATCTAGAGATTACATTTGAAAGAATGGGTGATTCAGTGGATTTCCATAAACTGGTTATAGCAAGCCTTGCTGCTGTTAGTTTATGAGCCACGATCACTCAGTATATTAAGGAATAAATATCAAGTTTTATACCCAATAGAGGCATGGCAGGAGTAAGTTTAGTTAGGTTGCCAGTGAGGTTGGACATGAAGGTGGATACAGATTTCCAAAAACTGTGAAGGTTTTTGTAACTCCATAAGGTGTGGAGGAGGTTGCCAACTTGTTTTTTGCATCTCCAGCATATAGGGGAGGAGGTAGGGTATATTTTTGATAATTTATATGGTGTCAGGTACCATCAGTTTAAAATTTTCTGAGTGTTGTGCCAATGCTCTATAAAAGAGGAGGCTTTACTAGATATCTGTATGGCTTTCTGCCATTGGTTCCAAGAAAATTCTTGACTTAAATCTTCTTCCCATTTTATCATATGAGAGTTTTTTTTTTTTATTTGAATGGGATGTTAGTAGTTCATACATAAGGAAAATTCCTTTCCTTATATGACTATGATTAGAGGAATTTCTATGGATTTATTGGTGTCAAAGTTCTTCAGACAGGGATATTTACTAAATTTACTTAAGTTTATGTTCTTGTATTACAAGGTTATGCCTTTATATAGATGATGGCCCTGATGTATCCAGCTTCCCACTGAGTAACTCATTTTACAATAGTCTAATACTCTTGTTGGGATAGGCACCTTGGTTCAGTCTTTCTTGTGTTTGGTTTTAGATGTGTTTCCATGCTGTTATTGTGGACCTGATCTAAATAGATTAGATGTGCTAATTTTGGGAAGTACATAACTAGCAATAGTTAAGGCACTTTGATCGTAGCCTAGAGTGGCTTCTTTTTCAATGCACCCAAAGTTTGTCTTTGGGAGAGGAAAACCAGAACTTCATCTGATCCAGTAATGAGGCATAACAATAATTTCTACTGACTGGTAGGCCCATGCCTGCTGCGGATTTGGTGGTGGTTTTAAACATGCATTTCTAAAGCTGGTGCTGCTATAAAGACTAATATACAAAAAGAACCACAGAGAATAGCGCACACATACAAAAAAAGTTACTTTCAAATCTAACAAGGCTACTTAAAAAACATCTGATCTTAATAAGTAAATATGGGAATTTAGTCACACCATATGGCCATACAGTGCTTAAGCCCATCACTTTCGTCAAAGTACCGCATTTTCGGTGGGTCCTACACTATTAATAGAATTAAAGATAAATCCCACTTCTCTTAATTATGGGAGATACTTACTCCTTACATGGGAGAAATGTGCTAGCTACAGATTCCACTGCTTAAACTGTTGGTAAACAACACAGGACTCTCCACAGAAAGCAGCAATGTACGCCTTCTTTTCTTATCCCTGCTTAGCAGGGAGTAAAAACTGGCACATTGCTTAGTAAAACAGCACATAGTACACACACTAAACATTGTTAAGCACACAGTTAACCACTTGTTTGCCCCTAAATGTTAACCCCTTCCCAGCCAGAATCATTAATACAGTTACAGTGTATATTATTAACAGTAATCACTGTATTAGTGTCAGTGGGCAGTTTTTAAACTGGTAAAAATTCCCAGGTAAACCCTGCTTTGCAATTTCCTAGATTCATTAAGATTATAACAACCTAACTCGCTTCATCATTAAACTAATATACTGAACGAACTTGCATAAATTCATATCATCACAACTACAACACAGACGATAACAAGATTACCCAACATTGTCAAATGCAAAAAAGTATGTATGTTTTTGCCAAAATGCATAAACATACAGTATTTAACTTATGCACAGACCAATGCTGACTCATCATATTTGAGGCCCTATTAACTTAATATAATCAAGTAAAAGAAAAGGTTTTTTTTTTGTGGCATTCTTCCAGTATGAATCATAATGTTCAGTGTAGCAGATAGGAAATCATAGAAGGTCATCTCGTCTTCCATTAAAATTGCAAGCATGCTCAAGGTTCTCTCTTAATTGCTTGTTGCTTCATGATTCTTTGTATAAGACAAATCACAATCTAAACTGCCACAGGAATCATAATTCACCATGCAGTTTATCCCCTCGGGGCTTGATTGAATTCCATAATGTGCTTTCTTCTGTCCTCATCTAGCTATTAGGATTCAGGCATCCTGTGGACAAAGCCTGCACATTGGAATTCCAGAGGCTGTTAAAGTTATACACTTCTAAGATTAAGGTTAATTACAAGAACGTCAGAAAATGAACTGTAGATAGAATATTAAGTAAGAAGTAAGTATCACCTTGGGACAGGCAAGAATGACTGTTTTCTTTGCTGTTACTTCACTTCCTTACAGTGCTTCCAGAAAAGCCTAACTGGAGGCATAATGACTAGGTGATATAGCATGTAAAATACTTAAGTATAAGAAACATGTCTGTTTTATTCTCAACTAGCATAACTGGAATATGTTCACATTCTTGTTCTTTCCCTTAACCCTGCTTGTGAATACTTTTACGATTTTGGAATTCAGCGGGGTATAGTTCCAACTGATATTTAATATAATGGTTACTGGCACTGGCCCTTAGTGAGCATAGCTCAGAAGATTTGAATTGTACAGCTGTCTGTTTGGAAGATCAACAGAATAAATTGGCCAAGGTATTCTCACAGGGCTTGGATACATCCTCTGTGGAAACTGTCTGCAGAATGGGGTTTAAAAAATGATCCTCTCCTATGACGAGTGAAACTAAGCAGACTTTCAGCATTAATTCAAGGGATTGAACATAAATATCAAGTACAAATTTTAGGAACTGTATTCATTTTTATACACAGCCCCCTATTTTCAGGGACTCAAATGTAATTGGACAAATTAATATAATCATAAATAAAATGTTAATTTTTTAATATTTTGTTGAGAATCCTTTACTGGCAATGACTGCCTGAAGTCTGAAAACCATGGACATTACCAAAAACTGGGTTTCCTACTTTCTGATGTTTTGCCAGGCTTTAACTGCGGCTGTCTTTAGCTGTTCTTTGTGGGTCTTTCTGCCTTTAGTTTTGCCTTCAGCAAGTGAAATGAATGCTCAGTTGGGTTGAGATCAGGTGATTGACTCTGCCATTGCAGAATGTTCCACTTCTTTTCCTTCAAAAGCTCCTGGGTTGCTTTTGCAGTGTGTTTTGGATTATTGTCAATCTGTACTGTGAAGCGCCGTCCAATCAACTTTGCTGTATTTGGCTGAACCCGGGCTGACAGTATATCACTAAACACTGCAGAATTCATCCGGCTGCTTCTGTCTCATCATCAATAAATACCAATGACCCAGTGCCACTGGAAGCCATGCATGTCCATGCCATCACACTGTCTCCACCATGTTTCACAGATAACGTTGTGTGCTTTGGATCATGAATGTTCCAAGCCTTCTCCACACTTTTTTCTTCCTGTCATTCTGGTACAGATTAATCTTGGTTTCATCTGTCCAAAGAATGCTTTTCCAGAACTGGTCTGGATTTTTTACATATGTTTTGGAAAAAGTTGAATCTGGCTTATCTGTTCTTCAGACTTATGGATGATTTGCACCTTGTGGTGAACCCACTGTATTTGCTCTCGTGAAGTCTTCAGGACCATCTGTAACACAGAGGTCAATACGTTCCGGTAAGGAGCTGTATTGCATTTATGGTTTGGGTGCACTATGAATCACCTTTCAGAGTATTTATATGAACTTTTCACAAGGTGCCTTTTTTGCTATTCAGCACTTTATTTGGCAATTGTGCAGTCATGTAATACTGTACCCAAATGACATATTTATCATTTTTTCACACAAATAGAGCTTTTCATTTTGGTGGTATTTGATCAACACTGGGTTTTTATTATTTGCAATATAGATTTAAAAAAAAACAATATTTTCTACTTTCTGTCATAAAACATATCTGATAAAAGCAAATTTCGTCATAAATTTAGGCCAAAATGTATTCTGCTACATGTCTTTGGTAAAAAAAAAAAAACGATAAGTGTATATTATTTAGTCTGTAGGAAAGTTATAGCATCCACAAATTATGGTATATATATTTGAAAATTGATCAATCATTCCTTGAGGCCCTTAAAATGTCAGGATGGTACAAATACCCCCAAAATGACACCTTTTTGGAAAGTAGACAGTCTGAAGCATTTAGTAAGAGATGTGGCAAGTATTTTTTGAAATTGTAATTTTTTTGTCACAATTTTTTGGAATATCAAGAAATTAAATGTGTTTTTTTTTTTTTTTTTTTTACATTTTTTTTCGTACATACCTTCACCAGTACTGTACAGCATCATGATATGACTGAATATGACTGATCAATGAAGATCATTGTACCAGCAATGCTTTCAACTGTCATGAATGGGTAAAGTTCATGACAGCTGTGAATACTAGTTATCTGTGATTGGCTACAGCTAATCACATGGCACAGAGTGCTGTGATTAGCCCAGGTACCATGTGATAGCTGTGGGCCAATCATAGCTCAATAGCAAAGGAAGCACAGCTGTTATATATCATACTGATTCATAACAGCTTTGTTAAACTTGTGATCACAGGATCACGATGCCCGAGTATCGTGATCCGCATTTTGCTGTGTTTGGTGGACACAACAGTAGTGGGGGGGAGGTACCTCAGTGGGTATGCATGTCCCCTGTGTCTGTACAGGCAAAATGACGTATGAGTATGTCGCTTTGCCTGTACATGCCACCCATCTACAATAAATGTACTGTGGGCGGTCGGCAAGTGGTTAAAATGTGAAGATTTCATCTTACACACCCATCTTACACACCATTTTATATTTGTGGACTTTTTGTGTACCTTTGATACTAACGTGGACTGGATTTACTTCTTTATACATAACTTTTTTAAATTATTTAAATGTACCTTTTGTATATTTTTTGTATAGCTTTTATTGTACTTTGTTATCATGTTATTTATTGATTTGTAGCGCTGCACTTTATTTTTTTATTTGTATGTGTGAATTCACGTATCTGCATTTTCAGTGCTGGCATCATTTCCTCTATTTTTAAACCTGAGTGCAGTGGTCTCCCCCTTTTTTTTCTTACTATAATGTGCTAGTATGCATCACATACTACCACATTATTAAAGACTTACCTTAAAACGATGCCCTCCAGCAGCATTCTGTCACATAGCTTCCATCTTCACCCAGTCTTCCTTCCAGGTGTGTGGGCTCTGGCAGTTTGAATGGCCTAGCTGCGATGATATTACATCCGCACATGAACTCTGAAGAGATGGCATACTCAGTATGTTGGCCCTTCAGAGTGCATTGCTCATGTGCAGGTGACATCACCAGCTGTAAAACATGTGAATATCTACTAAATGGTGCACAAATAGGAGATATTAATTTTACCTACAGGTAAGCTTTATTAAAAGCTTACCTGTAGGTAATAGTTACAAAGCTGCATTTACTAAAGTTTGACTTTAAATATGTGATTGCAGCACCAATCTTAATGCTTTATATCAATATTCATTACCAGTGCTAATAAACCACAGGTGTATATAAAAATAAATAGATAATATAAAATCATGAAATAAAATGACAAATGTTCAGATATATAGACCACAGATCAAGTCCTTATACAGTCCACTTATGGGCCGTACACACGATAGGATTTTCCGACAACAAATGTTCGATGTGAGCTTGTTATCGGAATGTCCGACTGTGTGTATGCTCCATAGAACATTTTTTGTCAGAATTTCCGCCAACAAATGTTTGAGAGCTGGTTCTCAAATTTTCCAACAACAAGACTTGTTGTTGGAAATTCCGAGCGTATGTACACAATTCCGACGCACAAAAGTCCACGCATTCTCGGAATCAAGCAGAAGAGCCGCACTGGATATTGAACTTCGTTTTTCTCGGCTCGTCGTACCTGTTGTACGTCACCGCGTTCCTGACGTTCGGAATTTCCTACAACATTTGTGTGACCGTGTGTATGCAAGACAAGTTTGAGCCACCATCCTTCGGAAAAAAAATCCACGGTTTTGTTGTCGGAAAATCCTATCGTGTGTACATTATGTAGCATTATGGTGAAAAAGGCTCCTGAGGATGTCCATTGGAATAAAATGTGTAGGACGGGGATTCTTGCACTAAGCTTACTGCACTTGCATTGACCTCACATAGCGGCTGTCTCTAGATTTATTTTTATATACACCAGTGGTTTATTAGCACCGATAATGTATATTAATACAAGGCATTAAGATTGGCACTGCAAACACATTTTTCTCTATTTTTTTTAAACATTGTGAAAGTGGAACATTTAACTTTGTAAATACATAGAAGGGATGCATGATATACATACAACACTGTCATATGTACAACGGTTTAAAAAAAACGCAGATCATTTGATTTAACACAAACCACTGAATCATGCACATCATATAATTTTATCTGTAACCTAGTTACGTTGTTCTAGGTGGCCTTCAGAGTTTCATCTTAGTATGTGCATGGTGACAGCATAGTGAGAGTTCTATTAGCCTTTCTCTTTACAGAAGAGCCTAAGGCTGTAGGCTAGGTGATTTCATCATAGATTTGTAACTAGTAATTGAGATTTGGTCTGCACTGTCATATCTGCAAATGTGCATTTGTCAGAGCAGCATTAGTCTGCTGGTGTGAGGTCTAAATTGATTTCCCTTCTCTATTTGCAGGATGCGTTCTAGCGAAAATAGAATATTTTTTACTTTTTCACAGAAATGGCATTCATAGAAAAAAAAAAATGATTGTAGTGCAATTATTAGGTCTTTTGAGCTGCAGATGAATTAAGACACATAATGAAAATTTAATTAATGTATTTTGCAAGTGTTATCTACTTTTCCTAATATTTGCTGGTACAGCAACTCTTTCAGTTTTGCCATATGAACAAAACTCTTAATATTGAAATCTTGCTTAAAAATTTTACACAAAGAAAAGACTGTAGTATAGAGTATACGGAAGCATGTAACTTGGTAAGGACAACAAATAATGTAGTCTTAAGGCCCGTACACACAATCAGACTTTTTGAACAAACATGCAAATTAGCTGTTTTAAGGCAACATCCGACCGTGTGTACGCTCCAACAAACTTTTTCGGTTTTCATCGGACTTTTGTTGGCTGTGCGAATGGACAAACTTTACGGCAACAAAAGTCCAATGTAGCAAAGTCCGATCGTGTGTACACAAAACCATCAGACTTTTGTACAAACTACAAACACGCATGCTCAGAACCAATGCAAAAGATCAGACAACAATACAGAAGTTGACCAAAGGGTGGTGCCGGAGAATTGAACGTCCTCTTTTTGAAGTGTCGTCAGTACGTTGAAACATCACTACGTTTGTGTTTGTTGCCGAAAAAATCCTGCCATGTGTATGCTTAACTAGTTTATGGCCAACGCCCTTTGTACAAAAATCCACGGGAAAGTTTGTACAAAGTCCGATCGTGTGTATGAGGCTCTAAACAAAATGAAAACATCAATGACTATAGAGTGTCCTGAATCAAATGCAGTTAAATATCTGCAACTTACTCAATTTTCCACCTGTATAAATATAAGATAGAACCAAGATTTGTATGGAAGTAAGCAGATTTTTTGATATAAAAAAAAAAACACATTTTTTACTACCAGTTGAACCAATCCATTCAATTCCTATCTGCATGCATGCAACCCAGCAATAATTGCACTGCATTTCGCAAGCCAGGTTTGTGACGGTGCCACAGTGGACCATGCTTGTGTAATGTTTGCCAAAATCAGTACTTGTAGCCTCTATCCAGAAGTGTGACAGGCTAACCATGCAGGAGCACAATTAAAAGACAAGGACAGAGAGTTTGTTGCTGTTTTATGCCGGAAAGGCCATCACTCTTCACTGGAAGAAATCAGCCCCGCCCACAAACATATTTTGGAAACAGTGAATAAGAACCTACCACTTTATAAAGACACTCCAACAGAGGATGTCCCAAAATATGGAAAATTGTATACTCACCTTTCCGTAATTTTCCTTTCCTGTGGCATCTTCATGGCAGCATACACTTTGGAATGTGACTCCGCCCCCACAACCTGATAGGACCACATAGCTATAAATTGATAAGAAGGCACCCGCCCCAGCATTCTCTGTGTGTGTGTGTGTATGTGTATATATATATATATATATATATATATATATATATATATATATATATATATATAACCTCAGAAGGGTGGCCGATTGTATGCTGCCATGAAGATGCGTCAGGAAAGGAAAATTACGGAAAGGTGAGTATACAATTTTCCTGTCGCATCATGGCAGCATACACTTTGGGGAATAACTCGCCAAACTGGGTGGGAATGCAAAGTAAGTTTATTAACAAGGAATAGAAGAGTTGGCCTGGATAACGGTTTTCCCGAATTCCACTGTTGATAGGCACGCAGCATCCACCTTATAATGGGATATAAAGGTGTTTCTGGAAGACCAGGTGGCCGCTCTACAAATGATTTCTGCCGAGATTCTACAGTAGGCTGCCCACGAAGTAGCCACTGCCCTGGTAGAGTACGCCCTCAAGCCCTCCCGGCATCTGTAAGGTGCTCAGGGAGTAGGCCTTCTTGATAGTCTTTACCAGCCATGAGGCGATGGTACGGGCTGACACCGCCTGGCCTCTTTTAAAGCCGTGTGGGATGATTAGGAGGTTTTCCGATTTCCTAAAAGGTTTGCTTGCTGATAGATATTGCAAAATGTTGCCCTTGACATCCAGTGGATGAGGGACACCCTGATCCGTGACAAGGGCCGGAAGATCAATCTCCTGATTAAAGTGGAAGGAAGAGGAAACTTTCGGGATAAAACGATCCAAAGGTTTCAAGACTAGCCTGTCCGGGTAGATGATCAGATACGGCTCTTTTGCTAGCAGGGCTTGCATCTCTGAGACTCTCTTTGTTGATGTTATAGCAATTAAGAAGGAGATCTTTAGCGTCAGGTCCCAAAGGGAGATGCTTTCGAGTGGGAAGAAAGGCTCTTTGGATAAGACTTCCAAGACAGTTGAGAGGTCCTGGACCGGAAATGAAGGCTTCCTAGGGGGCCTTAGTTTTAGGCAGGCCTTTTGAAATTGTATAATGAGGGGATTGAGGGCCCACTTGACTCCTGTCAAGGCGGAGATGGCTGATACTTGCACCTTTAGGGTGCTGGACCCAAGACCTTTCTCCAGGCCTGATTGGAGGAACTCCAGAACTTGTGACACTGATGGAGAAAAAGAGTCCCAACCTTGCTCATGAGTGAAGGTAACAAACTTTTTCCAGATCTTCCTGTAGGTGTTGTTAGTGGTAGACTTTCTAGCCTGGAGTAAAGTATCCACTACTTTCTGAGAGCAGCCTTGGTCTAGGAATCTAGTCCTCTCAGCCTCCAGGCCGTTAGATGTAACTTCTCCGGGTTTGCCGATACTGGTAGGGGGAGTGGGTCTGCCGTGTTCAGTTGTAGGAGGGTAGTGAACCAAGGCCTCCTCAGCCAAAAAGTTAACACAGCCACCACCAGAGCTGCAGAATGTTTGAGCCTCAGAAGAAACCTGGCTATGAGGGGAGTTGGTGGAAAGATGTAGCCGAGGCGAAAGTTCCAGGGGTGTTGGAGACAATCCGTTCCCTCCGCTGAAGGAAAGGGAATCCTGGACAAAAATCTCCGGCACTTTGTGTTTGCCAGTGTGGCTGCAAGGTCTATGTCCGGAGGACCCCAGGTCTGAGATATGAGGGTGAACGCTTGGGGACTCAGAGACCACTCGTTTTTGGAAATAAAGGTTCTGCTGAGTGATTCTGAACGTCTGGAATGTAAGCCGCCCTCAGATCCAGAAGGTTCAGTTGTGCCCATTGCATCACCGGGCGGACCTCCTGCATCATGGAGATGCTCCTGGTGCCCCCGTACCTGTTGACGTAGGCTACTGCCACTTTGTTGTACATCTTTAGGAGAACTTGTTTCCCCCTCAAAAGAGTGCTGAAAGCCAGGAGGGCCTGAAAGGCTGCCTTCATTTCCAGCACGTTTGAGATAGAGTCATGGGTTCTGAAAGGCCAGCGGCCTTGAGCCGCTTAATGTAGATAGTGCGCCCCCCAACCTTCCAGGCTGGCATCCGAAGTCACTACTTCCTGATGGGGGTGACTATCTGTTTGCATCTCCTGAGGTTGCACGGACGTGTCCACCACTGTAGTGATAGGCTGGCCTCCTCCGAAATGTAAATCGGTTGGGACATGGACAAACCGTCGCACTGGAGCAGGAAAGGGGTTTGAAGGGGTCTTGAATTCCATTGCGCCCACCGGACCATTGGGATGGTCGCTGACAGAGAGCCTAGAAGACTGTGGCATACTCTGGCTGGTAAGGATGCTGCCGAGATTGAATTTTTTACTCTCTGAATCAATGGAGGAATCTTCTCTAGTGGAAGCTTTACTGTATTTGCTCGGGTATCCAGTTCAGCCCCTAGAAAGACCATCCTTTGGGTGGGCTGGATGTTGCTCTTTTCCCAATTTATTAGCCATCCCAAGCTCTTTAACGTGGAAACTAGGATTTCCCGGTGTTGTACGAGGGACTCCTGCCTGTTTGAGAGAAGGAGGATGCCGTCCAGGTAGTGGTGGACCCTTAGACCTCTTTCTCTCAAGGAGGCTATCACTGGCAATAAGACCTTCGTAAATGTTCTGGGGGCCGTCGAGATCCCGAACGGGAGACTCTGAAATTGGAAGTGCCCGTGATTTACTGAGAATCACAGGAATCTTTGGAATGCAGTATGAATCGGGATATGCAGGTAGGCGTCCTGGAGGTCTATGGAAAGCATCCAGTCTCCCAGATTGAAAACTCTGTTTCCGGAATCAAGGCCTGCAGAGCTGAAATTCCAGCGTATTCTCTGGTATCCCGAACCCTTTCTTTGGTGGCCTCCTCGAAGCACCTGTGACAGGCCAGTTTGTCTGGGAGGGCAACCACACCGCATATCCAGAAGGCATTCCCGGAGGGACGGGAATGGCACGCTGGAGACCGGGGTCTGCGCGAAGTGGATCTTCTATGGTGGGAGCGGCTGTGTCTTAAGTAAGATCTGGACCGGCTCCTTCTGCGACTCCCCCTGTGGCCCGAGCAGCTTCTCCTGTGGTTTGAGCTGCTCCGTCTGTGTCTGGAGCGGCTTCTTCTGTGTGAGGTCTCTGTGTCTTGAACCAGACGTTCCTGAGGACCTGATAGGGCTGACCAATTTAGGCAGCGTTAGTAGTGCTCTCTTTTTCAATCTTCACTACTTACCATGTCTTCCTCCCCCACCTATTAGGCTGGTGGTGATCTGCTGGGGCAGCGGTCTCCATAGAGAAGGAGTGGTGAAGCCTGTAGATACATAAATGTGAGACATGCAGAGACAAAAACAGCAAGGTAGAAGGGGAGTAGACCAGAGGATAGACACTTACCTCTGTAGAGAGATTTTGAATACCAAAAAGTAAATTTCTAGCAGAAAAACAGCAGAGGCAGTGAAAACTGTCTCTGGAGCTGTCTCTGGAGCTTTTTAAAACTGCCGCCATGACCACCGAGCGCTCGCGCAAGCGCATCTTGGAAACTGGCATAGGCAGAGAATGCCCTGCCACCGCGTACTGCGCATGCGCGGAAGCACCGAGGACGCTCGGCGCGCATAGGGGAACTGACAGAGGGACCACAGAGCCCAGAAGTGCTGGAGAAGGTAAAGGAAAAAGGGGGAGACCGCTGCACATAACTAAGCCTGGCTTATATTCTTAAGACCAGGTGTATTTCCTAAGGCCATACCACAGCTAAGCCTGTTTAAGTCTTATATTTAAGGTTGCTGACAAAAGTTAAGCCTGTTTTAAGGCTTATATTACAGTCAGAGAGGAAAAGAAAAATGCCCCTGAGATCACCAGAGTGGGGCTCCTTCCATTTAGCTCGTTTAGAGGCTGTACAGGAAAGGACTTCCACCCAGGAGAGGCTAGAACCTGGCTGGGGCGAAGCGGTAAGGGGGTGCAGATCCATGCAGTCCTGACAGGTGAGGAAAAATAAGAGAATACTGGGGCGGGTGCCTTCTCATCAATTTATAGCTATGTGGTCCTATCAGGTTGTGAGGGCAGAGTCACAACCCAAAGTGTATGCTGCCATGATGCGACAGGAAAGTGTGGTTAGCTGAACCGTCCAGAGCATAATATAAACTTCCACAGGTGATTGTGAGATATTTCTTTCGGAAAAACACCCCTCATCACACAAGTCTACCATTTACTTGGAGGTCTGAGAAGACTAACCTTTTCTCTCAAATATGAGTTTCGTTTCCTACCGAGGTGTCTACCAGGGGTCTGAATTCATGTGAGAACAGCAATAACAACACATCCACTAATATTTAGGATATTTAGCCAAGGGTTCCGCACCTTTTCTACTCAAAGGTGATACACACTTTATCAAAGCTGATTTCATACCACCATAACCAGGGCTTTTTTTTTCTCAGAGAATAGGTGCAGGAACCCCCCCTTCTGAGTCCCCCCCCCTTGTCTCTGCCCCCTACCCACCTCCAAGCACGTCCCTTGATTCCACCCCATACCAACCTCCCAGTACTGCCCCAATTATCATTTGCTAAATAATTTGTATGGAATTTGTTCTTGTCTAATAACAAGAAAAGCAGTAAAAATAGATGCACTGGAGCCAGCAAAAATACACCCCACCCCAGTAATAATAGATCCTCCCAAGCAACAAAAATGTCCCTCTCAGCAATAATAGACCCCCACCCCAGCAACAATAGATTTCTCACACAACAATAGACTCCCCAGAAACAATGGACCCCACCTCAGTAACAATAGTTCCCCTCAGCAACAATAGATCCCACACCAGCAACAATAGTTCTCCACACAATAGAATCCCCCCCCACACAGAAACAATGGACCATCCACAACAAAATACTACTCTCAGCAACAAAAGATCCACCCCAGCAACATTAGACACCCCCCAGCAGCATCAACAGATCTCCCAGTGGTCGGCATTAATAGACCCTCCAGCAGCTAGCAACAATAGACCTCTCCCTCAACAGTAGATCCCTACAAGCACCATAAAACACCACCCCCAACAACAACAGATCCTCCACAAGCAATAATAGACCCTCACGCAGAAACAGATCCCCACCAGTGACCATAAATCCCCCAGCAGACAGCATCAATAGACCCTCCAGCACATCCCTTGCTATTACATACATTTTGGTGCTGGAGGTGTCGAACTGCGTTCCCCCATGTTCCCACTGAAAAAAAGCCCTGGCCATAACCATATTTGTCTCATGTGTGGGCCACCTTTGTAACCTTGTTTGTTATCTATTGTATGTGTTTATAACAGCAATAAAAAGATTTATTAAAAAAAAAAAAAAAGACAAGGACAGAACATTGTCACTCTTTTATCGAAAGTGCCAGAGGAGCAGGCAGTTATTAGTTTAATCATTTAAGGACCGGAAGGATTTACCCCCTCAATGACCAGGCCATTTTTTGCATTAGTTTAACAAATAATTCTGCACTGCCCAAAAAAATGAATATGCAGCTAACACGGCCAATAGGATATAAGCATATAACGGTAAGACAAAAATAGGTGTAGCGCTAAAAAACTTAAGTCCAACATAAGGACAATGTAGTCCAACTAATGGTGAAAACATCTAAGGGAAACTTAGAAGAAAGTCCTCCATGTTTATAAGACTCATGAAAGCTAATGGTCCATATAAATTAAGTGACTTCATTTGAGGAACAAATCAATAGATGCGTGACATCTGGGGTGAAGACAAAAGAAGCACACCACCACCGACAATGAGAAGGCTTACCGGATCTAGTGGACCCGAGAGGACATACGCCCAATTGGGTCAAAGCAGGCTTGGGTGGTGGGTGATGGTAGATGTTTCGGAAGGGTGGTGAAGATGGAAATCCGAGGAAGAACCATGGACTAGTATGTCCCTCAGGAGGATGTTGAGAAGCAGATAGCAATGGTGTAAGGCAGGAAGGAAAAAGGCCACATAGTGTAATTCCATAAAACAAGTACCAAATTTATTTAAAATAAGAGATACACTCACATGTAAATCTTTAAAATCAGCGCTGTAAAAGTATGGCGGCAGTGGGGTCCTACCCGATGCGTTTCGTCCTCTTAGACATCGTCTGGGGGGTCCCCCCACTGCAGCCAGCAAAGTATATATAGAGAATGTGGTCATGATAATGAGAGACAGCTCCACATTGTGTGTAATTGCGACTTCCGGTATTCGGGCAAAATGGCCGCTCGGCATGCGTTCCACGCCTCACCATGAAGCCAATTGCCGATACCGGAAGTGAAACAAGTGAGGTCAATAGTATACTAAATGAAACAGCCCAAAAGTGTCCCGTTTTAACTTGTGTCAAAGTCATCATATGCATAAAGAAAGAATATGTATATAACTCTAAGGATTGCTTCCAGGGATTGTGTAGCGTAATGAACAGTGATGAAGGTGCACCTTAATGTGACCATCGATGGTGCACGCGCGCACCATAATGAACAGTAAGATGCGTGCGCCCTAATCAAACCAACGATGATGTGCGCGCGCACCTTGCGCATGCGCACCAGCTGGGTAAAGGTGACTGGAATGACTCCTTATTCGGAAGGCGGTCCCTCCTCTATGCTGGAATGGCCCCGCCTAGGGATTCACACTGCGTGAGTGAGAAGTGACGCATCACATACGTGAAACAACTTTGTAACGTGTATTTATGCGGTGGCCCCAAACAAACAAAGCGATGGGGCCAGCGCAGTATGTGGAGTCAGGATGTGTATATAGTGAACATACGAAAATAAAATGAACATACGAAAATAAAAACATAAAGGACAAAGTGATTATGTGTGTATCTGCATTAAAATAAAGGGAAATGCATACATTGTGTATGTGAGAAAAAATTACTACCTAATGCATAACTATCCGCTGGGGGGACAATATATGTATAGACACATAAGTATGTGTGAATATGATACTATCCAAGGAACAACATGTGTCCTTATATGGAAAGTGTCAAGTGACAGTGCAATGCAAATATCAGTGTGGGGAATAAAACTCCCCATATGCAGATACATTGTTGTGATGACTGTAATAAACCTACAATGTTGTGTGAGTGCACATATGTGGAGTGGACTTCCATAACAATGTACAAGTAAATCTCACACATATGAAATCCAATAAAGGCATGTACATATTGCGTACAAGTCTGGAAAACAAAATCTATACCTGTGGGTAAACTCTATCAAAAATAGAAATTAAGAGGTTAAAATTTAGAAATTAAAAAGGAGAGAGCAATAAAAACATTAATAGAGCTGGGCATCAAGCCCTATTAATGAAGGCATTGACCTCCAGCTCCACGTTAATACCCAAAGGGAATTATGTACGGAGCTCATGGATCCAGAAGGTCTCTAAACGTGACACCCCTCTGGTCCTAGCACCACCCCTCCAGGGGGGAATATATTTATCGATCACCACAAATTGTGTCCCCTCGATTACACGGTTGTGATTTAACTTGTAGTGTCTTGGGACGGTATGTTTGGTATCACCATTCTTGATGAGAGCAATGTGCTCCGCTACTCTGACCGCAAACGAGCGGATGGTGCGACCTACATACTGTTTCCCACAGTGGCATGTAATCAAGTATAAAATGTAGCTAGTGGGACAGGTACAAAACTGCTTAATAGGATATCGTTTTTGGGTGACCGAAGATGTAAAGGACACCATTTTACATCCTATTCCAGAATTGTGCTGGCACACTGTACACTTTCTACACGAATAGAAGCCTTCCATCTCGTGAAAGAAAGGCTGGCGTATAGGAGGGTTGATAATGTTTGGAGCAATTTTGCTCTGTAGAGTGGGAGCTCCTCTAAAGATAACTTTAGCTCGATCAGGCAAAACTGTGTTCATAATTCGGTCGTTTTTCAGAATGCCCCAATGTTTGGAGAGGATGGCTCTAATTTGCTTGTGTTGGATACATCTGGAACAATAGGTACAGAGACCCAACCTATAGGTACTCCAGTGGGTGCTAGAAGGAGAGACGATTTAAGACACGAATCCCCACCACGCACTGGAGCACGCCACTTCACCGTTTTACTTATTTGCTATAATAAAAATCCCCAAAAATGTTTTTAACAAACAAATTTCTTCATCAGTTTAGGCCAATATGTATTCTTTATATTTTTGGTAAAAAAAATCGTAATAAGCATATATTGATTGGTTTGAGCAAACGTTATAGCACCTAAAAACTATGGGAAAGATTTATGGCTTTTTTTTTTTTTTTTTTTTTTTTACTAGTAATGGTGGTAAACTGTGGTAATGCGACACTGCGATTTTTCGTGGTACTGCAACATTGCGGCTGACAGATCGGACACTTTGACATATTTTTGGGACCATTGACATTTATACAGCGATCAGAGCTATAAAAATGTGCTGATTACTGTGTAAATGTCACTAGCAGGAAAGAAGTTAACACTAGGGGGGCAATCAAGGGATTAAATGTGTTCCCTCGTGAGTGTTTCTTACTGTGGGGGGATAGGACTGACTGGGGGAGGAGATATATCACTGTTTGTAATTACTAAAAACAGCAGAGGTGTCTCTTCTCCCCTGTCAGAATAGGGATTTGTTTGTTTACACACACAAGCCCCTGTTCTGGCTCTTATGCCCGCCGGTCACATACACCGAGTCCCCCACCATGCAGCGCACACCTGCTATGACTTTTAAAGGGGAAGATGTACCCATACGGCGGTTTGCGGGAACATGCCACTTTGCCGACGTATATCGCGTGAGCCGGTCTGCAAGTGGTTAATGAAAGTTGCAGATTTAGAAATATTGAACATGACTTTTAAAATGATATTAACCTGTTATGGAATTTTCCACATTTTGTCAGGTTACAATCAAAAACGTAAATGTATTTTATTGGGATTTTATGTGATAGACCAACACAAAGTGGAACATAACTGTAAAGTGCAAGGAAAATGATAATTGGTTTTCAAAATGTTTTACAAATAAATGAAAAGTGTGGCGTGCATCTGTATTCAGCCCCCCTGAGTCAATACTTTGGATTTAGGTCTGGACTTTGACTGGGCAATTCTAACACATGAATATGCTTCGATCTAAACCATTCCATTGTAGCTCTGGCTGTATGTTTAGGGTCGTTGTCCTGCTGGAAGGGGAACCTCCGCCCCAGTCTCAAGTCTTTTGCAGACTCAAACAGGTTTTCTTTCTAAGATTGCCCTGTATTTGGATCCATCTATCAGCTCTGACCAGCTTCACTGTCCCTGCTGAAGAAAAGCATCCCCATAACATTATGCTGCCACTGCCATGTTTCACAGCGGGGATGGTGTGTTCAGGCCAGGGTGATGTTCAGTGTTAGTTTTCTGCCACACATAGCGTTTTGCTTTTAAGCCAAAAAGTTACATTTTGGTCTCATCTGACCAGAGCACTTTCTTCCACATGTTTGCTGCATCCCCACATGGCTTCTCGCAATCTGCAAACGGGACTTCTTATGGCTTTCTTTTAACAATGGCTTTCTTCTTGCCACTCTTCCATAAAGTCCAGATTTGTGGAGTGCACGACTAGTAGTTGTCCTGTGAACAGATTCTCCAACCTGAACTGTGGATCTCTGCAGCTCCTCCAGAGTTACCATGGGCCTCTTGGCTGCTTCTCTGATTAATGCTTTCCTTGACCGGCCTGTCAGTTTAGGAGGATGATCATGTCTTGGTAGGTTTGCAGTTGTGCCATACTCTTCCCATTTTTGGATGACGGATTGAACAGTGCTCTGTGAGATGTTCAAAGCTTGGAATATTTTTTTTATAACCTAACCCTGCTTTAAACTCCTCCACATCTTTATCCCTAACCTGCCTGGTGTGTTCCTTGGCCTTCATGATGCTGTTTGTTCACTAAGGTTCTCTAACAAACCTCCGAAGGCTTCACAGAACAACTGTATTTATACTGAGAATAAATTACACACAGGTGGACTCTAGTTACTAATTAGGTGATGTCTGAAGGCAATTGGTTCCACTAGATTTTAGTTAGGAGTATCAGAGTAAAGGGGGCTGAATATAAATGAATGCCACACTTTTCAGATATTTATTTTTAAAAAATTTTGAAAACCAGTTATCATTTTCCTTCCACTTCACAATTATGTGCCGCTTTGTGTTGGTCAATCACATAAAATCCCAATAAAATACATTTACATTTTTGGCTCTAACTTGACAAAATGTGGACAATTTCGAAGGGTATGAATACTTTTTAAAGTCACTGCATATTGGACTGAAAAGTTATTGGGTTAGCATACGGTATACTTAAAAACAGCAACTTGTAGGAACCACAAAATATCTCCTGAAAGGTCAGATTTGCATTAAAATAATCACCAAATTTGCAACATATAAAAATGTCCTTTTATCTGATTTAAAAAGAAAAACAAAGTTTAAAACATATTTTTTTAGTCCTGACATAAAAAAACTAATTAGGTACAAAATGACTATACATAATCACTATACATTCCCTTTAAAAAGCCCACAGACACAAAACTGTAGTAGCCCGGCTGTAGATGATTTATTATTATTATTATTATTATTTTAGTTAAGGCAACAACCCACCTTACTGTTGAAAAACCTATGGTCAATTAAAAGCTGGTATTTTTTAAATACCTAATCCTAATTATGCATTTTTGTAGGCCAGGGATTTGGAACTCTGTCCACCAAAGTACAGTATCTCTGTATACAGTGTAATTATTCATTTCCCAAGAGAACCCCATTGTACACTCCCCACTTTTTTCCTCACTATGTATGTTTTCTCTAAAGGTATGAGGAAGTATGATTGTAGCCCTGCTCGGCTAGGTGCAAGGTATTATGGGAAAGTAATATAATCTGAGAATAACATATTTAACACATTTCCTTGCAGCTAGTAGACTTTTAAGTGGATGCTGCATATTAATACCAATTCACAATGATTTTCCTAATGTCTGGAGCAGCTCAAAAAATATTGTTTTATATAATATACAGTATGCTATTTTCTATCCTTACAAAAGGAGTATGATGTACAATATGGCATCGTTTGGAAAATGTAAAAAAGAACATATCACAGAGCTCAAATTTGTGCTCCAGGCTTCCCCCATTTTCCCTAGTGGTCCTTCATCTCTCTTCCTAGATGTCCCCTGTGTTTGCATGTTATTATGCTGTTCAGGCAGTTCAGGTGATCGGTATGGTCCTTCGCCTTTTTGTATCTACTCTCAGTGGCAGGCAACCTTTGATGATGCAAAGACCAGTGCCTATCTACTGCTACTGGAGAGTGCTATGGTGCCATGCTTTTAGGGGCTGCATGAACAATGGTGGTCCTTAACCACTTCAATACAGGACATTTATACACCCTTTCTGCCCAGACCAATTTTTAGCTTTCAGTGCTCTCACACTTTGAATGCCAATTACTCAGTCATGCAACACTGTACCCAAACAAAATTTTTATCTTTTTTTTTTCAAACAAATAGAGCTTTCTTTTGGTGGTATTTAATCACCACTGGGTTTTTTAATCTTTGCGACATAAGTGAAATAAGAGCGAAAATTTTGAAAAAAAAACACTTTTTTTTAGTTTCTATGATAAAATTTTGCAAATAAGTCATTTTTGTTCATAAACTTGGGCCAAAATTTATACTGCTACATCTCTTTGGTAAAAATAACCCAAATTAATGGATATTATTTGGTCTCTGTGAAAGTTATAGAGTCTACAAGCTACGGTGCAAATCAGTAAAAATTGATTACACCTGATCACACCTGATGCACTGATGGCCTATCTCATTTCTTGAGGCCCTGAAATGTCAGGAAAGTACAAATATCCCCCAAATGACCCCTTTTTGAAAAGTAGACAGTCAAAGGTATTTAGTAAGAGGCATGGTGAGTTTTTTGAAGTTGTAATTTTTTCCCACAATTCTTGGGAAAATTAAGAATTTTTTTTTCACAAATTTGTCATAATAACAAGTTATTTCTAATACACAGCATATGCATACTTCCAATTACACCCCAAAATACATTCTGCTACTCCTCCCGAGTATGGCGATACCACATGTGTGTAACTTTTACACAGCCTGTCCACACAGAGTAGTCCACCATGCAGAGAGCACCATCAGGGGTTCTAGGAGCATAAATTATACATCTAATTTCCTAATGACCTATTACATTTGCGAAGGCCCTGGAGCACCAGGACAATGGAATTACCCACAAAATGACCCCATTTTGCAAACACCCCAAAGTCTATTCTATGAGGCATAATGAGTCTTTTGAATGGTTCATTTTTTTCCACAAGTCTTTGGAAATTGTGGAAAGAACATTAAAACACATTTTCTTTTACACAAAGTGGTCAGTTTATAAGATATTTCTAACTCAAAGCATATATATAGCAAAAATGACACCCCAAACACATTCTGCTACTCCTCCTGAATATGACGATGCCACATGTGTGAGACTTTTACACAGCCTGGCCACATACAGAGGCCCAACATGCAGGGAGCACTGTCAGGCATTCTTGGAGCATAAATTACACTTCTAATTTCCTAATGACCTATTACACTTTTGAAGGCCCTGGAGCACCAGGAGAGTGGAATTACCCACAAAATGACCCCATTTTGGAAAACAAACTCCCCGACGTATATTCTATGAGGCATTATGAGTCATTTGAAAGGTTAATTTTTTTACACAAGTCTTCAGAAAACGTGGAAAGTAAAAAAAAAAAAAAAAAAAAGATTTTCATTTTCACAAAATTGTTAATTTATAAGATATTTCTAACACATAGCATGTATATAGCAAAAATTGCACCCCAAAACACATTCTGCTGCTATGGCGATACCACATGTGTGAGACTTTTACACAGCCTGGCCACATACAGAGGCCCAACATTGAAGTAGTACCTTCAGGCCTTCTAGGAGCATAAATTACACATCTCATTTCATTCCTACCTATCACACTCTTGAAGGTCCTTGAGCACCAGGGCAGTGGAATTACCAACAAAATGACCCCATTTTGGAAAGCAAACACCCCAATGTATATTCTATGAGGCATGGGCTGCAGATAGGTACTCAAGTACTCTGATGGGCTGGAGACAGGTACTCGGTTACTCTGATGGGCTGGAGATAGATACTCCGGTACTCTGACCTGGTGACAGATACTCGGATACTCTGATGGCCTTGTGATAGGTACTCGGGTACTCTGATGGCCTGGTGACAGGTACTTGGGTACTCTGATGGGCTACAGATAGGTACTCGGGTACTCTGATGAGTGGTGACAGGTACTTAGATGGGCAGTGACAGGTACTCAGATGGGCTGTGACAGGTACTCAGGTACTCAGATGGGCTGTGACAGGTACTCAGATGGGCTGTGACAGGTGCTCAGGTACTGGTGTACTCCAATGAACTGTGACAGGTACTCAGGTACTCGGGTACTCAGATGGACTGTGACAGGTACTCAGGTACTTGGGTACTCAGATGAACTGTGGCAGGTACTCACATGGACTGTGATAGGTACTCAGATGGACGCTGGTGACCATCTGGTCCGCCGGAAATCTCTATGGTAAACATTCGGGAACGGCGGATCCGTTCTTCAACTCACCGATGGCAGCAGTGAGTAGGTAGAAGCACTGGAGGGTGGTGGGAGGGGGGGACATCCCGTCTTATGGTTTAGGGAATCGCTGGCTGAAAAAGACAATATCTGAATTGCCTGTAGCTGTAGGCATCATTCAGATATACCCACACACATCCAAGGACGCCATAAGACGGCCAACGGGCGGGAAGTGGTTTTAAGAGGACGTAAACTCTCCCACTCTGATTCTTTTCATTTAGTCCATTATATTAAGTAATTATAAAACTATAGCCATTGTAATTCAGCCCAAATCACATATTACTTACTTTTTAAAGAAACTTTAAAAAATCTTGTTTCCAGGGGTAAGGCAGCACCATCTTAGGTATTGTTTTCTGAGTCCACATTAGAGTGTATTTCCGTCCTTGCATGTAGCCCTTCCTGTACTGTTAACCAAGCCTCCTTCTTGATACAATGTTTCTATGGCAACCCTGCTCATAGTCGACTTGTTTTACACCACAGTATTTAATTTTGCCAATTATCTAATGTTTGCTTGTGTCAGTGTTATCAGCTGCAGCTGATAAGACTGCAGTATGCAGTCTGATGCCCAGGTTTACACTCCATGTGATGTCACACAGCCACATGGGGAGGAAGCTCTGAATGATTCTGTAGTCTCATGGGATTTTAATCTTGTTAATGGACAGACAAGCACACAGAATGTGCCGCGAATCAGGGGAGATATGAGCATGCGCCAGTGACATCATTCTAAAGAACAAATTGGATTACAACAATACTAAGCAAGTAAGGAGACATCTACACGCAGTGTTCTTTAACGTTTTTTATGCTGATTTAAATGGGATAAAGTTGCGGGGGAAAGTTTAAAACCACTTTATGAAAGGTGATTTTGTGGTGTATGTTCACTTAAAGCAGTTCACTTTAAACTCCGCTTTTTAACTTGTACCTACAGGTAGGCCTAAAATAAAGCTTACCTGTAAGTGTAGTGAATGTCTCCTAAACTTGTGTTGTATAGAAGATATTCACACTTGAAGCAGTCATTGACATCACTGATGCATGCGCACTGTGCTCTGAATTGCCAACTGTCCCATGCCCATGACTCCAGTGTGCATGTGCCTTAAGTGAGGATTGATGTTAATGTAAGTTGCTATGAATAAGTGCCATTTAGAGTGAAATACGTTAGCCAGCTGCTTATTCCCTCTGCTGTTTAGTCAGTAGTGCAGTCATCCAGACTTTCCTTTTACTACATTCTGGAATATGCAGTTAAAGGGGTTGTAAAGGCAGAAGGTTTTTTTATCTTAATGCATTCTAAGCATTAAGATAAAAAGCCTTCTGTGTGCATCAGCAGCCCCAGCACCCCCTAACACTTACCTGAGGTCCATCTCTGCCCAGCAATGTCCACGAATGCCTCAGCCATCCGAGATTCTCCTTTCTGATGGGCTGAGACACAGTCGCAGCACCATTTGGCTCCCGCTGCTGTCAATCAAAGTCAGCTAGCCAATCAGGGGAGAGAGGGGGCGGGTCAGTTTAGAGCTTTGTGTCTGAATAGACACAGGAAGCCATGACTCAGCTCGGGTGCCCCCATAGCAAGCTGCTTGCTGCGGGGGCACTAAACAGGAGAGAGGGGCCAGGATAACAGAAGAGGGACCTGAGAAGAGGAGGATCTGGGCTGCTCTGTGCAAATCCACTGCAACAGAGCAGGTAAGTATAACTTTGTTTTAAATTGTTTCAAGTATGTCCTATGTAGTTGTATCCAGTCTTCTTTTCTGGCTTTCCCTATAAGTCAGTGCTATTTTCTGTTACTGTAGTTCAATGTATTATAGCTGCCATATTCCTCTATGCCAATGTTTATCCACAGTCATCCTTTCCCCACCCACCCAGGGAATATAAGTGCTTCTGTTTTTGTTTCCAGTATGGGTGGGTCAAAAGCATGTCTCATCATCATTTTCTTGGCATGCTCATGAGCAACAGACTTTAACAATCATAAATTGTGGGAAATTTCGTTTTATTACCAGACGGCAGCACACAGTGTTATGATGCACACTTCTCAATTAGAGTTGAGCGAACAGTTTGGGCTGAGCAAAAGTTTGGCCCGAACATCGCCTGTTCGGCGAAAACCCGGATTTGCAGGATGTTCTGGGAGTGTTCGCCCCACTGAATGCCCTGCAATGCACTGCGTGCTGCACAGTGCATTTTAAGCCCTAATTGGATAAAGCTTTGCCCAATCAGGGGGCAGAGAATAGCTGGTTGTTAAGGAGTGGGCCGAGAAGCCGGCCACGGTGTCCTTAACAAACCATGAATCATGGGCTTTCCCTCTGACAGTTAAATGGAAAAAAAAACATTGCCGGTATTAAAAAAGTTAAAAAAAAATGGTGCATGGGTCCCCCTCAATCCCTACCAGGCCCTTCGGGTTTGGTATGGATTTCAAGGGACCCCCACACCTAAATTAAAAAAAAAACGCCCGCTCAACATCCATACCAAACCCTTATCAGAGCATGCAGCCTGGTAGGCCACATACCCTTAACATGGGGGGTGCTTAAGCACAGGGGGGCCCTAATCCCCACAAGCCTGGGCTGCGGTTGTGGCGGTCTGCGGGCAAAGAGCTTATCAGAATCTGGAAGCCCCCTTTAACAAGGGGGCCCCCAATCACAGCCTTCCCATGTGAATGAGTATGGGGTACATAGTACCCCTACCCATTCACCACAAAAGTTTCAAAAAGTAATAAAAACACAGAGACAGTTTTTGACAATTCCTTTATTAAAAAAATAAAAAATTAGTGTCTCCGATGTAAATCCATCATCAATCACAACAAAGATGCCACCACCAGACCGAAAAAAGGAAAAAAATCACTCCACCGTCAACTAAAGCAAACCACCGAATGCCTGGCTTGCCATTTGACAGTTCTTATATAGGTAAGTGGCGAAGCCACCTGGCAGCATCACCCGGTGGCACCGCCCCCTTGTAACAGGGCATGCTGGGTCAGTGATGTCACAAGGGTGCAGTGCCACCAGGTGATGTCGCCAGATGACCCCGCCCTTACCTATATAAGAACTGTCAAATGGCAAGCCAGACATTCAGCGGTTTGCCTTAGTTGAAGGCAGAGCATTTTTTTCTTTTTTCTTTTTTGGGTCTGGCAGTGCAGCGGGCTTTGTGATTCACAATGAATTTACATTGGGGGAAAGGTTTGTTTATTTTTTAATAAAGGAATTGTCAAAAACTGTCTCTGTGTTTTTATTGTTTATTGTTTTTATTACTTTTTGACACTTTTTTGGTAAATGGGTAGGGGGAATATGTACCCTGTACTCATTCACATAGCAGGGGGGAGCCGGGATCTGGGTGCCCCCTTCTTAAAGGGGGCTTCCATATCCCGATAAGCCATCTGCCTGCACACAATGGCAACCATAGCCCAAGGTTGTGGGGATGAGGCCCTTGTCCCCATCAACATGGGGACAAGGTGCTTTTGGGCAGGGGGGGACAGAGACCCCCCTGCTCCAAAGCAGCCATCCCCCATGTTGAGCGCATGTGGCCTGGTATGGTTCGGGGGGGCGCTCGCTCGTGCTCCCCCTTTCCTGGTCTTCCAGGCTGAATGCTCGGATAAGGGTCTGATATGGATTTTGGGGGGCCCTATGTCATTAAAAAAAAAAAATTGACTCATTTTTTTTCTTTAGAAATTTATTTTTTACTGCAGCATGTTCTATACATGCTACAGATGTGCCACTCCAGATGTGCAGACTAAGGGGACCCCCCCAGGAATGGCGTGGGGTTCCCCTTAAAATCCATACCAGATCCGAAGGGCCTGGCATGGACTGGGGAGGGGATCCCATACTATTACTGTAAACATTTTCCTATTGCCAGCAATAGAAAAATGTTTAAAAAAATAATTTAAATGTCATTTGACTCATGTTTTTTCTTTAGAAATGTCATTTTTGCTGCAACATGTTCTGTACATACTACAGATGTGCCACTATACAAGCAGACTAAGGAGACCCCCCCGGGCCTATATAAACTATATTTAAAGGAATTTTTCATTTTTATTGTTGCACTTTAAGCATCAATAATATCACTGCTCCTGTGAAAACAATCTTTAAAAAAACAAAAAAATGCATACATGTCCACCAGGGCAGTACCTGGACCCTGGGCCAATTACTTGCATATCAGCCTTCAAAATGGGGACTTTTGATTTTTCAAGTTCGGGTCCCATAAACTTTAACAGGGTTCACCGTTCAGGTCAGAACTTTTTCTGTGTTCTGGAGTTCTGGTGTGAATGGAACGGGGGTGTTTGGCCCATCTCTATTCTCAGTGAGCTCATACACTGATGTCTACAAAGGCAGGGCAAATACCTAATTTTTTACTTCTTCAAGACAACGCTGACAACAAACTAAGAAGATTGCAACTCTGCATACAGAAAGGCATACAGTAAGTGTGCCTATTGTACAGTATATAATGCTGTATATGCAAGCAAACTACATAATCTGGCACATCTTCTGCAGCTAAAAGACATATTTTGCAGGTAATAAAGTAAACTATATCTTTATCCAAAATGAGTTTATTCACACTCGAGAAGAAGCATTTAATAAGGTATGTGATCACTTATATACAGTTAATACATAAATGGTCAAGCACTCTTTGTTTTTGGAGAAAAAGCGTTTTTTGGTTTGCCACTGTATAACCCTTAAGTATTAAAATGTTTAGAGGACTGGATTGTGATACAAAAATGCAAGCATAGTTGTTTGAGAGTGGCGACCCTTTAGGCATAAGATGGAGGTCACTGAGAAAGAAAAATCTCTGCCGAAAGTAAATTTGTTGTGGATGAGGCTTATAAAAGCAGATGTCATCTCCTTGTTGGTGATTCAACTGCAAAATATGTTTCTTTAGGAAAGATGTTGAGTGTTTACCCTTTCGACTGTCAGGAAAGTTAAGAGGAACATTTTAAATACTATGCAATATTGATGTTGTTGTCTACCTTGGCATGAATAGTTTGTCCCAGAATTATATGTTGGTCTGTACAGAGGAACTTAGGCAAGAATCTTTGCAAGATAGTTTGCACCTTTACATTTTCAGATATTTTAAATGTTTATAACTCACAAAAGGTGAAAGTCATTTGCATTGCAGAGTTCAGTGTTTGGTTTAAAGCATGGTGTAAAGCTGGAGGTTTTGGGTATGTTAGTTATGATGGTAACAATGGTCTTATATTAACATGTTCAGAAGAGATGGCTTGCATCCTTCGCACAAGGGGATTGGACATGCATTTGAACTGAGAAATTGGTGCAAAGATGTAATTGTTAAGTAGCATTTCTGTCCCCAACAAATAAAAACATGTGAGGGTTTGTTGGGGTATAGGTAATCTAGTTAAGGATTATTTTATTAAATATCCAACAGATCACAGTGCTTTTTCATTTCATGTGCACTAATGCTTGTAGTTTAATTTTATTTTATTTATTTATTTCAGGTACTTATATAGCGCTGTCAATTTACGCAGCGCTTTACATATACATTGTACATTCACATCAGTCCCTACCCTCAAGGAGCTTACAATCTAAGGTCCCTAACTCACATTCATACATACTAGGGACAATTTTAGACAGGATCCAATTAACCTACCAGCATGTCTTTAGAGCGTAGGAGGAAACCGGAGTACCCGGAGGAAACCCACGCAGGCACAGGGAGAACATGCAAACTCCAGGCAGGTAGTGTCGTGGTTGGGATTCGAACCAGCGACCCTTCTTACTGCTAGGCGAAAGTGCTACCCACTGCACCACTGTGCCTGACAGCTCTTATAGCTAGGGATAAGTTGGACTTTGTTGCAATTTCAGGGACATGGTTCACAGATTCATATGACTAGGAACTATTGTGACTATACTATTGTACAAACTATACAGGAAGGACCGAAAAGGAAAGAGGGGAGGTTGAATTCAATAAACAAATTAAATACTTGAAGCCCTCTGAGTATGTTTACAAACCAAAGAGGAAGTTTCCCCTTTTGAATTGTGCACTATACAACCCACCAGGAGAGTCTGAGGATTATGATAACCTTTTAATTGTTTATTGACAGGATAACTCAAATGACAATGAAGGGGGATGTTTTAATCATGGGAGACTTCAACCTGACAGACATTAACTGGAATTTTTAAACAGTGCTTACAAGCAGCAGCAGTAGAGATAATACAAGGGGTTTCTCTAAAACATTAAAAAACACAATCGGAGAATACCTGGTACTGACAAATAGTAATGGCCCATATATACCTGGGTTCAGTTTGAGCAAAGTTCAATCCATGGCAATCACAATGCCAAATACTGTATGTACAAGAACATATTTGGTAGATAACATCATCAGTAACCTGAGATATCATTGATCAAACATGATCCATGATCAACCACTGGAGCTGACAGTAGCTGGCAAGCAGCCGTCTGGGTCAAATGTGTGTCGGCATTTGACATTTTTTATCTTTCAGTGGGTATCAGGCATCTTGATTGCCATGAATCTACATCACTATATAATATCAAAGTATCTCTTAGAATGGGACTTTTAAAAGGCAACCAAAGATAACAAAATTATATTATAAAAATAGATTTTATTAATAGCACTTTAAGTTTGCTTTCACACTGGGGCCGTACCACGTTAGCGGTAAAGCACCGCTCGTTTTAGCGGTGCTTTACTGTAGTTTTAGCAGTGCTTTTAGGCCACTAGTGGGGCACTTTTAACCTCCACTAGTGGCTGAAGAAAGGGTTAAAGCCACCCATGTTATGGCACTTCCGAAGAGGTTTTTAGGTGCTTCAGAAGCGCTGCCCGTGCATTCCAATGTGCAGGGGGGTTTAGGAGCGCTGTATACAGTGCTCCCAAACCGCCTGAAAGATGCTGCTTGCAGGGCTTTTTGTAACGTCCCGCAAGCGCACCACCCCAGTGTGAAAGCACTCAGGCTTTCACACTGGGGTGGCATGGGAGGCGGTTTTCAGGTGCTTTACAGGTGTTATTTTTAGAGCTAAAATGCCTGAAAAACGCCTTCAGTGTGAAAGGGGTCTAAAAACTTGTCACATGAGGCACACGTTTAGGAACAAACATTATGTCAAAATTGTTCAAGATGAAGCACAAAACATAAAAGAAGTGGTGATACCCGAAACCACGAATGGCTGTATGATCAAAGGTTCAAAAACAGCAGTACATTGAATGGGCTATCCAAAATCAATCTTAATCACTTGATGATGTGATTGACAATGGATGTACATCGTGGGACATTTTTTTTCTTTTTAATTAAATAACTTGTCAAAAACATGTGTGTGTGTGTGTGCATTTATTTACACTGTTCTTTGTGAATTAGTAGCGATATTATGCACCTCTTACTTATTCTTAGGGGGGCAGCGGTATCTGGGTGCTCCCTTATTGTTAACCCGGAAATGTGTGGAGCGCACATGGTGGTTGCCAAGCAACCCTGCGCGCTGCGTCAGGAAAGCCCGCAAACCCGCACCACGTGTTCGCACGGCCGTCATGTGACGCCAAAACCCAGAAATGTACGGAGCGCACGTGGTGGTTGCTAAGCAACCATGCGCGCTGCGTCCAGAAAGCCGGCGAACACACACCACGTGTTCGCACGGCAGTCACGAGACGCCCAATTACCTTCCCCTGTGACGCACAACGTCGTTCATGTAAGGAGATTCCATAATACATTGCATTATGATTGATTATTGATTTTACCCTGAGGATATATGTTCAGGTTTTGCTTATTTGCTTTATGATTAGAGAAATATCTTGGTATATGATTAGAGAAATATCTTGGTATATTTTAGTGAATATGACAGACTGAATCTTATGACAAGTATTACTTAATGACTGAATTATCTCACCCTGTCTGTCTATCCCTGTCTGATGCTTTCATCTTAGGAAACATCTGTCTGTGGTTTTTATCTCTGTACACTGTTGCTGGGTATGGGAAGGCCAACGGCAGCTAAAAATAGTTTTTTTTAGGAAGTTGTGGTTGGCCATCTCATGGTCAAAAGACAGTGACAGAAAGTAAGGAATCAATGACCTATTAACTTGAACTAAAGGGGTCAACATTTTAATATTTAAGATCACAAGATGAAGACATTACCAAAATCACAAGATTAAGAAATTACCGAATAATATGCTAATGAACATTTATGTGTATCATTTTGATTGGCCCCCAAATTGGGGCAGAGTCTTGTAAAGACAGCATAAAACAGCGAATCCTGTAATAAAGAATTGTAATCATTTCAGCATACCTAGTGTGTGTATGTGTTATTGATTAACCGCCGGCGAGGACCTCCACTGAGCCATCTCCAAGAGCCTAGGCCACAAAGAGAAGACGAAGCACCTAACAGTTTTGGTACCAGGAAGTGGTGGGGTGTTTTGAACAGGTAAGTCATTTTTAACTCCTTTTTACCTATTTTTGGTAACTGGTGTTGATGCTTGCCTTGTTCAAATAACCTTGTATATCCACCCACTTACATAACTGTGCCTTCGCAACGGGCTAGGCTGGCCCCTTGGAGGGTTAAAGAAGGGCTCGCAGGTTTTTTGGTTTTTTATAGTCTGACTAGGTTGGTCTGACTGCTGTGTTGAGTAGATATATGTGTGTTTAAAACTCGGGAAGTATAGAATACGCCCGTAGTATAAGGAGTGGCTAAGTGGACGCCCAATTTTTGGGGAAAATATTGAAAAGTGCACTTATTATACTTATTATAACATGTTCATATAATGTAACTTTATTTTGCCACTGTATATATAAGATTTTGCTTGTTTTTTCTTTTAGGTACCACCGTAAGTATTTAGAGTGTATAGAGAATTAGAGAATTAGAGATAAGTGTATGATATATGTGTATGACAACTGAATGTAAAGTACTGTATTGATTTAGAGGATTTTTTTGTTAAAGTATTACACATATATGCACTAAATGAACCACATAGGGCAAGAACCTGACTGTAGTGAGATAGCGCCCGCCTGCCCACATTGCACCTTTGGTTTACTGTTCCTTAGTGTTGACAGGACGTGGATCCTGCTCACCACTAGACCGACCGGGTTCTCATACCGACTTGGTGCAAGGGGAGTATATCCTACCACAAGGAGGGGTTTCCTATACCGAGTACTGAGGGTTAACCTTCATAGCTATATCAGCCCCACAGCTATAACAGACGAGGGGACTTATTCCCAAGTCAGGGAACAGATTATAGCACAAACAGGTTGCTTTCATCTCTGTCCCTGTACTAGACACACACTACCAAGGTTATTAGATGGGGAATTCTGCAGCAACCCAGACCATGGCCAATCCATCTCCCTATGAGTATGTTAAAAACACACTACCGGGGCCACAGGTAGAACCGTTTTGGACACAGGTCAGAGAGAGGTGCCAACAGCTGGGGATACATGACCCAGGGCCAGTGGGACCCTGTTCTGAGGACGAGTGGAAGGAAGTGAGCAAGGTGTGTCAGGTGCACAAGCACTCTTATCCACCTGGGAAATGGGAAGACACCCAATACATGAAAGATTGTTACAAAGCATGGAACAAATGCTTAGCCAAGTATAAAACAAAGTATGTAACTAAAGCCCCCACACCAAAACCTGTAAACTCACCCGCCCTATCACAGCAACCCGAAGCACCCCCCCCTTATGTGATGGTTAAACAGGAGGATGGAACATTGGGTCCATGTCTTCAGCTGTATCCATCTCTGGATCCAGCAGTATTGGCTACCATGGTATATGGGGCAGCTGATCAGGCACAAGTTACACGATGGGAAAACGAAAGTAGAAACAGGGAAGAGGAAGTCCGGGCAGAAGGTATACGTAGGAGGGAAGAAGAGAGGATTAGGAGGTTGGATCCGAAGGAAAGGGAACTAGAAGAGAAGTTAAAAGAGTTTAAGAAGAGAAAGGAGGAATTAGAGGAGAAAATGTCTAGGAGGGAGGAAGAGCTAGAACATTACAAAAGAGAGCTAGATAAGAGGGAAGGTGAGATGAGAGAGTATTCTGCGATAACTAAGGAAGAAAGGGATGGAATGTCCCTGGAAAAGGGAGAAGAGGAAGGAGTCAGGAAGTTAAGCCCCAAGGAAAAGGAATGGGAGGAGAAACAGAAAGAATTTAATAAAAGACAGCAGGAAGAGGAAGAAAGGATACAAAGGAAAAGGGAAGATTTAGAGGCGTACGAGAGGAAACTAGAGAAAGAGGCAAGAAGGATTAAGGAGGCCAAGGAAAAGATAATTTCACAGCCATCCACCACACTCAGAAGCCAAACTAAACCGGCCATAAGCCAGAAACCCCCACAGGAGGAAAGGGAGCAGGGTGAATCCTCTACTGAGGAAAGAGAAATAGACATGGAACAGGAAAGTCTAGGTGCCGCCTTTAAAGCACCACTTATGCATATAGGGGAGACGGTAGTCCATATTCCCCTACCCCTAGGCACACTGTCAAAAATAAAGGAGTTATGCCCCAGCCCAAAGAAAAGCCCTAGGGAGGCTGGTGCTTTCCTTGCAAAATACAGTGCAGGGACAAGCCTGGATAAAGAAGATATAGCAGGGATCCTTAGTATAGTTGACCCTGACAGCCCAGAAGGGCATCCCGTAGATGCCTTATGGACAGCCCACATAGAAGAAGATAAAGATTGGGTATCTTTTTGGAAAGGAATGGGGAATCATTGGTCTACTATATACAAGGGTTCATCTGCACTTCAGGAACTTGTCCTAGCAAAACAGGGACCGAAGGAAAAGTTCTATGAATTTTGTACCCGGGTATATGGTCTGTGGAAAGCAGTAGATAACGCCAACCCCCAGTTGTTCACCACCACCATTATGGCTGGTGGAGATACGAAGGTGACACAGTTGCTTAAATTCACTAATCCAAAGTGGGCAGAACAACCCCCAGATGAATTTATGAAGGATGCTAGGTCACGAGAAACATCAGGGGTATTTGAGCAGAAGGGTGGCATTTTTCCCTCCCTGACACCAACCCAGACTCTGCCAACTGGTGAGACTCCGCCCACCCACATAATGACAATGCAACCTTATCCACCAATGCAATCTTATCCCCCAAATCAGGGTTACCCACCAGACCAGGGGTGCTTTAACTGTGGGGAACTGGGGCACTGGAAGTCCCAATGTCCCTACAGAATTAGAACAAACGCCCAAAGAGGAAGGGGTAGGAATCTTAACACCACCCCCCGTCGCCTTCAGGATATCAGGTATCCTCACCCACCACAACCCCAACCACCCCAACCACAACCCCAATACCAGCCTCAGCCTAACAGACCACCCCCACGCATTCCGATGCAGTGGCCATCCACTCGGCGGACGCCACAATAGGGATGCCAAGAGTACGTCCCGTCCCTCAGCCTTGTGTGTTACAATCCATCATGGAAAAGTCTTCCGCAGGTACTATTGCGGGTAGACAATCACCTGATATGTCTATTGTTGGATTCAGGGGCTACATTCAGTAGTTTGAATGATGCCATATATGATACACCGCACTGCACTGAGGGAAACTCTATTGGTATAAATGGGACATCAATTACCCACCCCATCACTCCACCATTGCCCGTGGCCACTCCAGAAGGGCAGGAACTGTGTACCCAGAGTTTTGCTGTCCTTGTGGATTGTCCAGTATCTTTAATGGGGAGGGACCTACTCTCAAAACTGAATATCACCATTAAATTTGATAGAGGGGGCTCCCTCACTGCCAGCTCACCGTTCTGTGATTTACATGCTCCAAAGAGACACACTTTCAGGGGACTCTTTGCATCATTGCCACCCACTCTAGAAACACATGCTATATGGGCAGACAACAAAGGGAGTGTGGGTTTTATTAACTGTACACCTTACACACCACAAATGCGTCCAGACGCTGAAGTACAATATCACAAGCAATACCCCCTGCCACTTGAAAAAATTGAAGGCATCACACCATTAATCAATGATTACATAGCAAAAGGGATTCTGAAACACATTATAAGCCCCTGGAATACACCAATCTACCCTGTGAAAAAGGCAAATGGGGAGTGGAGGCTTGTACAGGACCTAAGGGCCGTGAACAAGCAGGTTATACCTCTGCCACCTTTGGTAGCAGATATTTCTTTCATTTTTTTTGAAAATACCTGCTGATTCCCTTTGCTACACAGTAGTAGACCTGGCGAATGCATTTTTTAGCATCCCGATCGATGATGGGGTATTGCCCATGTTTTCATTCTCATGGGGGAGGGGAAAGCAGTTGACCTGGTCAAGATTACCTCAGGGGTATGTGGACAGTCCAGCAGCCTTCTCCATGGTCCTTAATGAGACAATTAAGTCATGGACTGCTGAGCGCGGGTCGGTACTAATACAGTATGTGGACGACTTGCTCCTGTGCAGTCGATCTGCTGAAGATTGTGCGGTCGATTCCACATCTCTGTTACATCACCTGGCCAGGTCTGGCCACCTAGCATCGCGGAAGAAGATACAATGGTGTCAAAGTCAGGTAGAATACCTGGGATGCATTCTGAAGGAGGGAACCAGGCTGGTATCCCCCAAACGTGCCGCAGCCCTGCAGGCTCTCAGTCCTCCAAGAGACAAAGCAACTTTGCTCTCATTCTTGGGCGCAATCGTATATTGCCGCCAATGGATCCCAGATTGTTCATATTATGATGGCATTCTGAGGGAGGCTACCTTGTCCACCGCCCCAAAGACAGTAGATTGGACAACAGAAAGGCTCTGTGCTTTTCAGGCCTTGTTAAAAAGTCTGACTCAGGCCCCCGCCCTGGGATTGATAGAATATGGCAAACCCTTTCAATTATACTGTGTGGTATCGGGAAATTCTTTTGCTGCGGTTTTGACACAGCAACATGGAACCGGGTACCGACCAGTCTCCTATCTCTCAAAAAAAGTTGCCTACCCAAGTACAAGGGATGCCATCTTGTCTACAAAACCTTGCTGCTTGTGCTATGGCAGTTCAAGAGGCTAACAAATCAGTATTAGGCCATGAATTGACTCTCTACACTACTCATTCAGTAACTCACCTCCTGCAAAACATGAACACGCAGCATATGACAGCACAAAGGCTTAGTGGGTATGAGATCACACTTCTGAATACTGATAACCTCACTCTCAAACACGCACCACCAAGTAATCCCACTGTCCGTCTTTTGCACTCTTTGCTCAGGTTACCGCGAGACCCTGATCAGAAGCACAATTGTGTTGAACAGGTTGCAGCAATAACCAGCCCTCGCCCAGATCTCACTGACATTCCCCTACCAGGGGTACAGGACGTCTTCATAGACGGCAGTTGTACTCGCCCCTCTGATGCAACATTCCTGACAGGGTATGCCATTGTCCAACTCCCTGATGTGGTGTTGGAAGCAAAAGCCTTACCACCCTCCTCGGCACAGGTAGCAGAACTGGAGGCGCTCACAAGAGCTTGCATACTTTTCTCTGATGAGGAGGTAAACATCTACACAGATAGTAGGTACGCTTTTGGTGTCACGCACGACTATGGCGTAATCTGGGCGAATAGAGGATTTAAAACTGCTGACAACAAGCCAATCGCTAACTCTACACAAATTAAAGCACTCCTGCAAGCGATTCTTCTCCCAAAGAGGATAGCGGTCATCAAAGTAAAGGCACATTCATCAGATAACAGCAGAATTTCCAAAGGAAACGCGCTGGCAGACAGAGAAGCGAAAAAAGCCGCTGCCCTGTACACAGGTCAGCCAGCCCCCACAACAATGTTCTTCAAAGAACATTTTACATCACCCAACTTCAAAACCGTTGTGGCACAAATACAGGGATTAGCTACAGAAGAGGATGTTTCTTTTTGGGTCAAGGATGGCTTGACCAAGGACCAAGAAGGTCTTTGGTCAAAAGAGGGGAAGATATTGGGCATACCAGAATCAAGCAGTGTTCTCATACTTTCCTATCTCCATGGTCCAGGACATATAGGTACCACCGCCCTAACAAACATATACACAAAGTCTTTCTGCACAAACAACTTAAGTAAACAGGCAAAACTCCTCACCAGCAGTTGTCTGACCTGTGCACAAAACAATGTCCAAGGGAAAAATCATGGATTACATGGCCACCTGCCCCCACCCCTGGGTCCCCTAACAGATTTGCAAATAGACTTCACACACATGCCCAAACAAAAAGGCAATTTGAAATACCTTTGCGTGATCGTATGCAAATGGTCAGGTTGGGTTGAAGGAATTCCATGTACAGGTGAGACTGCTAAAATTGCTGCCAAATGCATACTGAACCATTGGGTTTGTAGGTTCGGAATACCAACGGCCATATGGTCAGACAGAGGGCCTGCCTTCAGCTCCTCTGTTACACAGACTTTAGCTAAGCTACTAGGCTTACAGTGGAAACTGCACATCCCTTACCACCCACAAAGTGCAGGGGTAGTGGAAAGAATGAACAGGAACATTAAAGACAAGTTAAAAAAGGCCACGGGGGGCACCATGAAAGGATGGTTGGATTACCTTCCTTCTGTCCTATTTCAGATCAGAACAACACCACATGCTAGAACAAAACTCTCGCCCTTTGAGATTTTGATGGGAGTTCCTGCAAACATAGAGCTGCCCCTCTTAGATCAAAACACTGACATTAACATCTATTCTCAACAGGAAATGTACGTGAAAAATCTGGTAAGTATGCTACAGGATATGAACGAACAAGTCTCTGTCACCTTTTCTCCTCTTTCAACAGAACCTACTCATCCCTTCATCCCAGGAGACAAAGTACTGGTGAAACAACTGGCACACAAAAAGAAGGTTGGACCCATTTTCTCTGGACCTTGGAAGATAGAGAAGGTTTCCAGAACTGCTGTACTGACCGATCTAGGAAACACCTGGATCCACGCCAGCCGGTTAAAGAAGTGTCCACAGCAACCCCAGACCCCTGACCCTCCTCCAGCACCCCAAGACTCCTCTGACCAGGAACAGCGACCAGATTTGAAGGACATTCAAGAAGGCATAAAACAAATCTCTCGGACCGACGAGACGAATCCCCCACCAACAAGAAGAAACGTGTAACAGAACTTTGCACACAGTACCTGACAAAATGATTTCCACCTTTGTGTCAGGAAAAACATTATGCTTCTGGACATGTCTGATTCTGATAGTATTCATACCTACTTGGTTAATAACAAATTGTGTGTACCATCCAGAAGATTTAGGGTCACTAGAAGGGATATTGGGAAAACATGGGACCCTTTCTCTACCGGGTTCAGTTTGGGAGGTCTCACTTCATGGTTAAAGAACACTGCAATGACAATTTTTACCATACTGCTTTTCATATTGTTCTTGTATGCATGCTTCATGTTACTCAAATGCCTCTGCAAAAAGGGTAGCGAAACACATTCCGAAACCGTGAAGCTGACTTCCATTTCCAGAGATCCCACGGTATGGTACGAGAACCAGGGAAAAGAGGCCGAGGGATATGAATCCTTAAGGCGTGACAAAAAGGTAGCCGAGGGATATGAATCCTTAAGGCGTGACGAAAAGGTAGAATGACCATTTCGATGATATCGAATGGTCAAAGGGAGGATTGTAAGGAGATTCCATAATACATTGCATTATGATTGATTATTGATTTTACCCTGAGGATATATGTTCAGGTTTTGCTTATTTGCTTTATGATTAGAGAAATATCTTGGTATATGATTAGAGAAATATCTTGGTATATTTTAGTGAATATGACAGACTGAATCTTATGACAAGTATTACTTAATGACTGAATTATCTCACCCTGTCTGTCTATCCCTGTCTGATGCTTTCATCTTAGGAAACATCTGTCTGTGGTTTTTATCTCTGTACACTGTTGCTGGGTATGGGAAGGCCAACGGCAGCTAAAAATAGTTTTTTTTAGGAAGTTGTGGTTGGCCATCTCATGGTCAAAAGACAGTGACAGAAAGTAAGGAATCAATGACCTATTAACTTGAACTAAAGGGGTCAACATTTTAATATTTAAGATCACAAGATGAAGACATTACCAAAATCACAAGATTAAGAAATTACCGAATAATATGCTAATGAACATTTATGTGTATCATTTTGATTGGCCCCCAAATTGGGGCAGAGTCTTGTAAAGACAGCATAAAACAGCGAATCCTGTAATAAAGAATTGTAATCATTTCAGCATACCTAGTGTGTGTATGTGTTATTGATTAACCGCCGGCGAGGACCTCCTCTGAGCCATCTCCAAGAGCCTAGGCCACAAAGAGAAGACGAAGCACCTAACAGTTCACATGTGGGCGGTATATATGGGTCGCTGAGCAACACAAACACAGTGACGGAGATGGCCATAACAAAGTAGGCATGTCCGCACTGCGATCACCTGACTTTCTATAAATATCTCACATGACTGTGGATACAAATGGAGCACCTCCATGTGGTAAAAAGAATAATTACATTCAGGAAACAAACTTAAAAAACAAAAAACAAATGACAAAAATATAATCCGGTTTGTGTGTGGGGCTCATATTAATAGCGGCCAATTCTGTGTATCAGTAATCTAAAGAATGTATAAAAAATATATATAAAAAATATATAGTGGAATGGGAGGGATTATAACCTGTTATGGAATAATCAATCCTGGCTAGAATAATGAATGAAAGTGCATGGGATAAAAACTATGATGGTTTACTTAAAAAATGAATGATGGTGTAAAATGGTGAGAAAACAAAAATGTGTCTCACATAATTAAAAGATTTAAATGGAATTCAAACCTGATAACAATGGTACAGACAAGGGTAAGGATGAAGTAAATGGTGTCGAAATATTAGGAGAGGTTAATGAATGAATTCAAATCCCACTCTACGTTAAGGCCAAATGGAAAATATGATCTGAGCTCATGTATCCAGTAAGTCTCTCGTCTGGATACCCCACGTAAGCGCGACTCCCCCCGCCAATGGGGGACAAACTTGTCAATTACTTGGAATGTGCTTCCCGTGGGGTCCCTATTGTGATGGAGTAAGTAGTGTCGGGGTACTGTGTGCTTGTCCTTGCCACTTTTGATACCTGCAATATGTTCATTGACACGTATGGTGAATGTTCTGATGGTCCTACCCACATATTGTTTCTTGCAGGGGCAAGTAATCAGATATACCACATATAGGGTGGCACAGGTGGCAAATTCTTTCATGTGGTAGATGCGCGAGGTAATGGTGAAACTAAAGGTGTCAATTTTACGTCCTGTAAGGGTGTTATGCGCGCATACGTTACATCTGCGACATTGATAAAAACCTTGGCATTGTTGAAAAAAAGAGACTTTCTTGGGAGGGTCTATGATGTTGGGGGCAATTTGTCCTTGTAAAGAGCGAGCACCTCTGAAAATGACTCCCGCATTCTCGGGTAGCTCAGGGCCCAAAAGTCGGTCGCTCTTAAGAACTCTCCAATGTTTTCTAAAAATGGCTTATGTGGTGTATGTGGAGTATGTGGTGAAAAAGGACCATTTGGCTCTGGAATCAGAAATGTTGGTGGGGCGTTCTACCAAGGTGGAGTTCCTGTCTATTTGTGAAACTCTATTGATCTCTACGTCTAGATCTTCTGCCTTGTAACCTTTAGCCACAAATCTCTCTTTTAATATATGAGATTGAGCATAATAGTCAGATATTTTTGAGCAATTACGACGCAGTCGTAAAAATTGACTGCGCGGTACAGATCGCAGCCACTGGGCATGGTGGCAACTGTCAAACGGGATGTAACTGTTTCGATCTGTGGGTTTAAAGTAGGTCTTAAACTCCAGATGTTGATCCACCACCATGATTTCTAAATCTAGAAAATGGATGGAGCTCAAACTGGCTTCATAGCTGAGGGTAATCCCCCGATCATTGGCGTTCAAAGTTCCCATAACTGCATCTAAAGTCTCAGGGTTTCCTTGCCATAGGAGGAGGATGTCATCAATATACCTGGCCCAAAGAACTAGTTCTGGTCTCTGGTAGGCATAGACGACATCCTCTTCCCATTGGGCCATGAAAAGGTTGGCCAGACTGGGGGCAAATTTGGCCCCCATGGCCACACCCTTTTGTTGTACATAGAACTGGTTCTGAAACCAGAAATAATTATGGCCCATGGCAAAACGCAGAAGCTGCATGATGAAATTGCGCTGCAATACTGGTAGAGTGTTGTTCGCTGACAAATATGTTTCAACTGCATTAAACCCTAGATGGTGTGGTATGCATGTATATAGGGCAGCTACATCTGCTGTAACCAAAAAAGTGCCTTTTTCAAGCCTTACTTGTTCTAGACGTTGAATAACATCCCTGGTATCTTTGAGGTAAGATGGAGTCATTCTAACCAATGGCTGAAGGAAGAAATCCACATATCTCCCTATCCTAGAAGTGACCGAGTCAATCCCGCTGACAATGGGTCTGACAGGGGGATTGACTGGGTCCTTGTGGACTTTAGGAAGATAATAAATCGCGGGAAGCCGCGGAACAAGAGGCACTAAATAGTTTTTCTCTTTTTTATTAAGGATCCCCAAAGAGTACCCCTCATTAACTAATTCGACCAATTGGCGTTTAAATTTGTGGGTGGTGTTAAAATTTATGGGGGTATAGATGTCTCGATCTTGGAGAATCCTAAGCATTTCTTTGATGTAGTCTTCTTTGTTGAGGACTACAATACTATCACCCTTATCAGAGGGTCTAATGACAAGATCTTTCCTATCACAGAGCTCTTGAAGTCCTGCTTTAATTAAGGGGTCCATATGGGTCTTCCTTTTATGTTTGGGAAGTTCGTCTAAATCTTGTAAGACTAGACTCTTGAACACTTGGAGAGACGGGGCCAAATTCCCCGGGGGATTAAAAAGGGAGGGATTGGTTAAACCGGAATGTATATAATCATTATTGATGGAGCTATAATTGGTGGTGGAAGAAATGGAAGGTTGGTTCAGAAAATGTCTGTGTATGTTTAATTTCCTGGTGAATTCTAGTACGTCGATAAATGTACCAAATTTGTTTAAGGGTCTTGGGGGACAAACTTGAGTCCCTTGTCTAGAACCGATTTCTCGGCTTCTGTCAAGTGGACAGTACTGAGATTAAAAATCCCCACCCCCCTCAAACTCTTTTCCTTTTTGCTTCTAGCCTTCCGCCCCCCTCTGGTCCCTCGTTTCCTTCTTGGTACCCAGAGTGGTTTTCTATGGGCCTCTGAAAACCCGATGCTTGTTCAAAATTTAAGCCTCTTTGGTTATAATTGTATGGAGACCTATTGTATGTATCTACTTTCCTGTTGTATTGAGGATAAGCCTCCTGGTGCTCCTGTAGGGGAAAATAACGATTATGGGTGGATATCTGGGCTTCATAGGAATAATCACGACTTTGTGATCTGGATCTTTGGTTGTCCTCCCAGTCACGCCAATTGTATGGTGTGGACCCGGGGGCTCCACGATAAGGTGGATCGCCGGGATGTCCCCGTGAGTGGCCTCTACCTCGATTCCTTGGTCTTCCACCTCTATGATTAGAAGGCGGATGGAAGGGTAGTAGTGGACGTGGGGGGGCTTTTTTGGGCCCAGGATTCTTAGAGGTATTATATTTAGGGTCCATAGGACGTCTTGGGGTTTGATTAAGTTGCCCCGAGTTTCCTCCTGTGTTTATTGGTGGCTCATACACCAATCTTCTATCTAAACTAGTTTTTATAGGATGTTGGGTCTCCATAGGAAGCGACTGGTTTTCCGAAGGAGCGGAAAAGGCCATCTTTTTTTGTCAGTTAAAAACCATGTGTGTATTGTAGTCAGAAAAATCCCTATTATATTTCTTTTGTTTTTTATTTCTCTGGTCTTTCTCCTCCTTCTCCAAGTGGTTTTTTAGAGTGGAGGAAAGAGAAATATATTCAGCTGTGGTCTTGTGTACGGAGAGTTTATCTTTGAGATCTTTAATTTCTTGATCAATCAGAGATAACTTCGTCCGTTTTCTTTTAATTAAAAAGTCTAAAAGTTGAATCCCTACATCATTAAAATATTTGAACCATGACTCTACGTCCAGTTCATCCTGCTGTGGAAAAACGTCCCAGCGAAGGCCCCTGGGTACCATCTTTTCTCTGATATATTGTTCGAGAAAGGCGGTATCCCATAGGAGATGGATTTCACTTATCATTAGATTTTTAAGTCTCATGAAGAGGCCTCCTATTTCCGAGTCTGGATTGGTGACCACAAACACACCTTCTGTGTTTAAGGACCTGGCAGTCCTATACTCAAATACATCCATGTGTGAAAGGGTGCAGTAAAACCAAAAACTAAAATGTGGGAGCAGCAAAAAACAAATGCGTCAAAATGTGAAATAACAAGAAAGGGGGAATGATTAATGCGCTACCCTAAAAAACATATATAAAGCTGCTACAAACCATGTGACAAAAATGTAAAGAAAGAATCGAAATCAATTGTAGCGCTGAAAAACACATATGCAAATGGATACTGTGCACATGAAAGAAATGTCTCAATAATGACGTGTTATGGTGAAAAAAAGAAACAGTCCATAGTGGATATAAGTGATCCGTATGGTGGTTGGTTCAACTTTTCAACGGTCAGTACAGATGTCATCAAGATAAACGGAAAGATGGAATACGCTTACCGGACAAGTTGGATTCTACTGCCAGAAGCATAGAATCAGTAGGGCTTTATGCCACCAAGGGTGTGGAACGGTGGAGGCAAAGGTAGAGCCTCTGCTGGGCCTGGGTATCCCTCTTGCTGGGCCTGGATGTCCCTCTTGGTCCACTGGAACAGGCTCCGGATGGATCCCAAACGAACGAGTGCTATCTCAATTCCTCAGGATATGTGAAGAAAAGAGGGATGCTTCCACATGGTGTAATTCAGGGGTGTTTTTTTATTTTTTGTTAAAAAAAACACAATAAATGGAACATAAAACGTGATCACGGGTACAAAGCAGTGTGTGGGGTAATAAAAACGACCTACGCGTTTCGATCCAAAAGATCTTCAACAGGGGCATATGGGACCCTCATAACACTGCCTATATTTATAAAATGGTGTATGCAATCAAATAAAACACAAGACCAATGGGCTATCGACAATTAAACAACAATTAATCTTATTGGCCTAGTTGGAGGGTCATCTGATGGGGTGTGACCCACCTTCTCCTAACAGCCAATCTAGCTATTTGTGGCAAAAAATGTATATAACACTCTGTCCCTTGAGGCAGGCATTCCCACCTAAATCTATTGTGATTGGTCCGGGTCACCATAGGAGTCGACACGCTAGGAGCCCGGAAGAGCAACAGGAACTTTAGGAAGGTAATAAATCGCGGGAATCCGCGGAACAAGAGGCACTAAATAGTTTTTCTCTTTTTTATTAAGGATCCCCAAAGAGTACCCCTCATTAACTAATTTGACCAATTGGCGTTTAAATTTGTGGGTGGGGTTAAAATTTATGGGGGTATAGATGTCTCGATCTTGGAGAATCCTAAGCATTTCTTTGATGTAGTCTTCTTTTTTGAGGACTACAATACCACCTTTAGTTCCACCATTACCTCGCGCATCTACCACATGAAAGAATTTGCCACCTGTGCCACCCAATATGTGGTATATCTGATTACTTGCCCCTGCAAGAAACAATATGTGGGTAGGACCATCAGAACATTCACCATACGTGTCAATGAACATATTGCAGGTATCAAAAGTGGCAAGGACAAGCACACAGTACCCCGACACTACTTACTCCATCACAATAGGGACCCCACGGGAAGCACATTCCAAGTAATTGACAAGTTTGTCCCCCATTGGCTGGGGGAGTCGCGCTTACGTGGGGTATCCAGACGAGAGACTTACTGGATACATGAGCTCAGATCATATTTTCCGTTTGGCCTTAACGTAGAGTGGGATTTGAATTCATTCATTAACCTCTCCTAATATTTCGACACCATTTACTTCATCCTTACCCTTGTCTGTACCATTGTTATCAGGTTTGAATTCCATTTAAATCTTTTAATTATGTGAGACACATTTTTGTTTTCTCACCATTTTACACCATCATTCATTTTTTAAGTAAACCATCATAGTTTTTATCCCATGCACTTTCATTCATTATTCTGGCCAGGATTGATTATTCCATAACAGGTTATAATCCCTCCCATTCCACTATATATTTTTTATATATATTTTTTATACATTCTTTAGATTACTGATACACAGAATTGGCCGCTATTAATATGAGCCCCACACACAAACCGGATTATATTTTTGTCATTTGTTTTTTGTTTTTTAAGTTTGTTTCCTGAATGTAATTATTCTTTTCACCACATGGAGGTGCTCCATTTGTATCCACAGTCATGTGAGATATTTATAGAAAGTCAGGTGATCGCAGTGCGGACATGCCTACTTTGTTATGGCCATCTCCGTCACTGTGTTTGTGTTGCTCAGCCACCCATATATACCGCCCACATGTGAACGACGTTGTGCGTCACAGGGGAAGGTAATTGGGCGTCTCGTGACTGCTGTGCAAACACGTGGTGTGTGTTCGCCGGCTTTCTGGACGCAGCGCGCATGGTTGCTTAGCAACCACCACGTGCGCTCCGTACATTTATGGGTTTCGGCGTCACATGACGGCCACGCGAACACGTGGTGCGGGTTCGCGGGCTTTCCTGACGCAGCGCGCAGGGTTGCTTGGCAACCACCACGTGCGCTCCGCACATTTCCGGGTTTCGGCGTCACATGCAAGAGTCCTGTTGCTCTTCCGGGCTCCTAGCATGTCGACTCCTATGGTGACCCGGACCAATCACAATAGATTTAGGTGGGAATGCCTGCCTCAAGGGACAGAGTGTTATATACATTTTTTGCCACAAATAGCTAGATTGGCTGTTAGGAGAAGGTGGGTCACACCCCATCAGATGACCCTCCAACTAGGCCAATAAGATTAATTGTTGTTTAATTGTCGATAGCCCATCGGTCTTGTGTTTTATTTGATTGCATACACCATTTTATAAATATAGGCAGTGTTATGAGGGTCCCATATGCCCCTGTTGAAGATCTTTTGGATCGAAACGCGTAGGTCGTTTTTATTACCCCACACACTGCTTTGTACCCGTGATCACGTTTTATGTTCCATTTATTGTGTTTTTTTTAACAAAAAATAAAAAACACCCCTGAATTACACCATGTGGAAGCATCCCTCTTTTCTTCACATGTCCTGAGGAATTGAGATAGCACTCGTTCGTTTGGGATCCATCCGGAGCCTGTTCCAGTGGACCAAGAGGGACATCCAGGCCCAGCAAGAGGGATACCCAGGCCCAGCAGAGGCTCTACCTTTGCCTCCACCGTTCCACACCTCTGCCCTTGGTGGCATAAAGCCCTACTGATTCTATGCTTCTGGCAGTAGAATCCAACTTGTCCGGTAAGCGTATTCCATCTTTCCGTTTATCTTGATGACATCTGTACTGACCGTTGAAAAGTTGAACCAACCACCATACGGATCACTTATATCCACTATGGACTGTTTCTTTTTTTCACCATAACACGTCATTATTGGGACATTTCTTTCATGTGCACAGTATCCATTTGCATATGTGTTTTTCAGCGCTACAATTGATTTCGATTCTTTCTTTACAATAGTGACGGTTGAACACCGTCTATTTGATTGTGTTACTGCAAGTTTAACGCCATTTACTTCTGTGTGCATTACTGTCAGTTTAACGCCATATAGTTTTGTGTGCGTTACTGCCAGTTTAACGCCATATAGTTCTGTGTGTGTTACTGCCAGTTTAACTCCGTATATTTTTTTGTGTGTTACTGCTAGTTTAATGCCATATAGTTCTGTGCGCGTTACTGCCAGTTTAATGCCATAAAGTTTTGTGTGCATTACTACCAGTTTAACACCATATAGTTTTGTGTGTTAATGTACGTTTGGCGCATTATATTGCAGTATATTATTGTGTATCCCTGGAGTGTGTCTGTGCTGTGTGTGTATTCAAATTAAACTGCACCAAACACCTCTTTACATTGATTAAAGTGCATCTACATAGAGATTTCAACTTCTTCTTTACATTTGTTTTAAGCACCGCCCCTCCCTCCCAATAATGTCTAGGAGGACAACAAGGAGAGGCAGATGTTCCCTTGGCACTGTAAGGGGGCCAGAAACAAATATGTCCACAGGAAAAGGTGGACGTAGTGGTCAGTCCTCAGGCAGGGCATCATTTCCTCTGTTTAGTGAGTTTGCCCATGTTATCCAGCCACAGCATGCAGAGGAGGTGGGGGACTGGCTCACTAAACCTTCCTCATCCTCTGTCATGCAAGCAGAGACAAGTGTGCAGTCCCCTGCAGTTGCCAGAGTGGATAAACCAGCCTCCTTGTCCACATCTATTCCTGCCATAGCCCCAACATCAGCCATTGAGGAGTCAGATGAGTTATTTGACCACAGCATCAGCCACTTGCTCCTTGATGATGCCCAGCAATTACTGGATTCATATGTTGGTTCTGAGGTTGAGGATGACAGGAACATGAGCCTAGAGAGAGGGAAGAACACAGTAGACAAATTGGCATTCATGTTCCCCCAGCCACAACGTAATGCCAAGTTGTCTCCAGTGGTAATGATGATGATGGAGGAGATGGAGATGATGATTATGAGGAGGTCACTGATGCGACTTGGGTGCCAGATAGAGCAGAGAAGGAAACTGAAGGGGAAGCAGCACAACCCCAAGGAGGCCAACATCAAGAAAGAGTAGAGAGCAGCCACCTTATTCCATCACATTCTGCAGCTGTTATCTCCCAGCCCACTCCCCAAAGCTCAGCTGTCTGGGTCTTTTTCAGCACATCTGCAGCAGATCGCACTGTTGCTATCTGAAAACTGTGTCTCAGGCACATCAAACGTGGCAAAAACGCCAGCCATTTGGGTACCACATGCTTAACAAGGCATTTAACATCCAACCACTCAGCCCATTGGCAAGAGCACCTAAAAGCCACTCAAAAGGGGCACAAATCTGTCCCTCCTCCTCCTTACCCACTTCAGTCTGCCCCTGCTATACCGAGTCATTACCTCTCAGCAGCTTCCACTGCCAGGGATAATGGTATAGCACAGGGTGTCCCAGGTCTTAGCAGCACACCACCAGCTGTAGACTGTAGCCGGCAAATTTCTCTGCCCCATCTGCTGCAGCGGAAAAAAAAAACTCCCTGCCACTCACATGCCCAGCATCTTAATGCAAACTTGTCAAAGCTGTTGGATCTCCAACTTCTACCTTTCAGCCTGGTGGATTCTGCCCCTTCTGTGAACTCACACAATGTGCGGTACCACAATGGCAGGTTCCCAGTCACTACTACTTTTCACTTAAGGCTGTTCCATCTCTATACTATCACGTGGAAGGGAATGTTCTGGCATTGTTGGGCAAGGCAGTCAGCTGTAAAATCCACCTTACTGCTGACACGTGGTCCAGCAAGCATGGGCAGGGATGATAAATTTTGTTCACAGCACACTGGGTAATGCTGCTTGCAATTCGAAAGGATGCAGGGCAGGGCTTGGTGCTGCAGCTTGTTGTACCCCCACATCTCCATACAGCTGGTAGTGATGATACCAGACCTGTGAGCTCTACCTCCTCCTCCTCCTCCTCCTCCTCCTCTGCCACCTCTATGCCCTCCTCTACAGAATTATCCTAAAACATCAGGTACCCCCTAAGCGTTCAAGGGGCTATTCCATGAGTCTGACTAAAAGGTGCTATGCAGTGCTTCAGCTGGTGTGTTTAGGGGACAGGAACCACACCGGGGAAGGGATTCTTGCAGCTCTGCAGGGACAGGCCCAGAGGTGGTTCACACCATGCCAATTGGAGCCAGGAATGGTGATGTGCGATAATGGCTCAAACCTCCTGTCCGCCCTTAGACAGGGAAAGTTGACACCTGTGCCATGCCTGACACATGTCCTCAATTTGGTGGTGCAGTGTTTCCTAAGTATGTACCCAGGGTTGCAAGATGTACTAAAGCAGGCCAGAAGAGTCTGTAGCTATTTCAGGCGGCCATGCACAGCCAGTGCTCGTTTGGCTGAAATTCAGCGGGAATTCGACCTGCCCGTAAACCGCCTGATTTGTGACATGCCCACCAGGTGGAACTCAACTTTGGGAATGCTGCAGCGGCTATACATGCAGCAGAGGGCCGTGTCAGTACTGCACGATGACAGGCTCAGGCCGCCTCGGCTTTTTTTCCCACGCCAATGGCTAATCATTAAGTATGCATGCACTGTATTGTCACCATTTGAGGAGGCCACAAGGATGGTGAGCAGTGACAGTGCATGCATTATTTTTTACTTTTTGCTATAATAAATATCCCCAAAAAATATATAAAATAATTTTTTTTCCCTCAGTTTAGGCCAATACGTATTCTTCTACATATGTTTGGTAAAAAAAAATTGCAGTAAGCGTTTATTGATTGCTTTGCGCAAAATTTATAGCGTCTACAAAATAGGGGATAGTTTTATGTCATTTTATTAATAATTTTTTTTTACTAGTAATGGCGGTGATCAGCGATTTTTATCATGACTGTGACATGTCTATTAGGGATGAGCCGAACACCCCCCTGTTCGGCTCGCACCAGAACATTCGAAAAGGAAAAAAGTTTGTTCGAACACGCGAACACCGTTAAAGTCTATGGGACACGTACATGAATAATCAAAAGTACTAATTTTAAAGGCTTATATGCAAGTTATTATTATAAAAAGTGTTTGAGGACCTGGGTCCTGCCCCAGGGGACATGGTTCAATGCAAAAAAAAGTTTTAAAAACGGCCGTTTTTTCAGGAGCAGTGATTTTAATAATGCTTAAAGTCAAACAATAAAAGTGTAATATCCCTTTAAATTTCGTAGCTGGGGGGTGTCTATAGTATGCCTGTAAAGGGGTGCATGTTTCCCGTGTTTAGAACAGTCTGACAGCAAAATGACATTTCAAAGGAAAAAAGCCATTTAAAACTACTCGCGGCTATTGCATTGCCGGTCCGACAATACACATAGAAGTTCATTGATAAAAACGGCATGGGAATTCCCCACAGGGGAACCCCGAACCAAAATGTAAAAAAAAAATTACGTAGGGGTCCCCCTAAATTCCATACCAGGCCCTTCAGGTCTGGTATGGATATTGAGGGGAACCCCGGCCAAAAATTTTTAAAAAATGACGTGGGGGTCCCTCTAAATTCCATACCAGGCCCTTCAGGTCTGGTACAGATTTTAAGGGGAACCCCGCACCAAAAAAAAACGGCGTGGGGTCACCCCCAAAAATCCATACCAGGCCCTTATCCGAGCAAGCAACCTGGCAGGCCGCAGGAAAAGAGGGGGGGCGAGAGAGTGCCCCCCCATCCTGAACCGTACCATGTCCTCAACATTGGGAGGGTGCTTTGGGGTAGCCCCCCAAAACACCTTGTCCCCATGTTGATGAGGACAAGGGCCTCATCCCCACAACCCTGGCCGGTGGTTGTGGGGGTCTGCGGGCGGGGGGCTTATCAGAATCTGGAAGCCCCCTTTAACAAGGGGACCCCCAGATCCCGGTCCCACCCTGTGTGAAATGGTAAGGGGGTACTTGTACCCCTACCATTTCACTAAAAAACTGTCAAAGATGTTAAAAATGACAAGAGACAGTTTTTGACAATTCCTTTATTTAAATGCTTCTTCTTTCTTCTATCTTCCTTCATCTTCTTCTTCTTCTGGTTCTTCTGGCTCTTATGGTTCTTCCTCCGGCGTTCTCGTCCAGCATCTCCTCCGCGGCATCATCTATCTTCTTCTCCTCGGGCCGCTCCGCACCCATGGCACGGGGGGAGGCTCCCGCTCTTCTCCATCTTCTTCTCTTCTTCATCTTCTTCTTCATCTTCTTCTTTTCTTCTCTTCTTCTCTTCTTCTCTTCTTCATTTTCTTCTCTGGGCCGCTCCGCATCCATGCTGGCATGGAGGGAGGCTCCCGCTGTGTGACGGCATCTCCTCGTCTGACGGTTCTTAAATAACGGGGGGCGGGGCCACCCGGTGACCCCCGCCCCCCTCTGACGCACGGTGACTTGACGGGACTTCCCTGTGATGTCACGGGGAATGCCACAGGGAAGTCCCGTCATGTCCCATGCATCAGAGGGGGGCAGGGTCACCCGGTGGCCCCGCCCCCCATTATTTAAGAACCGTCAGAAGAGGAGACGCCGTCACACAGCGGGAGCCTCCCTCCATGCCAGCATGGATGCGGAGCAGCCCGGAGAAGAAGATGAAGAAGATGAAGAAGAGAAGAAGAGAAGAAGATGAAGAGCGGGAGCCTTCCCCCATGCCATGGGTGCGGAGCGGCCCGAGGAGAAGAAGATAGAAGATGCCGCGGAGAAGATGCTGGACGAGAACGCCGGAGGAAGAGCCAGAAGAACCAGAAGAAGAAGAAGATGAAGGGAGATAGAAGAAAGAAGAAGCATTTGTCAAAAGGAATTGTCAAAAACTGTCTCTTGTCATTTTTAACATTTTTGACAGTTTTTTAGTGAAATGGTAGGGGTACCCCCTTACCATTTCACACAGGGGGGGGCCGGGATCTGGGGGTCCCCTTGTTAAAGGGGGCTTCCAGATTCTGATAAGCCCCCCGCCCGCAGACCCCCACAACCACCGGCCAGGGTTGTGATGTTGAGGCCCTTGTCCTCATCAACATGGGGACAAGGTGTTTTGGGGCTACCCCAAAGCTCCCTCCCAATGTTGAGGGCATGTGGCCTGGTACGGTTCAAGAGGGGGGCGCTCTCTAGTCCCCCCCTCTTTTCCTGCTGCCTGCCAGGTTGCGTGCTCGGATAAGGGTCTGGTATGGATTTTTGGGGGGACCACACGCTTTTTTTTTTTTGGCGCAGGGTTCCCCTTAAAATCCATACCAGACCTGAAGGGTCTGGTATGGAATTTAGGGGGACCCCCACGGCATTTTTTTTTAAAATTTTGGCAGGGGTGCCCCTTAATATCCATACCAGACCTGAAGGGCCTGGTATGGAATTTAGGGGGACCCCCACGTCATTTTTTTTTTAAATTTTGGTTCGGGGTTCCCCTGTGGGGAATTCCCATGCCGTTTTTATCAATGAACTTCTATGTGTATTGTCGGACCGGCAATGCAATAGCCGCGAGTAGTTTTAAATGGCTTTTTTCCTTCGAAATGTCATTTTGCTGTCAGACTGTTCTAAACACGGGACACATGCGCCCCTTTACAGGCATACTATAGACACCCTCCAGCTATGAAATATAAAGGGATATTACACTTTTATTGTTTGACTTTCAGCATTATTAAAATCACTGCTCCTGAAAAAACGTCCGTTTTTAAAACTTTTTTTTTGCATTGATCCATGTCCCCTGGGGCAGGACCCAGGTCCCCAAACACTTTTTATGACAATAACTTGCATATAAGCCTTTAAAATAAGCACTTTTGATTTCTCCCATAGACTTTTATAGGGTGTTTCGCGGCATTCGAATTTGCCGCGAACACCCCAAATTGTTTGCTGTTTGGCGAACTTGCGAACAGCCAATGTTCGAGTCGAACCTGAGTTCGACTCGAACTCGAAGCTCATCCCTACTGTCTATATAAGACCTTACAAATCACAGTGCATGTCAGAGCAAATGAGAATCATGAGGTCAAAGGAACTGCCTGAAGAGCTCAGAGACAGAATTGTGGCAAGACACAGATCTGGCCAAGGTTACAAAAAAATGTCTGCTGCACTTAAGGTTCCTAAGAGCACAGTGGCCTCCATAATCCTTAAATGGAAGACATTTGGGATGACCAGAACCCTTCCTAGAGCTGGCCTTCCGGCCAAACTGAGCTATCAGGGGAGAAGAGCCTTGGTGAGAGAGGTAAAGAAGAACCCAGAGATCACTGTGGCTGAGCTCCAGAGATGTAGTTGGGAGATGGGAGAAAGTTGTAGAAAGTCAACCATCACTGCAGCCCTCCACCAGTCGGGGCTTTATGGCAGAGTTGACTGACGGAAGCCTCTCCTCAGTGCAAGACACATGAAAGCCCACATGGAGTTTGCTATAAATCAACTGAAGGACTCCAGGATGGTGAGAAATAAAATTCTCTGGTCTGAGACCAAGATAGAACTTTCTGGCCTTAATTCTAAGCAGTATGTGTGGAGAAATCCAGGCACTGCTCATCACTTGTCCAATGGTGGTGGCAGCATCATGCTGTGGGGGTGTTTTTCAGCTGCAGGGACAGGACGACTGGTTGCAATTGAGGGAAAGATTAATGCGGCCAAGTACAGAGATATCCTGGATGAAAACCTTCTCCAGAGTGCTCAGGACCTCAGACTGGGCCGAAGGTTTACCTTCCAACAAGACAATTACCCTAAGCACACAGCTAAAATAACAAAGGAGTGGCTTCACAACAACTCAGTGACTGTTCTTGAATGGCCCAGCTAGAGCCCTGACTTAAACCCAATTGAGCATCTCTGGAGAGACCTAAAATGGCTGTCCACCAACGTTTACCATCCAACCTGACAGAACTGGAGAGGATCTGCAAGTAGGAATGGCAGAGGATCCCCAAATCCAGGTGTGAAAAACATGTTGCATCTTTCCCAAAAAGACTCATGGCTGTATTAGATCAAATGGGTGCTTCTACTAAATACTGAGCAAAGGGTCTGAATACTTAGGACCATGTGATATTTCAGTTTTTCTTTTTAATTAAATCTGCAAAAATGTCAACAATTCTGTGTTTCTCTGTCAATATGGGGTGCTGTGTATACATTAATGAGGAAAAAAATGAACTTAAATGATTTTAGCAAATGGCTGCAATATAACAAAGAGTGAAACACTTAAGGGGGTCTGAATACTTTCCATCCCCACTCTATATAAAGTGCATTTGTGTAAAAAGGAAAAATATGTGTCTGTAGCTATATAATAAGTGTACAATAAAACACTAAATGCCTAGAATGCTACCTATATGTATATAGGTGTAAATATGAGAAATAAAAATTATTTGTATATGCATATGAAAAAAATAGTAAATAATACATATGTGATTTAAAAACATAAATTAAAATGTATATATCAAATACATGCACAAAATTAATTATGTGCATCTGTACCCATTCATTTAGTGGCCACAAGGAGTTATAAAATCCGATATGAAGTAAATTCAATAGTTTAAATGTTTTGATAATAATGTAATCATTCATATGGGATGGGCAAAAAGAATGAATGGGTATGGGAAATATAGTAGAAACCTCAAGATTGGGAGGAAGGAGGAAGGAAGAACCACGCAAAGACTGGATGGACATTGTATATCAGAAAAATCTGTTCTATAAATGAGAATAATCTCCATATTAAATGTATATGTAGATTGATGTAAATATAGAACAAACTGAGTGGGACATCTAGCAAAAGCTGTATGAAAATATAAAAGTGAATATATATGATATATATATATATAAATATTGTCTATGTATAGGACCTCATGCTATTAGAAACTATTTGGCCACTATTATATTGCTATTACCCCAAACTAGCATGTACTCTGGTAAGTAACCAAGATATGTATCCTATGAAAAACCTAAATAAATCTGTCGATGTGATCGATCGATATGTACAGAAACAATGTAGTAAATCCGTTAATAGGCTTGACATCATCCTAGCATGTATTACAACGAATGACCAAAGTATGTATCCTATGAATGACATTAAATTACTCGGTCAATCAAATCAATCAATGTGTTTAGGAGCAATGTTATGATTCAAATAATAAGATAAGTTTGTGTCTAAATGATAAAAAAACATGCTGGCTTGTACCCAAGTCTATCAATCCTCAAAAGGGGAGAGAAAAAAAAAGGAGGGGGGGAATGAAAAGTAAAAAGAAAAAACCTGAATAAATAAACATAGGGGAACAGACCGTTTGAAAAAATGTGTGTAGATCTCGCACTACATGTTGTTGACCAATGATATATGACAGTCATGCCGGGCCAGCACGTGTCAATACCAATGACTATGACCCATGTCCTATAAAAAAAAGAGTCATTAAATCAGTCGATCAAAAAGATTGGTAAATATATAGAGGGAACAGGACAATGGATCAGTGCATGGGCTCAGCTGGGTCTAGCATATATAATGACAAGTAACCAGAACTATATCTTATATGTTATATGAAACGTTAAGTTGATAAATTGAGTTAGACTATTTGGCCACTAATATGTAGCTATTACCCCAAACTGGCATACCCTATGATGAGTGACCTAGATATGTATCCTATGAAAAATCTAAAATAAAATAGTTGAAGTGATCGATCGGTATGTTCAGAAACAATAAAATGAATCAATTAATGAACTCGGCATCTCCCTAGTCTGTATTGCAACAAATGACCAAAATGTGTATCTTATGAATAACGTTAGCCTAATCGGTCAATAAAGTCGATCGATGTGTTTACATATGACTATGACCCATGACCTATAAAGTCATTGAATCAGTCGATCAAAAAGATTGATACATATATAGAGAGAACAGGACAATGGATGAGTGCATGGGCTCGGCTAAGTCTAGCATATATAATGACAAGTAACCCAAATCTATATCCTATATAAACCATTGAAATGATAAGTTTGATCGATAAATCCTTTTGGGGTTTGCGTGACCGGCCAAAGAAAAATTGTGTTTTTACCACACATAGACGTTGTTGTTACTTTCGTAGTCTATGTGATCTCTGGTCATTTTGTCTCTCTTGTTCTCAATGGCGTCCTTTTCCATTTTGTTCAGTTTTCTATTTAGGCGGCCATCCAGCTCCGAAATACCACTGTAGGTTTGTAAGTTCCTCTCCCGCTTTTATTCTTTTACTTTACACTTTTTTCCCCCCCTTTGAGGATCAATAGATATGGGCACATGCCAGCATTGTTTTCTATCATTTAAGACACAAATTGATCTTATCATTTGAATCATAACATTGTTTCTAAACATATCGATCGACTTTATTGACTGATTAATCTAACGTTATTCATAAGATACACATTTTGGTCATTTGTTGCAATACATGCTAGGACGATGCTGAGTTCATTAATTGATTCATTTTATTGTTTCTGAACATATAGATAGATCACATCAACCAATTTATTTTAGGTTTTTCATAGGATACATATCTAGGTCACTCATCATAGGGTATGCCAGTTTGGGGTAATACTGTAGCTACATATTAGTGGTCAAATAGTTTAACTCAATTTATCAACTTAACGTTTCATATAACATATAATATATAGTTCTGGCTACTTGTCATTATATATGCTAGACCCAGCCGTGCCCATGCACTGATCCATTGTCCTGTTCCCTCTATATATTTAAGAAATCTTTTTGATCGACTGATTTAATGACTTTTTTTTATAGGACATGGGTCATAGTCATTGGTATTGACACGTGCTGGCCCGGCATGACTGTCATATATCATTGGTCAGCAACATGTAGTCCGAGATCTACACACATTTTTTCAAATGGTCTGTTCCCCTATGTTTATTTATTCAGGTTTTACTTTTTACTTTTCATTCCCCCCCTCTTCCTTTTTTTTTCTCTCCCCTTTTGAGGATTGATAGACTTGGGTACATGCCAGCATGGTTTTTTATCATTTAGACGCAAATTGATCTTATTATTTGAACCATAACATTGCTCCTAAACACATCGATCGATTTGACTGACCGAGTAATTTAATGTCATTCATAGGATACATACTTTGGTCATTCATTGTAAAACATGCTTGGATGATGCCAACCATTTTAACTGATTTACTACATTGTTTCAGTACATATCGATCGATCACATCAACAGATTTATTTAGGTTTTTCATAGGATACATATCTTGATTACTTGCCATAGTACATGCTAGTTTTGGGTAATAGCAATATAATATAATTCACTTTTATTTTTAGATTTTCATACAGCTTTTGCTGGATGTATATTCCTCTATTTTCCCTCTTTTTAAAACATCTATCTCAACTTCTTGTGTCCCACTCAGTTTGTTCTATATTTACATCGATCTACATTTAATACAGAGATTATTCTCATTTATAGAACGGATTTTTCTGATATACAGTGTCCATCCAGTCTTTGCGTGGTTCTTCCTTCCTCCTTACTCCCAATCTTGAGGTTTCTACTAAGTTTTAAAAACATCAGTTTTTTCGGGGGCAGTAATTTTAATAATGCTTAAAGTGAAACAATAAAAGTGTAATATTCCTTTAAATTTCATACCTGGGGGGTGTCTATAGTATGCCTGTAAGGGGCGCATGTTTCCTGTGTTTAGAACAGTCTGACAGCAAAATGACATTTCAAAGGAAAAAAGTCATTTAAAACTACTTGCGGCTATTAATGAATTGTCGGCCCGACAATACACATAAAAGTTAATTGATAAAAACAGCATGGGAATTCCCCACAGGGGAACCCCGAACCTAAATAAAAAAAATGGCGTGGGGGGTCCCCCTAAATTCCATACCAGGCCCTTCAGGTCTGGTATGGATTTTAAGGGGAACCCCGCGCCAAAATAAAAAAAAAACAGCGTGGGGTCCCTCAAAAAATCCATACCAGACCCTTATCCGAGCACACAATCTGGCAGGCCGCAGGAAAAGAGAGTGCCCCCCCTCCTGAACCATACCAGGCCACATGCCCTCAACATTGGGAGGGTGCTTTGGGGTAGCCCCCAAAGCACCTTGTCCCATGTTGATGGGGACAAGGGCCTCATCCCCACAACACTTGCCCAGTGGTTGTGGGATCTGCGGGCGGGGGGCTTATCGGAATCTGGAAGCCCCCTTTAACAAGGGGACCACCAGATCCTGGCCCCCCTGTGTGAAATGGTAAGGGGGTACAAAATGCCCCTACTATTTCACAAAAAAACTGTCAATGTTAAAAATGACAAGAGACAGTTTTTGACAATTTCTTTATTTAAAGTCTTCTTTTTTCCATTTTCTTTCTTCTATCTTCTTTCTTCTATCTACCTTCGGTTTCTTCCTCCATCTTCTTCTTCTGGTTCTTCTGGTTCTTCCTCCGGTGTTCTTGTCCGGCATCTTCCTCTGCGGCGACTTCTTCCCTTCTTCTTTTCGGGCCGCTCCGCATCCATGATGGGAGGCTCCCGCTGTGTGACGCTTCTCATCTTCTGACGGTTCTTAAATAACAGAGCGTGGGGCCACCCGGTGACCCCGCCCCCCTCTGATGCATGGGGTCTTGACGGGGACTTCCCTGTGGCATTCCCTGTGACGTCAGAGGGGGTGGGGTCACCGGGTGGCCCCACCCTCCATTATTTAAGAATCGTCAGAAGACGAGAAGCATCACACAGCGGGAGCCTCCCATCATGGATGCGGAGCAGCCCGAGAAGAAGAAGGGAAGAAGATGCTGCAGAGGAAGATGCCGGACAAGAGCACTGGAGGAAGTACCAGAAGAAGCAGAAGAAGAAGAAGATGGAGGAAGAAACCGAAGGAAGATAGGAGAAAGAAGATAGGAGAAAGAAGATAGGAGAAAGAAGATAGGAGAAAGAAGATAGGAGAAAGAAGACTTTAAATAAAGGAATTGTCAAAAACTGTCTCTTGTCATTTTTAACATTTTTGACAGTTTTTTTGTGAAATGGTAGGGGTACTTTTTTACCCCCTTACCATTTCACACAGGGGGGGGCGGGATCTGCTGGTCCCCTTGTTAAATGGGGCTTCCAGATTCCGATAAGCCCCCTGCCTGCAGACCCCCACAACCACCAGGCAAGGGTTGTGGGGATGAGGCCCTTGTCCCCATTAACATAGGGACAAGGTGCTTGGGGGCTACCCCCAAGCACCCTCCCAATGTTGAGGGCATGTGGCCTGGTATGGTTCAGGAGGGGGGGTGCTCTCTCATCCCCCCCTCTTTTCCTGCGGCCTGCCAGGTTGCATGCTCGGATAAGGGTCTGGTATGGATTTTTGGGGGGACCCCATGCCATTTTTTAAAAAAAATTTGGCGCGGGGTTCCCCTTAAAACCCATACCAGACCTGAGGGGTCTGGTATAGATTTTGAGGGGTACCCACACGCCATTTTTTTTTTTTTACATTTTGGCCGGGGTTCCCTTTAATATCCATACCAGACCTGAAGGGCCTGGTATGGAATTTAGGGGGACCCCCATGCCATTTTTTTTTTTTAATTTTGGTTCGGGGTTCCCCTGTGGGGAAATCCCATGCCGTTTTTAACAATGAACTTTTATGTGTATTGTCGGACTGACAATTCATTAATAGCCGCGAGTAGTTTTAAATGACTTTTTTTCCTTTGAAATGTCATTTTGCTGTCAGACTGTTCTAAACACGGGAAACATGCGCCCCTTACAGGCATACTATAGACACCCCCCAGGTATAAAATTTAAAGGAATATTACACTTTTATTGTTTCACTTTAAGCATTATTAAAATTACTGCCCCTGAAAAAACGGATGTTTTTAAAACTTAGTAGAAACCTCAAGATTGGGAGTAAGGAGGAAGAAAGAACCACACAAAGACTGGATGGACACTGTATATCAGAAAAATCCATTCTATAAATGAGAATAATCTCTGTATTAAATGTAGATCGATGTAAATATAGAACAAACTGAGTGGGACACAAGAAGTTGAGATAGATGTTTTAAAAAGAGGGATAATAGAGGAATATACATCCAGCAAAAGCTGTATGAAAATCTAAAAATAAAAGTGAATTATATATATATATATATATATATATATATATATATATATATATATATTGTCTATGTATAGGACCTCATGCTATTAGCAACTATTAGGTCACTATTATATTGCTATTACCCAAAACTAGCATGTACTATGGCAAGTAATCAAGATATGTATCCTATGAAAAACCTAAATAAATCTGTTGATGTGATCGATCGATATGTACTGTCATTTAAATGTCATTTTGCTGTCAGACTGTTCTAAACAACGGAAACATGCGCTCCTTTACAAGCATGCTATAGACACCCCCCAGGTACGAAATTTAAAGGAATATTACACTTTTATTGTTTCACTTTAAGCATTATTAAAATAACTGCTCCTGAAAAAACTGCCATTTTTAAAACATTTTTTTGCATTGATCCATGTCCCCTGGGGCAGGACCCAGGTCCCCAAACACTTACAATAACTTGCATATAAGCCTTTAAAATTAGCACTTTTGATTTCTCCCATAGACTTTTATAGGGTGTTCCGTGGCTTTCAAATTTGCCGCGAACACCCCAAATTGTTCGGCGAACTGGCGAACAGCCGATGTTCGAGTCGAACTCACTCGAAGCTCATCCCTACTTTTAAAGGCTTTTAAAAATGTATGCAGTTTGTCGCCACTGCACGTTTGTGCGCAATTTTAAAGCATGTCATGTTTGGGATCCATGTACTTGGTCTAAGATCATCTTTTTTATTTCATCAAACATTTGGGCAATATAGTTTGTTTTAGTGCATTAAAATTAAAAAAGTGTGTTTTTTCCCCAAAAAATGCGTTTGAAAAATCACTGCGCAAATACTGTGTAAAAAAAAAATGAAACACCCACCATTTTAAGCTGTGGGGCCTCTGCTTTAAAAAAATATATAATGTTTGGGGGTTCAAAGTAATTTTCTTGCAAAAAAAAAATGTTTTCATGTAAACAAAAAATGTCAGAAAGGGCTTTGCCTTCAAGTGGTTAGAAGAGTGGGTGATGTGTGACATAAGCTTCTAAATGTTGTGCATAAAATGCCAGGACAGTTCAAACTCCCCCAAATGACTCCATTTGCTGAGAGGCATGTCGAGTCCATGGAATATTTTATATTGTGACACAAGTTGAGGGAAAAAGACACTTTTTTTGCACAAAGTTGTCACTAAATGATATATTAATCTGTGAGTGAACAAGAAAAAAGTCACCAAATCTCGTCCTACCACCACTGCGCTCTGTATAATGAATAGTAACCTACTGCTAGCTGCCACTTTAAAAATTAAATATGGAAAATCTGAATCACTCCTAAGGTCAGGGCACAAGGAGATGAAAAGTGGCGCTACCCCCCTAAAGTGAGCTTGAGGTAGTGACACCCCCTCTAATACAGTGAAAAAATCTTAAACCACAATATTTGAAAAATATATAGAATGTGTAAACAAAACATACAATCAAAGTGCTGCAAAAAACTTATAAGATCAGTGATAATGACCACACAGATGATTATCAATTGCTAGTGTGATACACATATACATAAACTGATAATAATAAATAAACTCTAGCATGACATAAGTAGGAGTGACATATAAATGACTGAAATAACTCCTAATAACACCCCGTGAAAAGTGAATCTGTCCGGTATCGTAATATCAAAAACACAAAACCCTTCCAAAATTGATGAAATGAGATGAATAAGTATTGGAGAGTGTTTCAAAAAAATATAGAGAAAAATATGAAACACCAAAAACAAGTCCACATAAATGTGAGATGATGAAGAAAAAAGTTCCAAAAGTGCAGGTGTCTTCAATCTACAAATGCTGTTGAACCGTGTACACCACACCTCAGTGACGTGATTCCACTCCCTTGTGAATTGCAAACTCACCAGTTGATAAGGCCTCACACTCTCGTGCTTGGCCAGCAAAACACCTCAATCCACTATCATGGAGGTTAACATGCGACTACCGGTATCCACTGCTAAGTGCACCGAACACATTCCTTGAGATAGTGACTCCACATAAAAATGAAAAAAATGCTCCAAATGGCGTAATAACGTTTTAAAACATTTAATTCAAACTAAAATCAACACATATGACCTCACATGGTAAATAAAATCAACTAGGCACTTCACAGCAAATGGAACTATATCACAGCAGAACACAGCAGAGCAAGCGGTAACACTGGCACAGGACAGCCACAGTGGACCCAGGGAGTGTGAATACCGGCTATCGTCTCACCCTTTCGCAGCTCACGTTCTTCAGCTGGTCCCTGCTCCGTCACCCGTCACACCTCCCTCTACCAGACGTCTATGATTGCCGTGTAGCCACGCCCCGACATGTTTCGTCACAGGGACTTAATCATGGGGTTGGCTACTCGGCAAGGCAATCAAGGCTTTATGCAAATTTCGATGTACAATGGGCGGGCGTCAATCACTTGGCATCTACACACTTCCTGTGTTCCCGTGTCCATAATACATCAGCAAAACTCCTCCAAGATGAAATGTATAGGTGGAAAGCATTCATTAAAACCCAAAGCCGGACCAGATCTAAGGTGGCTCATCAGTAGGGATGAGCCGAACACCCCCTGGTTCGGTTCACACCAGAACCCGCGAACGGACCGAAAGTTCACACGAACGTTAGAACCCCATTGACGTCTATGGGACTCGAACGTTCAAAATCAAAAGTGCTCATTTTAAAGGCTAATTTGCATGGTATTGTCCTAAAAAGGGTTTGGGGACCCGGGTCCTACCCCAGGGGACATGTATCAATGCAAAAAAAACTTTTAAAAACGGCCGTTTTTTCGGGAGCAGTGATTTTAATGATGCTTAAAGTAAAAAAAAAAAAAGTGAAATATTCCTTTAAATATCGTACCTGGGGGGTGTCTATAGTATGCCTGTAAAGTGACGCGTGTTTCCCATGTTTAGAACAGTCCCTGCACCAAATGTCATTTTTAAAGGAAAAAATCTCATTTAAAACTGCTTGCGGGTTTAATGTCATGTCGGGTCATGGCAATATGGATGAAAATCAGTGAGACAAACGGCATGGGTACCCCCCAGTCCATTACCAGGCCCTTTGGGTCTTGTATGGATATTAAGGGGAACCCCGCACCCAAATTAAAATAAGGAAAGGTGTGGGGCCACCAGGCCCTATATACTCTGAACAGCAGTATACAGGCGGTGCAAACAAGACAGGGACTGTAGGTTTGTTGTTAAGTAGAATCTGTTTGTAATTTTGAACATTTTTAACGTGTTTAGCTCCAGCCAAAAAATCTTTTCTAAGCTTTTTGGAAAACATAGGGAAGGGTTATCACCCCTGTGACATTTGTTTTGCTGTCTTTCCTCCTCTTCAGAAGATTTCACCTCACTTTTTTGTCCCAATGAAAAATGTTTTTTGAAAATTTGGGTTTTTTTGTGGAACAAGGATTGGAAAGCATCAGTGGAAAGGAGAAATTGTTTTCCCATATTAACTCTTACAGGAGAGAATTTCCCTTCCTAGGGGTAGATTTCATCTCACTTCCTGTTGTCTCCTTCCGTTTGCAAGTAGGAGTCGTTTGTAAGTTAGATGTTTGAAAGTAGGGTCCTGCCCTATATACTCAGCAGAAATTTGGGCCTTAGGTGTTGCTGTGGCCACAACACTGTAAGCCCTCACAGGGCCCTGCTGTGAAATATTAGATCAAGAATTGTAATTACATGCCCCTGTTGAACAGGAGCTGAAAAATTAGGCCTTAGGCACTGGTGCTGGTGCCACAACACTGCAACCCCTCACAGACACTCTAGTTGGAACGCAGGAACGAGCCCTGCTGCAAAGTATTGCTTCAAAAATTGTAATTACACGCCCCTGTTAGACAGGGGCAGAAAAATTGGGCCTTAGGCACTGGTGCTGGTGCCACAACACTGCAACCCCTCACAGACACTCTAGTTGGAACGCAGGAACGAGCCCTGCTGCAAAGTATTGCATCAAAAATTGTAATTACACGCCCCTGTTAGACAGGGGCAGAAAAATTGGGCCTTAGGCACTGGTGCTGGTGCCACAACACTGCAACCCCTCACAGACACTCTAGTTGGAACGCAGGAACGAGCCCTGCTGCAAAGTATTGCATCAAAAATTGTAATTACACGCCCCTGTTAGACAGGGGCAGAAAAATTGGGCCTTAGGCACTGGTGCTGGTGCCACAACACTGCAACCCCTCACAGACACTCTAGTTGGAATGCAGGAACGAGCCCTGCTGCAAAGTATTACATCAAAAATTGTAATTACACGCCCCTGTTAAACAGGGGCTGAAAAATTGTGCCTTAGGCACTGGTGGTGGCGCCCAGAACCAAAAATGTTCTTACAAGCTATCAGCGTGATGATTGAGGAGGAAGAGGATAATTACTCAGGGATAGTCACTCAGCATCAGCATAGGCAGTCTTTGAAGGGATCTGAGATTTCAAAAAAAATTATTCGGTTACATCAGCATCAGGTGCTTGGTAGCTGGTGGTGATCCAAGACTCATTCATTTTTATGAAGGTCAGCCGATCGACCGAGTCGGTGGACAGACGCACCCTGTGATCGGTTACCACGCCTCCAGCAGCACTGAATGTGCGTTCCGAAAGAACGCTGGATGCAGGACAGGCCAGTAGCTCAATTGCATACTGTGCAAGCTCTGGCCAGTGATCCATCCTCAAGACCCAGTAACCCAGAGGATTTTCAGTGGGAAAGGTGTCCAAGTCTGATCTTGCCCCTAGGTATTCCTGCACCATGTAAAACAGACGCTGGCGATGGTTGCTGGAACCGATCATACCTTGGGGCTGCGGACCAAAAAATTGTCTGAACGCATCGGTCAGACGGCCACCTTCTCCACCGCTCCTTCTTTGACTGACCGAAGCCTCAGCAACACGTTGTCCAGAAACAGGAGTTTGTAACCTCCCAGTCTCTGGGAACGCGTTGCACAGACCTTTCTGCAAGGCCTCCCGAAGATGTTTCATCCTCTGCTCCCTCTGCGATGGCAAGATAAGGTCCGCAACCTTACCCTTGTAACGTGGATCAAGGAGGGTTGCCAGCCAGTATTGGTCCTTCTCCTTGATACCACGAATACGAGGATCCTTACGCAGGCTTTGCAGGATCAGGGAGGCCATGCAGCGTAGGTTTGCTGAGGCATTCGGTCCGGAGTCCTCTGGGTCACTAAGGACAACAACGTCCGCAGCCACCTCCTCCCAGCCACGTACAAGTCCATGTGTTCCTTGGGACTGATCCCTTAAAGACTGCTGCTGATGCTGAGTGCCAGGCTCCACCTCCATACTGACACAATCTTCCTCCTCCTCCTCCTCCTCCTCCTCCTCCTCGTCCTCTTCCTGTGTGATCGGCGGGTACGCAGGAACACTGTCTGGATAAAGGGGGCCTTGAGAGCTAAGGAAGTCCTCCTCTTCCTGCCTCTGTTCTGCCTCAAGTGCCCTGTCCATTATTCCACGCAGCGTGTGCTCCAACAGGTGGACAAGGGGGACAGTGTCACTGATGCATGCACTGTCAGTGCTCACCATCCTCGTGGCCTCCTCGAATGGTGACAGGACAGTGCATGCATCCCTGATCATGGCCCACTGGCATGGGGAAAAAAAACCAAGCTCCCCTGACCCTGTCCTGGTGCCATAGTCGCACAGGTACTCATTGATGGCCCTCTGCTGCGTGTGCAGCCGCTGCAGCATGGCCAACGTTGAGTTCCACCTGGTGGGCATGTCACAGATTAGGCGGTTCTTGGGCAGGTTAAACTCCTTTTGGAGGTCCGTCAGCCGAGCACTGGCATTATATGACCGGCGGAAATGCACACAGACTTTCCTGGCCTGCCTCAGGACATCCTGTAAGCCCGGGTACCTGCCCAAGAACCGCTGCACCACCAAGTTAAGGACGTGAGCCAAACAGGGCACATGGGTCATTTGTCCCTGTCGGAGGGCAGAGAGGAGGTTGGTGCCATTGTCGCAAACCACCATTCCTGCCTTAAGTTGGCGTGGCGTCAACCACCTCTGAACCTGCCCCTGCAGAGCTGACAGAACCTCTGCCCCAGTGTGGCTCCTGTCCCCCAAGCACACCAGCTCAAGCACCGCATGGCATCTTTTGGCCTGCGTACTTGCGTAGCCCCTTGAACGCCTACGGAGCACCGCTGGTTCAGAGGAAGAGGCCATGGAGGAAGAAGAAGAGGAGGGGGTGGAGGAGAGAGGTGTGTCACAATCAGCATTTTGGAGGCGTGGTGGCGGAACAACCTCCAACACTACTGCACCTTGTCCTGCATCCTTCCCAGCTGCCAGCAGAGTCACCCAATGCGCCGTGAAACTTAGGTAACGTCCCTGTCCATGCCTGCTGGACCATGAGTCAGCGGTAATATGCACCTTACCGCTGACCGCCCTGTCCAGCGAGGCATGGACATTGCCTTCCACGTGCCGGTAGAGAGCCGGAATCGCCTTCCGTGAGAAAAAGTGGCGTTTGGGTACCTGCCACTGAGGAACCGCACATTCCACAAACTCACGGAAGGGGGCAGAGTCTACCAACTGAAAAGGCAGCAGTTGAAGTGCTAGCAATTTTGCCAAGCTAGCATTCAACCGCTGGGCATGTGGATGGCTGGGAGCAAACTTCTTTCGGCGGTGCAGCAGCTGGGGCAGGGAAATTTGCCTGGTACAATCTGACGTCGGTGTACCAAAAGCAGATTGCCCACAAGTACTTGGCTGTGACACACCTAATTCTACACCTTCATTCCTCTCACTGCAGGTCTCAGAGAGGACTGAAGGTCTAGTGGGGTTGGAAATCTCAGCTGATGAGGAGCAAGGAGAGATCCTCTTTGTTCTTTGGTGTGGGTCTTTTAGATACGCTTGCCAACGAACTGCATGGCAGGTCAACATATGTCTGGTCAAGCATGTGGTACCCAAGCGGGAGATGTTTTGGCCACGCGAGATACGCTTGAGACATATGTTGCAAATAGCAGCGGTGCGATCTGATGCACTCGTCTCAAAAAAGGCCCACACCAAAGAACTTTTTGAATAACGCGCAGAGACTGCAGCGCACTGCACATGTGGAGCTTTGGGGTGTGATGCAGTCAATGTGCTGCCCTTAGGCTGGCCCCTGGAGGGCATCCTGCCTCGTTGGTGATGTGCCGCCGCCTCCTCCTCCTCCTCCTCCTCCTCCTCTCTCCTATCAGGCACCCACGTTGAGTCAGTGACCTCATCATCCCCTCCCTCCTCATCACTGGAGCAAACCTGGCAGTATGCTGCAGCAGGGGGAGCATGACTGCCAGATTGCTGTCCTTCTTGGGCACCCCCTCTGTCCGTGCTCATGTTACTGCCTTCATCGAGCTCAGTATTGTCATCAGAGCCTTCCAAACGCTGGGCATCCTCCTGGAGCATGTACCCAACACTGTGGTCAAACAGTTCGAGGGAATCCTCATGAGGACATGGTGGAGCTAGGGAAGGAGTCACTGATGACATTGAGCTGAGGGAAGAGGCCGCTGCTTTGCCAGACAAAGCACCCTGGGCATGGGTGAGAGAGGATGAGGAGGATGAGGACGGCTTGGTCATCCACTCGACCAAGTCTTCCGCATGTTGCGGCTCAACACGGCCAGCTGCCAAAAAAAAGGCCAAGCGTGTCCCATGGCCACGTGCTGATGAGGATGCACCGTCTCCACGACCAGCACTAGACACAGAGCCTGCTTGCCCTCTCTTATTGGCTTGTGACTGTCTGCCTCTCCTTCTTGGCCTTCCAGACATACTAATGGCCTGTAGCTGCACTAAGCTGGGATAGAACACCTGTAATTTTCTTCAGGTAGCTTTATATACTGTAACCAGACAAGCCTGCCTGTCAGTAGGAAGATAACAGGAACGGATCTAGCTGAACACTGTGAGCAGGACGCACTGTACTAAATGTAAATAGTCTAGCTGCCTGACCGTGGTACTAATAGGATCAAATAGAACACCTGTAATTTTCTTCAGGTAGCTTTATATACTGTAACCAGACAAGCCTGCCTGTCAGTAGGAAGATAACAGGAACGGATCTAGCTGAACACTGTGAGCAGGACGCACTGCACTAAATGTAAATAGTCTAGAAGATAACAGGAACGGATCTAGCTGAACACTGTGAGCAGGACGCACTGCACTAAATGTAAATAGTCTAGAAGATAACAGGAACGGATCTAACTGAACACTGTGAGCAGGACGCACTGCACTAAATGTAAATAGTCTAGAAGATAACAGGAACGGATCTAGCTGAACACTGTGAGCAGGACGCACTGCACTAAATGTAAATAGCAGGAACGGATCTAGCTGAACACTGTGAGCAGGACGCACTGCACTAAATGTAAATAGTCTAGAAGATAACAGGAACGGATCTAGCTGAACACTGTGAGCAGGACGCACTGCACTAAATGTAAATAGCAGGAACGGCTCTAGCTGAACACTGTGAGCAGGACGCACTGCACTAAATGTAAATAGCAGGAACGGATCTAGCTGAACACTGTGAGCAGGACGCACTGCACTAAATGTAAATAACAGGAACGGATCTAGCTGAACACTGTGAGCAGGACGCACTGCACTAAATGTAAATAGTCTAGAAGATAACAGGAACGGATCTAGCTGAACACTGTGAGCAGGACGCACTGCACTAAATGTAAATAGCAGGAACGGATCTAGCTGAACACTGTGAGCAGGACGCACTGCACTAAATGTAAATAGCAGGAACGGATCTAGCTGAACACTGTGAGCAGGACGCACTGCACTAAATGTAAATAGCAGGAACGGATCTAGCTGAACACTGTGAGCAGGACGCACTGCACTAAATGTAAATAGCAGGAACGGATCTAGCTGAACACTGTGAGCAGGACGCACTGCACTAAATGTAAATAACAGGAACGGATCTAGCTGAACACTGTGAGCAGGACGCACTGCACTAAATGTAAATAGCAGGAACGGATCTAGCTGAACACTGTGAGCAGGACGCACTGCACTAAATGTAAATAGCAGGAACGGATCTAGCTGAACACTGTGAGCAGGACGCACTGCACTAAATGTAAATTGCAGGAACGGATCTAGCTGAACACTGTGAGCAGGACGCACTGCACTAAATGTAAATAGTCTAGAAGATAACAGGAACGGATCTAGCTGAACACTGTGAGCAGGACGCACTGCACTAAATGTAAATAGCAGGAACGGATCTAGCTGAACACTGTGAGCAGGACGCACTGCATTAAATGTAAATAGTCTAGATAGAAGATAACAGGAACGGATCTAGCTAAACTGAATACAGTGTATATATATATATGCAACACCTGGGATGCATATATATACACAATACACTGTAAGTGCAGCTAACTGACTGACTGTTCTGCCTAATCTATCTAACTCAAATCAAATGACACTGGGGGGCGTGGCTTGGCAATGGCGCTGTGAGGCTCCTCTTTCAGGGAGCTCCGTGCTTCGCTCAGGCTGGGAACCGGATCTAGTGCACCTACCGTGCAAACAACTATATGTCCATGACGGACAGACCTCCGGGAACACCTGCAGCCAACAAAAACGCGGACATTTCAGCTTATTTCCTGCGGAATACAGCCACTCCGTCACAGGCCCCCGAATCCAAGATGGCGCCGCCGCGCAACAACAACGCGGGCACAGCATCGCTCAAAAAGACGAGCAAAGGGCCCCCCAGTGCCTCTCAAGGTAACGGGTCTCTCCCCCACAGACCGGACTCCCCGATCCTATCCCCGGAAATCCCGGGGATAGACAGTTGCTCGTTCGCGCAATCTGTACAGACTGCCAGCACTCAGGGGCCAGCACTGCCTGAAGGCTGGAAGGAGCTGATAGCCCTTCTCCCCACTAAAAAAGACATCTCTGACTCGGCAGCTACTATCGTGAATACCCTTTCTAAAGAAATCCATGACCTTAAGCAGAGGATAGATACAGTAGACTCTAGGGTATCTGAGGTGGAAACATCCACTTCCCTGCTAGAATCCAGAATGTCAGCCATGGAAAAGGTTCATGTTGATTATAAAAAACGCCTGATCCTGATGCAACTTTCCATAGATGATGGAGAAAATCGCAGCAGAAGAAACAACATCAGAGTGCGCGGCCTACCTGAAGCCACATCAGGGAGTGACCTCAGAGCTACGATAGTGGCCATATTTAATCGATTGCTGGACAAACCACCTACAGATGAACTGGAACTGGACCGAGTGCACCGTGTGCAGGGCCCTAGGAGAGGAGACGATCCAGCACCGAGAGATGTATTGGCGAGAGTTCACTATTACACAATCAAGGAGGAAATTTTACAGAAGTCATGGACCCGGGGTCCCTTGGACTTTGATGGTGCGACTGTGCAACTCTTCCCTGATTTATCGCGACTCACCCTACGCATGAGAGGCCAACTACGACCATTACTTGAAGCAATCAGATCAGCAGGAGTCACATACAGATGGGGACACCCCTTCCACTTGATTGTTCTGAAAGGGACCAACTCATTCGTGCTGCGATGGCCGGAACAGCTTCCCGACCTGTTCAGGTTCTTGGAGTGCCCCGGTTTCTCCGTGCCCAACTGGCTGGACTTTCCAATCACCTTCAACAACCCACGTTCTGCATCACCAAGACCCCAAAGATCCGGTAGACGACAATGGCGCTCAAGGTCCAGGATATCCCCGAGAGACAATCTCACCTCACCAGAGTCTTGATTGGACTATCCTTCCTGATCTCATAAAATATACACGCGGTTTCGTGAGTGGGTCCTGTATAGTTTAAGGGGCATATTATGTATGTGGGTTATTAGAAGACCTTGCACCTCGTTACAGAGTGGCAATGCCTACAATGGTTGTTTAGACCCTAATGCTTTTGAGGCCTTCTCGCTGCGCCTCCCCCCCATGGTTCCCCACTTGTAACGGAGGCATTTTTTGTTGCTCCCCGTTTATTTTTATCCTTTTTTTTTTTTTTTTTTTCTGGGGACGTGGGGTGGCGGTGCTGGGGGAGCCCTGATTCAGAAGACACGGTGTTGCGTATAGCATAATACTGTTTTGATCTTAGGCACCAAAGTTCACTGTGATAGTTATGTTACAGACGAGTAGTTGGTGTATGCGTTTCTCTGTGTTCACATACACTACATTACAGGGGGCCACATACATGCAGCCTGAAGGTTCAGCAACACGACAAATAGAGTTGTTTTTGGAATTTTTATTATTTTTATGTTTTATTTTTATGTTTTATTTCTATGTTCCATTTATAGCGGTAATAGTCTGGTATCTTTTATTATACCGGTTCTCTCCTGTCGACACGTCTCCCACTGTGTCGCAGAGTCTAGTCTTCCACACCCACTAATAGGTAGCGCATACGTGCGCAAGGCTTAGTTTAGCAACAGTAGGATAATTCATTTGTCCTTCTTAGTATTATTTTTTCTCATCTCCTAGCTTTCACTTCCTTCTTCCTCCCTCCCTCTCTCAGTCCTCCCCTCTACTTCTTCCTTTCTGCCCTTCCTCCTCTTATTCTTCCACCCCCCCTCGTCTCTGGCGGTGGTTCCGCCCCCACCCCCCCCGCTTTATACCTCCCTGGACATCTTCTTTATTTTTATATTGTTGTTCGGTATTGGTGTGCGACATGGCCCCCCCAGGTAATCCCACGGGTCCACGCACGCGAGGAGGGATAAAATTTACCTCCCTCAATGTTAGGGGTCTGGCGACACCAGAGAAACACTCCAGATTACTCTCAGACCTGAAAAAAACACGCTCACAGGTGGCGTTCATTCAGGAAACACATTTCAAACAGTCGGCAGTTCCCAGACTTAATAACAGGGACTTTCCCAATGCGTACCACGCTCCCTCCCCTTTGTCGAAATCGAAGGGGGTTAGCATATTGATAGCCAGATCTTTACCGTGGACGCTGTTAGAGGAGAGAGCAGACCCACTTGGGCGGTACCTGCTCTTAAAGGGCAAAATCAGAAATACCACAGTGACCCTGGTCAATGTCTATTTTCCCAACTCTGACCACCTGTCCTTCTTGCGTTCACTCACTTCTTTGATCCTGGAGTTCCAGGAGGGTTTGTTCCTGATGGGTGGTGATTTTAACTTTGCCCCGGAGCCACTACTCGACGTTTCGAGAGGAGCGTCTCATTTATCCTTCGCTTACTTGAAAAAACTCAAACAGGAGTTGGCTGGCCTGCAGTTAGTCGATCCCTGGAGGACCATGCACCCTGAGGAGAGGGATTACACCTACTTCTCTGCGGTGCATGGAACCTACTCCAGGATAGACTTTTTCCAGATTCAACATAAGGATCTCCCTTATGTCACCTCATCCCAAATTGATTACATTTCCCTATCGGATCATGCTCCCACACATGTAACCATGTGCTGGGATACAGAACTTAGATCCCCCCCAACTTGGAAACTAAATGAGTCGCTGTTGCAGATCCCGGAAGTACGCACAGAGATAAATAGGGCACTAACCAACTATTTCTCAGAAAACACGGACCCACAGATGTCTTCAATGACAATATGGGAGGCCCATAAATGTGTAATAAGAGGTGAACTAATTAGGATCGGGGCTGCAAAAAAAAGGGAAAGAACCAAACAGATTGATTCCTTGATATCCCAAGTGCGGTCTCTCGAGCTGCTACACAAGAAGTCTATGGCCGAAACACACCTCAAGGCTCTATTGAAGGCCAGAGGTGACCTGAAAGACCTTCTGTACCACAAAACGCTACAGAATCTGGCTTGGGCTAGAAGATTTATGTTCGAATTTTCCAATAAACCAAGTACCATGTTGGCCAGACTTCTACGTGGTCCGAGACAGCGCACTTACATTCCATCAATAGTGACCTCACAAGGGGCGAAAGCCCACACCTCCAGAGATATAGCCAGCGAATTCGTTAAGTATTATCAACAATTATACAACCTACACAAGGGGGAACCCGTGGGGTCCTTGGAGGAGAAGGAGAGGTTGGCGGGTGAATACATCAGGTCCTCGGGTATGCCTACTTTGCCAACTGAAATAAGTGACGCTTTCGAAGCGGACATTACTCAGGAAGAACTAGTGCTAGCGCTGGCACAAACGAAACCCAGGAAGGCACCGGGGCCGGATGGCTTCACCCTGACCTATTACCAGACCTTTGAGCCCAACCTGTCGCCACACTTTCTCAAAGCATACAACACATTAAAGGGGGGTAGTACTAACATGGTAGACTCCCTACGGGCATTTATATCCCTGATTCCAAAGGAAGGGAAGGATCCCAATTACTGCAGTAACTACCGCCCGATTGCGTTACTTAACGTGGATCTGAAATTATTTTCCAAAATCCTCGCCAATAGAGTCTTACCGCATATCCCACAACTGATCCACCTGGACCAGGTGGGGTTTGTGCCGCTGAGGGAGTCGAGAGACAATACCATTAGAGTTCTCAATCTTATACATGAAGCGAGATCAGTCCAGAAGCCTTTTCTGCTTCTCTCCACGGACGCAGAGAAGGCTTTTGATAGGGTGGCCTGGCATTTTATGCGGGCCACTCTGGAGCATATTGGAATAGGCCCAAACATGAGAGGCTGGATCTCATCTTTGTACTCGGCTCCCTCGGCGGCGGTACGGGTTAACGAGTGGCGTTCGGAATTCTTTGACATTTCAAACGGGACGAGACAGGGGTGCCCCCTGTCCCCACTGATTTTCATTCTCTCCCTCGAGCCGTTCATGTGTAGCATTCGTGGGAATCCTAATATAACGGGAATTACTAAACCCTCCGGACACCACAAAATTGCGGCCTTCGCCGACGATCTGATCTTTTTCGTCTCCAACCCACAGATTACGCTACCCAACATCCTTTCAGCTCTTAAGGTATATGGGGAATTATCAAACTACAAAGTCAATTGTGCCAAGTCCGCGGTGTTGAATATCACACTACCAGCTAGGGAAGCTGTAAACATGAGCAAATCCTTCTCCTTTAGGTGGGCGGAGAAATCTATCCGCTACCTGGGGGTGGACATCACCCCGGACTTGGCACACCTATACACCAGCAATTTCGTACCCCTACTCCAGAGACTTAAGATAGATCTCCAGACGTGGCACAGACTTACCTTGACCTGGTTTGGGCGTTGTACCGCCCTGAAAATGACAGCCCTACCCCGGATTTTATATGTACTTCAAACATTACCGATCCAGTTACCAACTACTTTCTTTAAGCAAATTCAGTCTATCATTAGAGAGTTTATTTGGTCTCATAAATCCCCCAGAGCGAAAATACAAACACTGACCAAACCCAAAGATAAGGGGGGAGTGGGTCTCCCGGATATCTCTCGATATTACCAAGCGGTTCACTTAGCCAGGATTACCGATTGGCACTGTAACAGAGACTCCAAACAATGGGTGGGAATGGAGGTTGAAGATTCTTCTATTCCCTTACTCCCATCCCCGTGGCTCATGTCCACCCCGCCGGTGGACATGAAATCTCACCCGCTAATAGGTGCCACCCTCCGGGTAGCGAGGAAAATATTCCGCACCACAGACATATCACCGCTACCCTCACCCATGACGCCGATTATAGGTAACCCGGACTTTACCCCCGGACTCACAAGTCGCCGATTGAGACAGTTGACGATTGGTGAAAAACAGTCCCTAGGTGAGATTTGGCCCCGAGGAGAACTTCCAACTGCCTCCACACTCTCCAGACTCATAGATCCCCCATTAGACAGCTTCAGCACTCTTCAACTTAGACATTATCTGAAGACCCTCCAGAAATTACACTATGCCCCTCGGAGCCACACTCCCCTGGAATCTCTCTGCAAATCTGGGGAACCAATCAGACACACACTGTCGTTTCTATACAGTCTTCTGACGAGTCAGGGGGGGGACACAACTCCAGAGTTCCTCCTGAAATGGGAAAGGGACCTGGAGACTCAGTTCACCGCTCAACAAAGAGAGAAGGTCTTGGTCTTAGCACATAAGTCCTCGATTGCGAGCCATTATCAAGAAGCAGGATATAAAATCCTGACCAGGTGGTACAGAGTCCCATATGTGTTACATAAAATGAACCCGTCGCTGTCGGATAGGTGTTGGAGATGTGACAGGGAAGTGGGAAATATGCTTCACGTCTTTTGGTCGTGCCCACTCCTGAGACCCTTTTGGGAGGAGGTGACCACGACTATTCAAAGTCTGACCTCGGTCAATCTCAAAGACAACCCGGCCGCATGCCTTCTACACCTGACCACGAGACCGATTCAAAAATACAAGAAAACATTGACAATGCAACTCCTAAACGCAGCTAGGACATGCATTTCGGCGCTCTGGCGGAATCCTCTCCCTCCGTCCAGGGTCCTGTGGTATTCAAAAGTTAACTGTATTTTACGCATGGAGGAACTGACGGCAACTCTACAAAACAAAGAGGAACAATTTATTGACAAATGGAGACCCTGGAGATATTTTGTGGGTACAGACGCATATCTGCAGGACATGGCGGTGATACAATCTCCGCCTACCTGAGATACAACCCCAAAAAAACCCCATTGAAACAGATATACGTGTACACCCCTTTGGGGTGTGGCGGGTGGGATCGTGTTGGGGGCGGTGTCGCAGCCATCCCTTTACAACCCCTTCCTTTTTGCCCTCTTTTCACCCTCTCATGCACCCCCTTCCCTTTTCCTACCCCGCTTTTCTTTCCACTTTCTACTCTTTTCTTCTCTTTTAGTATCTTATGTCTCGATCAGCTCACTAAGCAGCCATGGTGACGGCGATTACGAATATAATGTGAACGACATTTTTTGAAGTGAGCAGGTAACACTCACCTATATAGCAAAAGACATATCTGTCTTTAAAGGTTTAAATGTTTTAATAGATATCAAAACTGTTCATAAACAATTTAAGTTTTATGCAAGGAGGCCCGTTGGTAGGCAACCTTGATATAATATATTATGTATGAAACAGATATACTTTTGGCTAGAACATATCTATGCTACCATATTTGTTTGGTAAATAACTTGGATTTTGGGCTACAGTTATACTTCATATGATTCAAAAGTATTTTTGTATGGAATACATTACCTGCTGTAACCTAGACTGTATTTCTATGCCTTCTGTATATCAAAATAAAGGAATTTAAAAAAAATCAAATGACACTGTCTCTCTCTCTCTCTATCTCTCAGCACACCGGAACAGACACTACACAGGGCCGCCGTGCAGGCGGCCTTATATAGTGTGGGGTGTGTACTAAATCCCCTGAGCCATAATTGGCCAAAGCCACCCTGGCTTTGGCCAATTACAGCTCTCTCTACTGACGGCGCTGTGATTGGCCAAGCATGCGGGTCATAGTGCATGCTTGGCCAATCATCAGCCAGCAATGCACTGCGATGCCGCAGTGAATTATGGGCCGTGACGCGCCACACGAATTTAGCGCGAACGGCCCATATCGTTCGCAATTCGGCGAACGGCCGAACAGCCGATGTTCGAGTCGAACATGGGTTCGACTCGAACACGAAGCTCATCCCTACTCATCAGTAATGGTATATAACATATACCAGATATAAATCCCCCTTCTACATAATAAATAATACAATTTAAACAGAAAAATATAATGAGTGGACCCAAATTTACATGGATTATGGCTTATGGGTGATATGACTAACCATATGCACAAGAAAACACTCAAAAGAAAATAAAATAAAGAAAAAGAAAAAGGGAAAAGAAAAGGTGTATGATATAAAAATAAAAATAAAAATAGCAATAAAAATAGAGATAAGAATAAAGATAAAAATAAAAATAAAAATAAGAATAAAGATAAAAATAAAGATAAAAATAAAAATAAAAATAGAAATTAAAAATAAAATTAAAATAAAAATGCAAATAAAAAATAATAAAATAAAAAATTTAAAAAATGAAATGAAAATAAAGTAAAATTAATGGGCAAACCTAACAAGGTGTATTGAACCACTGCTCAGTGATTGGACAATATGACATCCCCCTAAAGGTAAACTGAATAATGTATTACACCTAAGAATTGCTGATGAAGCAATTCAGGTCCAGTTCAACATTCATTCCCCTAGGGAACAGACTTTTGAGCAAGTAGATCCATCGGGTTTCTCTCTGAGAGAGATCCCTGACCCTATTGGAACCCCTCCAAGATTGATGCACCACATCTATGCCACAAAATTGTAGCAAACTGGGGTCCTGATTATGTTTCTCCTTGAAATGGAGAGAAACACTGTGGTGTCGAAAACCATTTTTTATGCTAAGTGCTCAGCAATTTGCACCCTCAGTAGTCTCTTGGTGCGCCTCACATAGAACAAACCACACGGGCACCACAAGAGAGAAACCACAAAAGAGGAATTACATGTGATGAATTCACTGATATTAAACGTTTCCTCATCTACATCATCTAATCTGAGTGGTACCTCTACTAGTCACCCGCACCGTTCTGCAACAAATGTACTTTCTACATGCAAAAAACCCTTGAAGGTCAATCCTTATCGTTTGCTGGTTAGGTTGATGGAGAATTTTCTTGACCACCCTATGGCCAGAATTTGGTGCCCATCTATAGATAACTTTGGGGTGATTAGGCAGAATCTCCCCCAAATGTCTATCTCTACACAGGATGTGCCAGTGTTTTTTAAAAATCATTTCTACATCTCTATACTGGTGATGAAAACTTGAAATGAATCCCAGCTGATGCTGGTTAGTTGATACCCCAGTATCCTTGTCCTTCAAACACTGTTCCCTAGGGATGTTTGCTACTTCCTGGATGATATTATCTATAGTGTTATTCTCATATCCCTTTTGGAGAAATCTCTCCTTAAGTAGGTTAGCTTGAGAGGTGTAGGTGTACAAATCTGAACAATTACGTCGGACCCTTAACATTTGTCCTTTTGGTATGCTCTTTATCCAGGCGGGATGGTGTCCACTCCTGATGGACAGATAACTATTTTAGGTTCAATAAGTTTTTATTATTTTGTTAAAGCAACATAAATATGAAGAAAACGAAAGCTGGTCCAGACACCAAACAGATGTGTGCCTGTCCAGTCGGTTAGAATCTGTTAACATATACAGAATACATTCCAATATATAAGCATAATGGTTAGAAAAGGCATGAGTTAAGTGGGGATGACATATGACGTGCCAACACATGGAAAGTCGCCTGCTCTATCGGTCTGGACGCCCCTTTGGGAACCTGCTGCGTCCATGAACCTTGAAAGCAGGTGTAACTAGGTTACTGATTAACAAATCAGGATATAGGTCTAATATGCCTGTAGGTGTCCCAACCCTCCGTGAAAATCACAGAGGTATTAGAACCTATGAAGTCAAATGGAATGTCAAACTTCATTTAAACTTAGAAAATAGTGAAAAGTAAAAGTAATAGAGGGAGAGAAAGGGGAGGAAAGAAGAAATAGGATTGAGGAGTAGCAGAGAAAGGAAAAAGAGAAGAAGGGAAATAGGAGGGGGGAGTTAGACAGCGGGCCCCACCCACTAAGCAGTGAAACAATCGTATAAAAGTCTGTGTAGTATTTGAGAGATTTCTATGGCCCCGGTGTATTTGTTAATGTGAGTCTACTCTTCAACTTGTCTGAAGTAGAGTAATGCCTCCAGATACTCCAGATGAAAGAGAACTTAGCCTCTTTTTCTACGGCTTTAGCCTGCATCTCCTCCATCAGCATGAGGTCATTGATCTCTGCTACCCATTCTGTAAGGGATGGGGGTGAGGTAGTTTTCCAGTGTCTAGGAATTAAGAGCCTCCCCACACTAAGGAAAAATTTAAGAAGGCTATGTTTTTGGGATTTAATGGAACCAGGTAGAATAGAAAGAAGTGCTAGGGTGGGGGAAGGCGTGAGTGGTTTGTCATATATTTCAGAATATATTTCAAAAATTTGTGTCCAAAATGGGCCGTGACGCGCCACACGAATTTAGCGCGAACGGCCCATATCGTTCGCAATTCGGCGAACGAGCGAACAGCCGATGTTCGAGTCGAACATGGGTTCGACTCGAACACGAAGCTCATCCCTACTCATCAGTAATGGTATATAACATATACCAGATATAAATCCCCCTTCTACATAATAAATAATACAATTTAAACAGAAAAATATAATGAGTGGACCCAAATTTACATGGATTATGGCTTATGGGTGATATGACTAACCATATGCACAAGAAAACACTCAAAAGAAAATAAAATAAAGAAAAAGAAAAAGGGAAAAGAAAAGGTGTATGATATAAAAATAAAAATAAAAATAGCAATAAAAATAGAGATAAGAATAAAGATAAAAATAAAAATAAAAATAAAAATAAGAATAAAGATAAAAATAAAGATAAAAATAAAAATAAAAATAGAAATTAAAAATAAAATTAAAATAAAAATGCAAATAAAAAATAATAAAATAAAAAATTTAAAAAATGAAATGAAAATAAAGTAAAATTAATGGGCAAACCTAACAAGGTGTATTGAACCACTGCTCAGTGATTGGACAATATGACATCCCCCTAAAGGTAAACTGAATAATGTATTACACCTAAGAATTGCTGATGAAGCAATTCAGGTCCAGTTCAACATTCATTCCCCTAGGGAACAGACTTTTGAGCAAGTAGATCCATCGGGTTTCTCTCTGAGAGAGATCCCTGACCCTATTGGAACCCCTCCAAGATTGATGCACCACATCTATGCCACAAAATTGTAGCAAACTGGGGTCCTGATTATGTTTCTCCTTGAAATGGAGAGAAACACTGTGGTGTCGAAAACCATTTTTTATGCTAAGTGCTCAGCAATTTGCACCCTCAGTAGTCTCTTGGTGCGCCTCACATAGAACAAACCACACGGGCACCACAAGAGAGAAACCACAAAAGAGGAATTACATGTGATGAATTCACTGATATTAAACGTTTCCTCATCTACATCATCTAATCTGAGTGGTACCTCTACTAGTCACCCGCACCGTTCTGCAACAAATGCACTTTCTACATGCAAAAAACCCTTGAAGGTCAATCCTTATCGTTTGCTGGTTAGGTTGATGGAGAATTTTCTTGACCACTCTATGGCCAGAATTTGGTGCCCGTCTATAGATAACTTTGGGGTGATTAGGCAGAATCTCCCCCAAATGTCTAGCTCTACACAGGATGTGCCAGTGTTTTTTAAAAATCATTTCTACATCTCTATACTGGTGATGAAAACTTGAAATGAATCCCAGCTGATGCTGGTTAGTTGATACCCCAGTATCCTTGTCCTTCAAACACTGTTCCCTAGGGATGTTTGCTACTTCCTGGATGATATTATCTATAGTGTTATTCTCATATCCCTTTTGGAGAAATCTCTCCTTAAGTAGGTTAGCTTGAGAGGTGTAGGTGTACAAATCTGAACAATTACGTCGGACCCTTAACATTTGTCCTTTTGGTATGCTCTTTATCCAGGCGGGATGGTGTCCACTCCTGATGGACAGATAACTATTTTAGGTTCAATAAGTTTTTATTATTTTGTTAAAGCAACATAAATATGAAGAAAACGAAAGCTGGTCCAGACACCAAACAGATGTGTGCCTGTCCAGTCGGTTAGAATCTGTTAACATATACAGAATACATTCCAATATATAAGCATAATGGTTAGAAAAGGCATGAGTTAAGTGGGGATGACATATGACGTGCCAACACATGGAAAGTCGCCTGCTCTATCGGTCTGGACGCCCCTTTGGGAACCTGCTGCGTCCATGAACCTTGAAAGCAGGTGTAACTAGGTTACTGATTAACAAATCAGGATATAGGTCTAATATGCCTGTAGGTGTCCCAACCCTCCGTGAAAATCACAGAGGTATTAGAACCTATGAAGTCAAATGGAATGTCAAACTTCATTTAAACTTAGAAAATAGTGAAAAGTAAAAGTAATAGAGGGAGAGAAAGGGGAGGAAAGAAGAAATAGGATTGAGGAGTAGCAGAGAAAGGAAAAAGAGAAGAAGGGAAATAGGAGGGGGGAGTTAGACAGCGGGCCCCACCCACTAAGCAGTGAAACAATCGTATAAAAGTCTGTGTAGTATTTGAGAGATTTCTATGGCCCCGGTGTATTTGTTAATGTGAGTCTACTCTTCAACTTGTCTGAAGTAGAGTAATGCCTCCAGATACTCCAGATGAAAGAGAACTTAGCCTCTTTTTCTACGGCTTTAGCCTGCATCTCCTCCATCAGCATGAGGTCATTGATCTCTGCTACCCATTCTGTAAGGGATGGGGGTGAGGTAGTTTTCCAGTGTCTAGGAATTAAGAGCCTCCCCACACTAAGGAAAAATTTAAGAAGGCTATGTTTTTGGGATTTAATGGAACCAGGTAGAATAGAAAGAAGTGCTAGGGTGGGGGAAGGCGTGAGTGGTTTGTCATATATTTCAGAATATATTTCAAAAATTTGTGTCCAAAATGGGCCGTGACGCGCCACACGAATTTAGCGCGAACGGCCCATATCGTTCGCAATTCGGCGAACGAGCGAACAGCCGATGTTCGAGTCGAACATGGGTTCGACTCGAACACGAAGCTCATCCCTACTCATCAGTAATGGTATATAACATATACCAGATATAAATCCCCCTTCTACATAATAAATAATACAATTTAAACAGAAAAATATAATGAGTGGACCCAAATTTACATGGATTATGGCTTATGGGTGATATGACTAACCATATGCACAAGAAAACACTCAAAAGAAAATAAAATAAAGAAAAAGAAAAAGGGAAAAGAAAAGGTGTATGATATAAAAATAAAAATAAAAATAGCAATAAAAATAGAGATAAGAATAAAGATAAAAATAAAAATAAAAATAAGAATAAAGATAAAAATAAAGATAAAAATAAAAATAAAAATAGAAATTAAAAATAAAATTAAAATAAAAATGCAAATAAAAAATAATAAAATAAAAAATTTAAAAAATGAAATGAAAATAAAGTAAAATTAATGGGCAAACCTAACAAGGTGTATTGAACCACTGCTCAGTGATTGGACAATATGACATCCCCCTAAAGGTAAACTGAATAATGTATTACACCTAAGAATTGCTGATGAAGCAATTCAGGTCCAGTTCAACATTCATTCCCCTAGGGAACAGACTTTTGAGCAAGTAGATCCATCGGGTTTCTCTCTGAGAGAGATCCCTGACCCTATTGGAACCCCTCCAAGATTGATGCACCACATCTATGCCACAAAATTGTAGCAAACTGGGGTCCTGATTATGTTTCTCCTTGAAATGGAGAGAAACACTGTGGTGTCGAAAACCATTTTTTATGCTAAGTGCTCAGCAATTTGCACCCTCAGTAGTCTCTTGGTGCGCCTCACATAGAACAAACCACACGGGCACCACAAGAGAGAAACCACAAAAGAGGAATTACATGTGATGAATTCACTGATATTAAACGTTTCCTCATCTACATCATCTAATCTGAGTGGTACCTCTACTAGTCACCCGCACCGTTCTGCAACAAATGCACTTTCTACATGCAAAAAACCCTTGAAGGTCAATCCTTATCGTTTGCTGGTTAGGTTGATGGAGAATTTTCTTGACCACTCTATGGCCAGAATTTGGTGCCCGTCTATAGATAACTTTGGGGTGATTAGGCAGAATCTCCCCCAAATGTCTAGCTCTACACAGGATGTGCCAGTGTTTTTTAAAAATCATTTCTACATCTCTATACTGGTGATGAAAACTTGAAATGAATCCCAGCTGATGCTGGTTAGTTGATACCCCAGTATCCTTGTCCTTCAAACACTGTTCCCTAGGGATGTTTGCTACTTCCTGGATGATATTATCTATAGTGTTATTCTCATATCCCTTTTGGAGAAATCTCTCCTTAAGTAGGTTAGCTTGAGAGGTGTAGGTGTACAAATCTGAACAATTACGTCGGACCCTTAACATTTGTCCTTTTGGTATGCTCTTTATCCAGGCGGGATGGTGTCCACTCCTGATGGACAGATAACTATTTTAGGTTCAATAAGTTTTTATTATTTTGTTAAAGCAACATAAATATGAAGAAAACGAAAGCTGGTCCAGACACCAAACAGATGTGTGCCTGTCCAGTCGGTTAGAATCTGTTAACATATACAGAATACATTCCAATATATAAGCATAATGGTTAGAAAAGGCATGAGTTAAGTGGGGATGACATATGACGTGCCAACACATGGAAAGTCGCCTGCTCTATCGGTCTGGACGCCCCTTTGGGAACCTGCTGCGTCCATGAACCTTGAAAGCAGGTGTAACTAGGTTACTGATTAACAAATCAGGATATAGGTCTAATATGCCTGTAGGTGTCCCAACCCTCCGTGAAAATCACAGAGGTATTAGAACCTATGAAGTCAAATGGAATGTCAAACTTCATTTAAACTTAGAAAATAGTGAAAAGTAAAAGTAATAGAGGGAGAGAAAGGGGAGGAAAGAAGAAATAGGATTGAGGAGTAGCAGAGAAAGGAAAAAGAGAAGAAGGGAAATAGGAGGGGGGAGTTAGACAGCGGGCCCCACCCACTAAGCAGTGAAACAATCGTATAAAAGTCTGTGTAGTATTTGAGAGATTTCTATGGCCCCGGTGTATTTGTTAATGTGAGTCTACTCTTCAACTTGTCTGAAGTAGAGTAATGCCTCCAGATACTCCAGATGAAAGAGAACTTAGCCTCTTTTTCTACGGCTTTAGCCTGCATCTCCTCCATCAGCATGAGGTCATTGATCTCTGCTACCCATTCTGTAAGGGATGGGGGTGAGGTAGTTTTCCAGTGTCTAGGAATTAAGAGCCTCCCCACACTAAGGAAAAATTTAAGAAGGCTATGTTTTTGGGATTTAATGGAACCAGGTAGAATAGAAAGAAGTGCTAGGGTGGGGGAAGGCGTGAGTGGTTTGTCATATATTTCAGAATATATTTCAAAAATTTGTGTCCAAAATGGGCCGTGACGCGCCACACGAATTTAGCGCGAACGGCCCATATCGTTCGCAATTCGGCGAACGAGCGAACAGCCGATGTTCGAGTCGAACATGGGTTCGACTCGAACACGAAGCTCATCCCTACTCATCAGTAATGGTATATAACATATACCAGATATAAATCCCCCTTCTACATAATAAATAATACAATTTAAACAGAAAAATATAATGAGTGGACCCAAATTTACATGGATTATGGCTTATGGGTGATATGACTAACCATATGCACAAGAAAACACTCAAAAGAAAATAAAATAAAGAAAAAGAAAAAGGGAAAAGAAAAGGTGTATGATATAAAAATAAAAATAAAAATAGCAATAAAAATAGAGATAAGAATAAAGATAAAAATAAAAATAAAAATAAGAATAAAGATAAAAATAAAGATAAAAATAAAAATAAAAATAGAAATTAAAAATAAAATTAAAATAAAAATGCAAATAAAAAATAATAAAATAAAAAATTTAAAAAATGAAATGAAAATAAAGTAAAATTAATGGGCAAACCTAACAAGGTGTATTGAACCACTGCTCAGTGATTGGACAATATGACATCCCCCTAAAGGTAAACTGAATAATGTATTACACCTAAGAATTGCTGATGAAGCAATTCAGGTCCAGTTCAACATTCATTCCCCTAGGGAACAGACTTTTGAGCAAGTAGATCCATCGGGTTTCTCTCTGAGAGAGATCCCTGACCCTATTGGAACCCCTCCAAGATTGATGCACCACATCTATGCCACAAAATTGTAGCAAACTGGGGTCCTGATTATGTTTCTCCTTGAAATGGAGAGAAACACTGTGGTGTCGAAAACCATTTTTTATGCTAAGTGCTCAGCAATTTGCACCCTCAGTAGTCTCTTGGTGCGCCTCACATAGAACAAACCACACGGGCACCACAAGAGAGAAACCACAAAAGAGGAATTACATGTGATGAATTCACTGATATTAAACGTTTCCTCATCTACATCATCTAATCTGAGTGGTACCTCTACTAGTCACCCGCACCGTTCTGCAACAAATGCACTTTCTACATGCAAAAAACCCTTGAAGGTCAATCCTTATCGTTTGCTGGTTAGGTTGATGGAGAATTTTCTTGACCACTCTATGGCCAGAATTTGGTGCCCGTCTATAGATAACTTTGGGGTGATTAGGCAGAATCTCCCCCAAATGTCTAGCTCTACACAGGATGTGCCAGTGTTTTTTAAAAATCATTTCTACATCTCTATACTGGTGATGAAAACTTGAAATGAATCCCAGCTGATGCTGGTTAGTTGATACCCCAGTATCCTTGTCCTTCAAACACTGTTCCCTAGGGATGTTTGCTACTTCCTGGATGATATTATCTATAGTGTTATTCTCATATCCCTTTTGGAGAAATCTCTCCTTAAGTAGGTTAGCTTGAGAGGTGTAGGTGTACAAATCTGAACAATTACGTCGGACCCTTAACATTTGTCCTTTTGGTATGCTCTTTATCCAGGCGGGATGGTGTCCACTCCTGATGGACAGATAACTATTTTAGGTTCAATAAGTTTTTATTATTTTGTTAAAGCAACATAAATATGAAGAAAACGAAAGCTGGTCCAGACACCAAACAGATGTGTGCCTGTCCAGTCGGTTAGAATCTGTTAACATATACAGAATACATTCCAATATATAAGCATAATGGTTAGAAAAGGCATGAGTTAAGTGGGGATGACATATGACGTGCCAACACATGGAAAGTCGCCTGCTCTATCGGTCTGGACGCCCCTTTGGGAACCTGCTGCGTCCATGAACCTTGAAAGCAGGTGTAACTAGGTTACTGATTAACAAATCAGGATATAGGTCTAATATGCCTGTAGGTGTCCCAACCCTCCGTGAAAATCACAGAGGTATTAGAACCTATGAAGTCAAATGGAATGTCAAACTTCATTTAAACTTAGAAAATAGTGAAAAGTAAAAGTAATAGAGGGAGAGAAAGGGGAGGAAAGAAGAAATAGGATTGAGGAGTAGCAGAGAAAGGAAAAAGAGAAGAAGGGAAATAGGAGGGGGGAGTTAGACAGCGGGCCCCACCCACTAAGCAGTGAAACAATCGTATAAAAGTCTGTGTAGTATTTGAGAGATTTCTATGGCCCCGGTGTATTTGTTAATGTGAGTCTACTCTTCAACTTGTCTGAAGTAGAGTAATGCCTCCAGATACTCCAGATGAAAGAGAACTTAGCCTCTTTTTCTACGGCTTTAGCCTGCATCTCCTCCATCAGCATGAGGTCATTGATCTCTGCTACCCATTCTGTAAGGGATGGGGGTGAGGTAGTTTTCCAGTGTCTAGGAATTAAGAGCCTCCCCACACTAAGGAAAAATTTAAGAAGGCTATGTTTTTGGGATTTAATGGAACCAGGTAGAATAGAAAGAAGTGCTAGGGTGGGGGAAGGCGTGAGTGGTTTGTCATATATTTCAGAATATATTTCAAAAATTTGTGTCCAAAATGGGCGGATCCCCTCACATTCCCACCAGATGTGCTTATATGTACCCTTCTCTACGTTGCATCTCCAACATATATCAGAAGCTGATGGGAACATGATCTTGAGGTTAGTTGGAACCCGATACCAGCTTGTAATTTTTTTCCTGGATATAGCTTGAAATGGATGATTTATGTGTAAAAACAAAAGCTTTACTCCATTCCGCCTCTGTTATTTCTCTTCCAAGCTCCTCCGACCATATAGCAGTGTACTTAGGGAGAGCATCAGTAGTGTAATCTATGATCATCTTGTATATCAAGGAAAGGGTATGACGCGGGGTTTTGGTGTTAGTGCATAGTTGTTCATGTCCAGTCAGTGGTCTGTGTATTTGTTTAGTTTCGTGAAGTTTCTTACAATATGAAGTTAAATGTAAACGAGTAAGCCAGGTGACTCTAGAAGTCCCTGTGTTGGGGTGCGTTACATATGTACCGTTGTCACAATGGACAAATTGTTGAGCCGTAGGCCAGGAATCTCTAGTGTATATGTCTAGAGTAGATGTAGATCTACTTTCTGGGAGGGCCGGGTTATCGAATAAAGGTGTCAGGGGACTCGGTTCTGTGGATAATGCGCATGTCTCTATCCTCCGGTACCACACTGCCAGTGCGTCTCTGGTAAGGGGGGACAAAGAAACAAGAGATTTATAAGTCTTGTTAAAGCCCCAAAGGAGAGCTCTGAGATCAACTGGGGAAAGGTCTTGTTCCACCAGTGTTGAGGCCTTGGATAGAGGACGGGGGAACCACTCCAACATGCGAGAAAGTATTGCCGAGTTATGGTACAATTCAAAATCTGGTAAGCTCAGGCCCCCCTTGGGAATGGGAGCGCATAACAATTTATGTTTCAGCCTGGGGTGGCTCCCCTTCCAGACAAAATTAATTGCCATGGATCGGAGGGCACGAAAAAATGCGGATGGAAGAGCTATCGGGAGTGCTTGGAACAAATATAATAATTTGGGGAGTATATCCATTTTCAGCGTGTTCATGCGTCCGAACCATGACATCTGCAAGTCCTTCCTATTTTCAGAAAGACGTTTCAGTTTAGTTAGGAGTGAGCTATAATTTAGGGCGTAGATCTCTGATGTGTATTTTGGTATGGCAGTTCCTAGATAAGAGATGGATTTTGTCTGCTATTGAAAAGAGAAGTTAGCTTTAAGAGAGGCCAGGGTGTGCTGTGTTAATGAGAGGTTTAGTGCTTCAGTTTAGTTTGTAGTTACTAAAATGACCGAACCTATCAATCTCAGCAAGAATTGACGGGATACTAATGTGGGGTTGGGTCACATAAAGGAGAAGATCGTCAGCATATAGAGAAAGTTTATATTGGGAGGAGGTGGTCTGAATACCATGTATATTTGGGTTTGACCTTATAGCTTGGGCGAGGTGTTCAATTACTAGAGCAAACAAGAGAGGGGATAGTGGACAGCCCTGTCTGGTGCCGTTGGAAATCGTTAGTTTTTCGGATTGTGTACCGTTGACCAGGATAGTGGCTGAAGGGCAGGAGTAAAGGGACATAATGCGTGCTAGCATTCTAGGGCCCAATCCAATTTGTGTAAGGGTGGAATGTAAAAAGGACCAACTAACCCTATCAAAGGCCTTCTCTGCATCACAGGAAAGGAGGCAAGTTGGGGTGTTGCTACGATGGGCATGTGTTATTAAGTGTATGGTTTTGGTAGTATTGTCCCTGGCTTCACGGCCAGGGACAAACCCCACTTGGTCTCTATGTATGATCTTGGGTAGGAAGGGTGAGAGGCGGTTTGCAAGAATTTTGGTGAACAGTTTGAGGTCTATGTTTAAAAGGGATATCGGTCTATAGTTCGGGCATAAAGAGGGGTCTTTACCTGATTTTGGGATAACTACAATTTGGGCTTGAAGAAGAGGTGTGGAGGGGGATATCTTCTCATCTAGGCTTGAAAAGGCTTTCGCCGAAAGGGGTGAGAGCAGCGAGGGGAACGTTTTATAGAAGCGAGGGGGAAACCCATCTGGGCCTGGGCTCTTGCCATTTTTAAGGAGCTTTATAGCCTGTGTGAAGTCAGTCTCTGACAGAGCGGACTCCAGTTCCTCTGAATCGGAGGATGGAATAGTGGGGAGAGCAGTCTCTTCAATGTATGAAGAAAGGTCCTGTGGGAGGGTACTGGCATGGGATTTAAATGGTGATGTCTGTGGAGATAAATTGTATAGTTTCGCGTAGTAGTGACGGAATTCTTCAGCTATGGCTGTATTATTCATTATTTTCCCTTTAGTGGTAGAGTTAATAAATGGGATGGGGCTTCGTATCTGACGAGGATGTAACGAATTTGCTAGATGTCTCCCGCATTTATTGGCTTGGGAGTAGTGAACGAATTTCCCCTTGCTTCTAGCCACTAGTGATCTTTCTGCAAAAATTTGCAAGAGGTCTTTCCTGGCGTTAATCAGTTCTAGCTGGGTGGCTGAGTCGAGGTTGTGTTTATGTGTGTCTTCCAAAGCAGCTATGGTGGCAAGGAGGCAAGTTATGTTTGCTGTGCGTTCCCGTTTCAGTCTAGAACCATGTTGAATGAATTTGCCTCTAAGGACGCATTTAAGCGCTTCCCATTTCGTGAGGGGGTTTGTGTCATCATGTGCATGGTCAGTTACAAAATGTTTAATGGTCTGTATGATATCTTGGGTACAGACTGAGTCAAATAACAAGTTATTGTTTAGTCTCCAAGAGGTTCTTGTTTTATACGTCGGGATCTTCCCTAAGCTTAGGTGAATAGGCGCGTGGTCTGACCACAAAGTGAGGCCTATTGAGGTGTCTGGTTTGTAGTCAAGTAAGGGTTGGGAGACAAAGATATAATCTAGTCTGCTATAAGATGTATGTGCAGGGGAGTAGTATGTGTAGTCTTTGGTGGTAGGATGAAGGGCTCTCTATACATCCACCAAAGAAAGGTCAGAGAGAAGTTTTCGCATTTTGGTCTGAGAAGCTGGGGAGAGTGAGGACTTACCGGTGGAGGTATCGAGACGAGGTATCAGGGCTGCATTAAGGTCCCCTCCCAGGATCATGTTGGTCGTGCTGAAACGTTTCAGGCGTGACATCACCATAGATAAAAATTGTTGCTGGTCCTGGTTTGGAGAATAAATGTTAATAATAGTATAGATCATGTTCATATACGACAGTTTAAGGAAGATATATCTCCCATGAGGATCAACATAAGAGTCTAACACATCTGGTGTAAATGTAGTGTGAAATGCAATGGAAACCCCTTTGGATTTGGCAGATGGGTTGGTACTGTGAAACCAGGTAGGGTATTGCCTATAAAGTAATTGCGGGACAGCGTCAGACCTAAAATGGGTTTCCTGGAGGAGGAGAATTTGCGTACGGAGTTTATGAAAATGATATAATATTTGTCTCCTTTTTTCAGGGGTATTGAAGCCCCTACAATTTAAAGAGGCGACCTTGAGGGTGGGTTGCATTGTCATAAGAGGGGCAAAAAGGGAAAGACATTATACTGGAGGTAGGCGAGGCCCGCTGTCTCAGGAGAGGAGAGAGAAGAAAGGAAGGTTATTGGGAGGTGTAGACGCCCTCTGGTGGAGAGCATCCAAAAGTTAAGTGGAAAGGGTAAAGAAATGAGAGTAAAGAGAGAGAAGAAAAGAGCTTAGGCCTTAAGGACCAAACTAAGGTGTTGTATTCAACAAATCAGCCAATACCAAAATAGAAGCTGAAAATCCTAAGGGGGGGTACGAGGTTCACGCACGGAGGGGACCGCACCCACCGGGCAAAAACATCAGGGTCATTATAATAACGGTTCGGCTCAAGGCCCATCTCAATATATTAAATTTTATCTAACTCCATTTAGTAGGCACCATAGGGTAAAATGCCACAGGTGCCCCCACTTATTAATAAGAAGGGACCTTTATCTGGCTTCAACATAAGTTTAGATTCAATCATACTTTGTATGAGGTGCGATGGGGGAGGGGGGGAGGAGATGCGGTAAGGGGTAGAACAATCGAGCACCAACATATATGAATCTCTTATATGAAATCAACACACATCCAATAGGATTATCAAAACCTGCAAATAAAACTGTAAAGTGTTATAATGATATAGATGCTCTAAGTCCCAACATATCTGGATACCGGGGCAACTCCAAGGATCCAAGTCCTATGGAAGAGGGAGAAAAAACAGTGGTAAGCAGTCCAAAAGGAGGACTTGATAAAGTCATCCAGCCGATGATTTGGTGGGATCAGATTTGGGACGTTTATTCTTCCTGGATTGTTTGCGCCATCCGGCAGGGGGTTGAAATCCAGGGGTTGCTGCGTGGAGTGGCCAATCTGGCAAAGTGATTTGAGGAAGTTCAAAAGTTCCAAGGAACTTTGGTAAGTCACCCAAAGTGCGGAAAAATGCCGACTTCCCTTCATGAGATGCGGATAAACTGAACGGGAAACCCCAGCGATATTTGATATGTTTGGCTTGCAGGGCTCCTGTAAGGGGTTTCAGAGCCCGACGCATATCAAGAGTCAGCTTAGAGATGTCCGGGAGTAGGAATATTTGGGTGCCATTGAAGTAGATGGCGTCTTGCGTGCGTGCGGCTTGCATTATAGCTTCTTTGATCGCGAAGAAATGAACTCTGCAAATAACGTCTCTGGGATGCTCTATATTAGGGTTCTTGGGCCCCAAAGCTCTGTGTACCCGATCCAACTCCAGAGGGGCGTCTTTGTCTTTCTGTATTAAATCGTTGAATATGGCAATGACTGCAGGGGCCAGATCTTTAGTATCGATCGACTCCGGGAGGCCACGTATGCGTATGTTGTTACGCCTGGCCCTGTTCTCTTGGTCGTCTTGGTGGTATATTAATTGCTGTATTTGTAGAGTATGTTCATGAAGAAGGTTTTCATGAGACTGCAAGGCGGTGACAGTTTCTTCAACAGTGTGCTCCGCATCCTCCAGTCTGTTAGTGACATCCCTGCGCAGCTCTGCAATCTCCTGTTTATATGAACGCTCCATCCTCTGCACACAGGCCTCAAAGTCATGTTTGTTTGGGAGGGCTTTGATATAGGCCTCCATGTCCCAGCTATTAAATGACCTGTGCGATTCTGGGGAATGGCAGGCTGATCTGACTGATTCATTCTCAGAATCTGCTGGGGATCTGTTGCGCTGCCTAGTTCTCACACTTGGTGTGGATCTTTGTGAGGTAGCCCCCTGCGAGGCTGCCTGTGAGCCTGAAGCGCGGGTCGGCGCCATCTTGGATGAGGGGGGCCCCGGTGATTCGGCTCTAAACGGGTGAAAAAACGATCGATCGATTTCCCCCTCTGTGTGCGGTTCTAGGGAATGCTGAGAGTCTCCTCCACCCCTCTTCCCCATCACAGACCTCTGATCCGGCTTGATGAAGCTCTGTGAGCCGTGGAATGTCCGGCGGGTGCGGGAGCTCCAGAAAGATGCGGCCGCTCACTCCATGCGCCAAGCCACGCCCCCAGATAACTATTTTAATCTGTGGTCTTAAAAAAGACTTTTGTGTTCAGGATATTATTAGTTTTAGTGATAGTTACATCAAGAAAATTTACTATGGTGTCACTAATGACATAATCTAGTCGAATATTGTTGGAGTTGTTATTGAGTCGTGACACAAAATCTAATGCAGATTCCCTCGACCCCTCCCAGATGAACAGGAGGTCATCTATGAATCTACGGTAAAACAGCAACTGGGGTGGTCTACTGTTAAAAACTCGTCTGTCCTCCCACTCAGCTAAGAAAAGGTTTGCAAGGCTGGGAGCATACATGGCTCCCATCGCCACGCCAACCTTCTGTGAGAAGAAATGATCATTAAACCAAAAATAATTGTGTGTCATGCAGAAATTCAAAGTATGACCAACAAAAATCTTCTGCTTGTGGGGGATATCATCCCTCTTGCTCAGTGCCCAGTTAAGTGCCAATGCCGCATCCTCATGCTGAATAATGGTATATAATGAGTCCACATTGGCCGTGACCAAATATGAGTCAGAGGTTGAGTTGAATTTCACCTCCTGCAAAGAACGTAGTAGATCAGTTGTATCCTTAAGACACGCCTTAGTGACCTTCACTTTAGGCTGGAGGAACTTATCTAAAAATTCCCCCAATCTAGCTGTGACTGACCCTATACCATTCACAATAGGACGTGCTGTTGGTATTCTACTGTCTTTTGTGACTTTTCGGCAGGGTATAGATGACTGGAATGCGGCATGCACTGGGAACAAGATAGCTTTTTCTTTAGCACTAAGGGCATTGGTACTATACCCCCATTCCACCAAAGCACTAAGTTGTGTTTTATAGCTATTAGTGGGATCTGATGGTAATTTGCAGTAAGTAGTTCGGTCACTCAACATCTCCAGCAATTGATTGTGATAAAAGTCTTTCTCTAAAATTACCACACCTCCCCCTTTATCCGCTGGCCGGATAATAATATTGTTCCTCTCTTCTAGTGATTTGATCCCGTTAATGATATAGTCCGGATTGACTCTTTTAACAGGGTTCAATCGTTTCAAATCATCCAGAACCAGTTTTTTAAAAACCTCTATGTAGTGGTTATTGGAATTTTGGGGATTGAATAATGATTTGTTTTTAAGGCCTGTATCTATTCTGGTAGAACTCCCAGTAGTGACCCCCCTCGGGGCTACTGGGTGACTCAAAAAGTGTTTTTTTATATTCAAAGTGCGGATGAATTTGTGGGTGTCTATAAATACCTCAAATGTATTAATAGGTTTCCTGGGTGCACATTTCAACCAGCTGAGGAACGTGAGCTGCGAACGGGTGAGACGATTGCCGGTATTCACACTCCCTGGGTCCGCTGTGGCCGTCCTGTGCCAGTGTTACTGCATGCTCTGCTGTGTTCTGCTGTGATACAGTTCCATTTGCTGTGAAGTGCCTAGTTGATTTTATTTACCATGTGAGTGCATATGTGTTGATTTTAGTTTGAATTAAAAGTTTTAAAACGTTATTACGCCATTTGGAGCATTTTTTTCCTTTATATGTGGAGTCACTATCTCAAGGAAAGTGTTCGGTGCACTTAGCAGTGGATACCGGTGGTCGCATGTTAACCCCCATGATAGTGGGTTGAGGTGTTTTGCCGGCCAAGCACGAGAGTGTGAGGCCTTATCAGCTGGTGAGTTCGCAATTCACAAGGGAGTGGAATCACGTCACTGAGGTGTGGTGTACACGGTTCAACAGCATTTGTAGATTGAAGACACCTGCACTTTTGGAACTTTTTTCTTCATCATCTCACATTTATGTGGACTTGTTTTTGGTGTTTCATATTTTTCTCTATATTTTTTAGAAACACTATCCAATACTTATTCATCTCATTTCATCAATTTTGGAAGGATTTTGTGTTTTTGATATTACGATACTGGACTGATTCACTTTTCACGGGGTGTTATTAGGAGTTATTTCAGTCATTTATATGTCACTCCTACTTATGTCATGCTAGAGTTTATTTATTATTATCAGTTTATGTATATGTGTATCACACTAGCAATTGATGCTCATCCATGTGGTCATTATCACTGATCTTATAAGTTTTTTGCAGCACTTTGATTGTATGTTTTGTTTACACATTCTATATAATTTTAAAATATTGTGGTTTAAGATTTTTTCACTGTATTAGAGGGGGTGTCACTACTTACTTCAAGCTCACTTTAGGGGGGTAGCGTCACTTTTCATCTCCTTGTGCCCTGGCCTTAGGGGTGATTCAGATTCTCTACTAAATGATATATTGCTCAAACATGCCATTGGCATATGTGAAATTACACCCCAAAATACATTCTGTTGCTTCTCCTGAGTACAGGGATACCACATGTGTGAGACTTTTTGGGAGCCTAGCTGCGTACTGGACACCCGAAAACCAAGCACCACCTTCAGGGTTTCTAAGGGTGTAAATTTTTAATTTCACTCCTCACTGCCTATCACAGTTCCGGAGGACATGGACTGCCCAGATGGCACAACCCCCCCAAAATCTCCCAAATGACCCCATTTTGGAAAGTAGACATCCCAAGCTATTTGTTGAGAGGTATGGTGAGTATTTTGCAGACCTCACTTTTTGTCACAAAGTTTTGAAAATTGAAAAAAGAAAAAAAAAATGTTTCTTTTCTTTCTTCATTTTCAAAAACAAATGAGAGCTGCAAAATACTCACCATGCCTCTCATCAAATAGCTTGGGGTGTCTACTTTCCAAAATTGGGTCATTTGGGGGGTTTGTGCCATCTGGGCATTTTATAGCCTTCAAAACTGTGATAGGTAGTGAAGAGTGAAATCAAAAATTTACAACCTTAGAAATCCTGAAGGCTGTGCTTGGTTTTCGGGGCCCCGTACGCGGATAGGCTCCCAAAAAGTCCCACACATGTGGTATCCTCATACTCAGGAGAAGCAGAAGAATGTATTTTTGGGTGCAATTCCACATATGCCCATGGCCTGTGTGAGCAATATATCATTTAGTGCCAACTTTGTGCAAAAAAAAAAAAAAAGTTTCATTTTCCCGCAACTTGTGGCAAAATATAAAATATTCCATGGACCCAACATGCCTCTCAGCAAATAGCTTGGGGTGTCTACTTTCCAAAATGAGGTCATTTGGGGGGGTTGTACTGCCCTGCCATTTTAGCACCTCAAGAAATGAGGCAGTCATAAACTAAAAGTTGTGTAAATTCCAGAAAATGTACCCTAGTTTGTAGACGCTATAACTTTTGTGCAAACCAATAAATATACGCTTATTGACTTTTTTTTACCAAAGACAGGTGGCTGAATACATTTTGGCCTAAATGAATGACTAAAATTGAGTTTATTGGATTTTTTTTATAACAAAAATATCATTTTTTTTTCAAAATTTTTGTTTTTTTTCCGATTATAGAGCAAAAAATAAAAACCGCAGAGGTGATCAAATACCATCAAAAGAGAGCTCTATTTGTGGGGAAAAAAATTGTTTGGGTACAATATTGCATGACCGCGCAGTTAAAGCGATGCCAAATTGTAAAAAGTGCTCTGGTCAGGAAGGAGGTAAAACCTTCCGGGGTTGAAGTGGTTAATTCACCTGGACACGCATATGTGCCCTTATACTCAACCACACATATTTTGTTATTAACCAAATTTCATTTAAATAATTGATTAGCTTCAATTAATTACACAATTGATCACATGTTTAATATGTACCAGTATATATTTGTGGCAAAGTTTTATGGTTGTATAGCTATGACTAAGCACCGTTGAGAGTGTGAAATGCGTCAGATTTTTATCCTGTACCCTGCTGTGGTTTGTACTTTTGTTATTTTGCACAATAAAGGTGTTTTTATTGGAGTGCGGCTGTCCAGACCTTCCCTCTTCTAATGTGCACTGTGTGATATTGGAAGTGGTTGCATTTATATATTTTCACTTATCTTTATTAAATCATATTTTCACTTTACATGCGTTTTTGTTCTTCTGTTGCTGTCCACACAGTTCTGGTCACACCTGATACGTGACAGTATACCAAGGCCATCCCTGACCAGAAATGGCTGCACAGAGGAACCATCTAGGTTCTGTTGGTTTTGCTGAGATGAATCCTAATGTGATTTCTTATTATGCTCTGCTGGTGTCAGAGAGTGGCGAATATCTCCGCCGGACACTGAGAGAGTGGACTAGTGACCAGCTGCTAGAGATCATACGTTTGGCTCACTCCCTGGTTGATCAGGGCTGCATGTTGTTTGGGGATGTGCAGCCTTTAATCTAAATGTGTGCTGAGCTAGCCCTGCCCTGTGTTCCAAAGGCCTGTGATGATTTTTCTCTGGTGGAGTCTCTGGTGTAGCTGCTAGAGCATGATTCTGCAGACTTTTTTGAGCACTATTCAGCTTGTCCTCAACAAGTGCTCATAGAGTGTATTAACTCAGTACAGACCCTTATTAGACAGGCAGCATGTGTCCCGTCCTTTGTCCAACCAGTGCTGCAAGCAGGGTCTAATATATTTACAATCAGCCTCAGCCAGCCCACAACAAACCTATTCTGCTACCAGATGCCTGCTCAGGTGTGTTCTCCCCCATCACCCATAGCAACCTATGTTTCAGCGCAGTACACTTTGCTTCCCACCAAATACCAATACCCTGTTTCTACTCCCTGCACCTATCCTGCCTTTAATCCACCTGCCTCTTCTCTGCTGCCAAGAACAACTCCACAAAAACTTCCCCTAACCCCTGTTCCCTCTTCCCTGCCATATTCCAGCCCTCCTCTCCAGTCTACTTCATCCCATACCTACAGTCCTGCAGTTATTTATAGGACTTCAGTAGCCAAGCCAAAAAAGAAATGGAAGTTCTTTCCAACTCACACGATCCTGCCAGTAACCCAACCTGCCTCCTCACCAACCAATTTGCTCCAGTCTACCTCCAATGATACTGAACCTAACCCTGACAACCTGCTGCCTGCTGTCCTGCCTGAAGTTCCGGTACCAGTATCCCAGCCTGAAGTCCTGGTGTCAGTATCCCAGCCTGAAGTTTGTGTGCCAGTGTTCCAACCTGAAGTCCCGGTGCCAGTATTCCAGCCTGAAGTCCCAGTTCCAGTTTCCCAGTCTTGGGTTCCGGCACCCATTTCCCAGTCTGAGGTTTCCGGTGCCTGTTTCCCGGCCTGTGGAGCCTGCTGCCCTACCAGATGATCCGGAGCCTGCTGCCCTGCCAGATGATCCAGAGCCTGCTGCCCTGCCAGACGACCTGGAACCTGCTGCCCTGCCAGACAACACGGAGCCTTCTGCCTTGCCAGATGACCCGGAGCCGATATCATCTCCTGCGATCAGGCATCACCTGAGCCTGATTGCAGGAGATGTGTATAAATACCCGGTAAAGCACAAACACTTTGCCTTGGTATCTTCCTTGCGCCCTGACTCTGTGAGCTCTGAACTTGATCCTGTTTTTGAACCTGATCCATGTACCTGAACCCTGAGCCTTGTACCTGTACCTGTCCCTCCTGTGATCCTGTTTCCCTTACCTTTGCCTTTCAGCCTTATCCATCCATCCTCTCTTTGTCCTGTTTGCTCCCTGTCCCCATCCGCTGACCTCCCATTGATGACCCTGGCCTGGCTACGTTCAGGATTCTGGCATTCCCCTATTATTGTATATACTTGTCTGACTGTGATTATTTGTGGATCTTTGTTTGGTATTGGTTGTTGTGCACTGTGTGATATTGGAGGTGATTGTATTTATATATTTTCACTTATCTTTAATAAATCATATTTTCACCTTACATGCGTTTTGTTCCTCTGTTGCTATCCACACAGTTCTGGTCACACCTGATATGTGGCACCCTGCTGCTGATGCTACAATTTTAAATCAGGACTCTCTTGCTATCTCTCCAGGGCCTGTTCTGGTGTTCTGACATTGTAAAGGTGCTAAATGTTTCTGTAACTGGACCTTGGCTGCCAAATTTCTAGTGTTTGCTGCAGGAAACATTTTGTGTTTTGCTTTGAAGTTGCATCATATTCTAGTACTACAGCACTCAAATATTTGTGTCTCTCAGAAAATACATTCTCATTTTTATTTAATGATAAAATCTGTCTTGTCTCTCCTTTTTATATTGCAGCCTAACCAAAATGCTTATGTTCTTTCCAGCCACTGTAAAAAATCTGTGGCTATTTTCTCTCAAACTCTAATGTTTATTACAGGATGAAACCTGCCTCACCTCTATTTTGCATTGTGGCCTAAAAAAGCTGCTAACCTGTTGTCCAGCCACTAATCAATATGTGTAGTAATCGTCTTTCTTATAATACACTCTAATTTCTATTTTTTTTAAAAACGCTGTGTTTGTCCCTCCTGCATTGAAGCCTAAATAGGCTGCTTATATACTGTTCAGCCACTGAGTAATTATGTGGTTATTGTCTCCTAGATGATACACTGTAATTTTTATTACAGGATAAAACCTATTGTGAGACAGGGCAGGGATGGAACCCAAATGAACCCTGACCAGGAGGACTGGTAATAGGCCATTGCATAGCCAAAAGTGTTAAGATGTAGTGCAAATAAGGCCAGGACTAGGGATGGGCCGTACAGACCCCTGTTCGGTTCACACTAGACATGTGCATTTGTTTTCGTCTGAAAGCATTTTAGTCTGAATTTTGGGTATTTTCTTTATTGTTTTAACAAACGATAACGAACGTGCAGAATCCAAAAACCGAAAGATCCGACATCAACAAATGCTTTATTTTCATTTTCGTTTTGACAACAATTCAGTATAAATAGGAGATTCGACATGATGCTGACAATAGCGATCTGTGTCCATCGAACCTGTGGTAGAATGTGCCTAACCTTAGCTCTATTAGTCCAAGATTATTCTACATAGACAGAAAAGATTCGACATAGAGAGAAAAGATTCAACATTTTAGAGACAATAGCAAAAAAGGTCGAATGGGCCTAACCTAACTCTATTAGTCCAAGATTATTCAACATAGAGAGAAAAGATTCGACATGAAGATTTGACGAAGCAGTCATGGTCAAATGCCCTGCCCATAGGCTATAGAAGAATTCTAATGCTGGTTGACTAGTAATAATAATTAATAAATATAATTATTACTAGTGTCATACAACATTAGAATTCTACTATAGCTTGTAGGTGGAACATTCGACCGGAAATGTACGATTGCAGCATCGTACAGTTTAGCTGCTCCGTTGAATCTTCTTAGAACATTCGACAGACACCATAAGCCTTCAATGACAGATTCGACCTCAATTATTTCGGATTTTCGGACGAATGCATTTTTTAATGAAACAAAATAAATAAAAATGAATTTCGGGAGTAACTAAATGTATTTTTCGGACGAAAACGAAATTCCGAAACAAAATATTTCAGTGTGCACATGTCTAGTTCGCAGCAGAACGTCTGAACACCGTGAAAGTTCGGACCCTAATAACGAACCCCATTAAAGTCGAAGGGACCCGAACGTGTAAAATCAAAACTGCACATTTTGAAGGCTTATATGCAAGTAATTGGGCATACAATGGTTATAGGGGTCCGGGTCCTGCCCTGGGGGACATGTATCAATAATAAAAAAGTTTGTGAAAACCGTCATTTTTAAATGAGCAGTGATTTTTTGATTTTTAAAGTGAAAGCCTAAAAAAATTTAAAAAAGCCTTCCAGTATAGTGTCTTAGTCTACCTGTAAAGTGGCATATCTGTACCATGTCTAGAATCTGCTACAGAAATAATTGCATTTATAAAGTAAAAAAAAAATTAAATTTTCCCTGCAGGCTGCCTTTTTTTTGCTCAACAGCTGGGGAGCCAGTGTGTATGATGAGGCCACAATGTAGTGCACTGGGAACAAGATTAGAGATTTTTTGCATATATTCTGGTGTCACTTTGACTTTGTATAGAAGTAACGGGAGCGTAAACATTTTTGGGTGTCGTGGCGCCTTCCCACTGTAACCCTATAGAGGTAATATTGATGAAAGCAAGAATTGGCCTTGCTGTAAAAAATTGCAACCATATGCACCTGTCAAACAGGTGCAGAAAAATTACTCTTTGGGTGTCGGGGGCGCCTTCCCACTGTAACCCTATAGAGGTGCTCTTGATGAAGGCAAAAAAAATAGAAATGATATGCACCTGTCAAACAGGTGCTGAAAAATTGGTCTTTGGGTGTTAATTGTGCCCTTGAAACCTATTAGGGATGAGCTGAACACCCCCTGGTTAGGTTCGCATCCAGAACATGCGAACGGACCGAAAGTTTGCGCGAACATTCGAACACCGTTAAAGTCTATGGGACTCGAATGTGAGAAATCAAAAGTGCAAATTTTAAAGGCTAATATGCAAGTTATTGTCCTAAAAAGGGGTTGGAGACCTGGGTCCTGCCCCAGGGGACATGTATCAATGCAAAAGAAAGTTTTAAAAATGGCCGTTTTTTTCAGGAGCAGTGATTTTAATGATGCTTAAAGTGAAAAACTAAAAGTGAAATATTCCTTTAAATATCATACCTGGGGGGTGTCTATAGTATGCCTGTAAATTGGTGCATCTTTCCCGTGTTTAGAACAATCCCTGCACAAAATGACATTTCTAAAGGAATAAAAGTCATTAAAAACTGCTTGCGGCTGTAATGTAATGTTGGGTCCCTGGCAATATGGATGAAAATTATTGAGAAAAAAGGCATGGGTAACCCCCCAGCTCATTACCAGGCCCTTTGGGTCTTGTATGGATATTAAGGGGAACCCCGCACTCAAATTAAAAAAAGAAAAGCCGTGGGGCCCCCAGGCCTTATATACTCTGAACAGCAGTATACAGGCGGTCCCCGGGTTACAAACAAGGTAGGGGCTGTAGGTTTGTTCTTATGTTGAATCTGTTTGTAATTTGTAAGAGGTACATTTTTTAAGTGTAGCTCCAGCCAAAAAATCTATTTTAAAGCTTTTTGGATAACATAGGGAAGGGTTATCATCACCCCTGTAACATTTGTTTTGCTGTCTGTGCCCCTGTTCAGAAGATTTCACCTCACTTTCTGTCCCAATGACAATTGGATTTTGAAAATTTGGGTTTTTTAGGGAAACAAGGATTGGTGATAAAGCATCAGTGAAGGCACCTTTTTCCCATATTAACTCTTATGCCCCGTACACACGAGCGGAAATTCTGCCAGCAAAAGTCCAATGAGAGCTTTTGGTCCGAAAATGTGACCGTATGTATGCTCCATTGGACTTTTGCTGGTGGCATTCCAGCCAGCAAAAGATTGAGAGCATGTTCCCAATTTTTCGGTCGGAAAAAGTTCCGATCTGAAATTCCGATCGCCTGTACCAATTCCGACGCGCAAAATTCCTACGCATGCTCAGAAACAATTTGGCCCATGCTCAGAAGTGTTAAACTTAATTTTCTTGGCTCGTCGTAGTGTTGTACGTCACCGCGTTCTTGACGGTCGAAAGTTCAGCTTGAGCGGAATTCCATCAGAAAAACCATCCAAGAAATTGGGTCTTAGGCAGTGGTGGTGGTGTCACAACACTGTAACCCCTCACAGATTCTGTTGTTGAGCACAGGAACGAGCCCTGCTGTGATATATTAGATCAAAAATTGTAATTACGCACCCCCGTTAAACAGGGGCACAAAAATTGGGCCTTAGGCAGCGGTGGTGGTGACACAACACTGTAAAGCCTCACAGATACTCTTGTTGAGTGCAGGAACGGGCCCTGTTGCAAAATATTACAGCAAAAATTGTAATTACACGCCCCTGTTAAACAGGGGCAGAAAAATTGAGCCTTAGGCACTGGTGCTGGTACCACAACACAACAACCCCTCACAGATACTCTAGTTGAGCGCAGGAACGAGCCCTGCTGCAAAATATTACAGCAAAAATTGTAATTACACGCCCCTGTTAAACAGGGGCAGAAAAATTGGGCTTGTGGCACCAGTGCCTAAACACTGCAACCCCTCACAGATACGCTAGTTGAGTGCAGGAACGAGCCCTACTGCAAAATATTACAGCAAAAATTGTAATTACACGCCCCTGTTAAACAGGGGCAGAAAAATTGGGCTTTAGGCACTGGTGGTGGTGCCCAGAACCAAAAATGTTCTTAGAGGCTTTCAACATAAACATTGAGGAGGAATAGGATAGTCACTCAGCATAACAGCATAGTCACTCAGCATCAGCATAGGCAGTCTTCAAGGGATCTCACATTCATAAAAAAATTAATCGGTTACATCAGCATCAGGTGCTTGGTAGCTGGTGATCCAAGACTGATTCATTTTTATGAAGGTGAGACGATCAACCGAGTCTGTGGACAGGCGCACTCTGATCAGTTACAAAGCCTCCAGCAGCACTGAATGTGCGTTCAGATAGAACGCTGGATGCAGGACAGGCCAGTAGCTCAATTGCTTACTGTGCAAGCTCTGGCCAGTGATCCATCCTCAAGACCCAGCAACCCAGTGGATTTTCAGTCGGAAAGATCTCCAAGTCTGATCTTGCCCCAAGGTTTTCCTGTACCATGTAAATCAGATGCTGGCGATGGTTGCTGGAACTGATCAAACCTTGGGGCTGCGGGCTAAAAAATTGTCTGAATGCATCGGTAAGACAGCCACCTTCTCCACCGCTCCTTCTGTGACTGACCGAAGCCTCAGCAACACGTTGTCCAGGAGGACCAGGAAATTGCAACCATGGGTTTCTTCAGACTGTAAATGATCCCTTGAAGACTGTTGCTGATGCTGAGTGCCAAGCTCCACCTCCATGCTGACACAATCCTCCTCCTCCTCTTCCTTTGTGATAGGCAGGCCTGCAGGAATACTGTCTGGATAAAGGGGGCCTTGAGAGATAAGGAAGTCCTCCTCTTCTTCCCTCTGTTCTGCCTCAAGTTCCCTGTCCATTATTCCACGCAGTGTGTGCTCCAACAGGAAGACAAGAGGGACAGTATCACTGATGCATGCACTGTCACTGCTCACCTTCCTCGTGACCTCCTCAAATGGTAACAGGACAGTGCATGCATCCTTGATCATTAGCCACTGGCATGGCAAAAAAAAGCCAAGCTCCCCGGCTCTTGTCCTGGTGCCATACTTGCACAGGTACTCATTGATGGCCCTCTGCTGTGTGTGCAGCCGCTGCAGCATTGCCAACGTTGAGTTCCACCTGGTGGGCATGTCACAGATGAGGCAGTTCTTGGGCAGGTTGCATTCCTTTTGAAAGTCAGCCAGCCGAGCACTGGCATTATATGACTTGCAGAAATGCCAACAGACTTTCCTGGCCTGTCTCAGGAGATTCTGTAAGACCAGGATACCCGGGTAAGCGGGTACCTGCATAAGAACCGCTGCACCACCAAATTGAGAACGTGAGCCAAACAGGGAATATGGGTCAAGTGTCCCTGTCGGAGGGCGGAGAGGAGGTTGGTGCCATTGTTGCAAACCACCATTCCTGCCTGAAGCTAGCATGGTGTCAACCACCTCTGAACCTGCCCCTGCAGAGCTGCCAGAATCTATGCCCCAGTGTGGCTCTTGTCCCCTAAGCAGACCAACTCAAGCATCGCATGGCATCTTTTTGCCTGAGTTCTTGCGTAGCCCCTAGAACCCCTATGGAGCACCGCTGGTTCTGAGGACAAATCTACACAGGAAGAAGCCATAGAGGGAGAAGAAGAGGAGGGGGTGGAGGAGAGAGGTGTGGCAGAATCACCACTACCAGCATTTTGGAGGTGTGGTGGCGGAACAAGCTCCAACATTACTGCACCCTGTCCTGCATCCTTCCCAGCTGCCAGCAGGGTTACCCAGTGCACCGTGAAAGAAAGGTAATGTCCCTGTCCATGCCTGCTGGACCATGAGTCAGCGGTATTATGCACCTTACCACTGACTGCCCTGTCCAACGAGGACACGACATTGCCTTCCACATGCCAGTAGAAAGCCGGAATGGCCTTCCGAGAAAAAAAATGGCGTTTGGGAACCTGCCACTGAGGTACCGCATATTCCACAAATTCTCAAAAGGGGGCAGAGTCTACCAGCTGAAAAGGTAGCAGTTGGAGTGCTAGCAATTTAGCCAAACTAGCATTCAGACGCTGAGCATGTGAATGGCTGGGACCGAATTACTTTGGACGGTTTAGCAACTAGGGTAGGGAAATTTTCCTGCTACAATCGGATTTAGGTGTACCGCTAGCAGATTGCCCGCAAGTACTTGGGACACCTAATTCTACACCTTTATTCCTCTCAGTGCAGATCTCTGAGAGGACTGAAGGTATAGTGGGGTTGGAGACCCCAGCTGATGAGGAACAAGGAGAGATCTGCCTTGTTCTTTGATGTGGGTCTTTTAAGTACTGTTGTCAATGGAATGCATGGGAGCTCAACATATGTCTGGTCAAGCATGTGGTGCCCAAGAGGCTGCTGTTTTGGCCACGCTTGATACGCTTCAGACATATGTTGTAAACAGCAATGGTGCGATCTGCTGCACATGTCTCAAAAAAGGCCCACGCCAAAGATTTTTTTAAAAAATGCACAGAGTCAGCAGCGCCCTGCACTTGTGGAGCTCTGCGGTGTGATGCAGTTGGTTGGCTGTTCTTAAGCTGGCCCCTGGAGGGTATCCTGCCTCATTGGAGATGTACTGCCTCCTCCTCCTCTCTTCTATCAGGCACCCACGTAGAGTCAGTGACCTCATCATCCCCTCCCTCCTCTCCACTGGAGCAAACCTGGCAGTATGCTGCAGCTGGGGGAACATGACTGCCAGTTTCTTGTCCTTCTTGGGCACCCCCTCTCTTTGGGCTCACGTTACTGCCTTCCTCCTCAACCTGGGTACCATCATCGGAGCCTTAAAAATGCTGGGCATCCTCCTGCAGCATGCACACGACACTGTGGTCGAACAGTTCGGGGGACTCCTCAGGACATGATGGTGGGGCTAGGGAAGGAGTGACTGATGCCATTGAGCCAATGGAATGGCCGCTTTGGCAGCTGCATTGGCAGCCAAACTTGTCTTAGCCTGGGTGACAGAGGATGAGGAGGATGAGGACGGCTTTATGATCCACTCTACCAACTCTTCTGCATTTTGTGGCTCAACACGGCCAGCTGTTGAAAAAAAGGACAAGCGTGCCCGACGGCTATGTGCTGAGGATGCACCGTGTCCATGACCAGCACTGTTGGCTGTAGACACAGAGCCTGCTTGCCCTCTTTTAGTGGCCTGTGAGCGTCTACCTTTCCTTGGTGGCCTTCCAGACATGCTGTAAAATTGGATTAGTAAAACACCACCTGAAGTTTACTAGAAAAATTACACCAGGAAAGGCCTGCAGTCAGGTATAGGCTTGGCTAGACTAGAATGCAGTGAATATATATGTAGGAGACTGTATATATATCTTTATGTACTGCAGATCACTGAATCACCTGCCTGCCTGAAAGTGTCATTGAAAACGTACGCCAGGAATGGCCTGCAAACAGGTATAGGCTTGGCTAGAGTAGAATGCAATGGATATATATTTAGGAGACTGTATATATATCTTTATGCACTGCAGATCACTGAATCACCTGCCTGCCTGCCTGAAAGTGTCATTGAAAACGTACACCAGGAATGACCTGCAGTCAGGTATAGGCTTGGCTAGACTAGAATGCAATGGATATATATGTAGGAGACTGTATATATATATCTTTATGCACTACAGATCACTGAATCACTTGCTTGCCTGCCTGAAAGTGTATTTGAAAACATACAACAGCAATGGCCTGCGGTCAGATATAGGCTTGGCTAGACTAGAAAGCAGTGGATATATATATGTAGGAGACTGTATATATATTTTATGCACTGCAGATCACTCAATCACCTGCCTGCCTGCCTGAAAGTGTATTTGAAAACGAACACCAGGAACTACCTGCAGTCAGATATAGGCTTGGCTAGACTGGAATGCAGTGGATATATAAATATGTAGGAAACTGTATATATATTTAATGCACTGCAGATCACTGAATCACTTGCTTGCCTGCCTGAAAGTGTATTTGAAAACGTACACCAGCAATGGCCTGCAGTCCTATATAGGCTTGGCTAGACTGGAATGCAGTGGAAAGGAACAAAGAGCAACAGAGAACATTGACCTGAGGTGTGCTGGGGTCACGTCGTCAGTATGCCTAAGAGGGGGCATACCCAAGTGTGAAATGAAAGAATGATATGAAAGGTAAACGAAAAAGGGAATGGGTGGGTGGGATACGAGAGCCTACGACCACAAGGGAGGAGGCAAAGGAGGGCAGGCTTTATGCAGCCTGATTCCTACAAATACAGGCTGACCTGCGGTCAGCCTTACACTTGTACTTGGAGTCAATCTGTGGATAGTATAGGAAAGGAACAAAGAGCAACAGAGAACATTGAAAGGGGGCAAAAATAAACACAGTAGGATGAAAGCTTAACAAACAGATTATTACATACTGAATTGACGTTCAATCTGCCAAATTGACAAATGCTTGTGACATCTCAAAAAGTGGCTCTGAGACATACCCAGAGAAACAAGACGACCTCCAGCCACCCAAATTCTAAATAGTAAGGGCCGGGACCCCTTGGCGCAAAGCCATGGAAACCGCTCCTATCCTGAATGAATGGCCAGAGTATGCTTAGGGTTCAGACCCCGATTGGCCAAAAGGGGACGGCAATGAAGTATGCAATGAGCTGCGTTGAGGGGAGCACAAAGGAAAAGGCAACAGAGGACCATCCCTGGGTTTATCAGACTTAACACTGATGAGCTGGTCTAACACCAAAGTCTGGCACCACGCCTTGCCGGTCTTCAAGAACCTGAAGTCAGTGCCGCCTCCCGCTTGCTGCATCTTGTGAGCATGCAGATGTAACCAGAACAGGCTGGGGTGCCTAACCAGTTGATTGGCCAAAAGTATGTGAGACCCTGGGCCAGAAAGCTTAACTCCCTGACCTCAAACCATAAAGGCCAGATATACCGCTGCCTTGAGCACCAAGCTGGGTACCAACCCAGAAGGAGACCTCAAGAGCATGTCAGACATCATGGAAAAAATGACTCATGATGGGAAGTCTGCTGGGCACAGCAGGAGGACTACTCCTCAGGATCGCTTTGAGGATGGCTTTAATAAGGTGCGCCAGGCCTTTTTTCTCAGAGAAAAGGTGCAGGAACTCAACCATGCCTGCCACACACACATACCTGCCAAATTGCATCAAATAGTAGCTCTTGCCTCTGCATACAACCTCTCCCTCCACTACCCTCATCTTCCCCCCCTCCTTAAAAGCTCCACCATCTGTCATATGTCTTACCTTTGTTGCAATATTAAGCTGAAGCACCTATCCAGCTGTAGTACCTCCCAACATACTATACTATACTACAGTCACTTGCAAGGGAGATCATGCAGTAGGAGCATCAACAACTGGTCACCAGGGAAAAAATGGAAATCACAGAGGGTGCAGCCTACCACACACCCTCTCCTGCCCATGACTGCACTGAACCCTGGGCAACTGTTCTGTATCTCCCTTGTCCCTGTCCGGCACTCAGTGGGATCTGCACAGGAGATCTGACCTGTGGGAGCTACTGGGAGATAAGCGATCACTTGTAAATGCAGTAGCTGGACTTCAATGTTACCAAGTGATAGTGATGAGCAGGGAGCAGAAGACCTGAGCCAGAGGTGGTGGAACTGAGTTCCCCCTAGTTCCTGCTGAAAAAAGCCCTGGGGTGCGCAGAAAATAAAGAAAGGCCTGTCGGGGTCTTCCAAAACAGAAATGCTGAGTCCCAGCCAGATACGACCTGATAGTGCCGTGGGCCAATTTAAGTTGGGAGTTACAAAAACAGAAAAACTAATAGGAACTGGAGGTTGTAACTGTCAAGACTAGGAAACCTCGACCGGAAAGCCTGGAAAACATTCCAAACAGTGACATGAGCCTTCCTGGCATACAAAAATAAAGATCTAATCGAACAAGTCTGCTGCATCAGCCCAATGGGAACCTAATTTCTGGAACCGAGGAGAAGGCGTGGCGCAGACATCTGCGTCTGAGACCTGAGCCTACCGGTACCGGCTTAGGCCCCAAGGGGGTTCTGGAATACACTAACCACTGAGTCAGTAGAAGCAGCAGGAGCTGCATTGGCTGACTTCCAACAGTTCCACTTTATTACGCAACTCCTGGGAGGATGTAGCTAGGAAATTAAGGGTAGTGTAGAATTAGGACAGGGAAGAAACCACAGTCCGCAGGGTAACTTGCTCCGCACTTGCGTCCGACACACAAGGGAACAGCAACCTAAAAACTGGGCTTCCCGAGCCAAAGCCGAGAAAGCAAACCCCCTGCGTTGTAATTCTGCCATCAGATCAAAGAGTTGCGGCTAGCTATGTGTGAACAAAGAGGCCTTGGACCGGTCCAGGTTCTGAAAGAGGGTGAGCTACCGTGCTCCGACTCTCTAGCCAGAGAAGGAGGGCTAGAAGCGAAGTCCCCAACATCCGCTGTTCGAGACATGACCTGCATAAACCGAAAGAAAAATAACCAAGAATGTAACAATCCCCCCAAGACTTACCTGCGACCATCCACCCCCCCTGAAAAACACACCGTTAGAACGGGACCGATGTATGCCAGTCTTGTGCGATTATCAGGCCGAATACCTGAGGCGAAATAGGCAAACTAACATAAGCTCAGGCCTAGAAACCTGAAAACGTGTCCGGGTACTGAAGTAAATGGTAACCTGAAATAAATGAAACAGAAATCGAGATGTAATTCAAGCTGCGTGAAGGAACATAACTGAACGAGAAACGCAAACTGCATGAGAAAAGCAGGTTGCATGAGAACATGAATGGTATGGACAACGTGAGAAACACGGGAAAGATGTGAGTAACACGGGAAAGACGTGAGTAACATGGAAGGCGAGTTGCAGGAGAAACGTAAAACTGCAGGAGAAACGTAAAATTGCACGAGCAACGTAAAATTACACAAGAAACGTAAAATTGCAGAGAAACGTGAACTGTAGGAGAAACGTAAAATTGCACGAGAAACGTAAAATTGCACGAGAAATGTAAATTTGCATGAGAAACGTGAACTGTACGAGAAACATAAAATTGTTGTGAAACGTAAAATTGCATGAGAACGTAAAATTGCCTGAAAACGTAAGAAACGTAAAATTGCACGAGAAACGTAAAAAATTGCACGAGAACGTAAAATTGCATGAAAAACGTAAACTGTATGAGAAACAAATTGCACCAGAAATGTAAAATTGCACGAGAAACGTAAATTGCACAAGAAACGCAAATTGTATGAGAAACATAAAATTGCGTGAGAAACGTAAATTGCATGAGAAACGTAAAATTGCATGAGAAACATAAAATTGCACGTGAAACGTAAAATTGCATGATAAACGTAAATTGCACGAGACACGTAAATTGCACGAGAAACAAAAATTGCCCAAGAAACGTGAATTGCATGAGAAACATAAAATTGCATGAGAAACATAAAATTGCACGAGAAAACGTAAATTGCATGAGAAAACATAAATTGCCCAAGACCACAAAAATTGCATGAGAGACATAAATTGCATGAGAAACGTAAATTGCATGAGAAATGTAAGTTAGCACGAGATACGCAAGTTGCGTAAGAACAGATGAGGAGACTTGCCACTGAACAAGCCAATTAAAAATGATCACCTCAATCTGTTAAACCCATAGACGTGATGGGTAACCTACAGTGGGAGAACGTAGACAGCCCTGCTGTATGAAAATGACCAGAGAACATAAACAGACAACCAGCCCATGAAATAACAACACCCCTTGGTATCTGACAAGTATGAGGATGTGGGTGCAGAAAAGACAAGACCAATAGGGCATGAACGTGAACCTGATGATAACACCACCCTAGTGTATGCAGTAAGCGAGCCCGAGCAACCTGCAGCACCAAGACAGGTAATTAAAAATGAACACTCAAGGCTAAAGGTACACACAGACCGTGGTGGGTAGTAGTAAAGGTGTAATGGTGAACGTGCATGTGTGACGTATGGTATACGGGTGAGAAGATTGTGGGACGACAATCAATTTAAAAACGAAACCTCAGCCTGTATGGATCTGTAGGACGTGACAGATCTTAGATGCGAGCACTAGCTAATGAAAAAGCAGTGAACGAAAAGGTAATGCCATGAAATGAAATGCTACATGTTGAAAAGCTACAAAGGAAAACCTATTGAATGAAATGCTGAGATAGGAAATGGAAAACTGACGAAAGCCTGCAGGAGGATTATCACAATAAGAAATAAGCATTAGTCGGACTAACTGGAAAAGATAAATACACTAAGCTTGAGGGATTACTTCTGACAAGGGGCCAGCACCTAGTAACTGGGGAAGGATGGACATAACATCTATCTGTACCTTGTAATAGGGAGAGAAGCCCATGAGCATCACACAGCCATGTGCAGTATGATGATCCCATAGAACACAGACCAGAACCCATCCGTCAGCGATGAGACTCAGGGAACAGGTCTGCGGGGCACAGCCTATAGAGCTCTGGGCCCTACTCCTTACATCCCATACATGGATAAAGTAAACTGCTGAGATAAAGGCAAGTGCCAATTTCACATCAAAAGCTAAATAAACCTTGTTTCCCGGTGTGCAGGAGCAAATAAATGGTGTAGGTCGGATTTTTAGAAGTTCAGCTTTCTACCACCTGTCTCATTCTGTGAAAGGGAAACTTCAGGCAAGAAGGGAAGTCAGCTTGTGAAGTTGACTTGTACAGAAAACACTGTAAGGCGAATTTCAGAAAAAGCACTCCAGGCAGACTGAAGCTCATTCATACCATGTGCAATGACCTATGATTTTTCAAACTGGATAACATGGGTCACTGCTAGAAAAAAGTTGTTTTCAATTAAATGCTAACCCACACTCCTGGAATAAAGATGTGCTATCAAGTGCTAGTGACAGGGGCGGGACACCGTGTCACATGGCACCATGCCGTCATCCCCTGAAAACCCCCCCAAACACACTCCCCCTACCCTGCAACCCCAAAACATGGTGCTACCTGAACCCAGAGCTGACCGGAGTAAAGTGAAAATTGAGGGAAGAACACTACCCCTATCCCTGCGCACGCAGCGTACAAGACCCTGCCGCATGGTAACGCTGCCGAGACCTGCCATGAGCAGAGAGAGCAGCCACCGAACGTCCTCTTCGTTCAATCCATGACCCGGAAGTGACGTCAGAGTCTCCCGGAAATGACGCTGATATGAGAGCCTATGACCACAAGGGAGGAGGCAAAGGAGGGCAGGCTTTATGCAGCCTGACTCCTCCTACAAATACAGGCTGACCTGCGGTCAGCCTTACACATGTAGGAGGCTGTATATATATTTTATACACTGCAGATCACTGAATCACCTGCCTGCCTGAAAGTGTATTTGAAAACATACACCGGCTATAGCCTGCAATCAGATATAGGCCTGGCTAGACTGGAATGCAGTGGATATATATATGTTGGAGACTGTATATATATATATTTTATGCACTGCAGATCACTGAATCACCTGCCTGCCTGCCTGAAAGTGTATTTGAAAACGTACATCAGCAATGGCCTGCAGTCAGATATAGGCTTGGCTAGACTGGAATGCAGTGGATATATATATATATATGTATGAGACTGTATATATATTTAATGCACTGCAAATCACTGAATCACCTTCCTGCCTGCCTGAAAGTGTATTTGAAAACGTACATCAGCAATGGCCTGCAGTCAGATATAGGCTTGGCTAGACTGGAATGCAGTGGATATATATATATGTAGGAGACTGTATATATATTGTATGCACTGCAGATCACTGAATCACCTGCCTGCCTATCTGAAAATGTATTTGAAAACATACACCAGGAACTACCTGCAGTCAGATATAGGCTTAGCTAGACTAGAATGCAAAGGATATATATATGTTGGAGACTGTATATATAATGCACTACACATCACTGAATCACCTGCCTGCCTGAAAGTGTATTTCAAAACGTACACCAGGAACTACCTGCAATCAGATATAGGCTTGGCTAGACTAGAATGCAGTGGATATATATATGTTGGAGACTGTGTGTATATATATATATATATATATATATATATATATATATATATATATATATATATATATATATATATATATATATATATATATAATGCACTGCAGATCACTGAATCACTTACCTGCCTGCCTGAAAGTGTATTTGAAAACGTACACCAGCAATGGCCTGCAGTCAGATATAGGCTTGGCTAGACTGGAATGCAGTGGATATATACATGTTGGAGACTGTATATATATTTTATGCACTGCAGATCACTGAATCGCCTGCCTGCCTGAAAGTGTATTTGAAAACGTACACCAGGTACTACCTGCAGTCAGATATAGGCTTGGCTAGACTAGAATGAAGTGGATATATATATACAGTATGTAGGAGACTGTATATATATTTAATGCACTGCAGATACTGAATCACTTGCCTGCCTGCCTGAAAGTGTATTTGAAAACATACACCAACAATTGCCCGCAGTCAGATATAGGCTTGGCTAGACTGGAATGCAGTGGATATATATATATATATAGGAGACTGTATGTATATTTTATGCACTGCAGATCACTGAATCACCTGCCTGCCTGCCTGAAAGTGTATTTGAAAACGTACACCAAGAACTACCTGCCGTCAGATATAGGCTTGGCTAGACTGGAATGCAGCGGATATATACATGTAGGAGACTGTATATATATATTTAATGCACTGCAGATCACTGAATCACTTGCCTTCCTGCCTGAAAGTGTATTTGAAAACATACACCAGGAACTACCTGCAGTCAGATATAGGCTTGGCTAGACCGGAATGCAGTGGATATATATGTAGGAGACTGTATATATATCTTTATGCACTGCAGATCACTGAATCGCTTGCCTGCCTGAAAGTATATTTAAAAACTTACACCAACAATGGCCTGCATTCAGATCTAGGCTTGGCTAGACTAGAATGCAGTGGATATATATGTAGGAGACTGTATATATATATATATATATATATATATATTATGCACTGCAGATCACTGAATAACTTGCCTGGCCTGCCTGAAAGTGTATTTGAATACATACACCAGGAATGATCTGCAGTGAGATCTAGCTAAACTGGATACGTTGTATGTGTAAGTATAAATATATATATATATATATATATATATATATATATATATATATATATATATATATATATATTTTTTTTTTTTTTTTGATCTAATACAGCCATGAGTCTTTTTGGGAAAGATGCAACAAGTTTTTCATGCGCTGGATTTGGGTATCCTCTGCCATTCCTCCTTGAAGATCCTCTCCAGTTCTCTCAGGTTGGATGGTAAACGTTGGTGGACAGCCATTTTTAGGTCTCTCTCCAGGAATGCTCAATTGGGTTTATGTCAGGGCTATGGCTGGGCCATTCAAGAACAGTCACGGCGTTGTTGAATTTAAGGGGGTCTGAATACTTTCCGTCCCCACTGTATATATACCAATCTGACTGAGTATATGTATATATATATATATATATATATATATATATATATTAGGGTTGTCCCGATACCACTTTTTTAGGACCGAGTACAAGTACCGATACTTTTTTTCAAGTACTCGCCGATACCGATTACCGATACTTTTTTTTTAATGTCACGTGACAGTTTTTTTTTTTTGCTATTTTTTTTTGGGGGGGGGGGGGGGGGGTGAACGTTGTATGTGTGTGTGTGTGTTTTTTTTTGTTTGTTTTTTACAATTTTTATTTTTTACAATAATATTTTTTTATTCTTTATTGTTTTTTTTTTGTTTTTTTTGTTTTTTTTTAATCAGCCCTTTTGGGGGGCTTTGGTGAGATATCAGGGGTCTTAACAGACCTCTGATATCTCCCCCTTGAGACAGAGAAAGAGACAGAGGATAGAGATTCCCCAGTCCTTTTCTCTGCAACGTCAGCTGCACTGAGAATGAATGGAGAGAAGACAGCGGCTTCTCTCCATTCATAAACTGACACATTGTAATCACAGGAGATTACAATGTTTCAGTTATGTGAATGGACAGAGTCAGCTGACTCTATCCATTTACAAAGGAAGGAGGGGGAGGATGGAGGAACGGAGGGGGAGAACAGAGGGGACAGATAAAGAGAGAGGAATGCAGGGGACAGATAAGGAGAGAGGAACGGAGGGGGAGTACGGAGGGGGACAGATAAGAAGAGAGGAATGCAGAGGACAGCGGAGAGGCACAGAGGAACGGAGGGGGCATGGAGGAGGATGCAGTGACAGTCAGCGGTGAGCGATCACCGCTGTATGTCACTAAAGCTGGTGAAAGCCGCTGGGGGAGAATCTTGTAACTCCCCCACGCGCCGATCACAGCTGTCTTAAAGGTATCGGTGGAAGCATCGGGAGCATTTGCCCGAGTACAAGTACTTGGGCAAATGCTCAGTATCGGTGCCGATACCGATACTAGTATCGGTATCGGGACAACCCTAATATATATATATATATATATATATTAAATACACTGCAGCTAACTGAATCAACTGCCTGACTGAAGTATATTAGAAACAGTACAGCAGGAACAGTTTGCAGTGAGATCTAGCTAACTGAATAAACTACCTGCTCAAAGTAAATGAAATTACACTCTCTCTCTTTCTCTATTTCTCTCTATCTCTCTCTCCGCCAGCAACACACTACACAAGGCCGATGTGCAGGCTGCCTTTTATAGTGTGGGGCGTGGACTTAACCCCCTGAGCCATAATTGGCCAAAGGCACCCTGCCTTTGGCCAATTATGGCTCTCTTTGCTGACGGCGCTGTGATTGGCCAAAGCATGAGGGTCATAGTGCATGTTTGGCCAATCATCAGCCAGCAATGCACTGCGATGACATGGTGCATATTGCATAATGTTTGATCTTCATCGAACGATCAAACAGCCGATGTTCGAGACGAACTTATGTTCGACTCGAACCTCATCCCTAAAACCTATACCAAAAACATTCTTCCAGATGATATGATTGAACACCCTCAAAGCTAAACAGCCTCGAAGTCCTGCAGAGATTCCACATGCCAAAAAGACTTAATCAGTAACATCGGCATCAGGGGCTTCATAGCTGGTAATCCAGGACTGATTCATTTTTATAAAAGTCAAACGGTCCACGTAGTCTGTGGACAGATGCGTTCTATGATCAATAACAAAACCTCCTGCAGCACTGGATGCCCGTTCTGAAACCAGGCTGGATGCAGGGCAGCCCAACAACTCAATAGCATACTGGGCGAGTTCTGGTCAGTGGTCTATTCTCATGACCCAGTAATTCAGTAGATCGTCATCTGGAAAGCTCTCCATCTCTGTTTTGGCCCCCGAGGTAATCCCCCATCATGTGATGCAGACACTGCCGATGGGATGTGGAAGTTGACAGCCCTGGGTGGCGAGGACTAAAAAAATTGCCTCACTTAGGCGGACACCTTCTCCAATGCTACTCTCTTGACCAACAGAAGACTCAAACGTACGTTTTCCATGACACTGTAACCTACCGGAGTCAGGAAAAATGTTCAATAAAATCCTCTTTAACGTGTCCTCAAGAGATTTTATCTTCTGCACTCTCTGTGGGGACGGGATGAGTTCGGAGACCTTCCCCTTATAACGATGGTCAAGGAGGGTTGCCAACCAGTAATCATCCTTCTCCTTTATGCTACATATTTTTGGGTCCTTTCACAGGCTTTGAAGCATGAGGTTTCCCATGCGCCTCAAATTTAGCAAGGCTTGAGAAGCAGAGTCACTCAGGATGACAGCATCTGGAACTTCCTCCTTCCAGGCACATACTACTCCCTGCACTACTTGCATTTAGACGCTGGGCATGTGGGTGGCAGGGAGTGCATTTTCTCTTTCCACTGCAACAGATGGGGCAAAGAAATTGCTGGATACAGCCTATATCTGGTGGTGTGCTGCTGGCAGATGTGCTGCTAATACCTGGGACACCCTGTGCTATACTATCATCCCTGTCAGTGGAGGCTGCTGAGAGGTAATGATTCAGTTTAGCAAGGGCAGACTGAAGTGAGTAAGCAGGAGGCACAGATTTGTGCCCCTTTTGTGTGGCTTTTAGGTGCTCTTGCCAACCTGTTGAGTGGTTGGACGTTAAATGCCTTGTTAAGCATGTGGTATCCAAATGGTTGGTGTTTTTGCCACGTTTGATGTGCCTGAGACACAGTTTGCAGATCGCAACAGTGCGAGCTGCTGCAGATATGCTGAAAAAGGCTCTTTCTTGATGTCGGCCTCCTTGGGGTTGTGCCGCCTCACCTTCAGTTTCCTCCTCTGCTCTATCTGGCACTCAAGTCGCATCAGTGACCTCATCATCATCATCATCATCATCATCATCATCATCACCTGCCTGCCTGAGGACTGACCACCATGTCCACCTTTGCCTGTGGACACATTTGTTGCTGGCCCCCTTACAGTGCCAAGGGAACGTCTGCCTCTCCTTGTCCTCCCAGACATTATTGGGAGGGAGGGGGCGGTGCTTATAAGCAAATGTAAAGAAGTTGAAATCTTTACGTAGATGCACTTTAATCAATGTAAAGAGGTGTTTGGTGCACTTTAATTTGAGTACTCACACTACACAGACACACTCCACGGATACACTATAATATTCTGCAATATAATGCACCAAACGTACAGTGACGCACAGAACTATATGGTGTTAAACTGGCAGTAACGCACACAAAAGTAAATGGTGGTAAACTGGCAGTAACACACAAAACTATATGGCATTAAACTGGCAGTAACGCACACATAACTATATGGCGTTAAACTGGCAGTAATGCACACAGAACTATATGGCGTTAAACTGGCAGTAATGCACACAGAAGTAAATGGCGTTAAACTGGCAGTAACGCATTCAAATAGACTGTGTTTAACCTTCACTACATTGACGCTATCTGAACTGTCCCTACTCTAGCTATACACTAATGTCAAGATTACTGACACAGTCTCGCTACACTACACTGAAACTATCTGAGCTGTCCCTACTCTAGCTGCACACTATGCAAAGCTGATATCTATCCATGGACTGACACTAAAATAATATTCTACACTGACAATTGAAGCAAAATAGCACAGTATAGCACACTAACTAATAGCACTAAACAGAGCCCTGTTTATCTCTCTCCACACCAACATCACACTGAAAATGGCTGCCATTGAAAGAATACTTTTATACTGTGGGGTGGGAATGAGCCATGATTGGATAAATTCATGATAACAGTGTCCAATCCTGACTCTGACAGTGCTCTGTGCCCTGATGGGCTGAAGCTTTCACTGCTTCAGCCAATCAGGGCTTGCAATGCACTGTTCAGTACCGCAGTGCATTGTGGTCAGTTCAGGGGACCTAACAAACAGTCGAATGATCTGTTTGTTTGGCTGTTCTCCAAAACGTCCGATCAGCAAAAGCGCTTGCCCATCCCTAGCCAGGACCCACAGGCTGGGTAGGTACATAGCACCCAACTGTCCCTGACTTCAAGGGACTGTCCCTGATTTGGAGCAAAGTCCCTCTGTCCCTCTCCCCCCCCTCATGTGTCCCTCATTTTGGTCTGATTTATATAGTTGTATATAAAATGCATTATTTATCTTTCAAAAAGTGTTTTCCAGCGCTAAACCTTTCATCCAAATTCTAAATAGCTGCATTTGTAAATTTTAAAAGCCAGTATAAAGGAATAGTAGTGGTAAAAAAGCACTTGTGGATTTAATTAACATTTTTATTTGGTTAATTCTTCTTTAAGGGGGTGTGGCAGGGGGCGTGTCCTATGCCTTCATACGTTTGCTAGTAGGTGTCCCTCATTCCTATCTCAAAATGTTGGGAGGTATGCAGGTATGTGTTGGGCCAAAAGAAGCTCAAAGCGAAGAGCAACCCAAGTCCAAAAGTCATAAGCTCAGGGACTGCCTGGATGTGGGGTTGCTACTGCATACCCAGAAGCTTGTGTAAAGGGTTTACAGCTGTCATTGCCGCAGTGTGTCTGGTGGGAGCAAAGAGACAGGGCAGAGAGATACTGCTGCCAGGACTGAGGACTGTCTAAAAGCAGCTGGAAGCCAGCCTAGAAGGCTTGGGCTGCTGACCTGAGATACAGAAAGTGTCTCTGCATAGAACATGACTGCTGTGCTGATACGGAGGTGAGCCTACTAAAGAACCCCAGGGCCATGTGTTAAAGAACTGTGCTACTGCTTCAGAGTGTTGCTGGCTGCTGTGCTGATTCAAAGAGCGATTGTTGCTGTGTGTACTATGCTACTGTTCCATGGTTATTATTGTTCCATTATATCCCATGAGGGGGAGAGGCCTGTTGGCTACCCTGAAGTGTTTAGTCTTTTCAGTTTGTGAGTGTCACTATGCGCCCTAAAAGGAGCTTGCCAAAAAAAGAACTGCTACCTTTAATTTCTACTTTGTGAATTACAGAACTCCCATTTGCAGAATGAGCACTCCACCATGAGTACAAAGAAGGAGCAACAATGCTGACAGAACTGGGTTCCACTGTCCCATGGCTAGGTAGGGTCATCTGACAATATTGAGTAGGCTGTTCTGCTATCATAGTTATTTGCATTGCCATCAGTTACCTAATTTTGTATTCCTACACAGTGTTGAGAATAGTTACATCTGCTTAATGCATCAGTGTCATTCGCGTAACATCAGCCTAGTTTTCTCAGACTCATTTAAACTCCCAGGTGACTTGTTAACCACTTCAATACCAGGGACTTTCGTGCCTCCCTGCCCAGGACAATTTTCAGCCTTCAGTGTTGTCGCACTTTGACAATTGTGCGGTCATGCAACACTGTACCCAAACTAAATTTTTATCATTTTCTATCACCACTGGGGTTTTTATTTTTTGCTAAACAAACTAAAAAAGACCGAAATTTTTGAAAAAAAAAGGTTTTCTTCGTTTCGGTTATAAAATTTTGTTTTCTCCTTCATTGACGGGGACTGATGAGGCGGCACTGATGGGCACGGATGAGTTGGCACTGATAGGGTGGCACTGATGGGCACTGATGAGGAGGCACTGATATGTAGAATTGATGGGCACTGATAGGCAGTACTTATATGCAGCACTGATGGGCACCAATAGGTGGCACTGATATGCAGAACTGATGGGCACTGATATGCAGAACTGATGGGCACTGATAGGTGGCACTGATGGGCACTGACCGGCCGCACTGATGGGCACTGACAGGCCGCATTGATTGGCACTGATAGGTGGTACTGATTGGCAATGTGATGGGCACTGACTGGCACTGTGGTGGGCACTAATTGGCACTGATTGGCACTTTATTTGGCACTGACAGGCGATCCTGAGGGAGCTCTGACTGCAGCTGATGGGCACCTTTTTGGCAGCTATGGTGGCACATCTGATGGGGCTGTGCTGATAATCAATGTGCTGATTATCAGCACAGACCCCCCCTCTGACAGGGAGAGCCGTCGATTGGCTCTCCCTGTCAGAGCGAACCGAGGAATATCGCTTACCGGCACTTCTTGGTTCATGCGAGGATCAGCTAATAATAATAAATAACATTTTATTTTCATCATAAGATCTCAGAGTGCTACAGGTTAAAACAAAAGCAAAATGAACAATTTATACAATAAAACAAACATCTAAAATGAACAAAAAGCTTAAATGCTAAAAAGAAATGTCTTAAGACCTTTTTTAAAACAATCAGTAGATTGAGGAGCCCTCAAGGTGTCAGGTAGGGAATTCCAGAGGCGCAGGGCAGCTACACAAAAGGCCTTGTCTCCCATTATCCTGAGTCTAGTTCTGGGTATATGAAGAAGGTTTGAGTGAGTGGAGCGGAGGGAACATGTTGTGTTTAATGGTTTGGGAAGTTCTTTAAGGTAGGGAGGGGCATATCCATGGATACATTGGTGTGTGGGGAGAGAAACCTTGTACTCAATCCTAGAAGAGACAGGAAGCCAGTGGAGTGAGTGGAGAATGGGGGTAATGTGCTCATGTTTTCGCACTCTCATCAGGATCCTTGCTCCAGAGTTTTGGAGTTTTGCAGACTCTTTCTAGGAATCCCAATGAGAAGTGCATTACAGTAGTCCAGTCTGGAGGAGACAAAAGCATGAACCATCTTTTCGGCATCTGAGAGGGAGAGAATGGAACGGAGTGTAGAGATATTACGGAGGTTATAGAAAGAAGTTTTGCATAGGTGATTTATATGGGCCTTAAAAGTGAGTTCGGAGTCCATTTTTACACCAAGATTTGAGACTATTGATGAAAAAGGAATGTTAGAAACGGAAAAGGATGATTGGTCACAGTTGATCACGTGGTAAGAAGCCTCTGTCAGAGGCACCCATGGGCACATGCCAGCATGTTATCCTGCTGGACATCATATGATGCTCAGTCAGGATAACAGAACACTTCCTGGCCATCAATCTGCTATAGGCTGGGCGGGAAGTGACATGTAACTTGGTGTTTTCGTGTTGTCCTGCACTTTATTTATTTAACTCTCATTACCTTTACAGGGCTTTATATATTTAATAAAACACATTTAAACATTTCTAGGTCTGTCAACGTTAGTCGGGTCCAGGTACAGGGCAGGTCATCAATGGAGCACGGCAGATAGACTCAAACAAACCAGTGACTCCTTCTGGGGTACTGCTACATATGCAATGTCAGAAAATGGCATCATCGAATGAAAATTATACTGTCCTGGAACATCACATATATCTTAAAGGAGAAGCACAGCCAAAGCTCATATGACTGCCCTTTCCCTATGGATCACAGGAGTGCAGTTTGTTTTGCACTCCAGTGACCCATTTTCAGCATAGAGCGGGCTGAAGTCCACTCTCTGCTGACATCACAGAGCCTGTACAAGCTCCACAGCATCACTACCATGGAGTTAGGATCCGCCAGATCCCTGGACTGACACCCGGCTCAGACTCTCAGCAAACCGCCACCTCCATGGCCCAGTGCTCCAGTGAGCGCGGGGGGCAGAACAGAGAGCCACTGATTGACAGCCAGCAGCTCTCTGCTCGGGGATTTGTGAGAACTGAGTGATCGGCGGTGTTCGTTTGCTCAATTGTCAGTGTAGAGACGCCGGGGGACAGAAGCAGCATCAGACCGATGCTGCATTCACCTAGGTAAGTATGAATCTGAAATAAAAACAAACTATACTTCTCTTTTAACGCATCTCCCAGAAATATATTTCAAATGATTGGTGTTTTTTCCATGTCTCCATTAAGGTTGCATTAAAAAGATCCTCTGCACACTGTATGGGATTTGATGAAACATTATTTTGCAAATTCCAAATAAAATTTGACAAACCTCCCTCAAATCAGGGGGCCTGGTAGAGTCGCCCTTCCCTAGTAACCTAGGACATTACATGATAATCAGCCAGATCAGACAAGAGTTGACTTTTCTGGCAAAGATCAAGTCTAACAAACAAAGGGACTGTCTGCACTCTAAACATATTAGCATTTGTAAAACGCTGTTGTTCTATACAGAAACACAGCTCAGACCCTCCTCATCTGATGAATTTTATCTAGAATTTGATCATATTTTTTATCATACTGTAGAGTATAAGATTTCCTATCATTTGAGCCCAGTCTTGCCACACAGAGTTAATCCATCTCTGAGCAATCCTCTTTTATTGTTCAGTGAGATAAATCTTGACAAACTTTGTCAAATCTTCCCCCTTGCTGTGAGTGACAGGTGATTTACATATCTCGTGCACTAGCCTAAGACACATGCAGTATTTTTTAATTCCCTCCCACTCCTTTCTTCAGCAGCTCTGCAAGGATTGGCTGTTCCACACCTCAGCATGATTTGGCATGCTGAAGTCATGTGGTTACTTTCCTGTCTTTTCACTGGAAGTTAGAGATCATAGCAGAAGTTCAGTGTAAGAAATACACAGGAGAAAATGCATATTGACAAGGGGAGTGTAGAGGTGGGTGGGGAGTCTACTGACATCACGACTCCACCCACCGAGCTCCAGACAACAGACCCACCCACAGAATATGCAGTTTTTCGGGTCTAATAACAGACAGAGGGGAGACATTTGACAGGTGAAGATACATGCAGGAGGCATGTATATCCTTATAGATAACCCCTATGGCAGTAGTTTAGAAAGGATGACATTGGGTTTACATCCACTTTAAAGATACATATAGGGAAAAATTACAAATATGTTAATATAATAAATAAGATAGCATAGTAAATATGTAGATTTAAAGGCACAATAGCCCACTGTAAAAGACATTTTTTTTTTTTTACTGAATAAAAACATAAAGATAAAAAAAAAGAAAATCTTGAGAGATGGTATTCTATATCAAAAAAGCGTAGGGGAAAGTTGAAATAACAAAAAAAAAAAGAAAAAAGTTTGGGAGTAGATCAAACCATTGTCATTTGACCAGTCCAGAGCTGTTACCGCACAGTACTAATTTTTCACCCCAAGATGTCAGGGGGCATCACAATTGGCACCCTTAATTTGTTTTAATTTATCATTGCTGATATCATTAAAAAGGAAAGTTGAAAAGACCCAACATGCCAATTGTTTGGCCTGAAGACATCTGAAAAAGGCAAGTACTGTATAACAAAAGCAAAACATACAGCATGGAGTGCTCTGGGTGGGAGAAAATCAGGAATGGTGGGTGAGCACAGGTCAGGATGGTAATGAGTTAAATTATAAGGAATTTTTTTTTTTTTTTACTCAAATGTATTTGTTAACTGAAGAATATTGCATTCAATTCTAGACATCATCTATAAACTTTTCATCTATAAATATATAGGTTGACCATCAGGGATGAGCTTCAGTTTGAAATGAACGTTGATTCAAACCCAGCTTGTTTGCAGCTCTGTTTGTGTCCTTCTAAATCAAGGGCTGCTGTTTCTAAACAAACCAGCCAGGGATATGTTATTTAGCAACAGCAGCACTACCACTGCTAAATGACAGATCCCCAGCCAGCTTCTGTCTGAAAACAGGCCAGCTGGGTTAACAATGTCACCCAGCATCCACTGTCAGGATCTGTCATTTGTGATGGAAGTAAGGACTAGGTAGCTTTGTCGTTCAGCAAGACGTGATGATGGCAGACAATAGATCATTGTAATTGATGTGGATTTACTTAACTATACAAAAGAGTTGGGCGTACCATTCAGCCCGAGCATGAGTTTGGGTTGAACATTAGCTGCTATCCTGTTGGACGAACACACAAATTATCGTGGGGCTCGAACATTTGATTCGGCCCGCCGAATGATCACAATGCACTGCGCCGCGGCACAGTGCATTAGAAGCCCTGATTGGCTGAAGCAATGAAAGCTTTGTCTAAAAGAGCACAGAGCACTGTCAGAGCCATGATTGGAGAAAGTAATGATGACTCTATCCAATCATGGCTTATTACTCTTAGTCCCGCCCCTCACTATAAAAATATTCTCCCCATAGTGGCCATTTGCATTGTGATATTGGCATGAAGAGAGATAGAACAGGGCACTTTAGTGGCAGTTTTTGTGAGTGTAGTATGACCATTCATTTTTACTTTAGTGTCAGTTTAATTTGTCAGGGCAGGTTTCTGCAGTATATAACAGTGCATTACTGCAGGTTTAATGCAGCATATATCAGTGTGTTACTGCGCGTTTAACGCAGTATATATCAGTGTGTTACTGTACAACCAATGCAGTATATACTGTATCAGTGCGTTACTGCACCTTTAATGCAGTATATATCAGTGCGTTACTGTACATTTAACGCAGTATAGTTCAGTGCTTTACTGCACGTTTAACGCAGTATATTTCAGTGCGTTACTGCACATTTAAAGCAGTATATATCAGTGCGTTACTGCAGGTCTAATGCAGTATATAGCAGTGCGTTACTGCACGTTTAACACAATACATATCAGTGCATTACTGCACGTTTAACGCAGTATGTATCGGTGCATTACTGCACGTTTAACACAGTATAAATCAGTGCTTTACTGCACCTTTACCACAGTATATATCAGTGCATTACTGTATGTTTAAAGCAGTGTATAGCAGTGCGTTACTGCACATTTAACGCAGTATATATCAGTGCTTTACTGCACTTTTAATGCAGTATATATCAGTGTGTTACTGTACAATCAATGCAGTATACAGTCAGGTCCATAAATATTGGGACATCGACACAATTCTAATCTTTTTGGCTCTATACACCACCACAATGGATTTGAAATGAAACGAACAAGATGTGCTTTAACTGCAGACTTTCAGGTTTAATTTGAGGGTATTTACATCCAAATCAGGTGAACGGTGTAGGAATTACAACAGTTTGTATATGTGCCTCTCACTTTTTAAGGGACCGAAAGTAATGGGACAATTGGCTGCTCCTCTGTTCAATGGCCAGGTGTGTGTTATTCTCTCATTATCCCATTTACAAGGAGCAGATAAAAGGCCCAGAGTTCATTTCAAGTGTGCTATTTGCATTTGGAATCTGTTGCTGTCAACTCTCAATATGAGATCCAAAGACCTGTCAGTATCAGTGAAGCAAGCCATCATTAGGCTGAAAAAACAAAACAAACCCATCAGAGAGATAGCAAAAACATTAGGTGTGGCCAAATCAACTGTTTGGAACATCCTTAAAAAGAAAGAATGCACCGGTGAACTCAGCAACACCAAAAGACCCGGAAGACCACGGAAAACAACTGTGGTGGATGACCGAAGAATTCTTTCCCTGGTGATGAAAACACCCTTCACAACAGTTGGCCAGATCAAGAACACTCTCCAGGAGATAGGTGTATGTGTGTCCAAGTCAACAATCAAGAGAAGACTTCACCAGAGTGAATACAGAGGGTTCACCACAAGTAGTAAATCATTGGTGAGCCTCAAAAACAGGAAGGCCAGATTAGAGTTCGCCAAACAACATCTAAAAAAGCCTTCACAGTTCTGGAACAACATCCTATGGACAGATGAGACCAAGATCAACTTGTACCAGAGTGATGGGAAGAGAAGAGTATGGAGAAGGAAAGGAACTGCTCATGATCCAAAGCATACCACCTCATCAGTGAAGCATGGGGGTGGTAGTGTCATGGCGTGGGCATGTATGGCTGCTAATGGAACTGGTTCACTTATATTTATTGATGTGACTGCTGACAAAAGCAGCAGGATGAATTCTGAAGTGTTTCGGGCAATATTATCTGCTCATATTCAGCAAAATGCTTCAGAACTCATTGGACAGCGCTTCACAGTGCAGATGAACAATGACCCAAAGCATACTGTGAAAGCAACCAAAGACTTTTTTAAGGGAAAGAAGTGGAAAGTTATGCAATGGCCAAGTCAATCACCTGACCTGAATCCGATTGAGCATGCATTTCACTTGCTGAAGACAAAACTGAAGGGAAAATTCCACAAGAACAAGCAGGAACTGAAGACAGTTGCAGTAGAGGCCTGGCAGAGCATCACCAGGGATGAAACCCAGCGTCTGGTGATGTCTATGCGTTCCAGACTTCAGGCTGTAATTGACTGCAAAAGATTTGCAACCAAGTATTAAAAAGTGAAAGTTTGATGGATTATTGTTAATTTGTCCCATTACTTTTGGTCCCTTAAAAAGAGGGAAGCACATATACAAACTGTTGTAATTCCTACACCATTCACCTGATTTGGATGTAAATACCCTCAAATTGAAGCTGCAAGTCTGCAGTTAAAGCACATCTTGTTCGTTTCATTTCAAATCCATTGTGGTGGTGTATAGAGCCAAAAAGATTAGAATTGTGTCGATGTCCCAATATTTATGGACCTGACTGTAGGTACCACATGCTTGACAAGGTATTTAACCCCTCACCACTCAGCCCATTGGCAAGAGGACCTAAAAGTCACACAAAAGGGATGCAGTTCTGCTTCTCCTCACTCCTGATGAGTGTCCCAGGTCCTTGCAGCACATCTGCCAGTAGCACACCACCAGCTGTAGACTGTAGCAGGAAAATTTCTCTGCCCCATCTGCTGCAAAAAATAATTCAATCACTGCCACCCACATGCCCGGCATCTAAATTCAAGCTTGTAAAAGCTGCTGGCTTTACAACTCCTGCCTTTCTGTCTGATGGATTCTGCCCCCTTCTGTGAGTTTGCAGAATGTGCTCTACCACAATGGCAGGTTCCCAGTAGCTATTTCTTTTCACATAAGGCTATTCTAGCTCTCTACCATGATATGGAAGTCAATGTTGTGGCATCGTTGGGCAAGGCAGTCAGCCGCAAGTTCCACATTACTGCTGACACATGGTCCAGCAAGCATGGTCAGGGACAATATATTTCATTCACAGCTTCCTGGGTAACTCTGTTTGCAACTAGGAAGGATGCAGGACAGGGCTCAATGCTGCATCTTGTTGTGCTGCCACGTCTCCATACAGCTAGTGGTGATGATGCAAGATTTGTCAGCTCCCCCTCCTCCTCCTTCTCCTCCATGCCCTCCACTGCTAAATTGTCCATGAACCACAAATACTACCTAAGTGTTCAAGGGGCAATTCAATGAGTCAGGCATGCAGTGCTTCAGCTGGTCTGTCTAGGGGACAGGAGCCAAACCAGAGCAGTGATTTTTGCAGCTCTGCAGGGACAGGCCCAGAAGTGGTCCACACCACACCAGCTGGAGCCAGGAATGGTGGTGTGCGATAATGGCAAATACCTCCTGTCCACCCTTAGACAGGGAAAGTTTACACATGTGTCATGCCTGGCACATGTCCTCAATTTTGGGGTGCAGCATTTTTTAAATAGGTACCCAGGGTTGGAAGATCTGCTAAAGCAAGCCAGAAGAGTCTGTTGCCATTTCAGGCGGTCATACACAGCCAGTGCTCAGTTGGCTGAAATTCAGTGGGAATTCCACCTGCCCGTAAACCGCCTGATTTGTGACATGCCCACCAGCTGGAATTCAACTTTGGAAATGCTGCAGCAGCTGCATATGCAGCAGAGGGCCATCAATGAGTCGTTGTTTGAGTATGGCACAACAACAGGCTCAGGCCAGCTCAGCTTTTTTTCCCCATGCCAATGGCTGCTGATAAAGTGATTGCACTGTACTGTCACCATTTGAGGAGGCTACAAGGATGGTGAGCCATGACAATGCATGCATCAGTGACACAATCGCTGTGTGTTCCTGCTGAAGCAGACTCTGCATGGCACTATGGACAGGGCACAGGGACAGAGCATCAGGAGGAAGGGGAGAACTTTCTTCCCTCTTAAGGTCAGCTTTATGCAGACACCATTCTTGCAATGCCACAGAACACACAAGAGGAGAGGGAGGAGTAGGATTCTGGCAGCTTTGGAGGCATTTAGGCAGAGCAAGACATACATCAACACTTAACAGATGGTTTTCCATCACCAGATCCTTTGGTAGCAGTACGTGGCTGGGAGGAGGCAGTTCCAGATACTGTAGTCCTCAGTGACCCCGAGGAGTCTGCTTCTCATGCTTTAGCAAACTTGTGTTGCACGGGCTCCCTCATTCTTTAAAGCCTGTGCAAAGACCTGAGAATATGTGGCAGCAAGGAGAAGGATCACTATTGGTTGGCAACCCTCCTTGACCACCATTACAAGGGGAAAGTCTCATAACTCATCCTGTCCCCACAGAGGGAGCAGAAGATGAAATCTCTTGAGAACACCTTAAAGAGAAGTTTATGTGATGCTTTTCCTGACTCTGGTAGGTTACAGTCTGGTGAAAAATGTTGTTTTGAAGCTTCTGTTGGTCAAGAGAGGATGGTGGCCACCTCAGTGATGCATTTCAACATTTTTTTAGTCTTTCGTGCCCAGGTCTGTCAGCTTCCACATCCCATGGGCAGCATCTTCATCATATGGTGGGAGATTATCTAGGCGCAAAAACAGATATGGAGAGTTTTCCAGTTGAGGATCCACTGGGTTATTGGGTCATGAGAATAGACCACTGACCAGAACTTGCACAGTATGCAATAGAGCGGCTGGGCTGTCCTGCATCCAGTGTGCTTTCCAAATGGACATTCAGTGCTGCCAGAGATTTTGTGACAGATAAGAGAGCGCATCTGTCCACAGACTCCATTGACTGGCTGACATTTACCAAAATGAATCAGTCCTGGATTAGCAACAGCTATCAAGCCCCTGATGCGGATGTCATTGATTAAGTGCTTACTGGATCTGTAATTTCCAGATTTCATCTGGAAGACATTTTTTGGTGTAGGTTTCATGGGCACAATTAACACCCAAGGACCAATTTTTCAGCACCGGTTTGATAGGTGCATATCATTACAATTTTTGACAGCAAGGCCAATTCTTGCTTTTATCACACATACCTCTATAGGGCTACGGTGTGAAGGCACCACGACACACAATTTCAAATCGTGTTCCGAGTGCACTAAATTATGACCTCATCATACAGACTGGCTACCCAAGCCATTGTTTATAAAATAAAGAAAGCTTGAGGGGAAAATGTCACAGTTTTGGCTTTATAAATGTCATTATTGCTGCAGCATGCTCCATACATGGTACAGATGTTCCACTTTGCAGGCAGACTACGGGAAACCCCAGACACTATAATTAAAGGAATTGTTCATTTGTATTGTTATCTCTCATTTTGATGGTTTCACTTTAAGCATCAGTAAATCACTGCTTATTTAAAAATGTTTTTTTACAAACTTTTTTTTCATTGATACATGTCCTGCAGGGCAGTACCTGGACCCCCATAACCATTGTATGCCCAATTACAGTACTTGCATATAAGCCTTCAAAGTGGGCATTTTTGATTTTTCCAGTTGGGGTCCCATAGACGTCAATGTGGTGTGTTATTCATTTTGAACGTTTGCGATGTTAGAACGTTTTGCCATGAACTGAACAGGGGGGCGTTCGGCCCATCCCTGCTGTACAACATTTATTTTTTATTTTTCTGGGGAGGGTTTTTTTTATAAAAGGACATTGTCTAAGTTGTTGGTGTATATTTAGTTTGAACTATCTCAGAATAGGAAATAAGGAATACCAATGTACCTCATACTCTAGGAGGGGCCTGGATATCTAGGGGGCCCTTCTAAGGCTTCCAAATTCCCCAGAACAGAAGAAATCACACAAATTTGGTGTAATAAACACACTTTAATAAAACATAAACATACAACACATGGAGAGAAGGATGACGCACACCCACTCCCAGCCTCACTAATGCCTCTGCCTTATATCTGTGTAATGTGGTAATGGTTTTTCCAATGGATTTTCCGATGGAAAATGTTCGATGGGAGCTTGTTGTCGGAAATTCCGACTGTGTGTAGGCTCCATCAGACATTTTCCATCGGAATTTCCGACACACAAAATTTGAGATCTGAATCTCAAATTTTCCAACAACAAAATTTTTTTGTCGGAAATTCCGATTGTATGTACACAATTCTGACGCACAAAGTTTCACGCATGCTCGAAATCAAGCAGAAGAGCCGCACTGGCTATTGAACTTCATTTTTCTCGGCTCGTCGTACGTGTTGTATGTCACCACGTTCTTGACGTTTGGAATTTCCAACAAGATTTGTGTGACCGTGTGTATGCAAGACAAGTTTGAGCCAACATCCGTCGGAAAAAAATCATGGATTTTGTTGTCGGAATGTCCGATCGTGTGTACGCGGCATAAAAGGGCAGAGATGACAGTGAGCCATGCTCTTTGCCATGGATTTGGAGAGCCCTGGTGTGAATGCAACACAGGCATGGGTGTGTATTAGGGATGAGCCGAACACCCCCAGGTTTGGTTCGCGGCAGAACATGCGAACAGGCAAAAAATTTGTGCGAACATGCGAACACCGTTAAAGTCTATGGGACTCGAACGTGAAAAATCGACAGTGCTAATTTTAAAGGCTAATATGCAAGTTATTGTCTTTTTTTATCATTCCATCTTTTATTGAAAATTTTAAATTTACATAACAAAAAAAAAAAAACAAAAAAAGGAAGAAAAAAAGAAAAGACAAGCATTTATTTCATCCAATGAGTGCCAAAACAAAAAAATACATACATATATATATATATATATATATATATATATATATATATATATATATATATATACATACACACACATATATACATATATATACACATATATAAACATAAATACATTCACACATATATATATATATATAAATACCACATTACAATAATATATATAAAACATAAAACAAAGATATACCAACACACTGAAGGAGTCTGAAAAGAGAAGCAAAAAAAAAAAAAAAAATCATAAACAAACAAGGGAGAGAGATGACCCCTGATCATACTCCAGACCCGTGATGGCGGACCCCGGGACCCCAGACACTCCCCTACCCTCCCCACACTCAAGGGAGGCATGGTCCCAAAACATCCCCTGCACCAAGTTCCGCCACCACCGCCCAAGACCATATATCCCTAAACCCTAATAGGGATATCCCTGTCTTATTTTCTTTCATCCATTTAGAAAAATAAGATATATGTTTTCCTACTCCCTTTCTTCAACTCCCACAGTAATATTAGCTCTAATCACACAAAACACACACATAGACACAACACAAAAAAAAAAAAGTAAATGGAGAAAGAAAAAAAAAAAAAAAAAAAAGGGACCGTAATGTTCTAATTAAATGCACTACCCGAAGTAGTTACTCAAACCAGGATCGCCTCACTCAAACCATCTCTCCACCAGTTTCATATCCTACCTCCAAACCACATACAGATTCCGTAGTTCAGGGGACTCCCTTAGCACTTTCCAAGGAAGCCAAGTTTGACGACATTGTTCGTACGTGTCCAATTCCTGTGATAGAAGAGTCTCCATCCTCTCAATATGGTCCATCTCTAGAATCCAATCGGTCAACGGTGGAGCATGTGCTGACCGCCAGTGGCGCGGTATTACTGCCCTTGCAGCTGTCAACCAGTGTCTTAAAAGGCCTTTTTTAATGCTTTTGTACAAGCCAGGTAAGATGGATAACAAAGTAATTTGAGGTATGTTGGGAATAGTCACCCCAGTTGCACGGGTATGAAGCTGCAGTATCGTGTCCCAAAAATTATGTACCAAAGGACATTCCCACCAAATATGTAATAAAGAACCTTTGGCAGAATGACAGCGCCAACACAGGTCTGAAACATTTGGATATATCCGGTGAAGCAACACCGGACATCTATACCACCGAGAGAGAAGCTTAAAATTTGTCTCGTGGGCCTTGATTGCTAACGACATACTATGTGTAAGAATAAATGCTTTTTCCCATTCCTCTGGCTTAATTTCAACATTCAAGTCCATTTTCCACTTATTTGTGAACTCCGGGAGACATGTATGGAGTCTAAGAATAAGAACCCCATACACGGCAGACAGAATATGTTCTGGTGTATTTTGTTGCAACAGAAGAGACTCAAAGGTATCTGGCTCTCTATTAAACACATCTATAGAAGGAAAAGAAGAAAGAAAGGACGTTATTTGCCGATATTCCAACCAATGTTTAATTGATTGTTGCTGAGTAGGGATCAAATCTGAAAGCAATGGGAGATCTCCCTGATAAATAATTTGGGATATACAACGATTTGACTCCTTACTCCATACCAGAAAATGTCTCCGTGCCATTGCTGGTAAGAACCCTGGGTTACCAAACAGGGGTGTCATTAATCCCACTTTAGGCGAAAGTCCTAATTGGGTTTGTAGTTTATCCCAAGTACGCAATAAATGTGCTGTAAGAAAGGATACCGAGGAAGGTGGGCCTCGGGCAGAGATATCTAGCCAGGGAAGCGCCTGGAGATCCAAGGGAGCAATTGACTGTTCTATGTGTACCCACTGTTTAGGATGGGAGTGATGGAACCAATTTACTAGTCTAGTTAACACTGCTGCAGCGTGGTAGTAATATAGGTCGGGTGCCCCTGCGCCCCCCTTAGTTTTGGGGAGAGATAAAATTCTCCTTTGCAATCTAGGTCTATTACATCCCCAGATAAACCTTGTAAAGGTAGATTGTAGAATGGTAAAAAAGGAACGGGGGACCGCTATAGGTATGGTTTGGAAAAGGTAGAGAAAGCGTGGTATTATATCCATTTTTAATATATTGATCCTCCCAAACCATGAGTAATGGGCTCGCTCGTATTTCTTAATGTCCTGTATTGTACGCTGCATGAGAGGATAATAATTTTCTATATATAGCTTAGTAAGATCTTGTGGAATTTTTATGCCCAAGTATTGAAGTGTCGAAGTACAGATCTTAAATGGGAAATTATTCCCTAGAGCTTGAACTTGACGTGGTGATAGAGAAATATTAAGAATTTCTGATTTGGACAGATTTACTTTAAAATTGCTCAGAGCTCCAAAACGCTGAAATTCATACAGAATAGATGGCATGGAGACATGTGGGTTGGTAATATAGAGTAGCAGATCGTCAGCAAATACTGCCAGCTTCACCTCCTGTCCGTCTAATGGTATGCCTACGATACAAGGATTTTGTCTAAGAGCAGTTACCAAATGTTCCATTACTAAAACAAACAAGAGGGGAGATAGCGGACATCCCTGACGTGTACCATTTTGAATAGGAAAGTTAGGGGATAATGATTGATTAATCCGTATTCTTGCTCTTGGCTTGGTATAGAGTGCCATAATTTTTCTTAACAGAATTGGTCCTAATCCTATTTGAATCAAAGTTTGTTCCAAAAACGGCCACCCAACACGGTCAAATGCCTTCTCAGCATCCACAGAGAGAAGGCAAGCTGGTATCTTTGCCGATTGGGTATATTCGATGAGTAAAAGGGATTTAAGCGTGTTATCGCGCGCTTCTCTCCCCTGTACAAACCCAACTTGGTCTGTATGTACCAAATTGGGAATATGGGATTGAAGACGTGAGGCAATCAATTTGGCATATATCTTGATATCTACCCCAATTAAGGATATAGGACGATAACTAGAACACAAGTTTAAATCCTTATCAGGTTTAGGAAGTAGTGAAATGTGCGCTTCTAATGTCTGGGGTACAAACCCATTAATATCAGATATGCTATTAAACACTCGAAGCATAAATGGTGTAATAGAATCCTTGTAAGTCTTATAAAATTTCGATGTAAAACCATCGGGGCCGGGACTTTTACCTGATGGTGTATTCTTAATCACTTCCAGTAATTCCTCAAGTAAAAACGGGGAGTCCAAAGAATTCCCACTATTTTCATCTAATATTGGTATAGCGGTTTCGGACACATATTCCTGTATACGACGACCAAGAGAGTCTGGGTCGCAGGATAATGGGGGAGTTAGATTGTACAACGCTGTGAAATAATCACAGAATGCCTTTTGAAGAAGGATTGGATCTGTAGTAATTTCTCCAGATGGTAACGCAATGCTAGGTATAAAAGTTACTGGGGGTCGGGGATGCAAAGACCTTGAAAGTGATCTCCCAGCCTTGTCTCCATACCGGTACTTTCCCAGGGCATATCTATATTGACTTTTACAGTGGGAAACCTCCAAAGACTGCAGCAAAGATGATCGTACCAAAGATATATCAGCCAATAGCTCCGGAGTTGGGGTCTTTTTGTGCGAGATCTCCAACACCCGAAGTTTTGACAGGTCGTCCTGTATAGTTGCTGATCTTTCTTTTTTTAAGCGAGCTCCATGTTGGATAAATAGTCCTCTTACTACTGCTTTCAAGGCCTCCCACTGTATAGGTAATGGGGTCTCATCATGTTCATGGTCAGCGATAAAATTCTTAATCGCTGCCAAAACTGCCTGATGACATAATGGGTCTTGCATAAGGGTTTCGTTTAAACGCCATGACCAATCAGACCGTGGGATCTGGGGAGGTTGTACTGTCAAAAAAAGAGGTGAGTGATCAGACCAGATGAAAGACCCAATGTCCATTATTGGGTTCCATTCCAATAGTTGTGTTCCCGTGAAAAAATAATCTAGCCTACAATAGGATTGGTGGACTGGGGAATAGTATGTATAGTCCCGCTTTTTAGGATTTAAAATACGCCATAAGTCCAGCAATCGGTGTCCAAACAACTCTTTTTTCAGGGCTCTCAACCGCCTGTAAGAGATATTTGATCGCTGAGAGGAGGTGTCCAGTTGGGGTTCTAGAACCATATTAAAATCTCCTCCTACAAGGATTGTACCTTCTGCAAATTCTGTCAAGAGATGAAGATATTGTGTAATTGCCGTTATTTGATCATAATTAGGAATATAGAAATTGGCGAGTGTATAGACTCTATTCCACAACCTGAATTTGAGAAAAATATACCGGCCATTGGGGTCAGTCACATGCTCCAAGACCGACACTGGTAGACGTTTATGGATAGCGATGGAGACTCCCCTACTCCTGGACGAGGACAAGGTACTATGAAACCAACTTGAATAGTATCTTTGTGAGCATGCTGGGATACAATTTGCTTTAAAATGGGTCTCTTGGAAAAGTATAATATCTACCCTAGCTTTATGTAGAGCATATAAAATTTGACCTCTTTTTGATTGTTTATTGATACCCTTAACGTTATATGAACATAGTTTCAATGAGACCGACGAAGATTGTCTGGTCGTCATTTCCTGGCTTGTGAAGAAGAGAAAAAAAAAAAAAGGAAAGAGAAAGGAGGAAAAAAAAAGGTGAAAGAGACAAAAAATAAAGAAATGAGAGAGATAACTCTCTCTTTGGATCTGGTCCAATACCAGATCCAACCAAAAAATTAAATTAGTATGCTTTACAAAAAGTATAGCACACCACTATAACTAGAAAAAAAAAAGAAGAAAAAAAAAAACAAAAAAAACAAAAAAACAAAAACAAAACACACCTCAAACCAGTCCCTACCAGAGGGCTGGTATACCTACGCGGGGGAAGTGGATACACACAGGGAAGGTCTCCAAGTGAGACCCGAGAGAAAAACCTGCTTTTATTGCGATCTATAATATATATAGGAGAATAAACTCAAACTATTTCTGCACACTAAAGAAAATGAAGGGAAAAAAAAAAAAAAAAAAAAAAATTGGTACTCATGCCTTTTATAGGGTGTACCTCTCCGCCCCCAAATTCCCTAATCCCTAAACCTAGATGTACACACACCACACGTATCCTACACCTATACACCACTATTTGTCATAATGTGATGACACCATCAGGGCAACAGATTGATAAACAAACATCAATTGCCTGCCTAGTACCTATCCCTACTCCCCCCACCCACGAAAACTCATACTGCAGCTGCGTATTGTGCATCTAAAATCTCTCTCCCTTCCCTCACCTCCTCCCCAAGTACAGCTACATCTCAGGAGGGGAATCCACATTCGTGGGGGGGGGGGGGGGGGGGGAGGGGGAGATGGGGAAGAAGAAAAAAAAAAAAAAACCCAAAACACGTTCCTATAGGGGAAAGTAAAGAAGTTGGCACCAATACATTCTATAAGATATGCCTTCCCCCCCTTCTTTGATCCCCATATCGATATGTATATGAGTGCTCACTAGTGGGCACCCTACAGCTATAGGCTCACATATCCGCATGGTCATGCATACTCAACTGGAAACCCAGGAGCCATCACCACCGGTAGACTGATTCCACAAACATTTATTTGTCGTGTGCAGGCGGCATGGTCGGAGAAACATGTTATAGAAGCACTACAAATGCCACCCATCTACATATTACCCATTCCACCCCGTCTCGCACGTCAAATAGCCATATTGCAGCACAATTTTGTACACCAAGTCCCCCAAAAAAAAAGGAATAGTGCTATATATATAAATCTATCCTGGCTATAATTGAGCTGATATATCTTTTTAGGATATCCACATCCAAAACTTTAATAAAATTCCTTACTCTTCTCCCCCCAGGTGCAACCTATCCCTCAAAAATAGCACACCTCACCCTGGTGGAGGGAAAGGGGAGAACGGGAGAAAAAGAAAAAAGGATAATGCTCAGGGTAGGGGAGGCCGGTATTTTCTTCCTTCTAATAATCTCAGGAACCTATCATCTGCATCCCTGATAGAAAAACTTCTGACAAATATCATCAGGTGTCATTTAGCATAAATATATATTCCATACAAATATGCATATATAAACGCATATATACCTCAATATTTCATTGCTGGCATAATATATAATACAAAGGCATATTTTAATCAGGAATTGATAAAGGATAAAAAAAAAAAAAAAAAAAAAAAAAAAAAAAAGGGGGGGGGGAGACAATAAGCAACAAAAAGTTTGTAGAGAAAAAAAAAAAAAAAAAAAAATCCACCAATGTTATCGCTACTGAAAACCCTTGATTAAGTTATGGGGGGTTGGAAGGTTCCTGGTCTGCCGGGGTATTTCCCCAATACAGGGGCTCGACGTCCTTCACCCCGAAACAAAGAATATGACTGTGGCCACTCCAACGGTGGGAGCTCTGGTAGCTCCAAGGCTGTTACTACTGCTGGGATATCCGATGGACCACGGATACTTAACCACTTTCCCTCCTTGTGGATCTGTAGTTGGAATGGAAAGTTCCATCGATAAGAAATATTTCGGTCTTGTAACAAAACCAGGAGAGGTTTTAATGCCCTCCTCTTTTCTAGGGTGAAATGGCACAGATCTGACAACAGTTGTATCGTATTCCCTTTATATTCAATTAAGCCTTTTGTTCGCGCCTTTCTCATAATGTCCTCTTTTACTCGGAAGTAGTGCATTCGGCATATAATGTCCCTTGGTTTGGCTGGGTCGGGGTTCCGTGGCCCCAAAGCCCGGTGAACCCTATCGATTTCCAGATTAACCGGCTCAATTGTCCCCAATATAGAGATGAAAATGCCTTCTACCGTTTCTGGAAGATCCTCGACCCCCATTGCTTCTGGTAACCCTCGAATCCGAATATTATTCCGCCGATTGCGATTATCTTGATCCTCTATAAGGGAGTACAGTGTTTGTATTTGAGATTCATGCCTATCTAATCGTTGGTCTTGCACATGGATAGCATCAGCCAAAATTGTAACAGAGCCCTCTAACTCTGATGTTTTAACCTGAGTTGCTTGTAGATCTGTCTTAACCGCCTGGATATCAGTGCGATAACCTTGCTCCAGGCGCTGTACAAATGCCTCCATTTCACTCCGTGTTGGTAAAGCTTTTAGGAATTCTCGTAAGTCCCCCCCTTCTCCCCCATCCACTCCCTGGCCCATACCTGGCATTTGTATAGGCCGGGAGGGCAGAGGTGGAGGGGGGGGCGTCTGTATAGGCCCGGAGTGTAAAGGCGGAGGGGGGGGCATAGATGGAGAGGCGTGAGGTGAAGGTGAAACACTCTGCGAGATGCTCTGTGATTCTTGTAGAGCAGCTGTAACAGCAAACTCGGATTGTTGAAGAACAGGGCTATATACTGGTGAGCAAGATGGAGTGGGAACAACCCCTATATGCTGGTCTGTATCCTGACTTATAGACTGACTAGGTTGACTCGCTTGCTGGGCCTTCTGTGGGGCCATCTGTTGCTCTGTTGCCATCTTTGCTATTATACTAGAGGAGCGAGTCCGTCTACCGGCGGAAAAAAAGTCCTGAATACCAGTTTGCGGGAATACAGATGGAATACCAGATCGGCCACTAGGAGCACCTCGTCTCCTCCTTCCCATGAGAACCAGGGACAAACCAGGGAATCCAGTGGGGGGGAGGAATCTGTGCCAATATTAATGCCAGAATTAATGCCAATACTGGACCTAAGGGGACCACTGTAGGAAAATAGCAGGATATTCCTTAGATACCAGTGAATCCCAGCTTCCGAATTATGCAGAGGGCAAAGAAAAAAAAAAAATTAATTAATAATAAAAAAAAAAAAAAAAAATGCAGCTCAAATACAATCTCCAGGCGGTATTGATAAGCCGTGTTGGTAAGACAAAATGCAATGTTAATGCAGCACAGTGTAAGTGGGGACAGCAGGGGTGGCAGCAGTGGTGATAGCAGTGACAAGCAGACAAGCAGAGGTTGAGCAAAGGTTGAGCAAAGTTATGCAGGTTATGCTTAAATGCTGGGAAGCTGGAATGCAGGAATTTGCAGGTTATGTTGAAATATTGATTATGCTGGTTATGCTAGCAATGCTGAAAATGCTGGGATTCTGAGATGCAGAGAGATACAGAGATGCAGAAGCGCAGGGATTATGTAGTGCTGGGATACAGGGATGTAGGAGTTATGCAGGTTTGCAGGTTTATCCAAGCTAACAAGTTAAGTTGAAGATATGCAGATTATGCTGGTTAGACTGGGCTCATGCAGTTATACAGGTTATGCTGGGGTTATGCAGACTACCAGACTATGTAGGCTACCTCCTTTCATGACTACAAGTCCTCAAAAAGTCCTCAAAAGTCCTCAAAAGTCTTCAAAGTCAGAAGCACATCAGGAGCAAACCAAAGCACAACTCACCTGCATATCCCATCTCTGCACACAACTCACGGCTGGCACTGCTTGGCTCCCTGCTGACTCACTGCAGACGGCTCAGATTACACAGCTGATACAGCAGCTGACACAGCACGGCTCCCTGCTGTTTCACTGTGGATAACAAACACACTGCTACTCGGCTGCTGGCTACCTCTCCTCGGCAGGCTGTTTTGAACGAATGACACTTCCAGTACTCCGCTCCTGGTTCTCGGCTCCTCAGCTACACAAAGTACTCATATTACGGCTGAATGATTAGCTGTGTGAGGCTTTGTGAAAGTGAAAGTGAATGCTGCTGAGTGCCTGCCGAATGCCACACGCCACACGCTACCATACACTGCTTAGAACTGCTCTCAGCATGTCTTCAGCTTGCTTGCTGATCCCTCTCCCGGGTCTCCACAGGACACAGCACGCTAGCACGCTGCTCCCTCCATGCGTGCCCCGCCCCCGCAAGTTATTGTCTTAAAAGTGTTTGGGGACCCGGGTCCTGCCCCAGGGGACATGTATCAATGCAGAAAAAAAGTTTTAAAAACTGACGTTTTTTCGGGAGCAGTGAGTTTAATAATGCTTAAAGTGAAACAATAAAAATGAAATATTCCTTTAAATATCGTGCCTGGGGGGGTGACTATAGTATGTCTGTAAAGTGGTGCATTTTTCCCATGTTTAGAACAGTCCCTGCACAAAATTACATTTCTAAAGGAATAAAAGTCATTTAAAACTGCTTGCGGCTGTAATGTAATGTTGCCCCCCCCAGCCCATTACCAGGCCCTTTGGGTCTGGTATGGATATTAAGAGGAACCCCGCACCCAATTTTTTTTAAAAAAGGTGTGGGGCCCCCAGGCCCTATATACTCTGAACAGCAGCAGTATACTAGCGGTCCCCGGGTTACAAACAAGATAGGGACTGTAGGTTTGTTCTTAAGTTGAATCTGTTTGTAATTTGGAAAAAGTACATTTTGTAAGTGTAGCTCCAGCCAAAAAATCTATTTTTAAGCTTTTTGGTTAACATAGGGAAGGGTTATCATCACCCCTGTAACATTTGTTTTGCTGTCTGTGCCCCTGTTCAGAGGATTTCACCTCACTTTCTGTCCCAATGACAATTGGATTTAGAAAATTTTGGGTTATCAGGGAAACAAGGTTTGGTGATAAAGCATCAGTTGAGACACCTTTTTCCTATATTAACTCTTACAGGAGAGAATTTCCATTCCTAGGGGTAGATTTCCTCTCACTTCCTGTTGTCTCCCTCCGTTTCTAAGTGGGAGACGTTTGTATGTCGGATGTTTGAAAATAGGGGGCTGCCTGTATATACTATACGGCCTGCCCTATACACTCTGTGGAAAATTGGGCCTTGGGTGTTGGTGGTACCAGAACACTGTAAGCCCTCACAGTTACTCTGGGTGGGCACTGGAAGGGGCCCTGCTGTGAAATATTATATCAAGAATTGTAATTACGCGCCCCTGTAGGGGCATAAAAATTGGGCCTTAGGGGCGGTGGTGGTGGCACAACACTGTAAAGCCTCACAGATACTTTTGTTGAGTGCAGGAACAGGCCCTGCTGTGAAATATTAGATCAAAAATTGTAATTATGCTCCCCTGTTAAACCGGGGCATAAAAATTGGGCCTTTTAAACCGGGGTGGTGGTGGTGCCCTGAACCGAAAATATTCCTAGAAGCTATCATCATGAAGATTGAGGAGGAATAGGATAGTCAATCAGCATAATAGGATAGTCACTCAGCATATGCAGTCTTCAAGGGATCCCACATGCATATAAAAATCAATCGGTTACATCAGCATCAGGTGCTTGGTAGCTGGTGATCCAAGACTGATTCATTTTTATGAATGTGAGTCGATCAACAGAGTCTGTGGACAGGCGCACTCTGTGATCGGTTACAAAGCCTCCAGCAGCAATGGATGTGCATTCAAAAAGAACACTGGATGCAGGACAGGCCAATAGCTCAATTGCATATTGAGTGGTCCATCCTCAAGACCCAGTAACCCAGTGGATGTTCTGGTGGAAAGGTCTCCAAGTCTGATCTTGCCCCTAGATATTCCTGCACCATGTAATTCAGATACTGGCGATGGTTGCTGGAACTGATCAGACCTGGGCGCTGAGGACTGAAGAATTGTCTGAAGGCATTGGTCAGCCGGCCACCTTCTCCACAGCTCTTTCTGTGACTGAACGAAGCCTCAGCAACACGTTGTCCAGCACCAGGAAATTGTAACCTCTCAGGCTCTGGAAACACATTGCACAAACCTTTCTGCAAGGCCTCCCAAAGATGTTTTATCCTCTGCTCCCCTTGCGAAGGCCGGATAAGTTCTGCAACCTTACCCTTGTAACGTGGATCAAGAAGGGTTGCCAGCCAGTAATGATCCCTCTCCTTGATACCACAAATCCGAGGGTCCTTTCACAGGCTTTGCAGGATCAGGGAGGCCATGCGGCATAGGTTTGCAGAGGCATTTGATCCTGACTCCTCTGGGTCACCAAACATCACATGATCCTCAACCACCTCCTTCCAGCCATGTACAACTCCATGGGTTTCTGGGGACTGCAAATGATCCTTTGAAGACTGCTGCTGATGCTGAGTGTTATTCTCCATGCTGACACAATCCTCCTCCTCAAATACACATACACAAATACAAATACACTTAAAGGTTACTTATCTTGTGTTACTGTATGTTCGTGATCTCCATTGGCAACGATTCTTCTGGAAATCAGGCACTATTCTTGTATCATGAGTGGCTTCTGATCTTCAAAGCATGATGATGTGTGTTCCCCCAGTCTACTCATCCTTTTTATTTGTACAAGTTTGTTACCAAAATGGTTACAAACTTGTTTCCATAACAACCAACTAACAGTCATTCTTTCAGTTTAAGAGCTGAAAGAATATCAAATAAGTAAGTCTCTTACTTGTTTACTGTAGCTGTAGAGACAATAGCCTATTTAAACTGTAATACACCAATGGTATCTACGTACCCATTGCATGAAACAGAATTTGTTTGAGAAATCTACTCAAGCCAAAACCTGACAGTATCTCTATGACCAATCACTATTGTGCAATGTTGTGTCTGATTAATATAAAAAAATCATATTTTAACAAACGCAACACAACTGCACTAGGGGTTCACGGTACTGTGTACACCAACAGAAGTGTAATAACAACTATGGGTGCACTGTATGTATTGTGTACACCACCAGAAAAGTAGTAGCAACTGCACTAGGAGTGCACAGTACTGTGTACACCAACAGAAGTTTAAAAACAACTATGGGTGCACTGTATGTATTGTATACTGTGTACACTACCAGAAAAGTAGTAGCACTAGCAACTGCACTAAGGGTGCACGGTACTGTGTACACCAACAGAAGTGTAATAACAACTATGGGTGTACTGTATGTATTGTGTACTGTGTACACCACCAGAAAAGTAGTAGCACCAGCAACTGCACTAAGGGTGCACGGTACTATGTACACCAACAGAAGTGTAATAAGAACTATGGGTGTACTGTATGTATTGTGTACTGTGTACACCACCAGAAAAGTAGTAGCAACTGCACTAGGGGTGCACGGTACTATGTACACCAAGAGAAGTGTAATAAGTACTGCACTGTATTGTGTACACCACGAGAAAAGTAGTAGCAACTGCACTAGGGGTGAACGGTATAGTGAACATCAGCAGAAGTCTAATAGCAACTATGGGTGCACTGTATGTATTGTGTATTGTGTACACCGCCAGAAACGTAGTAGCAACTGCACTAGGGATGCACGGTATTGTGTACCATGCACCAACAGAAGTGTAATAACAACTATGGGTGTATTGTGTACACCACGAGAAAAGTAGTAGCAACTGCACTATGGGTGCACTAAACTGTGTACACCGACAGGAGTGTCATAACAACTATGGGTGTACTGTGTACACCATGAGAAAAGTAGTAGCAACTGCACTATGGGTGCACAATACTGTGTACACCGCCTGAAGTATATTATAAAAAGTACACCAGGAACGGCTTGCAGTCAGACAGTCAGATATAGCTAAACTGGATACAGTGGATATATATATAGATATACAGATATATACGAGACTGCCAGCGGCGGTCGGCATTTGACTGGGAGCGTTGGGAGGCGAGGGGGAGACCATCCGATCGTGACCCCCCCCTCGCGATCGCTCCCAGCCAATCGGAATCCTCCCCTGCCTGTGTGTAGTTTCACACAGGCAGAGGATGTGATGTCATCTCTCCTCGGCTCGGCAGTTTCCGTTCCAGCGCCGAGGAGAGAAGACATGTTAGTGCACAACACTACACACAACACAGTAGAACATGCCAGGCATACTTTACACCCCCGATCGCCCCCCGATCGCCCCCCGATCCCCCCCCAATCACCCCCCCGTCACAAACTGACACCAAGCAGTATTTTTTTTTTTCTGATTACTGCATGGTGTCAGTTTGTGACAGTTACAGTGTTAGGGCAGTGAGTGGTAGCCCCCTTTAGGTCTAGGGTACCCCCCTAACCCCCCCAAATAAAGTTTTAACCCCTTGATCACCCCCTGTCACCAGTGTCACTAAGCGATCATTTTTCTGATCGCTGTATTAGTGTCGCTGGTGACGCTAGTTAGGGAGGTAAATATTTAGGTTCGCCGTCAGCGTTTTATAGCGTCAGGGACCCCCATATACTACCTAATAAAGGTTTTAACCCCTTGATTGCCCCCTAGTTAACCCTTTCGCCACTGATCACCGTATAAGTGTTACGGGTGACGCTGGTTAGTTCGTTTATTTTTTATAGTGTCAGGGCACCCGCTGTTTATTACCGAATAAAGGTTTAGCCCCCTGATCGCCCGGCGGTGATATGCGTCGCCCCAGGCAGCATCAGATTAGCGCCAGTACCGCTAACACCCACGCACGCAGCATACGCCTCCCTTAGTGGTATAGTATCTGTGCGGATCAATATCTGATACGATCAGATCTATACTAGCGTCCCCAGCAGTTTAGGGTTCCCAAAAATGCAGTGTTAGCGGGATCAGCCCAGATACCCGCTAGCACCTGCGTTTTTCCCCTCCGCCCGGCCCAGCCCAGCCCACCCAAGTGCAGTATCGATCGATCACTTTCACTTACAAAACACTAAACAAATAACTGCAGCGTTCGCAGAGTCAGGCCTGATCCCTGCGATCGCTAAGTGCCGGTTCACATAGGGGCGACTTGTCAGGCGACCTAGTCGCCTGACAAGTCGCCTCCCGTTCTGTGCTACGGAACCGTTCTAATAGGAGCGACGCAAGTCGCTCCGACTTAGAAAAAGGTTCCTGTACTACTTTGGGGGCGACTTGGGGCGACTTGCATAGACTTCTATACAGAAGTCGTTTTGCAAGTCGCCTCAGAAGTCGTTTGCAGGTCGCCTCGCTGAGGCGACCTGCAAGTCGTGCCGCCCCTGTGTGAACTGGCACTAACAGTTTTCTTGGTAGCGTTTTGGTGAACTGGCAAGCACCAGCCCCAGGCAGCGTCAGGTTAGCGCCAGTACCACTAACACCCACGCACCGTACACCTCCCTTAGTGGTATAGTATCTGAACGGATCAATATCTGATCCGATCAGATCTATACTAGCGTCCCCAGCAGTTTAGGGTTCCCACAAACGCAGTGTTAGCGGGATCAGCCCAGATACCTGCTAGCACCTGCGTTTTGCCCCTCCACCCGGCCCAGCCCAGCCCGCCCAAGTGCAGTATCGATCGATCACTGACACTTACAAAACACTAAACGCATAACTGCAGCGTTCGCAGAGTCAGGCCTGATCCCAGCGGCCTAGTACACCCCAGTCGTAGTCAAACCCGCACTGCAGTAACACTTGGTGACGTGGCGAGTCCCATAAGTGCAGTTCAAGCTGGTGAGGTGACAAGCACAAGTAGTGTCCCGCTGCCACCAAAAAGACAAAACACAGGCCCGTCGTGCCCATAATGCCCTTCCTGCTGCATTCGCCAATCCTAATTGGGAACCCACCACTTCTGCAGCGCCCGTACTTCCCCCATTCACATCCCCAACCAAATGCAGTCGGCTGCATGAGAGGCATTTTTATGTCCTCCCGAGTACCCCTACCCAACTAACCCCCCCAAAAAAGATGTCGTGTCTGCAGCAAGCGCGGATATAGGCGTGACACCTGCTATTATTGTCTCTCCTGTCCTGACAATCCTGGTCTTTGCATTGGTGAATGTTTTGAACGCTACCATTCACTAGTTGAGTATTAGCGTAGGGTACAGCATTGCACAGACTAGGCACACTTTCGCAGGGTCTCCCAAGATGCCATCGCATTTTGAGAGACCCGAACCTGGAACCGGTTACAGTTATAAAAGTTAGTTACAAAAAAAGGTGTAAAAAAAAAAAAAAAAACACAAACAAAAATATAAAATAAAAAATAATAGTTGTCGTTTTATTGTTCTTTCTCTCTCTATTCTCTCTCTATTGTTCTGCTCTTTTTTACTGTATTCTATTCTGCAATGTTTTATTGTTATTATGTTTTATCATGTTTGCTTTTCAGGTATGCAATTTTTTATACTTTACCGTTTACTGTGCTTTATTGTTAACCATTTTTTTGTCTTCAGGTACGCCATTCACGACTTTGAGTGGTTATACCAGAATGATGCCTGCAGGTTTAGGTATCATCTTGGTATCATTCTTTTCAGCCAGCGGTCAGCTTTCATGTAAAAGTAATCCTAGCGGCTAATTAGCCTCTAGACTGCTTTTACAAGCAGTGGGAGGGAAAGCCCCCCCCAACGTCTTCCGTGTTTTTCTCTGGCTCTCCTGTCTCAACAGGGAACCTGAGAATGCAGCCGGTGATTCAGCCAGCTGACCATAGAGCTGATCAGAGACCAGAGTGGCTCCAATCATCTCTATGGCCTAAGAAACCGGAAGCTACGAGCATTTTATGACTTAGATTTCGCCGGATGTAAACAGCGCCATTGGGAAATTGGGAAAGCATTTTATCACACCGATCTTGGTGTGGTCAGATGCTTTGAGGGCAGAGGAGAAATCTAGGGTCTAATAGACCCCAATTTTTTCAAAAAAGAGTACCTGTCACTACCTATTGCTATGATAGGGGATATTTACATTCCCTGAGATAACAATAAAAATGATTTAAAAAAAAAAATGAAAGGAACAGTTTTAAAATAAGATAAAAAAAATAATAATAATAAAGAAAAAAAAAAAGCACCCCTGTCCCCCCTGCTCTCGCGCTAAGGCGAACGCAAGCGTCGGTCTGGCGTCAAATGTAAACAGCAATTGCACCATGCATGTGAGGTATCACCGCGAACGTCAGATCGAGGGCAGTAATTTTAGCAGTAGACCTCCTCTGTAAATCTAAAGTGGTAACCTATAAAGGCTTTTAAAGGCTTTTAAAAATGTATTTAGTTTGTCGCCACTGCACATTTGTGCGCAATTTTAAAGCATGTCATGTTTGGTATCCATGTACTCGGCCTAAGATCATCTTTTTTATTTCATCAAACATTTGGGCAATATAGTGTGTTTTAGTGCATTAAAATTTTAAAAAGTGTGTTTTTTCCCCAAAAAATGCGTTTGAAAAATCGCTGCGCAAATACTGTGTGAAAAAAAAAATGAAACACCCACCATTTTAATCTGTAGGGCATTTGCTTTAAAAAAATATATAATGTTTGGGGGTTCAAAGTAATTTTCTTGCAAAAAAAAAATTATTTTTTTATGTAATCAAAAAGTGTCAGAAAGGGCTTTGTCTTCAAGTGGTTAGAAGAGTGGGTGATGTGTGACATAAGCTTCTAAATGTTGTGCATAAAATGCCAGGACAGTTCAAAACCCCCCCAAATGACCCCATTTTGGAAAGTAGACACCCCAAACTATTTGCTGAGAGGCATGTCGAGTCCATGGAATATTTTATATTGTGACACAAGTTGCGGGAAAGACACAATTTTTTATTTTTTTTATTTTTTTTGCGCAAAGTTGTCACTAAATGATATATTGCTCAAACATGCCATGGGAATATGTGAAATTACACCCCAAAATGCATTCTGTTGCTTCTCCTGAGTACGGGGATACCACATGTGTGAGACTTTTTGGGAGCCTAGCCGCGTACGGGACCCCAAAAACCAAGCACCGCCTTCAGGCTTTCTAAGGCCGTAAATTTTTGATTTCATTCTTCGCTGCCTATCACAGTTTCGGAGGCCATGGAATGCCCAGGTGGCAAACCCCCCCCCCAAATGACCCCATTTTGGAAAGTAGACACCCCAAGCTATTTGATGAGAGGTATAGTATTTTGCAGACCTCACTTTTTGTCACAAAGTTTTGAAAATTGAAAAAAGAAAAAAAAAAATGTTTTTTCTCGTCTTTCTTTATTTTCAAAAACAAATGAGAGCTGCAAAATACTCACCATGCCTCTCAGCAAATAGCTTGGGGTGTCTACTTTCCAAAATGGGGTCATTTGGGGGGGGTTTGTGCCACCTGGGCATTCCATGGCCTCCGAAACTGTGATAGGCAGTGAAGAGTGAAATCAAAAATTTACACCCTTAGAAATCCTGAAGGCGGTGATTGGTTTTCGGGGCCCCGTACGCGGCTAGGCTCCCAAAAAGTCCCACACATGTGGTAACCCCGTACTCAGGAGAAGTAGCTAAATGTATTTTGGGGTGCAATTCCACATATGCCCATGGCCTGTGTGAGCAATATATCATTTAGTGACAACTTTGTGCAAAAAAAAAAAAAAAAAATTTGTCACTTTCCCGCAACTTGTGTCAAAATATAAAACATTCCATGGACTCAACATGCCTCAAAGCAAATAGCTTGGGGTGTCTACTTTCCAAAATGGGGTCATTTGGGGGGGGTTTATGCCATCTGGGCATTTTATGGCCTTCAAAACTGTGATAGGTAGTGAGGAGTAAAATCAAAAATGTACGCTCTTAGAAATCCTGAAGGCAGTGATTGGTTTCGGGGCCCCGTACGCGGCTAGGCTCCCAAAAAGTCCCACACATGTGGTATCCCCATACTCAGGAGAAGCAGCTAAATGTATTTTGGGGTGCAATTCCACATATGCCCATGGCCTGTGTGAGCAATATATCATTTAGTGACAACTTTTTGTAATTTTTTTTTTTTGTCATTATTCAATCACTTGGGACAAAAAAAATGAATATTCAATGGGCTCAACATGCCTCTCAGCAATTTCCTTGGGGTGTCTACTTTCCAAAATGGGGTCATTTGTGGGGGTTTTGTACTGCCCTGCCATTTTAGCACCTCAAGAAACGACATAGGCAGTCATAAATTAAAGGCTGTGTAAATTCCAGAAAATGTACCCTAGTTTTTAGGCGCTATAACTTTTGCGCAAACCAATAAATATACACTTATTGACATTTTTTTTACAAAAGACATGTGGCCGAATACATTTTGGCCTAAATGTATGACTAAAATTGAGTTTATTGGATTTTTTTTAGAACAAAAAGTAGAAAATATCATTTTTTTTCAAAATTTTCGGTCTTTTTCCGTGTATAGCGCAAAAAATAAAAACGGCAGAGGTGATCAAATACCATCAAAAGAAAGCTCTATTTGTGGGAAGAAAAGGACACAAATTTCGTTTGGGTACAGCATTGCATGACCGCGCAATTAGCAGTTAAAGCGACGCAGTGCCGAATTGTAAAAAGTGCTCTGGTCAGGAAGGGGGTAAAACCTTCCGGGGCTGAAGTGGTTAAAGTTGTGCTAAGCACACTTTTTTTGTTTTTTTTTTGTTTTTGTTTTTTCAAATTTTCTGCTCTTTTTTTCTTGATTACAGCACAGATTAATCGACATTGATTATAATTTTCTACTAGAATTGTAGATTGTTTGTATTTAGCAACTTACTGGTTTGGTAATATACTTGTACCATATACGGCATTTACTTATCTACTTGTGTACTCACATCCATCAACAGTAGGTGAGGTCTCTCTCCCTCTGCCCAGGCCCTCATAACTGTAATACCACTATGACACTCTCGATTACCTCCCTCAATGTTAAAGGCCTAAATTCACCATTTAAGCGCAAACCTCTTATGGAAAGAAGCACTACAACAACGGGCAGATATAATCTGCGCCCAGGAAACGCACTTTACTAAGCTCAAACAACCTCAATGTAGTCACAAAAAATATCCCCATTGCTTCTTTGCAAGCGCCCCTAAAAAAAAGAGAGGAGTAATGATTGCCATAAACGCAACAATAGATTTTAAGCTTCATCACTGTGAAAGTGATGATGATGGCAGATTCTTAATCCTATCAGCCACATTTAACAACCGCCCTCTCACCATAGTAAACATTTATGCCCCTAATACAGCACAAAGAAAATTCTACGCCACTCTCTTTGCCAAATTAGCCCCTTATAGATCTTCCCCCCTGATAATCTGTGGAGATTTTAATGAAGTAATTGACCCTACACTTGATACCTCCAACGCTGCGAGAAAGAGGCCCTCAGCAATATCAAATATCCTCAAAAAAGAAGACCTTTATGACACATGGAGGTGCATGCACGATGAGGAGAGAGACTACACCTACTTCCCCCCCCCACACCAATCTTACTCCCGAATTGACCTATTCATTACAGATAAACACCTACTACAAACAATCACTGCCTCCACCATAGGCACTATATCATGGTCTGACCACGCTCCAGTCACGATCAAACTAGCATCCCCCTCCCAAACCACTAGACATACGGTCTGGAGATTAAACACCTCCCTTCTCAACAACTCCTCTTTTGAGTCTCAAATACAATCTGAAATTGATAATTATTTCCAGCAAAATGTCAATTCTGTAACTGACTGTGCTATTGTTTGGAATGCTCACAAAGCTTGCCTACGGGGTCTTTTTATCAAACTTGGGGCCCAGGCTAAAAAACAACACTCTTATATAACCGAGTCCCTCCTGAAACAAATTCGATCTCTTGAAATAATAAACAAGAGATCTCCCACTAATACTACTTCCTTAGAACTTAAAAAGCTTAGATCCCAACTCAGTGGTCATCTTCACAAAAATTTTGATTACTTTATCAAACGACTAAGACTTCAGATATACTCATCGGCCAATAAATCAGGAGCATTTATGGCTAAACAATTTAAAAAACAACTTTCTAATAAAAAAATCGCATCCATCACAAACCCCCAGGGCAAACACCTGACCAATCCGCTAGATATTGCCAACGAATTTGTGAATTTTTACACCAAACTCTACAACCTTACGAAAACAGACCCCCATCTCACACCCACCCAAGATGACATAAAAAATTTTTTATCTTCTATCTCCCTTCCCTCGATTTCCCCAGAACAACTAGACTCACCCACGACTCCCTTTTCAAAGACCGAAATTCAAAAAGTGATAAACAACCTACCTCTACATAAAGCGCCAGGTCCTGACGGACTACCCAACGAATATTATAAACGATTTGCCCAACCCTTAGTCCCCCACCTATGTGCCATGTATAATCAATTTGCTACTACAGGCATAATCCCTAGGGAATCTCTCGATGCCCTAGTGGTTACTATTCCCAAACAGGGTAAACCCCCAGACAACCCAGCCAACTACAGACCGATCTCACTCCTCAACACAGACACCAAAATCTATGCTAAACTCTTGGCATAACGCCTTTCCACCATCATCCCCCAGATTATTCATCCCGACCAAGTGGGATTTGTACCCGGCAGGCAAGCCTCAGATGGAACTAGATGTTTCATTGACCTTATCCAATGGACAGAGTATACTCGAACGCTTTCTCTCTTCCTGTCTTTGGACGCAGAGAAGGCGTTCGATAGGGTATATTGGCCGTATATGGAGGCAGTACTCCAAAAATTTGGACTCTCGGGCACCTTTCTCTCTGCCATACTAGGACTATACACTTACCCATCTGCACGCATTTGGACATCAGGGGTTGTTTCTAACCCATTCCAAATTACCAATGGCACGAGAGAGGGGTGCCCGCTGTCCCCCCTAATTTTTGCCATGATAATGGAGCCCTTAGCACAAATTATTAGATCTGACCCCTCGATTACGGGTATAAAAATTGGACAAACCGATCATAAAATCGGTTTATATGCAGATGACGTGATCATTGCCCTAACTAACCCGCTATTGTCTCTCCCAGCAGTCCAACGAACTCTTGACAAGTTCAGTGCAGTATCAATGTATAAACTAAATCACAGTAAATCCCTAATGCTAAACCTTGGCCTTGACTCCCAAACTCTCAATACCATCACCGCTAGCTCCCCCTTTGCTTGGGCCCCCAACTCCTTTCTCCCATACTTGGGTATCCAATTAACTTTCCCAAGTCGGATGCTACTAAAAATTAATTTTGAAGACCTCGTGGGCAAGCTTACACAACTAGCAAAAGATCTAGGTAGGGCTCTAGCTTCCTGGGCTGGTAGGATAGCTCAGACAAAAATGTATTTACTTCCCCATGTCCTATATTTTTTCCGTACATTACCTCTGCCTCTAGCACAAAATCAGATAAAAAAAATCCAAGGAATCATCAATGGCTTTATTTGGCAACAAAAGAGACCTAGAATAAAAAAAGTCATACTCACAACCCCAGTTCAACAGGGGGGTCTGGGTGCCCCGGATATTCAAGCTTACCACCGAGCAACTATTCTGGACCAGCTGAAAACATGGTGGTCAGAAAAACACCACACAACCTGGAAACAAATTGAAACCAACCTACTACCCACGGATCCTAAAAACTTTCTAGCCGCACTTTGGCTCAACCCCCACCCCAAAAGGTACCCTCTTGATATTATTACATCCTCCACAAGAATTTGGACCTCAATACTGCAACTCAAGGGAGGGATATCAAAGGACACTCTGACAGCAATACCCATTGAGGCGCTACACGTTATCTCTCCAGACTTACCTCTCTCAGAGTGGACAAAAGCCGGCATCTGCCATTTAGGAATGCTCTTTTCATCATCAACTCTACTCTCATTTGAGCAACTAATGCAAAAATATGGACTAACTAAACACACGTTCTTTCTTTACCTGAGGATTAGATCTAGCCTGTCGAAAATTTCCTGGTCAACCTCAGACGATGTTTCACTCCCTATACTCAAGCTCTACAATATAGCTATACCCAAGACCAAAGGAATCTCCTTCATATACAAACTGCTCACTAAACCAACTACTAACCACCTGGTTTCTTCCTCACAGTATTGGTCCTCGCTGTTAGACCATCCGCCTCCAGAAACACATTGGCCGGAGGCCCTCACATTGCCCTTACGCCTGTCGCATTGCATTAACCACTGGGAAGCAACACAAAAGCTTTTTAACAAATGGTACTTCACCCCTGAAAGGCTAGCGAAAATCTACCCGAACACATCACCGAACTGCTGGAGGGAATGTGCTGATATTGGATCTCTTTCACACATATGGTGGGAATGCCACCTTGTTAAAAATTTTTGGAGACAGGTGCATAACCTAATTGAATCTTTGTGTAGTATATCCCAACCTATGTCCCCACTTGACCTACTCCTAGGTCTCTCGATCCCAACAATGCCCACCCATCTGCAAACACTGGCCACACACATTCTTATTGCCGTAAGACTGACAATCACAAAAAAATGGAAATCAACCGACCCGCCGGTACTCAGAGATGCCATCCACCTACTGAACCAACACTTTCAGATGGAATTCTCTTTCGCTAAAGCCAACATGTCCACTAAGCGCTTTAATAGAAACTGGCACCCTTGGATCTTGGATTCTAGAAGTACACCACTGTTGTAACAATCCTGCCCCTAGCCTGGCTGGAGTCTACACCAGCCCCCTTTTCTTACTACGGTCTCTCGGACATTTTGCCAAAACATGTAATACAGATCACAATGTTACACCACGATCTAGGTTACACTCAAGTGTCCACCCCATTCAGTGCTTAGCCTATTGGTACAGGAATACTTTATGCTACCATAGTTATTTGTAGTATGATAGTTTACTTATTATTCATTGATTGTTTTGCTTTAGACCAATCAAAGTTACACTTAAATAAGCTCTTCTCTCATTGCCGTTTACATATACGCTAAGACGCCAGGGTATGCCCAATTGGTGATGTTTCTGTATTCTTTTTCTCTTTATAAAACACAATAAAAATCTTAAATTTAAAAAAAATAACCATTCATGGGAAGTGTTGCTAATTACAGCAAGTGTGGTTTTAACCCCATACCTCATGTTTAGGCATATACCTCTGGCAGCCTCTAGGGGCATGAACGTCCTTCTCTCAAGGTCCCCAAGAAAACTCTGCCCACAAACCACCCAATGATGTTGGGATGCCACTAAGACAACCCACAGCCCAACAATCTTGCCCTAATTCACTACTACCACAAAATGACAGATCTCCACTCAGCATATTTGTTTAACTGCTTACCATCTGCCCACAGTAGATTTCCTGTGGACGAGCGGCAAAGGCAGCCCAGACAACATACTGGTACATCGCCATATGCTTCCGGATTTGGAGAATGCATGTGCATGCCTCATGTCGACCCATGCTGTGATTTGACACAGCACAAGTTTGGCAGCTGATTTCAGCCAATGATTTTGGTTGAAGTCAGCTGATCAGCTGTGTAAAATGACAGCACAGAGTTCTGTGTTTACAAAAACACAGAACTCTGCATACTGTAAACAGCAGTCTGGTTGTTTTTTCTCCCTATTAAACAGGAAGGAAAAACAGCCATATAGAAGAGTAAAAGCAGCATACATTACACGCTGTTTGGGCACACAGTTAATAAACAAGTAACAAGGCGCAATATGCAGATACCTTACAATATAGTACCTAATAGTCCAGGAATGTGGGTGTACAGATGTGTACACTGGTAATGTAAAACCACAGTCTCAGTCAAGGCAGCCACCAAGAAACCAAAAGTGAGTTCCAATAGCTAAGAAAAGACAAGGAATAGGGGCGCCTCTGAGAAATTTATTATAAACACTTTATTTAAATAAAATATCCACTCACATGAAAGTAAGAGAAGGCATGTACAGGAGCATGGTGAAGGCTGGAGGGTTGAAAAACACAGGGCTGCAGGTAGAAGCTGTATCAGTGTAGCTGGAGCACAATCCAGTCCAGGCAAGCAGGGGTGCAGATGACTGAGCACCTACACACATCGGTGTAATGCAATGTCCCTGGAGGATGGTGTCAGTAGTCCAGTGTAAAAGGAAGGAATCAGTTCAATAGTAGCATAAATATCTATGGAAAGGAGGAGAGAGACGTCTGGCTGGATGGCAGGGCTGCGCTGTATCTCCGGCGATCGTACTGTCCCTGTATGGTGAGGGAAGAGACACGGCCGTGTGTGTGAGATGGAAACGAGGCTTGGGGAGCAGACACAGGCTTGAAAAATGAATGCGGCTATTCCATCCATCTATAGCTAGCAATTTCAGAAACGCGTTGCATGTTGATGACGTCACGGCTTGGCGCTGGCCTGTGTCTGCTCTCCAAGCCTCGTTTCCATCTCACACACACGGCCGTGTCTCTTCCCTCACCATACAGGGACAGTACGATCGCCGGAGATACAGCGCAGCCCTGCCATCCAGCCAGACGTCTCTCTCCTCCTTTCCATAGATATTTATGCTACTATTGAACTGATTCCTTCCTTTTACACTGGACTACTGACACCATCCTCCAGGGACATTGCATTACACCGATGTGTGTAGGTGCTCAGTCATCTGCACCCCTGCTTGCCTGGACTGGATTGTGCTTCAGCTACACTGATACAGCTTCTACCTGCAGCCCTGTGTTTTTCCTTGTCAAAAGAAGTTTATTGAGTATACAATGTTATAAAGATACATAAAGTAAGTTTACAAGGATCTATAAAGTAAGCTCATTGTTTTACAGTAGGGTTTATATAGGTAAATATCATGAAATTTCAAATATTAAACATTGGGTTCACGTAAACCTAAATTAAAGATATATATCATTTCCTTAGTTACTTTTGTAGGTATTTAAATGATTTATACCTACTATACATATTGTTTACAAGTAGAGTGTATATAGGTCAAATAAATTCTGATAATGAGCTTTAATCATAAGGTGGAGAAAAGGAAAGAGAAAGAAGAAAAAGGGTTGAAAGGTAGAGGTATGGTCCACAAGGTTGTCCCGCTCGTCAGTTTATTATTCTTTTTAGTTCTCTTTGAAGCCTTAGAATGGGTGTCTCTGTAAGTCATTTAATCTGTTACCATGGCAACAGGACAGAGTCATTGAAGTTTGACAGGAACTGTTGTTTTATCCAAGGATGCCAAAGTTTTTCAAATTTTGGAATTTGATTTTGATCGATGGCTACCATCTTAGCATGGGACATTGTATTATTCATTCTGTGAATTGTTTCTGCTAGTACCAATGTAGGAGATTTCCATGCCTTGGCCACTGTTTGTTTTGCAGTCGTTATTAGTTGGATCATAAGTTTGAATTGAGAGAGTGTTAACCATTCCGGTTTTAGATTAAGTAAAGTTAAATATGGATCTGGTTGTATTATTTTTTTAAATATTTTAGATGCAATCACGAAGACTTCCTTCCAGAAGGTTTGGATTACTGGGCACGTCCACCATATGTGTAAATATGTGCCTATTTCTGGGCATCCTCGAAAACAAAGAGTTGAGGTATTAGGTGAATATTTTGCCACTCTAGCGGGTACAAGGTACCAGCGAGTTAGGACTTTATAATTTGTCTCCAGTGCTAAGATGTTGGGTGAAGATGACTTAGATGTGAGCCATATGTTAGACCAGTCCGTGTCTTCTAAAGTTCGTCCCAGGTCCTCCTCCCACCTCTGAACGTAAGAGGGTCTATTAAGATTTGCTACTCCATATAATTGATTATAAAGTGATGAAATTGTACCTTTAGCAAATGGATCTTTTGTACAGATTGATTCAAAAATGGATAATTGGGATAATGGTGTATCCCCTTTTAGGAATGGTGTATAGAAATTTTTGATTTGGAGATATCTAAATATCTCAGAGTTTGGTAGATCATATTTTTCTCTAAGCGATGTGAATGAAAGGAATGATTTAGATGCTATGAAGTCATTTAGTGTCTGAATGCCTGATGTTGTCCAAGCTTTAAAAGAATTTGGGTAGATCCATGCTGGATAAAAGGCCGGATTTCTGATAAAAGAAAGGAGAGGATTGTGTGGAGATTGTAACTGATATTTGGTTTTTAGTTTATCCCAGAGAGATAAGAAGTGTTTAGTTATGGGATTATGAATTTTAAAGCGGTCTTTAGGATCAAGCCATAATAAATTTGATATTAATAGAGGGTCATTTTCTGAAGCCTCTATAAATACCCATAATGGGATTTCCTGTTTTGCATGGTATTTGGACAGACTGGCCAAATGTGCTGCTCTGTAGTAGTTAGTAAAATTAGGGTATCCCAGGCCTCCTTTATTTTTGGGAAGATGTAGTGTGTGTATAGGTATACGTGGTTTAGAAGAGCCCCATATAAACGAAGTTGCTCTTTTTTGTACTATTCTCAAAAAATAGGAAGGAATTGGAATAGGGAGGACCCTGAATAGATAAAGCAATTTGGGTAGAATAGTCATTTTGATTGCATTAATCTTCCCTATCCAGGATAAAGGAAGTTGCGACCATTGTTTTATTAGATTTGTGATCTGTCTTAATACAGGAGGATAATTGGTTGAGAATAAGTCAGAATGAGATGCTGTTAAATGAATTCCAAGATATGGGATTGATTTTTCTGCCCATGTGAATGGGAGGGCAGCCCTAGCCGGGATCAATTCCATGTTTGTGAGTGAAATATTAAGCACTAGGCATTTCTTAGGATTAATCATAAGGCCGGATAGGGCTGCAAATCCATCAAGAGCTGGTATTAAGTTAGGACCAGAGACCTGTGGTGATGATAGAAAAAGTAATATATCGTCTGCAAATATACATAATTTGTGTGTAATACTTCCTACTTCAATGCCAGTTATAGTTTGGTTTGTTCTGATGTATTGGGCCATGGGTTCGAGTATAAGGGCAAATAATAAGGGAGATAATGGGCAACCCTGTCGGGTACCTCTTTCGATATTAAAGGCTTCAGATTTGTATCCAGCATATTTTATATAGGCTTTGGGTTTATTATATAATGCTTTGATCCATGTTAAAAAGTGGGGTCCAAAACCCCATTTTTGTAATGAATATTGCATATATTGCCAGGATACTGTGTCAAATGCCCTCTTAATATCGAGAGATAGAAAACATAAAGGGATTTTCCGTTTTTTAGCAATATGTGCCAATAACACTGCCCTGCGTATATTATCGCCTGCCTGTCTATTTGGCATGAAGCCTACTTGATCTCTATGTATTAATTTTCCTATAATGCTATTGAGGCGTTTTGCTATTATTTTTGCTAATAATTTAATATCGAGGTTTAACAGAGAGATAGGCCGATAATTCACACAGGAAGTATCATCAGAAAGGGGTTTTGGGATCATACAAACAATTGCCATTAGTGTTTCTTGCCGAAAAGAATGTCCATCTAGAAGTTTGTTAAAAGTTTCAGTGAGAATGGGAGAGAGTATTTCTGAGAATGTTTTATAGTATAAAGCCGAGTAGCCATCTGGGCCTGGTCTTTTGTTAAGTTTTAGGTCTTTTATGGCGTTAGCAACTTCATCTATAGTTATAGGCTCATCCAAACTGCTTTTTTGATTCTGAGATAACTCAGGTAAGGTTATTTTTGAGAAGAAGGATTCAGCTTCTGTAGGATTAAATTCATTGTTTGTCTTGTATAAAGTTGCGAGATGTGAGTGAAATTTATGGACTATTTTAACTGGATTACAAGTGTAAACATTTTTTGATAATTTCAAACGTATTGGTTTGAAAGATTTGTTAGTTGAATTTAATGCCCGAGCCAAATATGTACCTGGTTTGTTTGTATTCATGTAGAAATTGTGTTTGGAGCGTTTGAGGGATTTATCAACTGATTCAGTGAGAAATAGATCGTATTCCAATCTAGATTTTTCCAGATGAGATTTTGTACTCTGAGATGGATTATCTTGAAATGATATGTAGGCTGCATTAAAATTGAGTTCTAGTTTTTTTGCTAGATTTTTGCGTTCCCGTTTAAATAGTGCCATTTGTCTTTGTAATGTACCACGCAAGACAGGCTTATGAGCTTCCCACAGTGTTATTGGGGAGATGTCTGTTGTATTATTAATTGATATGTATTCCTTTAAAGCTTGTTCAATGGCCATCTGATGTAGTGGGTGTTTGAGCATTATGTCCGGTAAGTACCACGTTGGGTCATGCACTTTTGGTATGGCTGAGGCTATAGTAGTGTATACTGCATTATGGTCAGACCACGGAATCGGAATTATATCTGATGCAATAATTTCTGGTATCATTCCTATTGTTAGAAAAATATGATCTATTCTGGTGAAGGTTTGATGAGGGTGCGAGAAATAAGTGAATTTCTTTTTCATTGGGTTAGTTTCTCTCCATGAATCTACCAGATTGTATTTGGAAAGAAGTTGAGAAAAAGGTAATCTAGAGGTTATTTTGGATGGTGTAAAAGGTGATTTATCTAGAAATGGGAGGAGGACCTGGTTCGAATCCCCACACATTATCACTGTTCCTATTTTGTGTGTATTAATCACTTGTAATATATGTGAGAGGAATGGTGTAGGTTGTTTGTTAGGAGCGTAGTAGGAAATCACCGTGATTGCTGTATCCATTATATAACCCATGAGTATCAGGTATCTACCTTCTGGGTCTTTAATTTCTGATGATAAGGTGAATGGTGTGGATCGGTGAAATGCAATTAGAGTTCCCCTTTGCTTGGTACAGGCAGAAGCCGTGTAAATTTGTTGATAAAAAGGAGAAATATATTTTGGAGTAGAATCTTTGGTGAAGTGTGTTTCTTGGAGGCATACTATGTGAGCCTTCTTGTTATGGAAAGTACGGAAGGCTTTGGTCCTTTTTTGAGGGACATTTATTCCCTGAACATTCAGGGAAAGTATATTCAGTGGTGCCATGGCAATAGATCAAATAGTTTTGACTTACTTTTTGTTATGCAGAGCTGACTGCGCAGATCAACCTGTGTGGACTGAAGAGATGAATAGATAGAAAAGAAACCAGTGAATTCTGGAGTAAAGAGTAAACAAAAAACATATGAGATTAGATGATACATTGTATAAATTATTTTTTGCAAGTAATCACAATTTACCCGTGAAAGAGAATAAATATCTCTCTCAGGGGAATAAGTGCCTTCGTCACACTCCCACATAATATGGTTGGGAGAATGAGGAGGGCTAATGGGGGTACACGGATCTTCCGCTTACAGGAGAGAAGTGCTATGTCAAAAGACATCAAAATGATGTTTCATTAATTGGATTGCAGAATATAGTTTTTGTTGAAATTATTTATTCCAGGGTGGTTGTATATGGTTAGTCTTGCCCTAGGCTAAATAATTCAGTTAGAAAGGTACTGTTAATAACTTTGGTATTGATGAAGATAGTTTGAATTATTTTGGGATTTTAACCCTTTTAGAGTAAACAATTACATATTTTATTCATATGTAACTGTTTAGATATGTTAACTCATAAAATTGAGGTTGTATTGCTTCAGATTAGAATAAACAAAAACATAATTCTAGGAACTAGTTAGGTAATAATATATTTGTTTTAAGAAAAGAAAGAAAAAGCTTCCATTACTTCTGGATTATTGAACATATTTGTCCTAAAAAGTAATAAATCTATTGTTATTACCTGATAATATATAACTGAACAAGAATTTCCTTATTTCACTTATATATTCTAAGGCTATATGAATCAGAAGTAATAAGAAATATAACTGGAATGTAACATGATCCCACACAGTGTGTGACTATCAGAATGCAGTTACATTCAGTTATAAATATAGTTTTTTTTATAGAGAACCATCTCTTAGTATAATAAATGAAGAGATATCAGGAATTAGGATGTCAGTCCATTGAATCTTCTTGGTCCATGGATGATGTGGCATAACGGCCTCTTTTGTGAGAATGATGATTCCCATTTTGTTCTGAAATTTTCTGGGTGCTGCCTGAAGGTGAAGATGATGCCATTCTTCTGCGTGTGGGAGTGTTGCTGCTTGTGGGTTCTGTCAGATTTAATTTTAAAAGGGTTTGTTGTAGTTCATCTGCTGATCTGCTTCTGTAAATTGTACCTTGGTAGTTAAATCTGACTGAAAAGGGGAAGCCCCATTGATACATAATGTTGTGGCGTTGCAGTTCCATTAGTTGGGGTTTCATGGATCGTCTTTTAGTAATAGTAAGTTGGGATAGGTCAGCAAAAATTTGATAATTGTGTCCTTGAAAATTAAGTTCCTTTTTTTCTCTTGCAGCAATTAGTATTTGTTCTTTCGTTCTGTAATAATGAAATTTTGTGATTATATCACGTGGGAGTCCATCTTTCTTTTTGGCTGTGAGGGCTCTGTGTACTCTGTCCAGTTCTAAACGTTTAATAGGGATATCTGGCTTTAGTTCTTGTAATAGAGCAGTAATAGTAGATTGCAGGTCTGTCACAGTTTCAGGTATTCCCCTTATGCGCAAGTTTGAACGTCTGGCTCTATTTTCGTAATCTTCAAGCTTAGTTTGAAGTATTAAATTCTCTTTTTTTAATTGTTCCAATTCTGTTATATTTTCTTGGGTTGTAATTTCAATTTCATCCATTTTTATTTCTAAGGCTGCGGTGCGGTTTCCCAGCTCTCTTATTTCTTTGGTTAGGCTTTTTGTTATTTGGTCTGAGGTTTGTTTTAAAGCCTTATGAAGCATCTTTTCAAATTGTAATAATATTACTGGGGATACTGAGGAGGCTTGTGGAGAAGTTTGTGAGAGGATTTGTTCTGTATCTGACTCAAATGGAGAGTCTTGCTGTGACATTTTCTGTCTGTGAGAGCACCCTGATGCTGTATCTTGTGAGGTGACTGGAGCTGCATCAGCTGCAGCGAGTGCCTGTGAGCTCTTTGTGAGGTGATTTTTATTTCTGCCACGGTTTCCTCCCAGTACCATATTTCCTGCCCAAACTTTCACAGTTTGTTCCCTGGGGCAAAAAGGTTCAAATGGATACCTTTTGAGCCTGCAGGCTCCGCTTTGTCCTTCTCTTCTCTCCTCAGCGGTGTGGAGCTCTAACAATGCATGTCTGCTCCGCTAGGCTCCGCCTCCTGCCCCCCCGCAGCCCTGTGTTTTTCAACCCTCCAGCCTTCACCATGCTCCTGTACATGCCTTCTCTTACTTTCATGTGAGTGGATATTTTATTTAAATAAAGTGTTTATGATAAATTTCTCAGAGGCACCCCTATTCCTTGTCTTTTCTGGGTACACAGTTAACCTCTTGATTGCCGTTAGATGTTAATCCCTTCCCAGTGAGTGTCAATAGTACAGTCTCAGTGTATAGTATTATCACTGATCACTGTGTTAGTGTCACTAGTAATGTCAGTGTCAGTTAGTGACCCTCCTAGTGTCTCTTAGCATCATATTTCTGTCATATTGCCCGTCACAGTAACACTATAAGTCACTGATCACTGCAATTATAGTATAGCATCTATAGTTGTGTAAATTCCAGTATACATACACCATAGTTTGTAAACGCTGTAACTTTTGTACAAACCAATTAATATACACTTATTGGGAATTTTTTTTACCGAAGACATGTAGCAGAATACATTTTGGCCTAAATTTATTAGAAAATATTCTTTTATTTTTTTAATTGGATATGTTTTAGAACAATAAGCAGAAATGTTGTTTTTTCCCCAACATTTTTGGATTATATTGTAAAAAATGAAAAAAAAAAAAAAAAAAAACAGTGGTGATCAAATCCCACCCAAAGAAAGCTCTTTTTGTGTGAAAAATTTATTTGCATACAGTGTTGCATGACTGCGAAATTGTCAGTTAAAGTAGCACAGTGCTGAACAGCAAAAAGCACTAGTCAGAAAGGGGGAAAAACATTCCAGAGGTCAAGTGGTAAATATTTCACCCAAGATTCTCTGCTAGTTTGTTTACAAACAGAAGTTGGCTGGCAATGTGTTATTTAGTGGTGACAGTGCTACTGCTTTTGAATGGCAGGTCCCTGACTGGTTTATTTGTAGTGGTACCGCTGCTAAATAACAGATTCCCATCCAGCTACTATTTGTAAACAAACCAATCAGGTTAATTTGTATTGTTTTGTAAATTCACCTGTAGCTCTGAGGGCCAGTTCACACCAGAAATGCAAGAAATGCAGTCCAGATGCGTTTTTGATGCCTTTCTGCATGAGCATTTTTAATGCATTTTTCCTGCATTCTGGTGAGTTTTTGATGCATTTTCAATGCATTTTCCCCTTTTTTTTCAGTTTCCTGTTTATTTTATTTTTTTTATTTTGCTGTATTGCATTTTGATGCCTTTAGATGTGTTCTGATGCATTTTTTATGCATTCTGCCACGTTCCAGTACAGTTCTGTATAAATAAAAAAATGATGCATGCTCTTCTTTTTTCTGCACTGGAACTAACTGCACAGAAAAAAGCCCTGGGCTGCATTTAATGTGAACGTGCCTAATGCATCCCTGGAGCATGTTATTTCAAATATTTTTTTACCACATTTAAAGACCCTCTCCCTGCTAAACAGTATTTGTAAAAAAAAACCCCATAAAAAGTCCAGAAAACAAAATTACACGATTCACCTCCTATGGACTTCAATAGGGTTTCGTTTTATGATCAGGGTTCGTGCACTTCCTGCTGGGTTAACTAATGCCCTGTACACACGACTGGTTTTGCTGTTGGAATAAACTCTGAAGGTTTTTCCGACGGAATTCCGCTCAAGCTGTCTTGCATACACACGGTCACACCAAATTCTGACCATCCAGAACGCAGTGACGTACAATGGGACAAGAAAACGGAAGTTCAATAGCCAATAGCTTCCGTCTCGTACTTGCTTCAGAGCATGCGTTGTTTTTGGTCCGTTGGAACAGCATACAGACGAGCAGTTTTCCGATAGGAATTGGTTCCGTCGGAAATATTTAGAACATGTTCTATTTCTAGGTCCGTCAGAATTTTTGAAAAAATAAGTCCGATGAGGCATACACATGATCAAAATATATGATGAAAAGCTTCCATCAGACTTTTTCTGTCGGACATTCCGCTCGTGTGTACGCAGCATTAGCCTTCTGAGATACATACTTTGCCCAGTTCACTAATTTCTATCAACTAACATACTCTCCCCTTTCTGCCAAATTGCTTTTGACTGCTATTCTGCTTTGATAGAATCTGGAAGAAAGAACACTCCCTAAACATACATCTTAACTTGGATCCAGACTTACTTGTTATTTCTCTGTGACATCTGACATAGTGGATGGTTAAGTGTTCAGGTAAACATATAGAAGAAACCCAGTATTGCTACCGGGATCTAGACAGATAGCTACTTTTACAACAGAAAGTCTAATTTACTTGGTTCCAAAAATGAGTACAAAATTTATTGATAATCTGAATATAATTCACTACATAATAATAAAGGTAAAAATGCAAAACAACTCCACATGTTATACTCTCCGGGTCCCATCCATAGGAGGGATAACCTGAAAAGAGCTAGGTGTATACAGACACAGAAAGACAAGGACAACACGTGCACAACACTACAACATCAATGAAACAAAAACCCCATCCCTCACACACACACAGATGGTCCGGACATCTGCCTAACAACTTATTCACAGGAAATTTGCCAGCTGTGGGAGGAAACTAGGTCGCATATAAGTATTGGAATTATGTCACAATCATATAAGTTCACCACGTTGTGCAAGTTTCCTGTGAATAGCCCCCGGGGGATGTTTAAATATGGTTTGCATATGCAGGTGTGCAAAACATACCACCTGAATAGAAAAAGGATTGAGATGAATCGGATAGGATCACACACTGAGCGATACCTAGTACTGCAGGGCCACGTATATACTCCCTATGCACAGTGAACAGTCCTGATATTAACCAACAGCAAATCATCTAGTTTAATTGGTTAAATAACGTTTCCTCATAGTGAACTAGGGGAGGGGGTTTCATATATCATACAATGACCTCCGAAGGGGAAATAACAGGAATCAGCTTGATCAATGGTGTAGATGGTGCAGGATCAGTTCATTTCAGAGGGGATACAGCAAATTTTCTTGCTTAAAGATCCATTCAAAACGTGGCTCAGAAAGCCTATAGACGACCAAGGGAAGTTTGCTGACTCCAAGATGGTAATCTGCAGCTCCCACACAGAGATATGTTTAATGGTATTGTCACTATATAGTAATATCAGACAATTATTCTGTCACTCGAAAAGTCAATTCCAAATTCAGTGGGGGCAAGCATACAATATGATGTATAAACATCTTACCACTCTGTTGGTTATTCTAGGTATTTGATCCCCTTCCGAATTTGGTGTCCCAATACTCGATTCAGTGGTCTCGCTCTTATGACGTGACCATCGTTTTCCGGGATCTGTTAGCCGCAACCACTGGCTAGTTTGAGGCACGCTGTACCTATTTTCCTGTGCGGGGTTGTGCTAGTCCCGTATCCTTTCTCAAAATTCCCACAAACGGAGGCACAGCGTAGGTCGGAGTGAAAAGACCGCTGTGACTTCAACGCGTTTCGCTAAATTGGTAGGCGTAGCTTCATCTGGACTAAGTGTTCAGGTAGTGTTCAGGTAGTATCAAGAGGAACTTGGAAAATGGGATATTTAAGGTGCCACACAAATTAATACTGATATTTATTTAAAAAAAAAATATTTGTTTAGAATAAATTTTGTAAAAATATATACAAAAAAAACTGAGCAAACAAATATAAAAAAAAAATCACAACATGATTATACACAATAAATATATATAAATAGAGCTATATACAATGGGGACGGAAAGTATTCAGACCCCCTTAAATTTTTCACTCTTTGTTATACTGCAGCCCATTGCTAAAATCATTTAAGTTATTTTTTTTCTCATTAATGTACACACAGCACCCCATATTGACAGAAAGACACAGAATTGTTGACATTTTTGCAGATTTATTAAAAAAGAAAAACTGAAATATCACACGGTCCTAAGTATTCAGACCCTTTGCTGTGACACTCATATATTTAACTCAGGTGCTGTCCATTTCTTCTGATCATCCTTGAGATGGTTCTACACCTTCATTTGAGTCCAGCTGTGTTTGATTATACTGATTGGACTTGATTAGGAAAGCCACACACCTGTCTATATAAGACCTTACAGCTCACAGTGCATGTCAGAGCAAATGAGAATCATGAGGTCAAAGGAACTGCCTGAAGAGCTCAGAGACAGAATTGTGCCAAGGCACAGATCTGGCCAAACTTTACAAAAAAATGTCTGCTGCACTTAAGGTTCCTAGGAGCACAGTGGCCTCCATAATCCTTAAATGGAAGATGTTTGGGATGACCAGAACCCTTCCTAGAGCTGGCCATCCAGCCAAACTGAGCTATTGGGGGAGAAGAGCCTTGGTGAGAGAGGTAAAGAAGAACCCAAAGATCACTGTGGCTGAGCTCCAGAGATGCAGTCGGGAGATGGGAGAAAGTTGTAGAAAGTCAACCATCACTGCAGCCCTCCACCTGCTCATCACCTGTCCAATACAGTCCCAACAGTGAAGCATGGTGGTGGCAACATCATGCTATGGGTGTGTTTTTCAGCTGCAGGGACAGGGCGACTGGTTGCAATCGAAGGAAAGATGAATGCGGTTCAGGGATATCCTGGATGAAAACCTTCTCCAGAGTGCTCAGGACCTCAGACTGGGCCGAAGGTTTACCTTCCAACAAGACAATGACCCTAAGCACACAGCTAAAATAATGAAGGAGTGGCTTCACAACAACTCTGTGACTGTTCTTGCATGGCCCAGCCAGAGCCCTGACTTAAACCCAATCGAGTATCTCTGGAGAGACCTAAAAATGGCTGTCCACCAACGTTTACCATCCAACCTGACAGAACTGGAGAGGATCTGCAAGGAGGAATGGCCCTCAAATCCAGGTGTGAAAAACTTGTTGCATCTTTCCCAAAAAGACTCATGGCTGTATTAGATCAAAAGGGTGCTTCTACTAAACACTGAGCAAAGGGTTTGAATACTTAGGACCATGTGATATTTCAGTTTTTCTTTTTTAATAAATCTGCAAAAATGTCAACAGTTCTGTGTTTTTCTGTCAATATGGGGTGCTGTGTGTACATTAATGAGGAAAAAAATGAACTTAAATGATTTAAGCAAATGGCTGGAATATAACAAAGAGTGAAAAATTTAAGGGGGTCTGATTACTTTCCGTCCCCACTGTAAATGCCTGCAGGCTCAACACGTTTCACAAACTGCTTCTTCAGGAGTGATAAGGCATATATTGGCTATAAAAAAGTACAAATAAAATATTAATAAACAATAAAGGTACAGAAGAAAACATCAAAGCCACAAAGTCTCTGCGCTTAGGACAAGTAACAAAAGGAGGGAGAAAGAGAAAGAAAAGAGAGGACAGGGGAAGGAGAGAGGAAGAGGGGGACCTGAGAGAAGGTGCAGGGGGTAGGTGTCCCACTGAGAAAGAGAAGGGAAAAAGAAAGAAAGAAGAAGGAGTATAGGTATGCTGCCTCCCCTAGTTGGGCCCTCAAAGAGGACTAACATGTGTAAGAATTCTATATGGGGGTATGGCGCTTCCTGGTGGAATGTGTAAATAATAAAGTGAATTATATAATATACCATACACAAACGGTGACTACAATACTCATATTAAATGACCCCATGGGTATTTGAATCAACAAACATGTGATAAGAAAAGTGAAAAAAAACCCTTAATATATTAAATGTGCCTACATATCACAGGTAGTTCCAGAGAATAACCACTAGGTGCTGCTGCTAATATACTATGCAGCCAATGTGATGGATCCAGCATATACAAGTGCAAACAGTGCAGTCAGATCTAGAAAATATCCATATGGACTAGAAAAATGTGTAAAAAACATAAATAGAATAAAAACTCCAAAAAAACAAAAAAGTCTGTTCACAAGAGAGGAAAGTTCCAAAAGCTTAGTGACTGTGGTGCCCTCAACGGTGAAAATCCGTGACTTCTGTGCTCCCCTTTTGGCTCCCCACTCACCGGCTCCCACTACCCCTGCAGGGGTGACAGACACTTTAAATTCCGAATGTTGTCCTCTTGGCCGATATCCCGTGGTCACTGAGATAGGATGTCCTCTCTCCCAGGCGTTTCCAGATTACCGCTTATGCCACGTCCAAGAAAGAGATCGCCAGAGAAATCTTGCACTCTCTCAATGTCAGCTGTGGACTCTATGCTCCATGTTCCATGTACGCTCCGGCGGAGACGTGTGAAGGGAGCCGGAGCGTACATGGAACATGGAGCATAGAGTCCACAGCTGACATTGAGAGAGTGCAAGATTTCTCTGGCGATCTCTTTCTTGGACGTGGCATAAGCGGTAATCTGGAAACGCCTGGGAGAGAGGACATCCTATCTCAGTGACCACGGGATATCGGCCAAGAGGACAACATTCGGAATTTAAAGTGTCTGTCACCCCTGCAGGGGTAGTGGGAGCCGGTGAGTGGGGAGCCAAAAGGGGAGCACAGAAGTCACGGATTTTCACCGTTGAGGGCACCACAGTCACTAAGCTTTTGGAACTTTCCTCTCTTGTGAACAGACTTTTTTGTTTTTTTGGAGTTTTTATTCTATTTATGTTTTTTACACATTTTTCTAGTCCATATGGATATTTTCTAGATCTGACTGCACTGTTTGCACTTGTATATGCTGGATCCATCACATTGGCTGCATAGTATATTAGCAGCAGCACCTAGTGGTTATTCTCTGGAACTACCTGTGATATGTAGGCACATTTAATATATTAAGGGTTTTTTTTCACTTTTCTTATCACATGTTTGTTGATTCAAATACCCATGGGTTCATTTAATATGAGTATTGTAGTCACCGTTTGTGTATGTTATATTATATAATTCACTTTATTATTTACACATTCCACCAGGAAGCGCCATACCCCCATATAGAATTCTTACAGAAGAAAACATAATATTTTGCATAAGAATATACAAACGTTAATTGAAACTAGAAAATATGTATATGATGCATACTATATGCTGTAGTTGAACTGCATATAGCATCCCAAATGACTAAAATCACAGCATTGGTAAAACTCAACATGGCTAATGTGAAACAGTGATAACACTCACTTATCATGTATGTGTAAATAGATCAAAATAGAGTCCTGTTTATGCAGAGGATGGGAGGCAGAAAGACAAATATCCAGCCCAACAATGAGGATCACAGGTAGGGCACCCAAGCTTACAGGCATTTATATAGCTGTATTTATATGCATTTATTGTGTATTATCATGTTGTGAAAAAAAATATATATATTTGTTTGCTCAGTTTTTAGTGTAACTTTATTTTTTACAAAATTTATTTTAAATACATTTTTTTTAATAAATATCAGTATTAATTTGTGTGGCACCTTAAAAATCCCATTTTCCCAGTTCCTCTTGATATTACCTATTCAGGGTGACAGTGCCTTTGAACGTTTGATATAGTGTGATTATTTCAATCCTATTTTTCAGGTGTTTTATTCACCATAATGCCGTGTACACACGACCGGACTTTTCTACCGAACTGGCCCGACGGAACAAATCTGTCGGACAATTCGATCGTGTGTGAGCTTCATCAGACCTTTTCTGTTGAAAAATCTGTTGGACTTTAGAAATAGAACATTTTTCAAATCTTTCCGATGGACTCAAGTCCGATTGAAAAATCCATTTGTCTGTATGCTAGTTCAACGGACAAAAAAGGACGCAAGGGCAGCTATTGGCTATTTGCTATGAACGTCCTTATTCTAGTCCAGTCGTACATCATCACGTTCGAAACGATCGGACTTTGGTGTGATCGTGTGTAGGCAAGTCTGCTTAGTTGGGGTCTATAAACTTTATTTGCAATGGCGGATTACTGTGGAACTGCATTTGATAGATCATATCCACTAGTCCCAAAGCAAGAGGTGCACCTAAACGCACTGCAAATGTTGCACGTTCTTTATCACATTCTTCTCAACCTTCTGAGCACTTTTCTACTTGTGCCTCTGGAGACTCCCTCTTGGGAGCATCTGCTAAGGCCTCTTTAATCACCCCTTTATCCAATGCATCTTTGGACAGTAAGGTAAGCGCACCAAATACTGGTAATGTTTCGAGGGATCTAGGCCCGGCATCTATTTTTGCACATACCCCCACTTTGGACACCAAAAAGGTATTCAATGTGGAAGGACTGACACCCAAGCAGAATGCAAACATACAAAATTTAAAGTAATCAATCTGTCATCTATAGAGCTCACTGAAGCTCAAATACAGGTTTCAGGTTTGACATTCTGTCCCGAGCAGGGAGTGGACTGCTTTGAACGTATTAAGGATGTCCACCTCTTTGCTTGTAGCCTTATGATCAAAGTTCTATATGACAAGAATTCACAAAATTCCCCACAAAACTCTCTTGATAATCCTTTATGGAAGGAATTTTCAATCCAGGATCTTAAAGCTTTAGAGCAGTGGTCATCAACCCTGTCCTCAGGGCCCACTAACCGGCCAGGTTTTATTTATTACCTTGGGGAGATGCAGACTAGAATACAGCAATCACTGAGCAGCAAATGATATCACCTGTTATGTATTTCAGTTATCTTGCAAACCTGGCCTGTTAGTGGGCCTGGAGGACAGGGTTGATGATCACTGCTTTAGAGGATCTAATGGAGCTCTGGGAGGAGGGGGACATTGGAGATAGCTCCTCAGTGTCCCCCAATTTGACATCTACCCCTGAGGGGGCATTGGGGGATACGTGGAAGAATTTATTCCTCCTTGTTTCCCACCCCCTCAGCTATATAAACCCAAATCTATAAAATTTCCCCTCCTGCAGGGTAACCTCAATATTTGGGCGTTTACCCAGCAGGTCGTGAAAGAAATTGAACATACTAGCTTAAAATTCAAGGAGCCTTCTAATTTCTCTCAGGTACAATTGGAAGCTTTATCCTTTTTAGACATGTGCGGTTCACTTCGTTCCGAATAAATATTCAGACAAATTTTTCGCTATTCGGAGATTCGGAAATATACGAATACCCGAATTACAATATAAACAAATTTTACTGAATGCTCTGAATAACGTAACGAAATTCAGACTGAAATTCGAATAAAATTTTATATTGAACTCCAGTCTAATTCTCACTACACATATTGCTGAAGTCAAAGACTGTGTGTGTTATTAGAGTACCATTTTGAAATAATGCTGTTTTTGTTAAGCCAAAGGTGATTTCAAGATTCAAATCATTTGAAGAAGATTTTTCCTTTGTTCACTTTGCTGCATTCCATTCGAAAACAATATAACATTTTTGTTTCAACCTACAGTATTCAAAAATGTATCGATTTGATCGTTTCAAATAAAAAAAATTGGTAAATTCTGAATACGAATTCCGATCATGACTTTCCAAAAACAAATTAAATTAATCAACTGAATTTAACTAAACGAAATAAATAGATTAATGAATTAAAACAAAACAAAACAGATTTTATTTGTCATGCACATGTCTAATCCTCTTTGAGACAAAATCATCAACTTGTAATCAAACCATCTGATAAAGGTGGGAACATTGTAGTGATGGACCTTGCTCAATACGAATCCATGGTGTTTAAAAGTCTTAATATTAAAGAATGGTATAGACGAATTCCATCTTCATTTGTTGAAGCCATCCATGTCAAATATAAAAACCTGATAGGTCAGGCCTACAATAAGGGGATTATTGATAAACCTACCTGGGAATTCTGGATGTATCCAATCCACGGACCCCCACTCTGTATGCCCTACTCAAGGTTCATAAAAGCCTTGATAAACCAACGGGCAGGCCTATTGTGTCGGGCAATGAATGCCTGACTGAGACTGCCAGTCAATTAGTGGATAATTATCTACATCCTCATGTACTGTCATTACCCTCCCATGTACAGGACACCATTGATTGTTGAAAACAATAGATGGTGTCTTTGTTTCTACTGATTCTTGGTTGGTAGCTGTCAATGTTGAGGCCCTCTACAACTCCATCCCCCATGGTCTGGGGGTTGGAGTTGAGGAGGGCTTCATTTCCCAGAGGAACACATTGGCAGAGCCATATAATTAATTTGTTCTTTGTGCCCCTTCTTATGTGAACCTGTACCTGGGGGGATGGGAGTAGGGTATCTTTTTTGATGAGTCCCTACATGATACTATGGACAAGATTTTGATTTGGAAAAGATATATTGATATCTTTATGGTGTGGACCGGCACGAGGAAGGAGTTGAATTCATTTTTGAGTTCATTGTAACGTAATGTTTCATTCTCAGATTTACCTCTAAGTGTGACCAGCAGGTTATTGATTTCCTCGATGTGAGTATCTTCATCAGAGAGGATCACAGCCTGGGTTCTACACTATTCAGAAAAGAGTCATCAGGAAATACTCTCATTCATGCAACCAGTTCACACCCTACTCTAATACATAGCATCCCTTATAGTCAATATTTGAGGATCAGGAGGAACTGTACCAGACAGGAGGACTTTGAGATGGAATCTAGAGCCCTTTATTCGCATCTCCTTGACAGAGGCTATAGCAGGTCCAGCCTGAAGAAGGCCTATCATCGGGCCCAAATTCATGGGAGAGTCCAGTTGATTCAAACCAAAAAAAAATAGATCCCAATCATCCACTACTACTACTAGATTGACCACTAGTTATTCAGGACATCATTCCAAGATTCAACATATAATGCAGATGTCACACCGTGTCCAGGATTTGACCTGGTACCTGGGGTTCTTTGGACAGTTTCCTATTGCCTGAGCCACCAGGGAACTTCCTTTAAGGTAGAATCCTTGTTATGTTCTGCTCCTTGAGTTTGGATGCTGGCTCCACCCTGTGACCAGCTGTAGGCAGTCACCTGATCTAGTGACCCTATAAATTATCACTTCCCCTTCCTGTCTTCACCCTAGTATAAGTACCTGTTCGTTGGTGTATGTTAATGTGTTTTTGGTTGCCGATTTTGCTTGTTCCTGACTCCGCTTCTTGGATTACCCCTTGGATTTACGCTGATCTTGTTGCCGCCCCGGCCTGTTCCGGACACCACCTTTGGGTTGACCCCTGTGTACTTCTGCCTTTGTCCGCTGACTTGGATCATTTAGGATTGTCCTTTCTCCCACCTAGTTCCTGTCTTCGGCCTCTACTAACCGTGAGTTATTTGCTGGTAGTTCCTTGTTAGGCTGTTTGCACCATCTATTGTGGTCCCCTAATACTGGCTGCAGGATCTCAACCATCCCTCCACCTGATTCTGGGATAACAAGACTACTGGTCAGGAAACCGGAGTGATGGTTGGAATCTCCTGGCAGACTTGACAGCAGAGATATTGGCATCTGCTCACTGCTGATGAGGTGGTCTCTAAATATATCAATACCTTCCCTGAAATTATCTTTCATAGGTCACAATCCTTAAAAGACCAATTAACCCATAGTCATAATGTGATTAAGCCCACTTGCAAAATCAGCAAATTGGGCAAGGCACCTTGTGGCAGGTGCAATTTTAGCACATTTGTTACTAATGCCCATCAGATCCAACTGCCCAATGGTAGAACTTGGAGCCTGGGAGCACTGCTGAAGGTCCAGGCGTGGCCTGAGAATACCGTTCTGATGGCCCAGAAGTCCTGAATTGAGGCCGCCCAGATATGCCAATAGTGGAGAAGATGAGCCCCAACCTGGCATGTCTGAGCAGGCCCAATCTCAAAAAGATTAAAAGGGCTCCCAATCACCGGTGGAGCCGCCCTTGGCCGGTTTCTTGAAAGAATACTGCCTTGACTTCCAGGATCTAGCAAATTCACGTCCAGTAGCTTACAGATATGCATCACTCTAGCACGTTCCGGATTCTGCCTTCTTGGGAAGGCTTGTCTCTGATTCTGTCAACGCCGGTCCTGCGGGGGGAGAGAACACCAGCTTACCTCCCGTGGCTCAAGCTATGGTGTTATGCAATTTGTGTCCAAAGATGGAAGAGCCCTCAAAAAGAATTCAGCACTATTCCTGTTAAGATCGACCATGGGCGGAGCCACAGAGCACGCTTGGCCGTGACAGCTGAAAGCATAACCCGGGCCACCAAGCAGATAACGTCAATGGAAGCCTCCCCCAGGAAATCAGACTTAGCTCCTGAATGGGCGAACTTCTGGCCAATTCTTCAGAGACATTTCTGAGCCTCTCATCTACATTGTCCATCCAGATGTCCATGGATTTGGACATTGCAGCTAGAGCTAGGGCTGGCTTGCAGGCCATACCTGTCATTAGCTAGATTCACTTAAGGTCGGAGTCCATCCGCCTATCCAAGGTGTCTTTTAAAAGAGACTGTGTCTTTCAGAGGAAAGGTCACATGTTTGACCAGTCTCATCATAGCTGCATCTATCAGGGGCGCTGATTCCAGATGCTTAACCTCTTCCTCCCTGAAGGGTAAAGCTTTAACACTTTGGGTAGCATGGAATTCTTCTCCACTTTATTCCACTCGTCTGTAATTACTTCACTCAGTTCACTAAGAAAGGGAAAGTTTAGGTGCACCTTACTTAGCTGTTTAAAGATCTTCCTCTGTTTAGGAGGGAAAACTACTGGTTCTTCCCAATTTAAGGCTTCTCTTCTCACCAGAGGAGAAACCAGGGCGAAGTCGAAACTCACACAGGGATCTTCCACCTCTGAGTCACTGTCCGAGAGGACGGCAGATGGGCGACTTGTTTGAGAGGACTCCCATGTTTCCCAGGCTTGTGTCTCCCTTGCTGGTGAACGTAGAAGTTCTGCAGGAGGTTTGCGAGCCTGGGAGGACCCATCTCTTTTAGGTAATCCTTTATGACCCGCTTGACAAGGGACTCCAAATGTTGGTCCATACCTCCTCTCTTACCCACTGCCCTGGCATAGCAGGGGTCACAGAGGGATCTGCCCACCAGTACTTGGGACCTACACCCCTCCAGCAAGCATTTTCAGCTGAACGGCTGGAGCGAGCCACGGGAGGGTGAGCAGGGTCTCAACCCAGAGGGTGAACCATGGTGCCAAGATCTGGAAGAGGAGTGCCGGCGATGAGATTGCACTGAGGATCAGACCTAGAAGGGTTATAGGATGGAGAAGGGAATGAGAGAGAGATCACAGACAAAACATTAGGGGAGACAATATACCACTAACCCCCCCCCACAGGCCATACCCAGGAGAGAACCTCCCAACCTAAGTACCTGCTGCGAGAGGGCTGGCCATGGGCAATCTGTGACATGTCCGTCGTCCTGGAGGACTCCATCAGGGGCTGCAAAGACACAACCAGGTTAGCACCACACACAAACTGCGTGCAGGGGAGAGAAGACATCACCCTACCTTTTAGCAGAAGGCTGAGGCCTGGAGAAGTTTCCACACAAGCCCACAAGCATTCACAAGGCTTGCAGGCTCTTTCCCTGTTTAAATATGGTGCCTCTGTGACATCACCGTAGCGCTGCACCGCGCTCTTGTGCGCACACGCGATCACTGTCATTTTTATGCACGAACCAAGCCTCACCGTGGGCGTGGAAATGGAGCTAGAAGAGAGTGGCAGCTGGAATGCAGAGGGAATCAGCCGCCAGCTCGGGGACACAAACACAGAAGGACACACAGGGGCAATGAAAAAACACAAACTGCTACCAATAATAAGGGAAACAACACATCTCCCTGCTCCTTGGTAATGTTTCATAAAATTGGATTTATGATCCATTACAAAACTGTTCATCTTTCAAGTGAATTTACTGTGAGCAAACTGCTTCTAAAGATAGGAAACAGCATTACCCTGTTTTGTGACAGTTGTAATATCTCTCATTTGTTGTTGTCTAGCAGTTGTCATAGCGACATCTGAGCTCTGCTTTATTTCTTCCAGACTGTGTCACTCTTAAGCCATGTCTAGCCAGAAGATGATGAGCAGCTATTACTGACCCATGTAGGGAAATTAACAAGCTGCTTTGGTTAGAAGCTAGTGTGAATTTAATTGGATATTAAGAATTAAAGAAAAATGTGCCTGGAAATAATGGCTGCACTGCAGAGCCCAGTCCAGAAGGGGATACTTTGTAATAATTATATACTGTGTTATACAATGTATATTTGATGTCATTGCACAATATGTGATTGCATATTAAGAGATTTCAGGGCACAGTCGATTCTAACTGTGAAGATCACCATACACATTATAATTTCTGAATCAAGACTCGCAATGAGGTTATAAAGCTTTAATACAGTGAATGGTGAAACCTATAATATCCATAGAGGGAATTTCCATTGACTTTATTCATTTGGTTAAACTACAGCTATCGTATTTTAAGTGCTATTGAATCAAGATGTTAGCAAAATCATAGCAACAAAAGAACTTACAAGTGCTTCAAAATAACATCTAAATCTTTAATAAAGTAGTTGCATGCTTTCAGTGCTGTGAGCTCAGTACAGATTTCTTTTTAGTTTTCCATCTGGTTGACTCTTAGGAGAAACACTGCATTGTATTAAGTCCATGTAGTTAATAACGGCAAGTCATTAGTAGAAAAAGAAATAAACTTTAAATTTTCCTTCTGGTACTGGGCTGCTCTGTCCAACTCAGATGTAATATCAAAGCACTACAATCTGTTCTAATTGTATCTTGAAAACAAAAAAAAAATATATTTTAATACCAAACATGTAACAATTGGTTTTATGTAAAATGTAGCATCAAAATGGAAAAACAGTGAAATAAGCCAAGCACAGATTTTTAGCACTTTATATTCACCTTCAACTGGCATGCCAGTTCTAAGAAATGCAGCATGGGAATAGAGATGAATGGATCAGCCATGATTAATTTTGACAATCAATTTTAAAAACCTTTGGAACAATGTATTGTGTGCTTGAGATGTTTGAACTGGTCTCAAAAAACAATTGAAGAATTGTATATCAGTGCGTGTGTATGTGTATGTGTATATGTTTGTGTATATATAAACAGATTTAGGCATTCCATGTTTTCATGTACTAGAATATACTGATGCTCAGGAAAAAGGGGACAGCAATAAAATGTCTATCACAACTGTGGTTAAGGTAAAATAAGCACATATCATCCCATGTAAAATACATAAAAAAGTAATATAGTAATATAGTAGAACTAACACATATTCCTAAATCATAGCGTTTTGCTTAACTGCTTCTAGAATACCCAAGGGGTCAGATTGTTAAAAATGAAGGCTGTGGAAAAGTCTTATGCACTATTCAGATATATGATTTTTGCTGAGTTCTGTAAACTGGTAGTGAGGCATACTTCATTACAGCTTTATTCACTTTAGCTACACTCCATCAAGAGGTGCCTTTTTGATGCAATTACTGGACGAAGTATACATACATGCTGTGGATTTTTTATTTAGAGTCACAGGCGCGCATGCTGTTGTAATGGCAGCCATCTGTTCTGGTGAGTGTTAACCCCACAGGGAAAGAGTTGCCACCTCATCCCTTTAAACCCAAACACATATTAATTACACAGGTTCTGTGGGTGATTAAGGTGGTAATCAAACTCACTTGGTGCCTTACCTGGATTGAATTAGCCTCAGAACCTGTGTAATTCATATGTGTTCAGGTTTAAAGGGATGAGGTGGCAACCCTACACAGGGAGGTGGTGATTGGCCTCTGAACACATTTTGAGAAGCATTACTTACACAGGTGAAGCTGTTCAATCCTTTCTGCAAGACTGTTGCACTGGATTTCATCATTTTAGGGACTTTTCTCTTTTATTGACACATATTTGTTTTGCTTTAATCTTTGATATACTGTATGTTTGCACTTCTGTGTCTGTTTACATCAAGTTGCAAATTATCATTGTGGGCAATGAACATAGGATTTTTTTTTTTTTTTTTTACTTAATATGACAACACATGCTGTGAATACTTTTCTATTTGACACTGTACAGTTTCTGAATTACCACTGACCCTATCTGCACACCTAGAATTGCATTTGTTTACATCTTGGGTAAGTAATATTATTGGGCAAATAGGCAATCCAGGTAGAATGTCCAGGTAAAAAATGCTTTAAAAATGGCAAATAAATGGCATGGGTCAATATTATTTTAATATTTTAATTTACACATTTTTAAATTGATGGTGGTATACTGTAGATTATGGCTGTCCAACTGGCTCTGGGAGACAATGCAGAGTGGCAGCAGAGTGCCAAGTACCAAAACACTCTGGGTTTCCCCACTTGACACCGTGATCTCTTGCCAGTCAGGGAGCATGTGTTCAGGTGAGTAACCCAGGTGAAAACTCCAATGAAAAACAGTACATTTTAACCACCACTGAATACCAATCACAGGGTTAACCTTATTTTTTCCCTCTACTGCCAGTGCCAGGGGTTATTATTGCTGCCACTGACATCAAAACTGAAGGTAATTATTGCTGCCATTGCCACCAGTGAAAAAGCACTTTTTATTGCCTCTGTTTTGAGCTGAACATCACTTGCCAGAATCCTTTGTGTGGTCTTGTCTATTGCAGTGCATTGCTTTCATACAGGCTGGTGTAAGTGGGTGGACACAGTGGCAGAATGCCGATGACCCCTGAGAACGGAGCTTCCAGGAAGGTTGTTATCCCTGTTATACTCATTATCCTTTTATTAGAATGCATATTGGTAAAAAAGCCATTTATAACACCAGTTCTCTGTAATTAAAAGTGTGCACAAAACTGTGCCCAGAAACAAGGAGAATGAAGGGGGTAACTTACCTATATGACTCTTTCAGTTGTGTGTTTAAATTTCAGCCTCAGCTATTGAGTTCTCTTACCATAGTTTTTTTTCAACAAAACATCTAAATTCTGCCCTTGCAACATGTTGCTCTGTATGCAGCAAATCTTTTTTATCCTCCAAAAAAAACAGACTGTATAAACAGTTTTTCTCAGGCTTTATTGAAATGAACAGGGCGATGTGAAACTGGGAGCAAATAGAAAGAAACATACAATAAGAATACATTAAATATAACACTAGTGTCTTCTGTTATTGAAATTTGTGGTAGATACTAGGTACAAGTAGATCCACTTCTTATCAGCGATGCTGCCACCTAGACAAGACACAAATGTAGTTCTTCATTGTAGACATGTGCTAATGTGATGGCTGGGCTTTGCAGCTGTTTCTTCTTCACATGTGCTCTTGAACATGGAGTCTTAGGTTCCCAGGATGCTTCTTGTTGGAGTGAGGAATAATGAGTGGATGGAAACATTACAGGTTCAAATACTAATAAACAAGTTCAATAATTAATGTAGGAGTATGCACTTTGGCCACTAGGTGGAGACCAAGACAAATTTAACATATTGCTTGAGCCTTGCGCCCTAAGAGGTTTCCCCCACTTCCCTCTTGGGGTTCTAGTTTATGATTGTATTTGTTTTCTCTACTCTACTTGTTTTTTGTACATTGGGTGAAATAGGTCCTGCATAAGCAACAATTGTACTGTTTTTGTTTACAGTACTTACTATCAATAAAACAGATTAAAAAAAAAAAAAAAAAACAACAAAAATATTATAAACTATATGCTAGAGGCACTAAAACCACATACTGTATATAACATGTGATAAGCAGCCAAATGAAGAAAAATATATTTTAAAACCAAACAAAACAATAACCATTATTTTAAGAAAAAAAGCTTCTCATCACAGATCAGAAAAAAATAATGTTAAGTACATTGTAATGACTGATGTTGCTGCAATTTTTTTTTATGTCAATCCCAAAAAGCAGTGGAGGAATGATGCAGTAGGAAGCAGAAAGACATTCACAAAAGCATGTTTAGTAGCCACAATCAGGTATAGAGCTTAGTTTGATAATCTATCCCCTGGAGACCTTACCAGTTCAAGCAAATTCTCTAAAAGCACCAGTGAGGTTTCAGTTAAATGGGTTGAAGGCAAAGGGAAAAAGGAAAATAAGGTAATATTTGGTGTTTAAAAGGTGTGATGGACTTTAAATGGCTCCAGAGGATTGTGTAAGCTCCTTTAAAATATTCTGGATCTTTTGTGCAAAAAAGGCCTCTTGTTAGCTTGTAACAAGACATTAGATAGCAATAATCATACTACAGCTAGAATGCCTTCTCAAGTGAAATAGTCACACTGATGGAAATTTAAGTTATGTAGAAATCAGAGTTTTACAGGTTAGGGCTGTGTTTTAAATTTTTGATTTTAGCATACAGTAGCAGAATGTCTCAGAGGGAGCTTGGAAAAGTCCTGTTCTGAGTTTTTTACACATCTCCAGGGCTCCTTTCATACACATTTAGAGATCTCTGATCCTTGGTCCAGTTTGGATTTTGCCCCTCTTCCTGGTGGCAATTTACACTCGCCTGGAACCTGCAGTCAGGGCTCTCAAACCTGGGAAGCAGACAAGTCATGTCTGGCAGAGCTAAAAGGTTGGTGTAAGCAGTAAAACTTTATCTGTGGATATTGACAAACACTAGGCTTGCTCAGCCGGATAGTCAGGATTGTGTTTTTGTGTAGTTAGTGTCAGGACAGGGCTAGGATTTTGGTTTTGAAGCTTTTGCACTGCTCCTTTATGGAACACTGTACAGCACCTGTAAATAACACAAATAAATACAGCACTGTTTGTCACTACCTCACTGGACTGGTATCTATGCCTGAAAGTGTGCTCACCCCAGAGATCTTTGTACCTGCTACCTATCCCCCTGTCTTCATGCCATGCTTACCACCCACTTCCCCTGGAACAGTCTTACTGGTTGCTTGGGGAGACCGTGGCTTTGGGTGCAAAGTTTATGAGGTTGTAGGAGAGGTGACCAGGCTCTCAGCAGCAAAGTACCTCTCAATGAGCTCCACCCGAGTATTAACTGACTTGGGGTCCCCTTGGCTCACCCACTTCTGCAGGGGAATAGGTAAAGGCCTCAGGTAACAGTCCTTGACCACATGCTCCACTATTTATGGCCCAAACAGAAACTCCGGTTGTAGCCACTTATGCACCAAATGAAAAGGTTGGACATCTGCGATCGTGGAGGCCTCTCAACTTAGAAGGACCAGCTGCTGACCTGCTGTGCTCATAATGCCAAGGTAACATCTAGTCATACCAGAATTTCCTGCTTGACTTTTTCGTAATCCTGTGCGTCTGTGGCTTCAAAATCATAATAGGCCTTCTTTGATTCTCCAGTCAATAAGGGGGAAACCAGTGCTGCCCACTGGGTTTTAGGCCAGCTTTCCCTCTTTAGCGGTTCTTTCGAAGATGATCAGAAAAGCCCCTGGGTCATCATCAGCAGTCATCTTAAATCAGTCATCAAAATCCTAGCCATGTCCCTGCATTAACTACACAAGTACGAATCCTGACCATCAGGCTGAGCAAGCCTAGTGCTCATCAGTGTCAACAGATGCAGTTGTACAGCTTACACCAACCTTTCAGCTCTCCCAGACACGACTTGCGAGCCCTGACTGCAGGTTCCAGGTGAGTGTAACTTGCCATCGAGGAGAGGAAAAAACTTGAATTTGATCAAGGATCAGAGATTTCTAAATGTGTATGATAGGAGCATGGGAGATGTGTAAACTCCGAACAGGACTTTTCCAAGCTCCCTCTGCGACAGTCTGCTACAATACCAAATATAAATTAAATTGCTTATTGGGATTGCATGTTTGACTTTTTCACAACAAAAAAAGACAATGCAAAGAAGTATATAAATAAAGTGACAGTTAACAAGTATTCGTGTACTGTAACTTTAATCTTTTTTCACTGGCTTTATTTTCAGTTTTAAAAAATATCAAACAATATCACAAAAAAGGGAAAAAAAGGAAAAGAAACCCACACAAATACAAATAAGAGTTTGCAAAGCAATGTGAAGTTTTTCCTTTTTTTCAAGCACATTTCAGAAGTCTGCATGGTGAAAAAAGAGGCCAATTTCAATTAAAGACTAAAGCTGCGTACACACAATCGGATTTTCTGACGGGAAATGTGTGATGACAGACTGTTGGTGGAAAATCCGACCATTTGTATGCTCCATCGGACGATTGTTGTCAGTTTTTCCACGGACAAATGTTGGATGGCAGGCTTTAAAATTTGCCGCGGACAAATGTTTGCTGTCGAATTTTCCGAGCGTGTGTACTCCAGTCCGTCAGACAAAAGTCCTAAGTACAAACATGCATGCTCGGAAGCAAGGATGAGCCAGAAGTGGTCGGTCTTGTAAACCAGCGTTCGTAATGCAGAATTAACATTCGTGACGTGGCAAATTATAAGATCTCGAAATGCAGCGCACATTCTCTTCTTCTTTAATGGGATAATAATGAAGCTGATTTGCTGGTAACACTGATGTAGTTATTGCAAACACATTTTCAAAGGCTTTTTTTTCTAGTGATATCAAGAATAATATTATTATGCTTGTTGGGTTTTTTTTGGTGCAAGTTACCACAACACCATTATCCTGTAGTTTTTAAGACCAAAGATACAACTATGTAGGTGTCCCTTGTTAATTTTACATTGTATGTTTTAAAATGTAACTGCCTATTCCCAAACTGTCATTTGAAGTAAAACACATAGCCAAGTATTATTCTCCACAATTTTTTTATTGTGCATTAAAAAAAGAAAACAAATAAAATTTGACATGCTATCTGCCAATTGAACCTAACCAAAAAGTGCATTCTATGCATCCAAAAATATACAAAATATACCAAATCAAATCATTATTCAACCAAAAAATAAAATAAAAGCCCCATGCATGTGTCCTGCTTCTTAATATAGGGGCCAACAATGCCAAGACTTGATGAAAGCAGGGGTCCGTCATCCGGAGATAATTCCGAAAATCATCTGGATTGTTCTCCTGGAGCAAAGGCATATGACATAATTGGTCATGAGAAATCCTCCTCGTCCTGTTCCTGGACTGGACTTGGATCAAAGCAATAACTCCAAGGCCAATAATAAATAACACGTTATCTCCTCCAATTCCGCAACGTGGCTGGTTGACAAACAGCTGTTCAGAAATGAACTGAAAAGTGCGAAATGAAAAATGAGAGATGAAAAGCGTGAATCAACACTCAAACGTCTACTAACACAAAATTAACAGAAGGAGCACAAAAGGTGGTGCCTGACAATTGAACTTCCTCTTTTTCGACTAGTAGTACGTCTAGTACGTCTAGTACGTCACTACGTTCATGTTTGTTGGTCGACAGTTGTGTACCATTTGTATGCAAGACATAATCCAGGCACACGCCTTTGGACAAAAGTCTGAGGTTTTGTCCTCGGAAAAGCTGATCGTGTGTACAAGGCTTAAGACTTGCCATACATTATACAATTTCCTTTGGATTTACCTTCAACTATGTAGTGCAAGGGCCTGCCTGATTGCATACAAATTAAAAATGTTTAGATATGACCTCATATCATTTTTTTTTGCATATCTTTTAGTTTGAATTCCAAAATAGAAGCCAACCCTCCCCAATTTCCACCTTTTAAGCTCTGTTTACATCACAGAGTTGCGACCGAGCATGCACACTTTTTTTAATATAATTTGAATGGGCTGCCCTGGGCACAAGAAACACTCAAAAAAGGGGCTTGCACCATTCGAAATATTGTGCCACACTAAATTGTGGAACCGCGCATTTTGGCATATGTGAATGCATGCACGTTAGCAGGATGCGTAGGATGCGTAGGGTTGCCATTAAGAATAAATAGCAGGGTCATGCATCTGTAAAGAGCAGCATGTTTTGTGTATGTTTCTGCAATGCAACAAGTGTGAATAAGACCTTAGGGTTTTACCTGTCCTATAACAGAAAAGTTGTTTTTCACATAGGATGATGTTTCCTATATGGGTAGTAGATCTCATGGGGTACTGGATAACATGTAATGCAAGTCCATTTGTTACCTTTTCAGATATATGTATATAACCAGTGTTACAGCACCCTGAAACAGTATTCATACCCCTTGCAATTTTCTACATTTTGTCATGTTACAACCAAAATTGTAAATGTACTTTATTGGGATTTTATATGATAGACCAACACAAAGTGGCACATAATTGTGAAGTGGAAGGAAAATGATAAATGGTTTTCAATTTGTTTCAATTTGTTTTTTACGAATAAGTATGTGAAAGTGTGGTGTGCATTTGTATTCAGCCCCCCTGAGTCGATACTTTGAAGAACCACCTTTCTCTGCAATTACAGCTGCAAGCCTTTTTGGGTATGTCTCTTCCAGCTTTGCACATCTAGAGAGTGATATTTTTGCCCATTCTTCTCTGCAAAATAGCTCCAGCTCTGTCAGATTGAATGGAGAGCGTCTGTGAACAGCAATTTTCAAGTCTTGCCACAGATTCTCAATTGGATTTGGGTCTGGACTTTGACTGGATTGTTCTAACACAAGAATAGGCTTTGATCTAAACCATTCCATTGTATCTCCGGCTGTACGTTTAGGGTTATTGTCCTGTTGGAAGGTGAACCTCCGCCCAAGTCTTTTGAAGACTCTAACAGGTTTTCTTCTAAGATTGCCCTCTATTTGGTTCCATCCATCTTCCGATCAACTCTGACCAGCTTTCCTGTCCCTACTGAAGAAAAGCATCCCCATAACATTATGTTGCCACCACTATGTTTCACAGTGGAGATGGTGTGTTTAGGATGATGTGCAGTGTTAGTTTTCCGCTGCACATAGCTTTTTGCTTTTAAGCCAAAAAGTTCAATTTTGGTCTCATCTGATAAGAGCACCTTCTTCCACGTGTTTGCTGTTTCCCCCACATGGCTTCTTGCAAACTGCAAATGGGACTGCTTTTGGCTTTCTGTCAACAATGGCTTTCTTCTTGCCACTTTTCCATAAAAGCCAGATTTGTGGAGTGCACAACTAATACTTGTCCTGTGGACAGATTCTCCCACCTGAGCTGTGGATCTCTGCAGCTCTTCCAGAGTTACCATGGGCCTCTTGTCTGCTTCTCTGATTAATGCTCTTCTTGCCTGGCCTGTCAGTTTAGGTGGACGGTCATGTCTTGGTAGGTTTGCAGTTGTGCCATACTCTTTCCATTTTCGGATGATGGATTGAACAGTGCTCCTTGAGATGTTCAAAGCTTGGGATATAATTTTTATAACCTAACTCTGCTTTAAACGTCTTCACAACTTTATCCCTGACCTGTCTGGTGTGTTCCTGAGCCTTAGAGAACCTATTAGAGGTTCTCTAATAAACCTCTGAGGGCTTCACAGAACAGCTATAATTATACTGAGATTCAATTACACATAGGTGGACTCCATTTACTAAGTAGGTGACTTCTGAAGGCAATGGGTTCCACTAGATTTTAGTTAGGGGTATCAGAGTTAAGGGGGCCGAATACAAATGCACGCCACACTTTTCAGATATTTACAGTCAGGTCCATAAATATTGGGACATCGACACAATTCTAATCTTTTTGGCTCTATACACCACCACAATGGATTTGAAATGAAACGAACAAGATGTGCTTTAACTGCAGACTTTCAACTTTAATTTGAGGGTATTTACATCCAAATCAGGTGAACGGTGTAGGAAGTACAACAGTTTGTATATGTAGCTTCCACTTTTTAAGGGACCAAAAGTAATGGGACAATTGGCTGCTCAGCCGTTCCACGGCCAGGTGTGTGTTATTCCCTCATTATCCCATTTACAAGGAGCAGATAAAAGGTCCAGAGTTCATTTCAAGTGTGCTATTTGTATTTGGAATCTGTTGCTGTCAACTCTCAATTTGAGATCCAAAGAGCTATCACTATCAGTGAAGCAAGCCATCATTAGGCTGAAAAAACAAAACAAACCCATCAGAGAGACAGCAAAAACATTAGGTGTGGCCAAATCAACTGTTTGGAACATCCTTAAAAAGAAAGAACGCACCGGTGAACTCAGCAACACCAAAAGACCCGGAAGACCACGGAAAACAACTGTGGTGGATGACCGAAGAATTCTTTCTCTGGTGAAGAAAACACCCTTCACAACAGTTGACCAGATCAAGAACACTCTCCAGGAGGTAGGTGTATGTGTGTCAAAGTCAACAATCAAGAGAAGACTTCACCAGAGTGAATACAGAGGGTTCACCACAAGATGTAAACCATTGGTGAGCCTCAAAAACAGGAAGGCCAGATTAGAGTTTGCCAAACTACATCTAAAAAAGCCTTCACAGTTCTGGAACAACATCCTATGGACAGGTGAGACCAAGATCAACTTGTACCAGAGTGATGGGAAGAGAAGAGTATGGAGAAGGAAAGGAACTGCTCATGATCCAAAGCATACCACCTCATCAGTGAAGCATGGGGGTGGTAGTGTCATGGCGTGGGCATGTATGGCTGCCAATGGAACTGGTTCTCTTGTATTTATTGATGATGTGACTGCTGACAAAAGCAGCAGGATCATTTCTGAAGTGTTTCGGGCAATATTATCTGCTCATATTCAGCAAAATGCTTCAGAACTCATTGGACGGCGCTTCACAATGCAGATGGACAATGACCCGAAGCATACTGCGAAAGCAACCAAAGAGTTTAAGGGAAAGAAGTGGAATGTTATGCAATGGCCAAGTCAATCACCTGACCTGAATCTGATTGAGCATGCATTTCACTTGCTGAGGACAAAACTGAAGGGAAAATGCCCCAAGAACAAGCAGGAACTGAAGACAGTTGCAGTAAAGGCCTGGCAGAGCATCACCAGGGATGAAACCCAGCATCTGGTGATGTCTATGTGTTCCAGACTTCAGGCTGTAACTGACTGCAAAGGATTTGCAACCAAGTATTAAAAAGTGAAAGTTTGATGGATGATTGTTAATCTGTCCCATTACTTTCGGTCCCTTAAAAAGTGGGAGGCACATAAACAAACTGGTGTAATTCCTACAGCGTTCACCTGATTTGGATGTAAATACCCTCAAATTAAAGCTGAAAGTCTGCAGTTAAACCACATCTTGTTCGTTTAATTTCAAATCCATTGTGGTGGTGTATAGAGCCAAAAAGATTAGAATTGTGTCCATGTCCCAATATTTATGGACCTGACTGTATTTCTACAAAAAAATTGAAAACCATTTATCATTTTCCTTCCACTTCATAGTTATGTGCCACTTTGTGTTGGTTTATCACATAAAATTCCAATAAAATACATTTACGTTTCTGGTTGTAACATGACAAAATGTGGAAAATTTCAAGGGGTATGAATACTTTTTTCAAGGCACTGTATCTACCTCAGTTGTGGCTGTTTATGGTATCTGTACAATCTGTAAGCTTCAGTTTACCTAAAAAAAAAAAAAAAAAATAGTTTAAAAACTGTGACTATCAGCCTGAACCATCTATTTTCTGATCCCATTTCTAACAAGTGTATTACAAATGAATGTTTTGCCATGTGTACTAAAAATGATTACTATTGCATGCAGTCAGTAATCCACATAGTCATATTTCCACAACTATAATTAATAAAGAAAATATGTAAAATGGAATAAATGATAAACTAGGTTTCATCTTAAATATAGATGATTACTGACTACTGATCCACCTGTTCAGCTGTTTAGGTTAGACACTATGGACATCACAAGCTGCTGGTAGTGAAGAAACCTCTGCCCCTACAGCTGGTGGCTCAGCAAGTCACAGACAGGCTAATGCTGGAGCAAGTCCTGATCCTGAATACTGGCTTTGTTTATCTGAATCCTGACTCTTATTTTGGAATAGAAAATAAAGAAAACAAAAATAAATGGGTAGTGCTGCAAAATAGTGCTAAACTAGTAATAGGAAATTATAAATTGAATTCTGCAGTTTGTCGAGCATACACATTTTGCATATTTTTTTCAGTAAAAAAAACATTTTAAACTGCACTTTAGATAAAAGCAAAATTCAACTAGCTCAATAAAATATACAGTTTCTGATCAGAATCCCAAAACTATACCTCTCACACGTGTACAGATAGAGATAGCGGCGCTAATATAAATTGTGTAAAATAATGGGTCAGAGCAGCATAATGCCTATGACCCTATACTTATACATAAAAACCCCCGTTAGACTTACCGGTAACGGTATTTCCAGGAACCTTCCAGGACAGCTACTTGAGAGATGATCGGCTCCGCCCTCTACAGAAAACACAAATCAGATAGAATTTAAAAGGCCCCTCCCTTTCCTCTGACCCTCAGTTGTTTAGAAGATCAAGTAACCTCCACCGAAGGTGCACTCGGCAGAGGAAAAAAATAGAAAACATAAAACACACCACCATCAGGAAAACATGGTTGACCAGTAAAAAAATAGAATAGGGTGGAAATATAGACGCTGTCCTGGAAGGTTCCTGGAAATACCGTTACCGGTAAGTCTAATGGGGGTTTTCCCCCCTCACCTTCCAGGACAGCTACTTGAGAGGATAAGCAAGATATTATACCTTAGGGAGGAACGACAGCCTGAAGCACTTTCCTACCAAAGGAAAGGTCCTGGCTGGAAAGCATCTGAACTCTATAATGCTTGACAACTGCATGGGAGGAGGACCAGATGGCAGCTTTAGAGATATCTTCCCATGAAGCTCCCGCTCTTTCTGCCCATGATGTGGCCGTGGATCTCGTTGAATGGGTCCTAATTCTAGAAGGAGGGGTGCGACCTGACGCTTTATATGCCTCACAGATAGCTCCCCTAATCCACCTAGCAATAGAACTTTTAGATGCTTTGGACCCCTTCTTGGGGCCACCAACAAAACTAACAGTTGGGAGAAACTCCCAAACCCACTGGTCTTTTCTAGATAAAGTAGAAGACATCTCTTAACGTCTAAAAGACCAAACCTTTTCTCTTCCGCATTTTTGGGAAAGGTGCAGAAACTAGGGAGGACTACCTCCTGGGACCTATGAAAGTTGGAAGAAACTTTGGGTAAATAGAGTGGATCGGGTTTAATCACCACCCAGTCCTCTAAAATCCTCAGAAAGGGATCTTTACAGGAAAGAGACGCTATATCAGAAATCCTTCGCCCTGACGTAATAGCCAAAAGGGAAGACAATTTCAAAAAAATCATTTTCAGGGAAGCCTCATGAAAAGGCTCAAAAGGAGCCCTTGTTAGTGCATTTAATACCAATGACAGATCCCAGGGAGGAACATGTTTGAGGATCCTGGGAGTATGCCTAGATCTGACTAAAAGGAACCTCCTGTCTAAGGGATCTACCACTAGTCTTCTCTCTGAAAATAAAGATAGGGCAGCAACCTGAACCCTAAGGGTGTTGACAGAGAGCCCCTTTTTCACTCCCTCCTGCAGAAAATCTAAAATGCAGGGAGTGGAAAAAGAATCTAAACCAGATTTCCTTTGACAGGAAATAAAGGTTTTCCAAACTTTCCCATAGATTCTTCTTGTGACCAATTTACGGCTGTCCAGGAAAATATGAATAACCCTCTCTGAACATCCATTTAACTGTAGGATGCGCCGCTCAGCCTTCAGGCTGTCAAATGGAAGGTCTGAGGGTTTGGATGCAATACCGGTCCCTGATGGAGTAGATCCTTTCGAACTGGAAGAGGCCAGGGAGGATACACAGATAGGGCCTTCAGAGAGGAGAACCAACTCCTCCTGGGCCACCAGGGGGCAATCAGAACAACTTCTGCTCTGTCCTGAATAATTTTCCGAACCACTAGGGGCGAAAGGGGAAAAGGAGGGAAGGCATAGGCCAGGCTGATTCCCAAGGGAAGGACATTGCATCCGTCCCTAAGGACTCTGTTTCTCTCTCCAGAGAGAAGAACGCCGGTAGTTTCTTGTTGAGACTGGAGGCAAAAAGATTCACTGTGGGGAGACCCCATCTTAGCACCACACCCTGGAACGTGCGTTGATGTAGTTCCCAACCGCTGGAACTGATGCTCACTCTGCTCAGAAAGTCCGCCAGCACATTTTCTGACCCCTTGATGTGAACTGCCCTTACTGAAGAGACATAGATCTCTGCCCAGGACAGATTCTGCTGCGTTAATGACAGAAGTGATTCCAAGCGAGTGCCCCCCTGCTTGTTCAAGTACGCCACTGTTGTGGCATTGTCTGAAAATATTAAAAGGTCCTTTGAATAGACCCTGTCTCCCACAGACATAAGTGCTTTCCTCACAGCCAGAAGTTCTCTGAAATTCGAGGAGCGACCTGCTTCCTCTTCCCCCAACCCCACAGACTGGCATCTGTGGTAATCTTGACTGGGCAATGTTGTGCCAAATCCTTCCCCCTCTGCAGATGTTCTCGCTGCTCCCACCAGGCGAGATCTAGAAAATTCCCTTCTGGTAGTTTTACCAGCTGATCCAGAGAATTTTTCCTGCGATCCCAATGGAGCAAAAGAAAAGCCTGAAGGGGTCTGGAATGCAATTGAGCCCAAGGCACCCCTGGAATGGCTGCAGTCATTAGGCCCAGCAACTGCATGATTCGCCGAAGGGAGGTCTGAGGGAGCAGTTTGAAGGTCTGCACAGAGAGAAGAATTTTCACAGTTTTCTCTTTGGGAAGAAAAATCTTTAGGGCAAGAGAGTCTATTAGATAATCCAGAAAAAGCATGCTCTGTGAGGGTACTAGGCAAGACTTCTGTTGGTTCACCTTCCACCCTAATTTTTGAAAGGTCCGCAAAACCAACCGTAGGTCTTGAATAAGGGACTCCTTGCCCTGAGAAAAAGTTTAAAAAATCGTCTAGATATGGGACGATTGATACACCTTGAATTCGAAAACAGGTCATGACTTTGGCCATGATTTTTGTGAAAATCCTTGGTGCTGCCGAGAGACCAAAAGGAAGGGCATTGAACTGCCAATGAGACGGCTCGTTTCCCATGAGCACTGCAAACCTGAGGAACCTTAGGTGGCTCTGGCAGATTGGTGCATGAAGATAAGCGTCCTGAAGGTCCAGGGTCACCATTAGGGATGAGCCGAACACCCCCCTGTTCGGTTCGCACCAGAACATGCGAACAGGAAAAAAGTTCGTTCGAACATGCGAACACCGTTAAAGTCTATGGGACACGAACATGAATAATCAAAAGTGCTAATTTTAAAGGCTAATATGCAAGTTATTGTCATAAAAAGTGTTTGGGGACCTGGGTCCTGCCCCAGGGGACATGGATCAATGCAAAAAAAAGTTTTAAAAACGGCCGTTTTTTCAGGAGCAGTGATTTTAATAATGCTTAAAGTCAAACAATAAAAGTGTAATATCCCTTTAAATTTCGTACCTGGGGGGTGTCTATAGTATGCCTGTAAAGGGGCGCATGTTTCCTGTGTTTAGAACAGTCTGACAGCAAAATGTCATTTTGAAGGAAAAAACTCAATTAAAACTACCCGCGGCTATTGCATTGCCGACAATACACATAGAAGTTCATTGATAAAAACGGCATGGGAATTCCCCAAAGGGGAACCCCGAACCAAAATTTAAAAAAAAAAATGATGTGGGAGTCCCCCTAAATTCCATACCAGGCCCTTCAGGTCTGGTATGGATATTAAGGGGAACCCCGACCAAAATAAAAAAAAAATGACGTGGGGTTCCCCCTAAATTCCATACCAGACCCTTCAGGTCTGGTATGGATTTTAAGGGGAACCCCGAGCCAAAAAAAAAAACCGCGTGGGGTCCCCCCAAAAATTCATACCAGACCCTTATCCGAGCACGCAACCTGGCAGGCCGCAGGAAAAGAGGGGGGGACGAGAGTGCGCCCCCCCCTCCTGAACCGTACCAGGCCACATGCCCTCAACATTGGGAGGGTGCTTTGGGGTAGCCCCCCAAAACACCTTGTCCCCATGTTGATGAGGACAAGGGCCTCATCCCCACAACCCTGGCCGGTGGTTGTGGGGGTCTGCGGGTGGGGGGCTTATCGGAATCTGGAAGCCCCCTTTAACAAGGGGACCCCGAGATCCCGCCCCCCCTGTGTGAAATGGTAAGGGTTGTACCCCTACCATTTCACTAAAAAACTGTCAAAAATGTTAAAAATGACAAGAGACAGTTTTTGACAATTCCTTTATTTAAATACTTCTTCTTTCTTCTATCTTCCTTCATCTTCTGGTTCTTCTGGTTCTTCTGGCTCTTCTGGTTCTTCCTCCGGCGTTCTCGTCCAGCATCTCCTCCGCGGCGTCTTCTATCTTCTTCTCCTCGGGCCGCTCCGCACCCATGGCATGGGGGGAGGCTCCCGCTCTTCTCTTCATCTTCTTCATCTTCTTCTCTTCTTCTCTTCTTCTTTTCTTCTCTTCTTCTCTTCTTCTCTTCTTCATTTTCTTCTCCGGGCCGCTCCGCACCCATGCTGGCATGGAGGGAGGCTCCCGCTGTGTGACGGCGCTCCTCGTCTGACAGTTCTTAAATAACGGGGGGCGGGGCCACCCGGTGACCCTGCCCCCCTCTGACGCACGGTGACTTGACGGGACTTCCCTGTGGCATTCCCCGTGATGTCACAGGGAAGTCCCATCAAGTCACCGTGCGTCAGAGGGGGGCGGGGTCACCGGGTGGCCTTGCCCCCGTTATTTAAGAACTGTCAGACGAGGAGCACCGTCACACAGCGGGAGCCTCCCTCCATGCCAGCATGGGTGCGGAGCGGCCCGGAGAAGAAAATGAAGAAGAGAAGAAAAGAAGAAGAGAAGAAGATGAAGAAGATGAAGAGAAGAGCGGGAGCCTCCCCCCATGCCATGGGTGCGGAGCGGCCCGAGGAGAAGAAGATAGAAGACGCCGCGGAGGAGATGCTGGACGAGAACGCCGGAGGAAGAACCAGAAGAGCCAGGAGAACCAGAAGAACCAGAAGATGAAGGAAGATAGAAGAAAGAAGAAGTATTTAAATAAAGGAATTGTCAAAAACTGTCTCTTGTCATTTTTAACATTTTTGACAGTTTTTTAGTGAAATGGTAGGGGTACTTTTGTACCCCCTTACCATTTCACACAGGGGGGGGGCCGGGATCTGGGGGTCCCCTTGTTAAAGGGGGCTTCCAGATTCCGATAAGCCCCCCGCCCGCAGACCCCCACAACCACCGGCCAGGGTTGTGGGGATGAGGCCCTTGTCCTCATCAACATGGGGACAAGGTGTTTTGGGGGGCTACCCCAAAGCACCCTCCCAATGTTTAGGGCATGTGGCCTGGTACGGTTCAGGAGGGGGGGCGCACTCTCGTCCCCCCCTCTTTTCTGCCAGGCCTGCCAGGTTGCGTGCTCGGATAAGGGTCTGGTATGGATTTTTGGGGGGACCCCACGCCGTTTTTTTTTTTTTTTGGCACGGGGTTCCCCTTAAAATCCATACCAGACCTGAAGGGTCTGGTATGGAATTTAGGGGGAACCCCACGTCATTTTTTTTTTAAATTTTGGCCGGGGTTCCCCTTAATATCCATATCAGACTTGAAGGGCCTGGTATGGAATTTAGGGGGACTTCCACGTCATTTTTTTTTTTTAATTTTGGTTCGGGGTTCCCCTTTGGGGAATTCCCATGCCATTTTTATCAATGAACTTCTATGTGTATTGTCGGCAATGCAATAGCCGCGGGTAGTTTTAAATGAGTTTTTTCCTTCAAAATGTCATTTTGCTGTCAGACTGTTCTAAACACAGGAAACATGCGCCCCTTTACAGGCATACTATAGACACCCCCCAGGTACGAAATTTAAAGGGATATTACACTTTTATTGTTTGACTTTAAGCATTATTAAAATCACTGCTCCTGAAAAAACGGCCGTTTTTAAAACTTTTTTTTGCATTGATCCATGTCCCCTGGGGCAGGACCCAGGTCCCCAAACACTTTTTATGACAATAACTTGCATATTAGCCTTTAAAATTAGCACTTTTGATTTCTCCCATAGACTTTTAAAGGGTGTTCCGCGGCATTCGAATTTGCTGCGAACACCCCAAATTGTTCGCTGTTCGGCGAACTTGCGAACAGCCAATGTTCGAGTCGAACATGAGTTCGACTCGAACTCGAAGCTCATCCCTAGTCACCATGAAGACCTCTGGTAACAACAGATTTCTTACTGAATAAATGTTCTCCATACGGAAACATCTGTAAACTATGTATTGGTTCAGGACGCTTAAATTTATGACCATACGAGAGCCGCCGGAAGCTTTCTTGACCAGAAAGATGCGAGAATAAAATCCCCGGAACTTCTGATCTTCTGGGACAGGAGAAATAACTCCCTCTGTTTCCCACACAGAGATCAAATTTAACATGGCTTGCTGTCTCTCGGCAGGTGGGTAAGAAAAAACCTCTGGGGGGGATATTTTTTAACTCCAATCTGTAACCCTTTACCAGAGTTTGAAGGATGAAGGAATTGGTGGAAATCTCTGCCCATTCCTTGATGAAATGGCACAATCTTCCCCCTACCCCTAACCTGGCGTCACTGGGTATTCTTGGAAGGGGCTGAAGGAGCAAAGGGAGTTCCTCCTTTGAGTTTGTCTTTGTTAAAGGACCATTTCTTTTTAGCCTGTTGCCTGTTGGCTTTAAAATTAGCCTTGTTTTGGAAGCCACGAAAAGGCCTCTTATTCTGGGGCTTATTCCTTTGGGAAGAAGGGAATCGTCTACCTTTCTCAGAGGAACGAGATAAGACTTCTTCTAAGGAAGAACCAAACAACAGTTTGCCTTCGAAAGAAATGCCACAGAGCTTATTTTTGGAGATAAGGTCACCTTCCCAAGATTTAAACCAGATAGCTCGCCTAGCTGAATAAATGAGAGCAGAAGCCCTAGCTGCGGATTTCACTGAATCTGCTGCTGCATCAGCTAAGAAGGCGACTGACTTGGCAATGAGCGGGAGGGATTCTCTAATCTCTTCCTTGGGGGTGTCAGATGCCAGAAGATCATCTAGACGCTGAACCCATACGTCTAGATTTCTAGCCACACAGGTAGATGCTACCGCTGGGCCTAAAGAAAAAGCTGAAGCATCCCAGGCCCTATGCAGCAATGAGTCGGCCTTCCTATTCATTTGATCCTTAAGGACCCCAGAATCCTCAAAAGAAAGATCTGATCTTTTGGACACCTGCGACATAGGGGCATCTAATCTAGGACACTTAAAGAAAACCTCCTCAAAGTAAGGCTGAAAAGGAAATCTTCTTTTGTGTCCTCTGGATTGGAACAACCTTTTTTCAGGTTCTTTCCATTCAGATAGAATCATGTCTCTAAGAGACTGATGTACCGGAAGGTTCTAGATTTCCTTCCCTGAAGGCCCCTATACATTTTATCCTGTACAGATTGAGCATGCTGTGGCATCTCAATCTGCTCTGAGGTATAAATTGCTTTTAATAGTTCATCAATATCCTCAACTGGAAAGAGATACTTGGATGAGCTACCTGTATCCTCCTCTGATGCAGACTTTTCATCAGATGAAGAGACTGAATTCTCACCCTCCTCCAGATCAGAGGTATTGCGTGAACTAATAGTCTGAGATACTAATAAGGGAAGGGACTTGGCAGAGGTTAAAGGATCTTGAGCTATGGGTCTAGAAGAGGGAGGGCCTAAACTAGTAACCCTGTCATTCAGTGACCAAAAAGAATCCACTACCTCCTTAATAGAAGTCATTAACTCCTTAAAGGTGGAAGACTCTGAACTAGCTCTGGGTGGGATACAATCCTCACAAAATAGCTTTTTATAACTATCAGAGAGCCTGGCTCTACAGTTCCCACATTTCTTCTTCACCAGTTTGGCCTTGGGGGCAGTATGGGACCCGGATGCTGCCGCTGGTTCAATACGAGCAGACGTTCCATCCTCAGACCTGTCCTCAGGCTCCATGAAGCAAGCGGACAACGGTCGCAGAGAAGACTGCTGCTGTACCGCAAATACTGCGCCTAGAATGGCGTTTTTAGCAGGCCATTCCCCTGCAGCATGTCCTCAGTGTCTCCACACCATGCTCCTTATAAAAACTCGGTGTCCGGAAGTGCGTCATGTGACTTCCGGTTCCATCTTGTTGCATCACCGGAAGTCCTCCTGATGCCATCTTGGTACACTGGAATTAAGCAATTAGGAGGACACAGTTCCACACAGCAGCGCTGGGGAAAGGAAGGGAGTTGCCACCATTTTACAAAGGCAAGTAACCCTTAGAAATAGGAAACCCTTCTGGTACAGACCATCATCCAGGACTTGGCCACAACTAGTCCTGGATGAAACCAGAGAAGGGGGGTCCACCAACCACAGTTACCAGACCATAAGAAAAGAACAAACGTGTCGGTGCTCCTGGAGGGACTGGAAACACAAAACAACTGAGGGTCAGAGGAAAGGGAGGGGCCTCTGATTTGTGTTTCCTGTAGAGGGCGGAGCCGATCATCTCTCAAGTAGCTGTCCTGGAAGGTGAGGGGGAAAATAATAATAGTGTCATGAAAAATATTATTTTTATCATGAAAAGAAATTTCTTTAACTCCCAGTGAAAAGTATCACTATAAATAATAAATTACAAGAAATGAATGAATAAGTTCAACAGTTGTTTTTCAATCTTCTTGTGTGAAAAATCTTTTACTCTTCCACCACACCATCGTGATAGTGACACCACTCCCTCTGAAGAGCGCACTCACCAGATTGTATAGCCTCCCACTCTCGTGTTCGGCAAAACAGCAATTGAACCACACCTGGGTTGCATGTGATGAACTGTGAATCCAATCAAGCCAGCTCCATATGTGAAAAAATGAATAAAGTGCTCCACATAGCGTGATACCATTTTGACAGATTTATTAAAATCACTTCAAACACACTTCAATGGTTACACTCACTTTTAAACTGAAACATAAAAGCCTTTAAAAAAATCCACAGCAAGCACAGCAAGCAACAGGAGCAAGAGATACACCCTGCTCTGACCCATTATTTTACACAATTTATATTAGCGCCGCTATCTCTATCTGTACACGTGTGAGAGGTATAGTTTTGGGATTCTGATCAGTTTACATATTTATTTAAGTGGCAGCTTTTTTCACTGTACACTGACTATGTACACACATTTTGTATTCATTTACACATCTTTTATATAAGAAACAAAAAAACTGCGCTTGGAAAAATGTATATGTGGCAAGCTGCGGTTACAAGTGAGGCACACCAAAACAAAATTTATAACAAAGAAACCACGCTATAAATGAACAGCATAATAGACATCAATATTAAGAAGTCCCATGTGCATTAAATAGTCCCTTGTGTAAAACAAAATTAAGTCTTGTCATAAATGAGTGACGCGGGTTTCATCCAGAAAAAATATGTGGTGAATAAGGCATAAAACGGGTACTCTTTAGTGAGGTAGTGTGCTTACCAGAAGTAAGCCAAATTGGGGCAAGTGGCTTAAACCCAGCCTGGGCCTTGAGATGATCGGTCCCGGTGAGGCAGGATAAACACACTCGTCCCGTGTGTACAGTCCACAGAGGTTTAACCAAAAATAAATGAAGCAAACATAGCATAATACTGATACGTACAACACTTCAAAGCAACAATGTGCAACACTCAATCATAGCCCAAAAAAAATCATACGTGATCATAAAAAATCATACGTGATCATAAAAAATCCAGTGCAGGTGACAACAACTGGGGGGTGATTATATGAGTGTCAGGAAAACATGCAAATATGAGTCCCAGAGTGAAGAAAATAAAACACGTGAATGATATCCAGAACTGCTTACCAGATATAGAGGAAAAATTAGGCCTGTAATGGTCACCCAGGAAAAGACAAAAATCCCTCTAGGTGCAACAAATCACATGTGCAAACTGCTTACCAGATAAGAAAACAATGTGAGCGGAATAGATCTGACCAAAGACTGTCCACCATACATAGAAAAACACCGGATGTAAAGCAGCAGCAAACCTTCAGGAGATCCTGCTTACCAGAACCCAAACTGGGATAGACAGATGAGACGAAATCCCAAAACGAGCTCCTATAGGAACGGTGAGGATACGTCCTGCCACAGTGGGTTTCCAGCCTGGAACCCACTGTGGCAGGACGTATCCTCACCGTTCCTATAGGAGCTCGTTTTGGGATTTCGTCTCATCTGTCTATCCCAGTTTGGGTTCTGGTAAGCAGGATCTCCTGAAGGTTTGCTGCTGCTTTACATCCGGTGTTTTTCTATGTATGGTGGACAGTCTTTGGTCAGATCTATTCCGCTCACATTGTTTTCTTATCTGGTAAGCAGTTTGCACATGTGATTTGTTGCACCTAGAGGGATTTTTGTCTTTTCCTGGGTGACCATTACAGGCCTAATTTTTCCTCTATATCTGGTAAGCAGTTCTGGATATCATTCACGTGTTTTATTTTCTTCACTCTGGGACTCATATTTTGCATGTTTTCCTGACACTCATATAATCACCCCCCAGTTGTTGTCACCTGCACTGGATTTTTTATGATCACGTATGATTTTTTATGATCACGTATGATTTTTTTGGGCTATGATTGAGTGTTGCACATTCTTGCTTTGAAGTGTTGTACGTATCAGTATTACGCTATGTTTGCTTCATTTATTTTTGGTTAAACCTCTGTGGACTGTACACACGGGACGAGTTTGTTTATCCTGCCTCACCGGGACCGATCATCTCAAGGCCCAGGCTGGGTTTAAGCCACTTGCCCCAATTTTGGCTTACTTCTGGTAAGCACACTACCTCACTAAAGAGTTCCCATTTTATGCCTTATTCACCACATATTTTTTCTGGATGAAACCCGCGTCACTCATTTATGACAAGACTTAATTTTGTTTTACACAAGGGACTATTTAATGCACATGGGACTTCTTAATATTGATGTCTATTATGCTGTTCATTTATAGCGCGGTTTCTTTGTTATAAATACATCTTTTATATAGCTTTGCACTTTTCTTTGGTGCAGTGGAGTAAGAGAGATTCAGGGGTGGTTTATTTGTATATCTCTTGCTACAAACCATTGTCTATATTTATTTACCACCTGCAGCCATGGATGCCTTAATTGTCTGTTTCACAGACTGATAATCCCGGAAGATATCTTCTCCGCTAATCAGATAATTACTGATGGCGAGGAAGATGTCCCGGGATCTCTAAAGAATTTGGAAAAACTTTTGGAGAAACAAGTTAAAACTTGGTGGGATGTTTTCACATTTGAGGTGGTTTTATTCATTGACCACTGATGATATATTATCTCCTTTTTTTTAGACTCGCCTGCAGTCACCCATATTTTTTATTAATAGGATCAAATTGTGTTTCAGTCATTGTTTGTCCTATGCAGCTGTATGATAGTATCGTGACTAAAATATACAGTTTGTATTTTAAACTAGACAAATTAATTATCTCCTGTTGACATGTTCATTTTAATTAATTAATATTCATTTTTATTGGTTACTTTTCCACATTAGCACTGTAATTAGTGGTGGATTATAAGTTAGGATATATCATATGTCATATATGGTAATGCTGGAGGCAGCATTCTAACTACACACTGTAAAAATGTTTGGGATCCACTAATTTATTCAGTCTTTGTACCTGTGCTTCACGGTCAGTGGGACATGAAGTGTGAGCATGTGCAGAGCAGGAGGTCACATAACTGATGATCATCACATGACTGATCACAGATAGTATATAAGGATTGATGAACCATCCGTGTAGCCAATCCCATTTGAAGAAGTCTTTTCAACGGAACATGTCTTGGGCATGGTTACACGGCATTCCATTGCACTGACATTAGATGCTGCTGTCTGAGGAGGACTACACTGATCGGATGGCTGGGCCTTAGAAGGTTGGGTGAGAGATACACCAGTTTACACTTCAGGTCCGCTGTGACTGCGGTGCACCGTTGGATCACTGATCCTGTTGCTTGCTGTGCTTGCTGTGGATTTTTTTAAAGGCTTTTATGTTTCAGTTTAAAAGTGAGTGTAACCATTGAAGTGTGTTTGAAGTGATTTTAATAAATCTGTCAAAATGGTATCGCGCTATGTGGAGCACTTTATTCATTTTTTCACATATGGAGCTGGCTTGATTGGATTCACGGTTCATCACATGCAACCCAGGTGTGGTTCAATTGCTGTTTTGCCGAACACGAGAGTGGGAGGCTATACAATCTGGTGAGTGCGCTCTTCAGAGGGAGTGGTGTCACTATCACAGTGGTGTGGTGGAAGAGTAAAAGATTTTTCACACAAGAAGGTTGAAAAACAACTGTTAAACTTATTCATTCATTTCTTGTAATTTATTATTTATAGTGACACTTTTCACTGGGTGTTAAAGAAATTTCTTTTCATGATAAAAATAATATTTTTCATGACACTATTATTATTTTTATGTATAAGTAGAGGGTCATAGGCATTATGCTGCTCTGACCCATTATTTTACACAATTTATATTACCGCCGCTATCTCTATCTGTACACGTGTGAGAGGTATAGTTTTGGGATCCTGATCAGTTTACGTATTTATTTACGTGGCAGCTTTTTTCAATGTACACTGTGTATGTACACACATTTTGTTTTCATTTACACATCTTTTATATAGCTTTGCACTTTTCTTTTGGCGCAGTGGAGTAAGAGAGATTCAGGGGCGGTTTATTTGTATATCTCTTGCTACAAACCAAAATATACAGTTTGTGTTTGTTTCATGGTTGCAGTCACTCTTGTTTTTTAGTTTATTTTTTTCTAGCACAAGGAAGCTGAGGCGTCCATTGTGTGCAACAACACATGTTGTGCTACCATCAACCAACAACCTCTACTACTGCCTCAGATAAATGTACAAATAAAAACATCCTGCTGCCATAGGTTGTTAATAACGCCGGCAGGTGCAGTCACTGCAGACAACCAGTGATGCCACCAGCTGCATTACTTATAGATCCAGAAATCCCCAGACATTTTAGCAGATTAGATAGTTTCGAAAAATGGCATGAGGGTTCCTCCTCAGGTTTAGTATGAATTTTAAGTCGAAACCAATGAAAAAACAAAGTGGTTTCTCCTCTGTTTTATACCAGACCTTTAAGCCTTATATACACGATTGGATTTTTGGAAGACCGCACATCCGTTTTTTGTGGCATGCTAGTCTCATGTCAAAAGTGAAGAGGTTACTCACAATACAAAATTTTTCAGAATACAACGTCAGAAGTGACGTAATGTGCTACATGGTTAGTCAGGTTGAAAAAAGACACAAGTCCATCCAGTTCAACCTTAAAAACAATAAATAAATAAAATAAAAAATATTGTACAATCAAATATACCCCATTCTATAGCCACAGTTGATCCAGAGGAAGGCAAAAAACCCCAGCAGAGCATGCTCCAATTTGCTACAGCAGGGGAAAAAATTCCTTCCTGATCCCCCAAGAGGCAATCGGATTCTCCTTGGATCAACTTTACCTATAAATGTTAGTGATCATACACATCATCACCAAACCAAATATTTAGAACTAAGTGAAGAGTTCCCCTTTAGTGTATACATAATATACAAAACACATGTCAAATGAATAATCAATCCAAAAATAAAATGTTCAAAGTGATAATAAAAAGTCCATGTATAAAAAATAAATGACCCAAGTGATATGAAAGTATCTTAAAAAAGTTCCAAAAAACATAAATTCTTGCTGTGAGAAGGAAAAAAGCATGCTTGCTCCACCACCATGAAATCAGACTGGCCGCTTACCAGAAACTCATGATCCCCCCCCCCCCATTACAGAGGATCAGAGAAAGTTGTTTGTTAATACTGCTTCGAACCACAACCAATGGATCAGAGACCTTATACCGAGATGGGATGTCAAAGACTGCAGGGTCAGGCTAAAGATGTTCACACTGACAGGTACTCAGACATCAGCCCACAGCATTGCAGATACGGTCATAGAAGGAAAAAAAGGCTCCATATAGTGTAAAATCATTGACTTTATTGGATAAGTAAAAAGTTAAACTCACATGTTAGTAGACAATAGTAGGCATGTAGTGTAGTCTGGAGCTCCGGCCCGGAAGCTCACAGACAGCCCGTCCTACTGGAAACAGCAGCAATGGGAGGTGACGAGAACACCTCGCTCTGCCCTACGTAGCGTTTCGTGATAGAGTCACATCATCCAGGGGCACCTGGATGATGTGACTCTATCACGAAATGCTAGGTAGAACTGTGAAGGCTTTTTTAGATGTTTGGCAAACTCTAATCTGGCCTTCCTGTTTTTGAGGCTATCCAATGGTTTACATCTTGTGGTGAACCCTCTGTATTCACTCTGGTGAAGTCTTCTCTTGATTGTTGACTTTGACACATACACCTACCTCCTGGAGAGTGTTCTTGATCTGACCAACTGTTGTGAAGGGTGTTTTCTTCACTAGGGAAAGAATTCTTCGGTCATCCACCACAGTTGTTTTCCGTGGTCTTCCGGGTCTTTTGGTGTTGCTGAGTTCACCAGTGCGGCCTTTCTTTTTAACGGTGTTCCAAACAGTTGATTTGGCCACATCTAATAATTTTGCTATCTCTCTGATGGGTTTGTTTTGTTTTTTCAGCCTAATGACGGCTTGCTTCACTAGTAGTGACAGCTCTTTGGATCTCATATTGAGAGTTGACAGCAACAGATTCCAAATGCAAATAGCACACTTGAAATAAACTCTGCACCATTTATCTGCTGCTTGTAAATGGGATAATGAGGGAATAACACACACCTGGCCATGGAACAGCTGAGCAGCCAATTGTCCCATTACTTTTGGTCCCTTAAAAAGTGGGAGGAACAAATACAAACAGTTGTAATTTCTTCACCGTTCACCTGATTTGGATGTAAATATAAAATAAAATAAATAGATAATCAGCAGTTAAAGCACATCTTGTTCGTGTCATTTCAAATCCATTGTGGTGGTGTATAGAGCCAAAAAGATTAGAATTGTGTCGCTGTCCCAATATTTATGGACCTGACTGTGTGTGTATATATGTGTGTATATATGTGTGTGTATCTATCCTATCCTATCCTATCCGCAGCTACAGGCCATTAGAATGTCTGGAAGGCCAACAAGGAGAGGCAGACAGTCACAAGCCAATAAAAGAGGGCAAGCAGGCTCTGTGTCTAGAGGCAACAGTGCTGGTCGTGGACACGGTGCATCCTCATCAGCACGTGGCTGTGGGACACGCTTGGCCTTTTTTGGCAGCTGGCCGTGTTGAGCCGCAACATGCGGAAGATTTGGTCGAGTGGATGACCAAGCCGTCCTCATCCTCTCTCACTCATGCTCAGGGTACTTTGTCTGGCAAAGCAGCTGCCAACGCAGCCTCTTCCCTTGGCTCAATGGCATCAGTGACTCCTTCCCTAGCCCCACCATGTCCTCCTGAGGAGTCCCTTGAACTGTTTGACCACAGTGTTGGGTACATGCTCCAGGAGGATGCCCAGCGGTTAGAAGGCTCTGATGATGATATTGAGCTAGATGAAGGCAGTAACGTGAGCACGGACGGAGGGGGTGCCCAAGAAGGACAGCAATCTGGCAGTCATGCTCCCCCTGCTGCAGCATACTGCAAGGTTTGCCCCAGTGATGAGGAGGGAGGGGATGATGAGGTCACTGACTCAAAGTGGGTGCCTGATAGGAGAGAGGAGGAGGAGGCACATCACCAACGAGGCAGGATGCCCTCCAGGGGCCAGCCTAAGGGCAGCACACTGACTGCATCACACCCCAAAGCTCCCCATGTGCAGGGCTCTGCTGTCTCTGCGCGTTATTCCAAAAGTTCTTTGGTGTGGGCCTTTTTTGAGATGAGTGCATCAGATTGCACCACTGCTATTTGCAACATATGTCTCAAGCGTATCTCGCGTGGCCAAAACATCTCCTGCTTGGGCAGCACATGCTTGACCAGACATATGTTGACCTGCCATGCAGTTCATTGGAAAGCGTATCTAAAAGACCCACACCAAAGAACAAAGAGGACCTCTCCTTGCTCCTCATCAGCTGAGATCTCCAACCCCACTATACTGTCAGTCCTCTCTGAGACCTGCTCTGAGAGGAATGAAGGTGTCGAATTAGGTGTGTCACAGCCAAGTACTTGTGGGCAATCTGCTTTCGGTACACCAACGTCAGATTGTACCAGGCAAATTTCCCTGCCCCAGCTGCTGCACCACCAAAAGAAGTTCGCTTCCAGCCATCCACATGCCCAGCGGTTGAATGCTAGCTTGGCAAAATTGCTAGCACTTCAACTGCTGCCTTTTCAGTTGGTAGACTCTGCTCCCTTCCGTGAGTTTGTGGAATGTGCGGTTCCTCAGTGGCAAGTACCCAAACACCACTTTTTCTCATGGAAGGTGATTCCGGCTCTCTGCCTTCCACATGCCGGTAATGTCCATGCCTCGCTGGACAGGGCGGTCAGTGGTAAGGTGCATATTACCGCTGACTTATGGTCCAGCAGGCATGGACAGGGACGTTACCTAAGTTTCACCGCGCATTGGGTGACTCTGCTGGCAGCTGGGAAGGATGCAGGACAAGGTGCAGTAGTGTTGGAGGTTGTTCCACCACCACGCCTCCAAAATGCCACTACTAATGATTGTGACACACCTCTCTAGTCCACTCCTCCTCTTCTTCCTCCTCCATGGCCTCCTCCTGTGCTTTGTCCTCAGGACCAGCGGTGCTCCATAGCCATTTAAGGGGCTACGCAAGTATACAGGCCAAAAGATGCCATGCGGTGCTTGAGCTGGTGTGCTTGGGGGACAGGACCTACACTGGGGCAGAGGTTCTGTCAGCTCTGCAGGGGCAAGTTCAGAGGTGGTTGACGCCATGCCAACTTAAGGCAGGAATGGTGGTTCGTGACAATGGCACCAACCTCCTCTCTGCCCTCCGACAGGGACAAATGACCCATGTGCCCTGTTTGGCTCACGTCCTTAACTTGGTGGTGCATCGGTTCTTGGGCAGGTACCCGGGCTTACAGGATGTCCTGGGGCAGGCCAGGAAAGTCTGTGTGCATTTCTGCCGGTCATATAATGCCAGTGCTCGGCTGGCAGACCTCCAAAAGGAGTTTAACCTGCCCAAGAACTGCCTAATCTGTGACATGCCCACCAGGTGGAACTCAACGTTGGCCATGCTACAGCGGCTGCACACGCAGCAGAGGGCCATCAATGAGTACCTGTGCGACTATGGCACCAGGACAGGGTCTGGGGAGCTTGTTTTTTTTTTTTTCCCCATGCCAGTGGGCCATGATCAGGGATGCATGCACTGTCCTGTCACCATTTGAGGAGGCCACGAGGATGGTGAGCAGTGACAGTGCATGCATCAGTGACACTGTCCCCCTTGTCCACCTGTTGGAGCACATGCTGCGTGGAATAATAGACAGGGCACTTAAGGCAGAACAGAGGCAGGAAGAGGAGGACTTCCTTAGCTCTCAAGGCCCCCTTTATCCAGACAGTGTTCCTGCGTACCCGCCAATCACACAGGAAGAGGATGAGGAGGAGGATTATGTCAGTATGGAGGTGGAGCCTGGCACTCAGCATCAGCAGCAGTCTTTAAGGGATCAGTCCCAAGAAACAACATGGACTTGTACGTGGCTGGAAGGAGGTGGCTGCGGACCATGTTGTCCTTAGTGACCCAGAGGACTCCGGACCGAATGCCTCAGCAAACCTACGCTGCATGGCCTCCCTGATCCTGCAAAGCCTGCGTAAGGATCCTCGTATTCGTGGTCTCAAGGAGAAGAACCAATACTGGCTGGCAACCCTCCTTGATCCACGTTATAAGGGTAAGGTTGCGGACCTTTTCTTGCCGTCACAGAGGATGAAACATCTTCGGGAGGCCTTGCAGAAAGGTCTGTGCAACACGTTCCCAGAGACTGGGAGGTTACAAACTCCTGTTTCTGGACAACGTTACATAGTAGGTGAGGTTGAAAAAAGACACAAGTCCAACCTATGTGTGTGATTATGTGTCAGTATTACATTATATATCCCTGTATGTTGCGGTCATTCAGGTGCTTATCTAATAGTTTCTTGAAGCTATCAATGCTCCCCGCTGAGACCACCGCCTGTGGAAGGGAATTCCACATCTTTGCCGCTCTTACAGTAAAGAACCCTCTACGTAGTTTAAGGTTAAACCTATTTTCTTCTAATTTTAATGAGTGGCCACGAGTCTTGTTAAACTCTCTTCTGCAAAAAAGTTTTATCCCTATTGTGGGGTCACCAGTACGGTATTTGTATATTTTGAAATCATTTCCCCTCTCAAGCGTCTCTTCTCCAGAGAGAATAAGTTCAGTGCTCGCAACCTTTCCTCATAACTAAGATCCTCCAGACCCTTTATTAGCTTTGTTGCCCTTCTTTGTACACGCTCCATTTCCAGTACATCCTTCCTGAGGACTGGTGCCCAGAACTGGACAGCATACTCCAGGTTCGGCCGGACCAGAGCCTTGTAGAGTGGGAGAAATATCGTTTTATCTCTGGAGTTAATCCCCTTTTTAATGCATGCCAATATTCTGTTTGCTTTGTTAGCAGCAGCTTGGCTGAGCCTATCATCTACTAGGACCCCCAGGTCCTTTTCCATCCTAGATTCCCCTAGAGGTTCTCCCCCCAGTGTATAGATTGCATTCATATTTTTGCCACCCAAATGCATTATTTTACATTTTTCTACATTGAACCTCATTTGCCATGTAGTTGCTCACCCCATTAATTTGTTCAGCTCTTTTTGCAAGGTTTCCACATCCTGCAGAGACGTTATTGCCCTGCTTAGCTTAGTATCGTCTGCAAATACAGAGATTGAACTGTTTATCCCATCCTCCAGATCGTTTATGAACAAATTAAATAGGATTGGTCCCAGCACAGAACCCTGGGGAACCCCACTACCCACCCCTGACCATTCTGAGTACTCCCCATTTATCACCACCCTCTGAGCTCGCCCTTGTAGCCAGTTTTCAATCCATGTACTCACCCTATGGTCCATGCCAACAGACCTTATTTTGTACAGTAAACGTTTATGGGGAACTGTGTCAAATGCTTTTGAAAAATCCAGATACACCACGTCTACGGGCCTTCCTTTATCTAGATGGCAACTCACCTCCTCATAGAAGGTTAATAGATTGGTTTGGCAAGAACGATTCTTCATGAATCCATGCTGATTACTGCTAATGATACCGTTCTTATTACTAAAATCTTGTATATAGTCCCTTATCATCCCCTCCAAGAGTTTACATACTATTGATGTTAGGCTAACTGGTCTGTAATTCCCAGGGGTGTATTTTGGGCCCTTTTTAAATATTGGTGCTACATTGGTTTTTCTCCAATCAGCTGGTACCATTCCAGTCAGTAGACTATCTGTAAAAATTAGGAACAACGGTCTGGCAATCACTTGACTGAGTTCCCTAAGTACCCTCGGATGCAAGCCATCTGGTCCCGGTGATTTATTAATGTTAAGTTTCTCAAGTCTAATTTTAATTCTGTCCTCTGTTAACCATGGAGGTGCTTCCTGTGTTGTGTCATGAGTATAAACACTGCAGTTTTGGTTACTGAAGCCCCACCCCCCCCGATTCACTCGTGAAGACTGAGGAGAAGAATAAATTCAATACCTTCGCCATCTCCCCATCCTTTGTAACCAGATGTCCTTCCTCATTCTTTATGGTTTGTCCTCCCTTTTTTACTGTTTACATACTTAAAGAATTTCTTGGGATTTTTTTTGCTCTCCTCCGCTATTGTCTTTCATGTTCTATCTTAGCTGTCCTAATTGCACCCTTACATTTCTTGTTGCATTCTTTATAAAGTCTGAATGCTGAGGATGATCCCTCAACCTTGTATTTTTTGAAGGCCTTCTCCTTTGCTTTTATATGCATTTTTACATTGGAGTTAAGCCATCCAGGACTTTTGTTTGCTCTTTTAAATTTATTACCCAATGGGATACATTGGCTAATGCCCTTATTTAATATGCTCTTAAAGCAAACCCATCTCTCCACCGTATTCATTGTTCCTAATATTTTATCCCAATTTATGCCTTTTAGCAAGGTTTGTAGTTTAGGGAAGTTGGCTCTTTTGAAATTCAGTGTCTTTGTATTCCCTTTGTGTTTCCTATTTGTGTGATTTATACTGAAACTAATTGACCTGTGATCGCTGTTACCTAAATTGCCCCGTATTTCCACATTCGTGATCAGGTCTGTATTGTTGGCAATCAGTAGATCCAGTAATGTTTTATTTCTAGTTGGTGCGTCTACCATCTGACCCATAAAATTGTCCTGCAAGACATTAAGGAACTGGCGAGCCTTAAATGAATGAGCAGTTCCCTCCGCCCAGTCTATGTCTGGATAATTAAAATCCCCCATTATGATAAGACTTCCCATCCTTGCTGCTAATCCAAATTGTGATAGATCTGTCTCCACTTCCTCCCTCAGGTTAGGGGGCCTATAGCATACTCCCAGTATTATTTTCCCCTTAGCTTCATCCCTTTGGAGCTCAACCCATAAGGATTCCACCTCCTCTCTAGCTCCCTCAGTGATGTCATCTCTCACATTCACTTGTACATTATTCTTGATATATAGGCATACCCCTCCCCCTTTTTTACCCTCTCTATCCTTGCGGTATAGGGTATACCCTTGAATGTTTTCCAGCCAATCATGAGAGCTGTTGAACCAGGTCTCTGAAAATCCCACAAAATCCAAATCCTCCTCGTACAACAGTATCTCTAGTTCACCCATCTTGTCCGCCATGCTCCTGGCATTGGTGAACATGCCACATAGTTTAGACCGGTCGCATATTGTCCTCGTATTGGGTGTTTTGAGATTGCAACTAGGACTTGCTACTATACTCACCTTGTGTTTTTGTGCTTTTGTTAACCTACCACTAATGCCCCCAATACTACCCTCTGGAATATCTTCCGCGCTGGCTATCTCTGCCTCTGGACCCCCCCCCCCCCATCGCCTAGTTTAAAAACCCCTCTAACTTTTTGGCCATCTTCATTCCCAGCAGATCTGCACCTTCCTCATTTAGGTGCAGTCCGTCCCTTCATATAGTACCGGTTACAGACTGAGAAGTCGGCCCAGTCCTCCAGGAACCCAAACCCCTCCTTACTACACCAGTTCTTCAGCCACTTGTTTACTTCCCTAATCTCCCTCTGCCTTTCTGGTTTGGCTCGATGTACTCGTAGTATTCCTGAGAATACTACCTTGGAGGTCCTTTTCCTCAATTTAGTTCCTAAGTCCCTAAAATCGTTCTTTAGGACACTCCATCTGCCTCTGACTTTGTCATTAGTGCCAACGTGCACCATGACAGCCAGGTCTTCCCCAGCCCCTCCCAGTAATCTGTCCACAAGATCCGTGATCTGCTGAACCCGAGTGCCCAGTAGACCACAAACTGTTCGGCGCTTCAGGTCTTGGTTACAGATTGCCCTCTCTGTCCTTCTAAGAATTGAGTCCCCTACCACCAGAATCTGTCTTTCCTTTCCCTTTGCTGCCCCCCACTCTCACTGGAGGAGTTCTTCCCCCGGCAGCTAGGAGAGTCCCTCAGCTCCAGCAGTGCTGGTCCCTGACTGGTTTCACCAATGTCACTCAATGGAGCGTACTTATTGGGATGCTCCAGTCCTGGATCGGCCTCCCTGGCACTTCCTCCTCTACCCCTCCTGACTGTCACATATCTACTCTTTGCTAGTGCCTGCACCTCTTTGTCTCCACCCCCCTCTGTGCTGGCCCCTGCCAGCACCTCCCATGTACATTCCTGGCTCTCCTTTAGTATGGAGGGACTTCTCAGTGCTGACAGTTGCTTCCCCAGATTCAGAACCTGGGCTTCCAGGGAAACAATGTGCTTACATTTTGCACAGCAGTATTCGCCCTCGATCGGATGATCAAGGAACGCATACATGCAGCAAGATGTACAAAGAGTCACCTCTCCACACCCGCCGGGCATCGTACCTATTAAATTTAGTGAGGTTTGGGGAGTCAAAATCAACATGTCTAAATCAGAAATCCTAAATATTTCCATCCCCAACCCTACGGTATCACAATTGAAACAGGCCTTCCCCTTTAGCTGGCAGGAGAGGAAAATGAAGTATCTAGGCATCTTCCTCACTCCAAATCTGACCTCATTATTCCTTACAAATTACATCCCCAGAATTGGAGTTGTAAAGATGAATATTCTGCCCAGGGTGCTATTTTTATTTCAGATGATACCATATGGCATACCCTTAGGCTTTTTTAAACTACTTAACTCTGTTATTAGTAGATACGTTTGGAATAGACGTAGACCTAGGCTGTCTAGATCTCTTATTATTAGATCCAAGAGAGAGGGAGGCCTTGCCCTCTCAGACCTTAGGTCTTATTTCAGAGCAGCTGTGTTAACAAGAATATCGGACTGGAAATATCAAAGGGACTCCAAAAAATGTGTATCTCTGGAAATGGATCTCAGCGGCACGGACCTCTCTTCACAAATTTGGATTGCGGGGAAATATAGAAATTTGTCCAAAACTACATCACCGTTGTCTCGCTCCACTCTTATGTTATGGGACTCACTTTGCAAGCTGTTTAAGTGGTCATATAACTCTCCACTCCTTCCCCTGTCTGAACATAACTACTTTCCACCTGGAAAAACTGACCCTGGGATGCGAGCATGGAACCTAGGTCCTCACACCCTACTACATCATGTTACCAACACATCAGGGATACTCCCCCTGACTACGTTACTCCCCAACTCTAACATCACCCCAATGGACCAATGGGGATACAGACAATTAGCAGCGTTTGTACACTCTCTTCCGAAACCTCTGAGATCTCTCTCGGAACTATCTCCTTTGCAAGCTGCTTTCTCAGAGGATCAACCAGTGAAGAAACCTGTGTCATACTTTTATCATTCTTTGAATAAATTACTCTCTCCATCCTTACCAACATTTATACACAACTGGGAAGAGGACCTTCAAATTTCACTACAACCAAAACAAAAGTCCGACATCCTTATCCTAGCCCACACATCCTCCAGAGCATCTAGGCTCGCAAAAGTGAACTATAAACTATTAACAAGGTGGCATTACATGCCAGTTATCTTACAGAAGCTTTTCCCACAGGCCTCCCCATTGTGTTGGAGGGGCTGTGGAGAAAAAAAATATGTAAAAAAATATGGTCCTGTTGGTTTGCCTTCAAATATACTACCGCATATGCTGACATTATGTCTCATCCTGAGTGAGGTATATATAGATCTTAGTACCAATGATTCTGGGATTATGGACCTAGACAGTCTCACACCCCTCCCCTCCTTCCCTCATTTACCCCCCCCCCCCTTCCCCAGTCCACCTCCTCACCTCTCCTTCCTCCTCTTTACTTCTTCCTTTTTGTTCTTTTTTTCTTTTCCTTTTCTTTTTCTTTTCTCTTTATTTTATTGTGATGTTATATGAAGAAGTATGCTATTATTTGTCGCTATACATGTCATGTGTTCTTTGAGCTACTCTTATATGTGAAGTGGCTGTTATTTGACATATTGAGCAAAGTATGCTTTTTATATTCTGTCTATTTCTCTTAATAAAAACTAATTAAAAAAAAAAAACTCCCGTGTGGCGGCGCTTCGGAAGCGCTGCCCATTCATTCCAAAAGGCAGGGCATTTTGGGAGAGCTAAATACAGCGCTCCCAAACTGCCCCAAAGATGCAGCTTGCAGGACTTTTTCGGAACGTCCCGCAAGCACACCACCCCAGTATGAAAAAGCACACTTGAATGAATGGGAGGTAGTTTTCAGGCACTTAGCAGAGGCTATTTCCAGCGCTAAAGCGCCTGAAAACTGCCCCAGTGTGAAAGGGGTCTTAAGGTAAAAATCCTTGAGGCTTTAGAACCACTTTAAATGTGGCGTGAGCAAATGTGAAAAGTGATCTGAACTAGTGATTAACTAATTATTTATAAACAAAAGGAGAATCAGACCAGAGTCAGGCACAGGAACACATACCTTCCAACTTTTTGAAATGGGAGCGAGGGACACCTAATAGCAAATGTATGTAGGATAGGACACACCCCCTGCCATGCTCCCTTAAAGGAGAAATATACAAAAAAATGATTAGCTAAACCCACATGTGCTTTATTTTTACCACTACTATTCCTTTATATTGGCTTTTGAAGTTTACAAATTCAGTCATTTAGTAATTGGATGAAATATTTAGAACCGGGAAACACTTTTTGAAAGATAAATAGTGCATTTTATATACAATTATATAGATCCGACCAAAATGAGGGACAAATGAGGAAAGAGAGACAGAGGGACATTGTTCCAAATCAGGGACAGTCCCTCGAAATCGGGGACAGTTGGGAGGTATGGTAACAGACAACAAGGCAGGTCAGGATCTGGGGACAGAACTGGTGGCAGGCTTGGGCGGGCGTAGCAGGTTCAAGGGTTTCATTTACAGGTAGCAGGTTCAGAGCATAGCAGGAGGCAGGTCAGGAATGGAGGTTGGAACAGGTGAAAAGTACAAGGTAGTGGACATATAGCAGTGAGCTGGTGAACAAAGGCACACAAGAGGGACTTCTGAGGAAAAACTGAATGCCATCACAGTAGGCGGGATCAGGTGAGGACTAATTTCTGAAATCTGTTGGCAGCTGAGATACACTGACTTGTGGACATTGGAACTACACACTCCAGGCCTGAGGACCACAGTGCCCCTAGGAGGTGCTCCGGTTCCTAAAAGATGTGTGGCTTAATAAATTAACAAATGCCTTGGCAGGTAAAGCAGCTCACATGCTTGTATTTCCAGCTTTCGAAAATGTAAGAATAGGGATCAATGACTGACCAAAACCTGAATTCAGGCAATACAATACTACAAAGTCAGAATTAAATTAATTTCATAATATTTAATAGCAATGGTAGAGATGTTTTATGTTTGTTTAGCATTTAACAAACGGTATCCACTACTAACTTTATTAGGTAAAAACCCTCTATTGTGCTCCTCTCTGGTTTATTTTCAATTTGAATGAGGGGACTGAATCCCATGACTTTAGGGATAAATCAGAGCATTTTTCTGCACCCTTCCAACAACAGTGGCCACTGAAATGCTATTAATGGACAAGGATTGTGGAGTTTAGTTCTAAAATCAGTTATCACAAGCCATGTAGCAAAGTGAAACGAAATCAGGAAAAAGTACAGAGGATGGTTCTCTTTCTAGCACAGCAATTAAAATAGACCTTGTACAACCTTACCATTAGCAGAAAGTATCATTCTAAACATTTATAAATATTCAATAGGTTCACTTTAAGTAAATGACTGAAATATCTATCATTATAACAGTAATGTTTTATTATGCCACATTGGATTTTATTAATAGAGGAAACTTGAAACACTCCCTTCACTAAATAACTGGGAAACTGATTAATAGTACAGTATGAAATTAGAATTATACACCTCTCAAACATTAAACAGTTTTTCCATGTTTACCATATGGCATCTTGTCTATCAAAAATACTCTATAAAAGTGATTTCAAAATACTATTTTACATAACTATCCTATATTGTGTGAACTCAGCATTCTGTATACAATTTTATCTTCTTTTAATATTTTTACATCACAGTATATTATATTTTTAACATCTTTATTGATAAAAGAGTAATATTTATTTTGAAAAAAAGATAGATTTAAGGGTAGCATGTTTCTTCTCAATATACTTTATGGATATCGACAGGAGTTTTCGATAACTATTTCTTTCAGCTACTGGATTACAAATTACCACCTCACAACAACACAGATATAGAAATAATGTCAATGTGTGCTTTATTTTCCATATATAGAAAGTTAACTTTAATTGTAAATTGCTTTTAGTTACAAAATTACTATACAACAAAAAAGAATGGTTTATTTTATAAAAAGGATTACTTATTGGAAGCATTTATCTGGATTGTCTACCAAACAAATCACACTGGTTTTTAAAGGTAATAGTAGAAACAACAGAAGGCTGTGGTTAGTAGAGATGATCAAACCAATAAAAATGTGCTCACATTGGACCCAAAACTCATTGTTAGCAGTGAATTTGCACAGTTTGAATCAGAAAAGCCAAAAAATGAGCTTGCATCATGTTTTAAACCGCAGATATCTGTGTGAGGTTGGCATGTTTATGTACAAAACACTGTAAGAATTGCTGTTATTGGTAATTTGTGTCTTGTTCGTTTCACTGTTGTGATCTTGTGTTGTCTTTGAGTCTGGCATGCATCACAATCATTTCCCTTTGGGATTAATAAAGTATTCTGAATCAGAATCTGAAGAATAGAGTTATTTGTACCTCTTCTTTGCTAAGTCCTGTGACTGTTTTACTTAGTATTGTCACACACCATGACCCGGGTCAGGAGCTGAGGGAAGCAGAAAGGCATTGTTAGGGAAATTTGGTTGTACGCAAAGCACACAGCCAAATCTCCTGTTTCTAATCATAATAACAATTTTGTCTAATGATACAAATGCATCTCACCTTTTGATCGTATCCATCCTCTGGTGTGTGCCCCAGCCATCCAACTAGACAAATAATCACATCCTCATCGTTCCAGTTCCAAAAACACACTGCCAGCCAGCCCCAGCTGTCTGCGTGAGCCCCTTTATTAGCATATCAATAGGAGGTCTCAAAAACTCGAGGGTTCCGCCTCCAACAGCCAAACACACCTCTTACAAAGCTTGTGACCTCACAGGATATGACCTCACAGGATGTAAGTGACCATATAAGGATTTAACAACAGAACACAAAACAACCAATGAACAATGACTACAGGAGTATTATGGGTGTGTCTGAGCAGAGACAGGGTGCATGTATGGTTTTTAGAAGCCACATGACTTTCATACATTAACCCTGTCTCCAACCAGAACCCAAAAAACTCCCGTATTTCCGTTGATAGAAATCCCTATTATACATTGTTCCAGAGAACAATGTATACCTAGATTACTCTACTGTCTTTGTGGACGAGAGATTATCGGCAGGCGTACACTCATTGGGCCACAAATGTGTTGATCAGGCACACAGGGGCAACATGAGAGCACACTCGTTAAACCGATAATGTCTTTGCAGAGCGAACACATCCCCACCAGACGATCGTTCCGTGCATCGCACAGGGGCCCTTAGCTGGCGGACACGTCCCCACTCCACAAACACTTCTCTACATCCCCAAAGAGCTTTTCACTACCAAACGGATCTCAACCAGCGTTGTTCTGCCCCAGTCAGCTCTTAGAGCGGGCTGTGATTGAACACACACTGGGAGACTTATGACAATACATTTAATATAAAATTTTCCACAACAGCATCACATGTTCTGTGATGTTGCTTCAGATATTACATGCCATCCCTATCACATCTTTCAGAGCTAAATGTACTGTTAGTCAAACAAGTGATCTGCCTATGGTAAAATAGAAGCACCAGACGGTGGTGCTGCTGATGATGGTGGTGTCTCTGGATTTAGTTTTTTCTTAGCAGTTAGTGATGGCGCAGAAATTGGTAGTTTATCTAATCTGCGGCAACAGGGACTTGCAGCAGCAAATAAAAGAAAAAACATCAACCTCTTAAATACTTGCATCCCAGATACAGTGTATATTTCAGAAACATTGTCACCTGCCATGGTAAGAACAAGCCTGCAGACAGCTATAAACCATGGGATCATTGGTATTTTTTATTTTTTTGTACAAGCAGTCAAGAAAGCCATGGCAATACTGTCCAGCAACTATAAAAACTGGCACACTATCACAGATGTTTGCAAAGTGGAGCATACCAAGATAAAGTATTAAAGGGTAAGTTCACCTGTGTACACTTGTTTTTTGTTTTCCTAAATTCCAGCTCCCCTATGCACCAATATAGCATTCATGTACTTTTTTGCAAAAATATTAAAGCTTTCCATTAAATCTACAGTCACTTACTTTTCTTGTCCTAATCCTTGTTTCTAGACGTTTCCATTAGTAATGTCTTTCTTCCTTACAGACTAGAGATCATGACACAGGAAGGAGTTGTCCAGCTGACCTCATTAGGACACACCCTGCATCATTCACCCTCCCATTCCCAGGTGCACATTTTTAAAATGAAGTGCAATCAATCAGTGATCACCCTGTTCTCTAAATACACAATGTACAATCAGATTGTATAGTGTATGGCCATGTTTATACACCTAAAATTACTAGTTAAGCTTCCAGTGCCATTAATTGTTAACGGCACACCAAACACAGAAGCAACACACATTTTGCTATTGGAAAAATGAGGGGCAAATGCTGCAAAAAACACACAACCCACAAAACGCCAAAATGTGCCAATGACCAAATGTAGTGCAGCCAATTGAAATCAACGGGCTTCCCTATACATGTCACAGGAAAAACAAGACACAAAATGTGCGCTCTCACTATGCTAGATGTGAATGGGGCCTAAAATTTAAATTGGTGCATGAACATAAGAACAATGAGGCTCCATTCACATCTGTGTGTTTCCTTGCATTTCAGAAATGTGCTGCACCAAAAATCGCAGTTAAAAATTGCACCAAGCTCCACTGTAAAAGTTCTAAAGCTTCTTTGGGGTGATTGCTTTGTGTAGGGCAGCACATTCAGGTGGATGAGCTGCCCTATGGGTGATGAGTGAAAATGCTCCAAAATGCCTCCCAAAACGCATGTGGGAATGCGGGCTCCCACTATGCAGAGTTGTGAACGGGGCTTGACAGCTAAGTATTTCTGTCCACTCCCTCCTATGTACTTGTATAAAGAGGGACATACATTATGCAATCTGATTGTATATTGTGTATTTAGTGAGAAGCGTGATCACTGATTGCATTTCATTTAAAAAAAAAAAGTGCACCTGGGAATGGGTGGGTAGATGATGCAGGATTTGTGCTAGTGAGGTCAGCTGGTCAACTCCTTCCTGTGTCATGACCTACAGTCTGATTAGGAAGAAAGACATTACTAATGGAAGCGTCTGGAAACGTAGATTAGGACAAGAAAAGTAAGTGACTGTAGATTTAATGGAAAGCTTTGATATTTTTGCAAAAAAAGTACAAGAATGCTATATTGGTGCATAAGGGAGCTGGAATTTAGGAAAAATATGTACAAAGGTGAACTTACCCTTTTAAGTCAGGGTTTCAGTTTATACTGAACTGAGTCCTTTAGAATAGACTTCACAAAGTAGAACATACCAAGACAGCTTAGTATGTCAAAACGCATATTTGCTAACTAATGTGCTGCCATACCGCCTAACAAAGTGAAGTTGCATTGCTATGCAACATGTCTTTCCATACACAAAGCTATCTTACATTTTTTTTTGTACAGATTGCAGAGACTAGCCTACTGGAAGAGATTTCTGAAACTTTAAACAGTGAACAGACAGGCCTAAACAGCTTGAAGAATTGTACAGACAGTATAGGGCACATCAATAGTGCAATAATGGGCCCATTTCCCATTTTACACTATGCAAGCTTTTGTGGCTTTCATGGGGAGCCATCCTTTTGCAGATTTTATACATGCATTTGATGCACCGAGGCTCAGATAGAGAAGTCTTTTACCACACATTCCTGTTGACTGGAGATTGGAATCTTTCTGCTAGGATATCCAGAAAGTTACCTTTGATATATAGTTTTTTCCATGCCTGAGGGTCACTCTGTGGCCACTACTGTCTGGTGAGCGCTTAGATTTACCACTTCGGGTGAAGCACGAATAAGAAAGTATATGCACTTTAATATGTGCTGATTGGATTATTAAGAAGATTGTATGTGATTTGCACATTCATATTAACTCGGAGGACATTCAATTGTTTGCACATATTCACTTTATGGTTAACAAAAGATAATTACTGTTTATGCACTGGAGCACCTTACCATGAGCTATTGACAGGTTCATTGTTTTTATTGCACTATTGATGCGCCCTATACTGTCTGTACAATTATTTATTAGTAATTTGCTAATTTAGGAGCAGCATCAGGTTAGTAGAGTGCACGTTTATTTTTATTCTTGGCGCCGTGCCCATTTATTATTCAGCTTGAAGAATGTAAAAGTGTGCTGGCCAATGCCATCAGCAACTGAATCCAAGAGAAAAGGTAGCTAGATCTAGACTCCTTCTTGTTCTCCCTTTCCTCCTTGTGCCAATATCATCCTCATTCACTTAATGTGGTTCTTGCATCCCAATAATTTCCATAGATTCAAAGTCACTCAAAGCACAAACATTGAGTGAGATGCATTGATGGTGATGGATGCTCGCTCTGGAATCGGAGGTCCCTCTTGTGATGGGAATTTTTTTTTCAGCTGCAGAGATGGGTGTGTTTACAAGTGGGGGAGACTGGGCTTCCATTGATGGAGCTTAACTAGTTAAATATGTTTAAATGTGTAGATATAAGGGATTGTGTGTATGGTTTGGTGGAGTTGCCAATGTTAGAATATGTGCAGATAATGTGGACAGTTGTTATAGTATGACATTTGTGTGTGTATGTACAGTAGGTATTTGTTGTATGTTAAGTGTGGTGGTAGGGATGGTATTTGAATGTCCTATGGGGAGGTTTGTATGTGATTATTAGGGATGAGCTTCAAGTTCGAGTCGAACTCATGTTCGACTCGAACATTGGCTGTTCGCAAGTTCGCCGAACAGCGAACAATTTGGGGTGTTCGCGGCAAATTCGAATGCCGCGGAACACCCTTTAAAAGTCTATGGGAGAAATCAAAAGTGCTAATTTTAAAGGCTAATATGCAAGTTATTGTCATAAAAAGTGTTTGGGGACCCAGGTCCTGCCCCAGGGGACATGGATCAATGCAAAAAAAAGTTTTAAAAACTGCCGTTTTTTCAGGAGCAGTGATTTTAATAATGCTTAAAGTCAAACAATAAAAGTGTAATATCCCTTTAAATTTCGTACCTGGGGGGTGTCTATAGTATGCCTGTATAGGGGCGCATGTTTCCTGTGTTTAGAACAGTCTGACAGCAAAATGACATTTTGAAGGAAAAAACTAATTTAAAACTACCCGCGGCTATTGCATTGCCGGCAATACACATAGAAGTTCATTGATAAAAACGGCATGGGAATTCCCCAAAGGGGAACCCCGAACCAAAATTTAAAAAAAAAAAATGACGTGGGAGTCCCCCTAAATTCCATACCAGGCCCTTCAAGTCTGATATGGATATTAAGGGGAACCCCGGCCAAAATTAAAAAAAAAAATGACGTGGGGTTCCCCCTAAATTCCATACCAGACCCTTCAGGTCTGGTATGGATTTTAAGGGGAACCCTGCGCCAAAAAAAAAAAAAAATGGCGTGGGGTCCCCCCAAGAATCCATACCAGACCCTTATCCGAGCACGCAACCTGGCAGGCTGCAGGAAAAGAGGGGGGGACGAGAGTGCAGCCCCCCCCCTCCTGAACTGTACCAGGCCACATGCCCTCAACATTGGGAGGGTGCTTTGGGGTAGCCCCCCAAAACACCTTGTCCCCATGTTGATGAGGACAAGGGCCTCATCCCCACAACCCTGGCCGGTGGTTGTGGGGGTCTGCGGGCGGGGGGCTTATCGGAATCTGGAAGCCCCCTTTAACAAGGGGACCCCCAGATCCCACCCCCCCTGTGTGAAATGGTAAGGGGGTACAAAAGTACCCCTACCATTTCACTAAAAAACTGTCAAAAATGTTAAAAATGACAAGAGACAGTTTTTGACAATTCCTTTATTTAAATACTTCTTCTTTCTTCTATCTTCCTTCATCTTCTGGTTCTTCTGGTTCTTCTGGCTCTTCTGGTTCTTCCTCCGGCGTTCTCGTCCAGCATCTCCTCCGCGGCGTCTTCTATCTTCTTCTCCTCGGGCCGCTCTGCACCCATGGCATGGGGGGAGGCTCCCGCTCTTCTCTTCATCTTCTTCATCTTCTTCTCTTCTTCTTTTCTTCTCTTCTTCATTTTCTTCTCCGGGCCGCTCCGCACCCATGCTGGCATGGAGGGAGGCTCCCGCTGTGTGACGGCGCTCCTCGTCTGACAGTTCTTAAATAACGGGGGGCGGGGCCACCCGGTGACCCCGCCCCCCTCTGACGCACGGTGACTTGACGGGACTTCCCTGTGACGTCACGGGGAATGCCACAGGGAAGTCCCGTCAAGTCACCATGCGTCAGAGGGGGGCAGGGTCACCGGGTGGCCCCATCCCCCGTTATTTAAGAACTGTCAGATGAGGAGCGCCATCACACAGCGGGAGCCTCCCTCCATGCCAGCATGGGTGCGGAGCGGCCCGGAGAAGAAAATGAAGAAGAGAAGAAGAGAAGAAGAGAAGAAGAGAAGAAGAAGAGAAGAGCGGGAGCCTCCCCCCATGCCATGGGTGCGGAGCGGCCCGAGGAGAAGAAGATAGAAGACGCCACTGAGGAAATGCTGGACGAGAACGCCGGAGGAAGAACCAGAAGAGCCAGAAGAACCAGAAGAACCAGAAGATGAAGGAAGATAGAAGAAAGAAGAAGTATTTAAATAAAGGAATTGTCAAAAACTGTCTCTTGTCATTTTTAACATTTTTGACAGTTTTTTAGTGAAATGGTAGGGGTACTTTTGTACCCCCTTACCATTTCACACAGGGGGGGGCGGGATCTGGGGGTCCCCTTGTTAAAGGGGGCTTCCAGATTCCGATAAGCCCCCCGCCCGCAGACCCCCACAACCACCGGCCAGGGTTGTGGGGATGAGGCCCTTGTCCTCATCAACATGGGGACAAGGTGTTTTGGGGGGCTACCCCAAAGCACCCTCCCAATGTTGAGGGCATGTGGCCTGGTACGGTTCAGGAGGGGGGGGGCCGCACTCTCGTCCCCCCCTCTTTTCCTGCGGTCTGCCAGGTTGCGTGCTCGGATAAGGGTCTGGTATGGATTTTTGGGGGGACCCCACGCCGTTTTTTTTTAAATTTTGGCCGGGGTTCCCCTTAATATCCATACCAGACCTGAAGGGCCTGGTATGGAATTTAGGGGGACTCCCATGTCATTTTTTTTTAAATTTTGGTTCGAGGTTCCCCTTTGGGGAATTCCCATGCCGTTTTTATCAATGAACTTCTATGTGTATTGTCGGCAATGCAATAGCCGCGGGTAGTTTTAAATGAGTTTTTTCCTTCAAAATGACATTTTGCTGTCAGACTGTTCTAAACACAGGAAACATGCGCCCCTTTACAGGCATACTATAGACACCCCCCAGGTACGAAATTTAAAGGGATATTACACTTTTATTGTTTGACTTTAAGCATTATTAAAATCACTGCTCCTGAAAAAACGGCCGTTTTTAAAACTTTTTTTGCATTGATCCATGTCCCCTGGGGCAGGACCCAGGTCCCCAAACACTTTTTATGACAATAACTTGCATATTAGCCTTTAAAATTAGCACTTTTGATTATTCATGTTCGTGTCCCATAGACTTTAACGGTGTTCGCATGTTCGAACAAACTTTTTTCCTGTTCGCATGTTCTGGTGTGAACCGAACAGGGGGGTGTTCAGCTCATCCCTAGTGATTATACAGTACATAAGGGTGTATGAATGTGTTTTTTATGACAGAGTGTAATCAGATGTTTTTGGGCAGGTGTGTGTTTATATATGAGGGTGAATGTATGCATTCATGTACAGTGGGTATAAAAAAGAATCACCCACTTTAAAATAATCACATGTTATTGCTTTGCAGCTTGAAATGAAGACAGACACAGTTTTTGTTTTATCCAGCTGTATTTACACAGTGCTATGTATAACATCCAAGTGAAAGATATAACACTAACATGTGATCATGTATTTATTTTTTTTAAATCAAAAATAGAATCACCGAGTTAGAAAAAGGATCACCCCCTCCGAAAAATGACCTGTAAACACAATCAGGTGTAGCTAATAACCTTCTCTATAGCACACAAAGCCATTTGACTTTCAACTGCGATCAGCTGTGGTATTTTTGATTAGTTCAGCATCAAATCCCACCCAGGCCAGCCTATTTTGAGTGATGCAATATGCAACACATTCTGTTGGTACATGGTTCTGACATGTTACAGAACAGTGTGTTACAAATATAATTTCTGCTAATATTTCTCTGTGCTCACCACAATTAATACAATGCTATATGTAATAGCTTGGACTATAATCCATTTTGCAATAGTGGCTGCCAGTGCTGCTACTTTTGATAGTTCTCACAGATCAGTAAAGTAGAAAACAGCTGAATGTTGGCAGGTACTAGAAACAAAAAATGTAGCAACTATTTTCACAAAGCTTCCATCTGGGATATGTTTGGCTGCCTATAGTGAATGGTCAGTTATAGTCATGTGCAATTTGTTCTATTCTAAATTCGGATGTATTTTTGGTTATTTAGGGGATTCAGATTTATCCAAATTTCCGAACAACAATAGTAATGAATTTCTTTAAAATTTGTTTTGTTGGGGGCAGAGATTGCCGCGGACCAGGATGGCAGCTTGAGAACGGAGCTCCAGCATTACAGGGGACACATCGGCTCATAGCAAACCTCTGGGAGCCAGAATTTACACCCAAACACAGTGACTTGGACTACAATCACCCGAAGACCATGACGAAGAAGCGCAAGGAAGATAGAAGGCCTCAGAAACTGACTGTCTTTTTCCCTCAACAGCAGCATGGAGGCAGACAAGATGGCACCGGCATGTCTTCCACCCTGGTTTCCCACTCCTCTCCATGGGCTTCTCAGCAGGGTACAGCTGCTCATAACAGTGGATCACTGCACAGTCCACACTTATCTATATCTACTCCACTGTCGAAGGCCAGAAAAAGCCAAGTTCAAGATGGACACACAGAGTAGAGGTGAGCTTTAATACAGGCTCTGGGGAAGACACGAGGGAGCTACCCGATTGTATTTAGGAATTTCCAACTTCTAACCAGCCAGTGTTAGATACAGTTATGAAGGATATGCTGATGTCGCTCAGAAGTTCACCTCAGGCTAAAACGATGGCATGTTTGCATGAATTCAACAAGAAACTGAGAGCTGCAGAATCCAGAGTAGACCATATAGAGAATAAGATGGGGGAATTTGCTACCACCATTAATGATCTCGTGGACGCCACTGAGGAGATGGAGTGGTTTAGGGAAAAAATAGCTTACATAGAGGACAGCTCTCAGATAGGGATGAGCCGAACACCCCCCTGTTCTGTTCACACCAGAACATGCGAACAGGCAAAAAATTTGTTTGAACACGCCAACACCGTTAAAGTCTATGGGACACGAACATGAATAATCAAAAGTGCTAATTTTAAAGGCTTATATGCAAGTTATTGTCAGAAAAAGTGTTTGGGGACCTGGGTCCTGCCCCAGGGGACATGGATCAATGGAAAAAAAAGTTTTAAAAAAGGCTGTTTTTTTGGGAGCAGTGATTTTAATAATGCTTAAAGTGAAACAATAAAAGTGTGATATTCCTTTAAATTTGGTACCTGGGGGTGTCTATAGTATGCCTGTAAAGGGGCTCATGTTTCCCGTGTTTAGAACAGTCTGACAGCAAAATGACATTTCAAAGTAAAAAGTCATTTAAAGCTACTCGCGGCTATTAATGAATTGCCGGTCCGACAATACACATATAAGTTCATTTATAAAAACGGCATGGGAATTCCCCACAGGGGAATCCCGAACCAAAATTTTAAAAAAAAATGACGTGGGGGTCCCCCTAAATTCCATACCAGGCCCTTCAGGTCTGGTATGGATATTAAGGGGAACCCCGACCAAAATTTTTTTTAAAAATGGCGTGGGGTCCCCCTCAAAATCTATACCAGACCCTTCAGGTCTGGTATGGATTTTAAGGGAACCCCGCGCCAAAATTTAAAAAAAATGGTGTGGGGTCCCCCCAAAAATCCATACAAGACCTTTATCCAAGCACGCAACCTGGCAGGCCACAGGAAAAGAGGGGGGGATGAGAGAGCAGCCCCCCACCCTCCTGAACCGTACCAGGCCACATGCCCTCAACATTGGGAGGGTGCTTTGGGGTACCCCCACAACCACCGAGAAAGGGTTGTGGGGATGAGGCCCTTGTCCCCATCAACATGGGGACAAGGTGTTTTGGGGGGCTACCCCAAAGCATCCTCCCAATGTTGAGGGCATGTGGCCTGGTACAGTTCAGGAGGGGGGCGCCCCCTCTTTTCCTGCGGCCTGCCAGTTTGCCAGGGTCTGGTATGGATTTTTGGGGAGACCCCACGCTATTTTTTTTTTTTTTAATTTTGGCTGGGGTTCCCCTTAATATCAATACCAGAGCTGAAGGGCCTGGTATGGAATTTAAGGGGACCCCCCACGTCATTTGTTTTTTAAATTTTGGTTCGGGGTTCCCCTGTGGGAATTCCCATGCCGTTTTTATCAATTAACTTTTATGTGTATTGTCGGACCGGCAATTCATTAATAGCCGCAAGTAGTTTTAAATGACTTTTTTTTTCCTTTGAAATGTCATTTTGATGTCAGACTGTTCTAAACATGGGAAACATGCGCCCCTTTACAGGCATACTATAGACACCCCCCAGGTATGAAATTTAAAGGAATATTACACTTTTAACGTTTCACTTTAAGCATTATTAAAATCACTGCTCCTGAAAAAAACGGCCGTTTTTAAAACTTTTTTTTGCATTGATCCATGTCCCCTGGGGCAGGACCCAGGTCCCCAAACACTTTTTTTACGACAATAACTTGCATATAAGCCTTTAAAATTAGCACTTTTGATTTCTCCCATAGACTTTTAAAGGGTGTTCCGCAGCTTTCGAATTTGCCGCGAACACCCCAAATTGTTTGCTGTTCAGCGAACTGGCGTGTCAGGGCACCCACCGTTTATTACCTAATTAGGGTTTAGCCCCCTGATCGCCCGGCGGTGATATGCGTCGCCCCAGGCAGCGTCAGATTAGCGCCAGTACCGCTAACACTCACACACGCAGCATACGCCTCCCTTAGTGGTATAGTATCTGAACGGATCAATATCTGATCCGATCAGATCTATACTAGCGTCCCCAGCAGTTTAGGGTTCCCAAAAACGCAGTGTTAGCGGGATCAGCCCAGATACCTGCTAGCACCTGCGTTTTGCCCCTCCGCCCGGCCCAGCCCACCCAAGTGCAGCTTTGATCGATCACTGTCACTTACAAAACACTAAACGCATAACTGCAGCGTTCGCAGAGTCAGGCCTGATCCCTGTGATCGCTAACCGTTTTTTTTTTTTTTTGGTAGCGTTTTGTTGAACTGGCAAGCACCAGCGGCCTAGTACACCCTGGTTGTAGTCAAACCAGCACTGCAGTAACACTTGGTAACATGGCGAGTCCCATAAATGCAGTTCAAGCTGGTGAGGTGGCAAGCACAAGTAGTGTCCCGCTGCCACCAAGAAGAAGACAAACACAGACCCGTCATGCCCATAGTGCCCTTCCTGCTGCATTTGCCAATCCTAATTGGGAACCCACCACTTCTGCAGCACCTGTAATTCCCCCATTCACATCCCCAACCAAATGCAGTCGGCTGCATGAGAGGCATTTTCTTTGTCTTCCTGAGAACCCCTACCCAACAAACACCCCCCAAAAAAGATGTCGTGTCTGCAGCAAGCGTGGATATAGGTGTGACACCCGCTATTATTGTCCCTCCCTCTAAAAGTTACAGTTACAAAAAAAATGTAAAAAAAAAAAAAAAAAACATATAAAATAAAAAAAAAAATAGTTGTCGTTTCATTGTTTTCTCTCTCTCTCTCTCTCTCTCTCTTCTCTCTAATTTTGGCTGGGGTTCCCCTAAATATCAATACCAGAGCTGAAGGGCCTGGTATGGAATTTAAGGGGACCCCCCACGTCATTTGTTTTTTAAATTTTGGTTCGGGGTTCCCCTGTGGGAATTCCCATGCCGTTTTTATCAATGAACTTTTATGTGTATTGTCGGACCGGCAATTCATTAATAGCCGCAAGTAGTTTTAAATGACTTTTTTTTTCCTTTGAAATGTCATTTTGATGTCAGACTGTTCTAAACATGGGAAACATGCGCCCCTTTACAGGCATACTATAGACACCCCCCAGGTATGAAATTTAAAGGAATATTACACTTTTAACGTTTCACTTTAAGCATTATTAAAATCACTGCTCCTGAAAAAAACGGCCGTTTTTAAAACTTTTTTTTGCATTGATCCATGTCCCCTGGGGCAGGACCCAGGTCCCCAAACACTTTTTTTACGACAATAACTTGCATATAAGCCTTTAAAATTAGCACTTTTGATTTCCCCCATAGACTTTTAAAGGGTGTTCCGCAGCTTTCGAATTTGCCGCGAACACCCCAAATTGTTTGCTGTTCAGCGAACTGGCGTGTCAGGGCACCCACCGTTTATTACCTAATTAGGGTTTAGCCCCCTGATAGCCCGGCGGTGATATGCGTCGCCCCAGGCAGCGTCAGATTAGCGCCAGTACCGCTAACACTCACACACGCAGCATACGCCTCCCTTAGTGGTATAGTATCTGAACGGATCAATATCTGATCCGATCAGATCTATACTAGCGTCACCAGCAGTTTAGGGTTCCCAAAAACGCAGTGTTAGCGGGATCAGCCCAGATACCTGATAGCACCTGCGTTTTGCCCCTCCGCCCGGCCCAGCCCACCCAAGTGCAGCTTTGATCGATCACTGTCACTTACAAAACACTAAACGCATAACTGCAGCATTCGTAGAGTCAGGCCTGATCCCTGTGATCGCTAACAGTTTTTTTGGTAGCGTTTTGGTGAACTGGCAAGCACCAGCCCCAAGCAGCGTCAGGTTAGCGCCAGTACCGCTAACACCAACGCACGCACCGTACACCTTCCTTAGTGGTATAGTATCTGAACGGATCAATATCTGATCCGATCAGATCTATATTAGCGTCCCCAGCAGTTTAGGGTTCCCAAAAACGCAGTGTTAGCGGGATCAGCCCAGATACCTGCTAGCACCTGCATTTTGCCCCTCCGCCCCGGCCCAGCCCAGCCCACCCAAGTGCAGTATCGATCAATCACTGTCACTTACAAAACACTAAACGCATAACTGCAGCGTTCGCAGAGTCAGGCCTGATCCCTGTGATCGCTAACCGTTTTTTTTTTTTTTTTGGTAGCGTTTTGTTGAACTGGCAAGCACCAGCGGCCTAGTACACCCTGGTTGTAGTCAAACCAGCACTGCAGTAACACTTGGTAACATGGCGAGTCCCATAAATGCAGTTCAAGCTGGTGAGGTGGCAAGCACAAGTAGTGTCCCGCTGCCACCAAGAAGAAGACAAACACAGACCCGTCATGCCCATAGTGCCCTTCCTGCTGCATTCGCCAATCCTAATTGGGAACCCACCACTTCTGCAGCACCTGTAATTCCCCCATTCACATCCCCAACCAAATGCAGTCGGCTGCATGAGAGGCATTTTCTTTGTCTTCCTGAGAACCCCTACCCAACAAACACCCCCCAAAAAAGATGTCGTGTCTGCAGCAAGCGTGGATATAGGTGTGACACCCGCTATTATTGTCCCTCCCTCTAAAAGTTACAGTTACAAAAAAAATGTAAAAAAAAAAAAAAAAACATATAAAATAAAAAAAAAAATAGTTGTCGTTTCATTGTTTTCTCTCTCTCTCTCTCTCTCTCTATTCTCTCTATTGTTCTGCTCTATTTTACTGTATTCTATTCTGCAATGTTTAATTGTTGTTGTTATGTTTTATCATGTTTGCTTTTGAAGTACGCAATTTTTTATACTTTACCGTTTACTGTGTTTTATTGTTAACCATTTTTTCGTCTTCAGGTACGCAATTCACGACTTTGAGTGGTTATACCAGAATGATGCCTGCAGGTTTAGGTATCATTCTTTTCAGCCAGCAGTCGGCTTTCATGTAAAAGCAATCCTAGTGTCTAATTAGCCTCTAGACTGCTTTTACAAGCAGTGGGAGGGAATGCCCCCCCCCCCACCGTCTTCCCTGTTTTTCTCTAGCTCTCCTGTCTCAGCAGGGAACCTGAGAATGCAGCCGGTGATTCAGCCAGCTGACCATAGAGCGGATCAGAGACCAGAGTGGCTCCAAACATCTCTATGGCCTAAGAAAACGGAAGCTATGAGCATTTAATGACTTAGATTTCGCCGGATGTAAACAGCATCATTGGGAAATTGGGAAAGCATTTTATCACACCGATCTTGGTGTGGTCAGATGCTTTGAGGGCAGAGGAGAGATCTAGGGTCTAATAGACCCCAATTTTTTCAAAAAAGAGTACCTATTGCTATCATAGGGGATATTTACATTCCCTGAGATAACAATAAAAATTATAAAAAAAAAAATATGAAAGGAACAGTTTAAAAAAGATAAAAAAGCAAAAAAAAAATAAAGGGGGAAAAAAAAGCACCCCTGTCCGCCCTGCTCTCGCGAACGCAACGTCGGTCTGGCGTCAAATGTAAACAGCAATTGCACCATGCATGTGAGTTATCACCGCAAAAGTCAGATTGAGGGTAGTAATTTTAGCAGTAGACCTCCTCTGTAAATCTAAAGTGGTAACCTGTAAAGGCTTTTAAAGGCTTTTAAAAATGTATTTATTTTGTTGCCACTGCACATTTGTGCGCAATTTTAAAGCATGTCATATTTGGTATCCATGTACTCGGCATAGTATCATCTTTTTTATTTCATCAAACATTTGAGCAATATAGTGTGTTTTAGTGCATTAAAATTTAAAAAAGTGTGTTTTTTTTTTCCCCAAAAAATGCATTTGAAAAATTGCTGCGCAAATACTGTGTGAAAAAAAAAAAAATGAAACACCCACCATTTTAATCTGTAGGGCATTTGCTTAAAAAAATATATAATGTTTGAAAGTAATGTAAGTAATTTTCTTGCAAAAAAAAATAATTTTTTCATGTAAACAAAAAGTGTCAGAAAGGGCTTTGTCTTCAAGTGGTTAGAAAAGTGGGTAATGTGTGACATAAGCTTCTAATGCCGCGTACACACGGTCGGACTTTTCATCTACAAAAGTCCAACGGACGCCGACGGACTAAAGCTGGCTGGTAATCCGATCGTGTGTGGGCTTCTCCGGACTTTCAGCAGACTTTTTCAGCCTCAAATCCGATGGACTTTAGATTTGAAACATGCTTCAAATCTTTACGTCGTAACTACGACGGACCCCGAAATCCGCTCGTCTGTGTGCTAGTCCGACGGACAAAAACCCATGCTAGGGCAGCTATTGGCTACTGGCTATGAACTTCCTTATTTTAGTCCGGTGTACGTCATCACGTACGAATCCGTCGGACTTTTGTGTGGTCATGTGTAGGCAAGTCCGTTCGTTAGAAAGTCTGCTGCAAGTCCGCCGAAAGTCCTCCGGAAGTCCGCCGGAAGTCTGTCGGACAGGCTGTCGGACTTTTGTAGACGAAAAGTCCGACCGTGTGTACGCGGCATAAATGTTGTGCATAAAATGCCAGGACAGTTCAAAACCCCACCAAATGACCCCATTTTGGAAAGTAGATACCCCAAGCTATTTGCTGAGAGGCATGTTGAGTCCATGGAATATTTTTTATATTGTGACACAAGTTGCGGGAAAAAGACAATTTTTAAAAAAAATTTTTGCACAAAGTTGTCACTAAATGATATATTGCTCAAACATGTCATGTGAATATGTGAAATTACACCCCAAAATACATTCTGTTGCTTCTCTGAGTACGGGGATACCACATGTGTGAGACTTTTTGGGAGCCTAGCCACGTACGGGACCCCGAAAACCAAGCACCGCCTTCAGGCTTTCTAAGGGCGTAAATTTTTGATTTCACTCTTCACTGCCTATCACAGTTTCGGAGGCCATGGAATACCCAGGTGGCACAACCCCCCCCCCAAATGACCCTATTTTGGAAAGTAGACACCCCAAGCTATTTGCTGAGAGGTATAGTCAGTATTTTGCAGACCTCACTTTTTGTCACAAAGTTTTGAAAAATTGAAAAAAGAAAAATTTTTTCTTGTCTGTCTTCATTTTCAAAAACAAATGAGAGCTGCAAAATACTCACCAAGGGGTTGTACTGCCCTGCCATTTTAGCACCTCAAGAAATGACATAGGCAGTCATAAACTAAAAGCTGTGTAAATTCCAGAAAATGTACCCTAGTTTGTAGACGCTATAACTTTTGCGCAAACCAATAAATGTACGCTTATTAACATTTTTTTTTTTACCAAAGACATGTGGCCGAATACATTTTGGCCTAAATGTATGACTAAAATTGAGTTTATTGGATTTTTTTTATAACAAAAAGTAGAAAATGTCTTTGTTTTTTCAAAATTTTCGGTCTTTTTCCGCTTATAGCGCAAAAAATAAAAACCGCAGAGGTGATCAAATAACATCAAAAGAAAGCTCTATTTGTGGGAAGAAAAGGATGCAAATTTCGTTTGGGTACAGCATTGCATGACCGTGCAATTAGCAGTTAAAGGGACGCAGTGCCAAATTGTAAAAAGTGCTCTGGTCAGGAAGGGGGTAAATCATTCCGGGGCTGAAGTGGTTAAAGGACGCAAAAATTCAAAACGAACGACAAATTGCAAAAGATAGTAGGATAAACCCCAGAAAATTCTTCAAACATATTAATAGTAAAAAGGTCAGGTCTGGGCATGTTGGCCCTTTACAAAATAATCTGGAGTGGGTGACTGGGGACAAAGAGAAGGCAAATTTATTAAATATTTTCTTCAGCTCTGTGTATACAAATGAGCAGGGCGAGCTCATGTCCATAAAGGGGATGATATCGACACAGCCCCAAATGAACCCCTTTGGCTCAAAATTGATATGGTCCAGAAATATTTAGACAGAATAAAGGTGAATAAAGCACCAGGACTGAATGGTATACACCCACAGGTCCTAAAAGAATTGAGCTCTGTCATTTCAAAGCTGTTTCTAATTTTTAGAGACTCTTTAATGACTGGAATAGTACTGCTGGATTGGCATAAGGCCAATATGGTGTCTTTTTGAAAAGGGATCAATATTTTTACCAATTAACTATAAGCCTGTTAGTTTAACTTCTATAGTTGGGAAGATACTGGAGAGTTTAATAAAAGAGCACATAGATGAGTTCTTGTTGGAAAAAGTATTTTAAGCAACAGTCATCATGAATTCATGAAAGACAGAAGTTGTCAGACAAATCTGATCTCTTTTTAGGAAGAGGTGAGCAAAACCTTGAATAAAGGAATGGCTGTGAACATAGTATATTTAGATATTTGACACAGATTCCCACAGATGGCTAATGTGTGAGGTAAAGTCTACAGGCTTGGAAAAATCAGTTTGTAAATGGATAGAAAACTGACTGTGGCTGCATTCACACCTGAGCGTTTCATTTTCTGGCATTTAGGGCATTTTTGAAGTGTTTTTAGGCAGGCATTTTACATCTGACACCATTATAAAGTGGTCCTCCTCTTCCTGTTTTGTGGGTAGTGTTGGTGTGGTTGTGAATAGGGATGAGCCGAACACCCCCCGGTTCGGTTCGCAGGAGAATATGCGAACAGGCAAAAAATTTGTTTGAACACGCAAACACCATTAAAGTCTATGGGACACGAACATGAATAATCAAAAGTGCTAATTTTAAAGGCTTATATGCAAGTTATTATCATAAAAAGTGTTTGGAGACCTGGCTCCTGCCCCAGGAGACATGTATCAATGCAAAAAAAAAGTTTTAAAAACAGACGTTTTTTCAAGAGCAGTGATTTTAATTTCAAATAATTTTTATTTTGAAAAATGGATGATTTATACAAAGATATCTTAACAGTAAGTTCCAGGCATGGATCTCATACAGTTTCAAAGGTTATAATCAACGGAGTGACAAACATCTGCTTTCCCTTCTCAAAATCATTAAAGCACAAATGTGAGGTTGCGAGGCCTGTATTCTGCGTGAGAATAAAGGGCCAGATGAGTAGACTACAAAACAGGAGAGAGGAAACAATGCTAAAATAAAAAATAAACGGAGATGAACCTGGGGGACTACCGCAGGACCGATAGGTTCCTACTCAGACCTCTGCCCGATGGACAGACCACCCCCATTGGAACTCGCTGTGGCCTGTCCGGGGGGCCCGAGTTCCAGGTTCCTGCGACTTTGCCCAAAAACAAAAATTGTACCATGCTAAGTTAATCGTGTTTTGCGAACAGTCTAAGGATTGTCTCTGTTCTCTGCACAAGGCGTTGTGAATGAAAACCTGCCTTGCCGCCCAATGATTTCGGGAAAGGCAACTGGAATAACAGAAAAAACATGAGATAAAGAAAATTAAAAAGTGTAACAATACCGTCCGTTTTCAGGCTTCACCTGAGAGAGCTTAGTCTTTGTTAGCCAACAAAGGAGACAAGAGAGTCTTCAGAGAAGAGAGGGAAGGAAGAAAGAGGGAGGAGGGGTAGAAAGAGAGGGGGGAGTACTCTGTAAACGGTTCTATCTTACTCTGTATCTTGTGGTATGCCCGGAAATAGGGGTACCTTACAGTATTTGGCCCATGGTTCCCAGATAGCGAAAAATGTTTCGTTTTTGTCATTAATTTTAGCAACGATTTGTTCTTGTGCCATTATCCACAACACCTTCCTTTTAAAAACTTTTATTGAAACGCTGGGTTTCTTCCAGGACTTTGCTAGAGAAGCTTTAGCTCCTAAGAGTATAAAGAAAGTTAGCTTCTGTGAAAATTTGGAAAAAGTCCTGATCTTCCCATTAAGCAAAGCGATGGAAGGATCAGGGGAGACTTTTTGCTGTAAAACAGAGCTGATCATGCGGAAGACCTTACCCCAGAACGATCTGATTCTGGGGCACGTCCACCACATGTGTATCATTGTTCCTTCCATCTCGCAGCCCCTGAAACACAGAGGGGAAGATCCTGGAAAGATGTTAGCTAAACGAGCCGGTACGTAGTACCATCTTGTTATGACTTTAATACTGGCTTCTATCAATGATATGTTTAGAATACCTTTGAATGATCGTTCAAACCTGGAGTACCAGTCCTCTAAAGTCCAGGAGTTGTCCAAATCCTCTTCCCAGGCCCGTGCATATCTCGGTTTCTCCGCTGAAGATTTTAAGGCGGAATAGACTATGGAGATTCCTCCCCTCTGGACTTCTGAAGTGGAGCACCATTGTTCAAATGGAGTCAAAGATGACCTACCTTGATTTTGCTTCCATATGGAGTGGATGTAGTGGTGTATCTGTAAGAATCTGAAAAACTCTGATTGGGGCATGTCTAGCTCGTTTCGACAGTGGTTCAGTGTGATTGGTCCCCTAGGGGAGAGGAAATGGTCTATCCTATAGAGGCCCTTGTCCGTCCACCACTTGAAGGCCCTGATTACCATCCCCGGTGGAAAAGCTGGGTTATGGAATAAGTGTGCTAAAGGTTTGAGAGGTGAAACCAGGTTATTATGTGAAAAGAGTTTTGTGCACAAGGCCAACGAGTGGGATAGGGTAGGAGATAGTATAGCCGGTCTATCAGTAGGGGAACACCAGAGAAGATAGTCGATCGTGTTCCGAGGGGTTGCTTGTCTTTCCATGGCCAGCCAACTTGGTTTCGGGCCTCGAGCAAACGCCGACGAAATTTGGGAGAGCTGAGCTGCTCGATAGTAGCCCCACAGGTCAGGGAGACCGAGGCCTCCCTGACTTTTAGGACGGGTCAACATACTGGAGGGGCATCTATACCCTTTACGGCCCCAAATAAAGCGGACGATTTCGGATTGAAATTTGAGGAGGGTTGATTTCTTAATAGGAATAGGAAGAGAGCGAAAAAGGTATAAGAGACGGGGAAGTAACGTCATCTTGACGGCGTGTATTCTGCCCAGCCAGGATAGCCCACATCTAGCCCACCTGTCGAGGTCTTCCTTACATTTACGGATCATGGGGGGGAAATTAGCGTCAAACAGTTTTTGGATGTCTGGAGTTAAGTGGATACCTAAATATGGGATATCTGTGGGTGCCCAGGAGAAGTTAAAGTTAGAAGAAAGCTGTTTTAGTGTATCCTGAGGGACTGTAATGTTCAGCGCGATAGACTTGGACATGTTAACCTTTAGGCCAGAAACGATGCTGAAGTCTTGGAGGATCTTATAAATCATAGGAGTGGAAATGAGAGGGGAGGTGATGTAGAGAAGCAGGTCATCCGCATACAGAGCACATTTATGCTCCTGGTCTCCACATTGGACCCCTTTGACATCTGGGTTGGTTCTAAGCGCTATAGCTAGTGATTCAATTGCTATAGCAAAGAGGAGGGGGGAGAGCGGGCATCCCTGCCTGGTTCCTCTGTTAATAGGGAATGATTCTGAATACCTTCCTAGGAGGCGGACCTGAGCAGACGGGGTCGAGTATAGGGATCTAATGTAGTTCAGAAAGAAGGGACCGAATCCCCAGCGCTGTAAGATGTCAGTTAAATAATCCCAGTTAACGGAGTCAAATGCCTTGTGTAGATCGATGGAGAGGAGGAAGCCCCGCTGCGGTGAGCCTCCATCCCAGCACGACTTTAGAAGGGATATAATGTCTATCGTCCTACGTATTTGGTCCGGCTCCTGTCTACCAGGGATGAAGCCCACCTGATCATTGTGAATATAATTGGCAATGAAGCTCGCCATTCTATTCGCTAGAATTTTTGTCAGGAGTTTGATATCGTTGTTAATTAACGAAATGGGCCTATAGTTCCCCAATTCACTTGGGTCCTTCCCCGGCTTCGGTATCACCGAGATATATGCCGAGTTAAGGTCAGGTCCCAGGAGGGCTCCATCCCTGAGGGAGTTGAAGAATTTAGCTAGGTGGGGGGCAAGGGTAGTGGCAAATTTTTTGTAATACCCAGTGGATAGGCCATCTGGACCTGGGGCAGAACCCGTTTTAAGCGAGGCAATCGTATCCAATACTTCCTCCTCTGTGATCTTGTCCTCAAGCAACTCCCTATGGTCTTTGGTTAAGGCTGGTAGGGGTAAGTCCCTGAGGAAGCGGTCCCTTTGTTGCAGTGATGGAGGCTTAGAGGATTTATATAGATCAGTATAAAATATGGAGAAGGCTTCCATAATTTTAGAAGGGTTCTGCTTCAGGTCTCCTGATACCGTTTTGATTTTAGGGAACGCTAATGTTCGGTGTTTTGGGGTGAGTTTGGCTGCTAGTTTGGAGCCCAAGCGGTCTGTTTGGTAGTAAAACTTGGCTCCTGTCCATCTCAAGTGTTTCTCCGCTGCAGAAGTTAGAGCTAGATTAAGTGCCGTCCTAGTGCGGTCAAGGGTCTCCAAGGAGTCTGATGTGGGTAGTCTCTTATGTGCTTTAGCCGCTGCCCTGTAGTCCGCTGTGAGTTTTAGGATGTCGGCTTTATGGGCTGCTTTAAGATGTGAGGATAAGCTGATTATGTGGCCCCTTATCACCGGCTTATGGGCTGCCCAAACGGTGGAAGGAGAGACCTCCCCCGTTTGGTTAATTCTAAAGTAATCTTTGATGTTTTCCACTATGCCCTGACAGTTTATGGGATCATTGAGGAGAGATTCTTGTAATCTCCAACGTGGCGGACCCTTGGAGGAACCTCCTTTCTGAGCCACTACCAAGACCATTGCGTGGTCAGACAACGGAGAGTCCATAATCTTAGAGTTGAGGACAAGCGGGATTGTGCGCGATCGTGTGAAGATGTGGTCAATCCTGGCCAGGGAATTATGCGGGACCGAGAAGTGGGTGTAATCTTTTTTGTGCGGGTTAGCTTCCCTCCAAATACCCACCAAACCCTCCTCAAATAATAGAGCTGCTATTTTAGTGCTCTGTTTTGATGGGCGTTTAGATTTAGAAGTTCCATTAGCTAGTCTGTCAAGTGCGGAGTCGAAAGCGACGTTCGAGTCTCCTCCCATAAATATTGTACCTTTAAGGTGGGGTTTTAATTTTTTGAGTAACAGATCAAAAAATGATCTTTGACCTCTGTTAGGCGCATAATATGAAATAAATGTATAAAGTTCACCCTCAATGAAACCGGATACTAGCAGGAACCGCCCCTTGGGATCGACTATCGTCTCCGGTTGTGAGACATTTAAATGCTTGGCAAAGCAGATGGCCACCCCTTTTGTTTTGTTTTCGGCTGAGGACAAGAAGAATTGTGGGTAGTGTTGGTGGAGAAATGAGGGTTTGTAGTGTACTGGGAAGTGTGTTTCCTGTAAAAGAAGGACGTCAATATGCATAGATTGGTAGGACTGAAAGGTCTTTCTGCGTTTAATTGGGGAGTTCAAGCCTTGGGCGTTGTGTGAGATGATTCTAAGGGGGATATTCCGATCTTTTAGACTAACCATGGTCCAGAGGGGAGAGAACTGTCAATTTATACTGCGGCTTACCGTTACCCATGGAACGTGAAAGCTGACTGTGTTCTGTTGGTGAGGCGAGATGTCTGCTCGGGCCCGGCAAGGGGATATCAGGACCACCCCTGAGACCGGTAGAACCTACAGAGGAGTACAGGAAGGTATAGAGAGCGGATGGGGAAAGAGCAGAAGGAAGAGACAAGAGAAGAACGATTAATTTCATGTAATAAACATAAAGCATCGATAAAACTTCAATCAAGACTGATAAGTGTACTGAGGAGGTGAAAAGAAAAAAAAAGATCACCTCGCACAGTCAAAAGGGTAGGAATAAATGTCTAACCTACCCTAAAGTACACTCGGGCCAGGGCCTCCTGAAAACAGGGAGACCAACCAAAAAAACACCTCAGGGGAGCGTAAGGCGTACCTGAGGGTAATTAGAGGCGCACTGGGTCCACCACAGCCCCAGTTCCTCTAAACAATTAAGCCTGAGACCGTGTTCCGGTCTATTAAGTAGAAAATTAGACAGAGCATATCAAAATATGTGAAGACATGGGGTGAACATGGAAAAGGAAATCAATATATAAAGAAAATAATAAGGGAGAGAAAAAAAAAAAAAAAGGGGGAGGATAATATACAATTTCCATGTTGACCCCTTTTGCCACCTATACAGTGTGGGTGTGACTATGTAGGAACCTCCCAAACAACGGGGGTAATCATGAATCCCTTACAGGATGGGTCGAGAGGCCGGGCCCATCAGTGCTCAGAAGGAGGTGGGGATCCCAGGGTCGATAACCATCCTTCTTTGGATAACTAAGGGACAGCACGATCATGTGGGGAAACTTCATGTAATGCCTCTCTCCCCCAAGGCTCAGTGGGGAGGGCTCTCGAAACCCATCCTTACTCTATGTTCAAGTATTAAAAACACATCTAAAACAAAAAAAAAAAGGAAAAGGGGGGCCTAGACCAACTAAGATTATACTCGGAGCCCATGGGCTCGGGGAAAACGGGGACTAGCCCCAACCAGTCCTACAGCAGATGCGCTGCACCCTTCAAAAAAGGGAAAATGAGAAAAAACTGAGTTCCTGTGAGAGAAGTGGCAGTTCAAGTGGGGAGATTCTCCTTCGATCTCTTGGAACCTTGTTTTAGCCAGGATGGCTGTAGCGGGCTTGCTGGGGGGGTCTTTTAGTTGAAGATGGGGTACCCCTGCTTGATTGTGATGATGAAGGCTCTTGAGGGATGAGGCCCAGCTGGAGAAGAATCCGTTCCCCGTCCGCGAAGGTGGAGAAGCTATAGTTTCTACTCTTGTGTGAAAAATTCAGTCTCAGCGGGAACGACCACCTATAGGGGATCTCCTTCTCCTGCAGGAGTAGTAGTAAAGGTTTCAAGGCCCTTCTCTTCTGCACTGTGTAGGGGGACAGGTCCGCGAAGATCTGAATTTTGTGACCGAGAACAGAGATGTCCTTCAAATTTCTGGCTTTTCTCATAACTTCCTCCTTTACCGCATAATGATGGGGTTTCACAATGATGTCCCGCGGGAGTCCATCAGTGCGGGGGGGTTGTAGGGCTCTATGGGCCCTGTCAAGCTCAAGGCGGTGCTCTGGTATCTCCGGAATAAGATCCTTGATGAGGGTTTTGATGACAGAGTGGACCTCCTTTTCTGTTTCTGGGACCCCCCTCACCCTAAAATTATATCGCCTCGATCTGTTCTCCAAATCATCAATTTTGTTAAAAGCTAATTCAAGTTGGTCCTGCATATCTTGCAATCTCGCTGTGTTCTGATTAATCCTAGCCCCTGCTTGATCCGCTTTCTTCTCCATGTTGTCAAGCCTAAAACCAAATTGCTGCATGTCAGCGTGTATGGGTGCTGTTATTTGGGCTGCGTTTTGGGCTAGGCTTTTGGATAATAGCTGAGCAAAGGCCTCCATCATGGAGGGAAAGTCTGTGGGTGTGGGGGCGGCTTCTTGTGCTTCATTGACTGATAGCAGAAGGCCTGTGTGCGGGTCCATCATAGGGGTGGAAGGGAGGCCTGCCTGCAGGCTGAACAGGAGAGATTCTGTAGACGCTGGAGAATGGGCTGGGGGTGGAGGGGAGTACAGGGTACCTGGTGACTGAGGCAGGACACAGTCTTGGTCTGCAATGGAGTCATCCGCAGCTGCCGCCACGCTGTGTCTCGGAGGAGCGGCGGCCATTTTGGCATAACTGAGCGGTCCGGGTGCGGCTGTCATCTGGCTCGTCAGACTTCTTCTGGCAGACGCCCCCAGCATCAATCCGTTCCCGGGGGTGTCCGGAGCCCGATGGTGTCGTTTAGGGGCAGAGATGAGTGCTCTGTCAGCGCTGTGGGAATGAGCGGGGCAGTGGTGGAGCGGAGCTTCAGTGGCTAGCGGCCATCTTGGAAGCTGCCGCGCATGCGCCTGAGAGCAGTGATTTTAATTATGCTTAAAGTGAAACAATAAAAGTGAAATATTCCTTTCAATTTCGTACCTGGGGGGTGTCTATAGTATGCCTGTAAGGGGCGCATGTTTCCCATGTTTACAACAGTCTCTACACAAAATGACATTTCTATAGGAAAAAAAGTCTTTTAAAAGTACTCGCGCCTATAATGAATTGTCGGGTCATGGCAATACACATAAAAGTCATTGAAAAAAACGGCATGGGATTCACCCACAGTCCATTACCAGCAGTGTCATGTCATTTTTACCATTTTCACACTTTTTTTGTGAAATGGTAGTGGTACATGTGTACCCCGTCACATTTCACACAGGGGGAGAGGCTGGGATCTGGGGGTCACCTTGTTAAAGGGGGCTACCAGATTCCGATAAGCCCCCCACCCGCAGACCCCCACAACCACCGGGCAAGAGTTGTGGGGATGAGGCCCTTGTCCACATCAACTTGGTTACAAGGTGCTTTGGAGGGCTACCCCAAAGCACCCTCCCCATGTTGAGGGCATGTGGCCTGGTAGGGTTCAGGAGGAGGCCACTCTCTCGTCCCCATCTCTTTTCCTGCAGCCTGCCAGGTTGCGTGCTTGGGTAAGGGTCTGGTATGGATTTTTGGGGGGACCCCAACACCATTTTATTTTTAATTTTGGCATGGGGTTCCCCTTAATATTCATACCAGACCTGAGGGCCTGGTAATGGACTGTGGGGGAATCCATGCTGTTTTTTCAATGACTTTTATCTGTATTGCCAAGACCTGACAATTCATTATAGCCGCAAGTAGTTTTAAATGACTTTTTTTCCTTTTAGAAATGTCATTTTGTGCAGGGACTGTTGTAAACACAGGAAACATGAGCTACTTTACAGGCATACTATAGACACCCCTGGGTACGAAATTTAAAGGAATATTTCACTTTTATTGTTTCACTTTAAGCATTAATAAAATCACTGCTCCCGAAAAAACGTCCATTTTTAAAACTTTTTTTGCATTGATACATGTCCCTTAGGGCAGGACCCAGGTCCCCAAATTCTTTTTATGACAATAACGTGCATATAAGCCTTTAAAATTAGCACTTTTGATTTCTCCCATAGATTTTTAAAGGGTGTTCCGTGGCTTTTGAATTTGCCGCGAACAGCCCAAAATTGTTCGCTATTTGGCGAATGTTTGAGTCGAACTCATGTTTGACCCGAACATAAAGCTCATCCCTAGTTGTGAAGGTCAAGTTTATGTCTGCTCCTTGAGTTCTTTCTGATTTTTAGAAGATGTCTGTGAAGAATGGTTTCCTCTCATGTGCAGCGGCTGCACTACTGATGCTGCAAGAAAACAAGAAAAGAGCAAGAAAACAAGCGCAGATACTGGGTTCATCCTGTTATTGCCAATAGAGAACAGCGTGGCCAGTTCTGGGCAATGTATAGTAATCTCTGAGTGCATGAAGAAAAATTCTTTGAGTACACATGGATGTCTGTTAAAAAGTAGATTGATCTCCTCAACCACGCAAAAGTTTGTACAATCTGAACAATGTGTAATAGATTATTTACCTACTAACTTTTTATATTCTATTCTACAGTTTTGATGAGTTGCTTGGGTTACTTTCTGCACATCTGCAGAGAGAAGACACCTATTTTCGGAACAGTATTCCGCCGGTGGAAGTGCTCATCACACTAAGGTAAGCAACATCAACACACCTTCCCACCACACTCCCCATACCCTCTCTCCAAACCCCCATCTCTCTCTCCCTACCCCTCTCTTCTCTCTGGAACATGTTACATGTTCCACCTAGGGTTGCCACCTGTCCAGGATTCACCCAGACAGTCCGGGTTTTGAATCATGTGTCCGGGTTTCAGTCCGCCTGAATCCCAGACACCTTATTCAGACAGGGCTGTGGCTCTCCAAGTAACCAAGATAGTCACATAAAAATCTGTTGCCTTCCGGGAGCTGTGGGTGGCTGTCTGGGGACAGGTTCGGCATTACTGGGGGGCGGGGCAATGTCAGCAAGAGCAATTTGGCCATATGCACTGTTCACCACGGTGCATTTCACGTGCTGCATTACTACTATTCTAGGGCCACCCAAAAGGTGTTCCAGGTCTTTTATAATACTATATTGTATACTATGAGAAAAAAATTGCCCTGCACTGCTAAAGTGTTCGGGTCTGGCTTGGAGAGAAGGTGGCAACCCTAGTTCTACCAGATATGGGAACATGCTACACGTTCCCAATGCTGCATCTGCTGTCCCCCCGTGGCAGCCATATGGGGAGAATTTATTAATATATAAATATATATATATACATATAATTTTATTAATATCCCCCCCCCTAATCTACTCCCTTGCAACCCTAACCTCCTACTCCCAACCTCCTCCCCTACCCACTGTGAGGCGACACATTGATGTTGCTTAAAGTGTACTTGTAGTGCACACATTTATTTATTTTCTAAGCTGTCTGCTTTATTAGTATATAAAATAACAATATAGCCAACTCCCTTCTCACCCTCCAGAGGAGAATGGACAGACTGATAGAAAGGCAACAGTATAACCATATGTTAGAACCAAGGTATGTAGAATACTAACTTTTATTATCACACAAAACATTGTACCTAAGGCCGATCTATTGCTGGTTTTGAGAGTGGCAACCTCTGCCTGGACCAGGCCTTTTCTAGGCAGAGGTTGCCACTCTCAACACCATCAATAGGACCACATGGATGTGAGGCCCCAGGGATCAACTCCCTTCTCACCCTCTAGCCAGAGGAGAATGGGCAGACTGAGGGAGGGGCAACAGTAACTTAAATAACCATTCATTAGGCAGAATATCATCCTAAATGCAAAAAACCTTTTAATCAAAGAAGATGGGCTTCAGCAGCAGGAAGACCACACCAGATTCCACTCCTCCAAAAGCTATATTTAAAAAAAAAAAAAAAACAAAAAAAAAAAACAACTTCAAAGATTCTCAAATCTGCAGGGTGAGGATATTGGGCATTGCATTCATTTCATCATTCATTCCTGTGGCCAGTAGAAGGAGCAGTATACGAGGATGTAGTCGGTGGGCAAGGAGCATATTCAAAGGGAGAAATGGATGATGACTGTTTGGAATTCTGTATGTATGTTGATTGTTGGAATGGATGTATGGATGTAGATGATTGTGAGGGATGCGTGTAAATAGATGAATGCATGGAAGTCGGTTGAATGGACTGCATAGCAGAGTGAGGGTAAGAATTAATGGGACTTGAAAGGTGGGGGGGATATCCTGGGAAACTGATTGAAATGTACTGGTGGAATAATGGTCTTGTTGGTATGAGGATGGAGGAGGGGGATAAGAGCTGGGTGGGTAATGTGTGTAATTAGTGTAGGGAGCAGGTGGTGGTGTGAATGTGTATGATGATGGAGCATGGCGATGAAGTGTAGGATAAGGATGCATTGTACTATAATGATTTGTTGATGGGATAGGTGGGAAACTGTGTTCAGCAATGCTCTACGCATTTTTACCTGGCTAGATTGGGGGACAAGCATTACAAACTCGTTCAAGCTTTCCAGAAATAGAATGCTTGTGCTATCCTCAATTCTTTTAATTCTGGATTCTTTTTCTTTCGATTTTTTTTTTTTTTTTTTTTAAGAATTCATCCATTAAGTCTACGAGATAGTTGAATCTGTCCTGCCCCCTGCCTCGAACGGACTTTGTCAATGAACGGCACACCACTCTAGCCGGAGGGGTGGCCACTCCAGTCGGAGGGTTGACCACTCCAGCTGGTGGGGCGACTAGACATGTGCACACTGAAATATTTTGTTTTCGTCCGAAAAATAAATTTATTTAGTTACTCCCGAAATTCATTTTTATTTATTTCGTTTTTCGTTAAAAATTGCATTAGTCCGAAAATTCAAATTAAGGTCGAATCTGTCATTGAAGGCTTATGGTGTCTGTCGAATGTTCAAAGAAGACTCGACGGAGCAGCTAAACTGTACGACGCCGTATAGTTTACCTGCTCCGTCAAATCTTCTTAGAACTTTCAACAGACACCATAAGCCAAAGTACGTGTGTACTTAGTTCTAGCTATTTTACTGCTCCTCCTCTTTGGTTACAATCAGCCAATAACATTCATCATCATCGTTATTTTTATTTATCTTTTCTCCCCTATGTCAAATCTCTTCTCTCTATGTAGAATAATCTTGGACACAGATTGTTATTGTCATCATCATGTCGAATCTCCTATCTATATCGAACTGTTGTAGCAACGAAAATAAAGCATTTGCTTATGTCGGATCTTTCGTTTTTCGGATCCTGCACTTTCGTTATCGTTTGTTAAATCGATAGCAAAAATACCTGAAATTTGGACGAAAAAGCATTCGGACGAAAATGAATGCACATGTCTAGGGGTGACCATATCAGCCGGAGGGGTTACAACATTAGCCCGAGGGGTCACATTTCCCCCCCCGAAGAAGAAGACATCAATGTGGTTTCAAAATTCTCTGGTGGCATGTGAGGCATTGACTGACTGGCTTCTTCATCAGGGCTCTCATCATGGCATTCTGGATCAGGAGTGGGAGAAGCAGCAGCTGCTGTTTCCCATGAACTTTGTTTACTGAAAAAGAAAAAAAAGAAAAGAACCATGCTTTAGAATGTCTATATACAGTACTTTATACAACATACTTTCAAAGGAGCATGACTTACCAGCTTATTTCTAAAACCGGCCTCAAAAAATCCAAATCCTTTGCGTGGATGTAGAGAGGGGGATAAATGGCAGCCTGTCCACTTTTAAATTCTCTCACTTGCCTCCTATATCGTGTGTAGGCATCCTTGAGGCTCTTCCACTTTTTTATGATGATTACTGTAAAAAGAACAAAAAAAAAAATTATAATTTTCCTTTCTCCCACAGGTACTTAGCTACTGGACAATCATTGGCCAGTTTGCACTTTTCTTTCATGGTTGGAAAATGTACAGTGAGCTACATAATTCGCAACACATGCAATATAATCTGGGATGTGATGCACATCATGGTGATGGCAAAGCCTATGAAGGAGGGATGGGTATCAATATCAAATTTGTTTTGGAAGCGGTGCAATTTTCTGTTAGAGCTGTAGATGGAAAACATATTCACATTGTCCAACCAATTTCAAGTGGAAGCAAATACTTTAACTATAAAAAATACTTCTTTGTCCTACTGGCAGTTGTGGATGCCAACTACTGCTTCCGATATGTGGACATTGGCTCCTATGAGAGTAGTTCGGACTCCAGCATCTTTGCCAATTAAACCTTTGGACAGATTCTGCATTCCAATGATCAGCTACCAGGAACCAATCGTCCACCTGCACCCTACGTTTTCCTTGGGGATGAGTCATTCGCGTTAGGAGAGCACCTTCTAAGGCCCTACTCCAGTAGAAACCTAAACATTGAGAAGAGGGTGTTCAATTATAGGCTGACCAGAGAAAGAAGTGTGGTGAAATGTACCTTTGGCTTATGTTCCAACAAATGGCGTTTTTTGCACAGTGCCATCTAAGAAGTTATTGCTCTGCTTAGCTTAGTATTGCCCGCAAATACAGAGATTGAACTGTTTACCCCATCCTTCAGGTCATTTATGAACTAATTAAATAGGATTGGTCCCAGCACAGAACCCTGGGGGGGTCCCACTACCCACCCCTGACCAGTCCGAGTAATCCCCATTTATCACCACCCTCTGAACTCGCCCTTGTAGCCAGTTTTCAATCCATGTTCTCACCCTATGGTCCATGCCAACTGACCTTATTTTGTACAGTAAACGTTTATGGGGAACTGTGTCAAATGCTTTTGCAAAATCCAGATACACCACATCTTCAGGCCTTCCTTTATCTAGATGGCAACTCACTTCCTCATAGAAGGTTAAGGGAAAGCTTTGCACTGTGGGATAAGGGGGGCGCAAGACAAAAAATGGTGGTAAATCCCTGGGAAGATAATTGGTCTCAATTCCAGGGGATACTGGGTCAGCCTGAATGTTATTCCACGAAAGGCTGGCCCAGTAACTTATTGAAATTACTTACTTGAAAGACCCCTTTAAGCCAAACGTGCATTGGTCCAAGGAATCCCATTTCAATTTTGGCATAGGGCGAAGTTCCTAGGGACTGGCAACCAGCAGGAAGGAGACAGCAAAGCTCTACATCAATGAAGGCAGGAGAAATGGCGCTGAGAGGTGTCAATAGTGTCTGTATACTGCGCATGTGCGAGAGGAAGTGACGCAATACGCGTCACCGCCGCTTCTGCTCCTGCGCTGTTTGGACTGTAAATATGTGGGCGAAAGTGACGCAATACGTGTCAACCCGACGCAATTGCGTCACCTCCGTCATTGCTGCATCACTTCCCATCTCCGGAAAACAAACATCCAGAGACCAGGACAGCAGCCCCAATTAGCATGAATCAAAAAAGGTCCACCACCGGCATTCTGGGTCCACACCACGAGGAGGTGAGAGTGCAAAAACACAACCCAGCTCCACATGCATGGCCACCCATTCATTCCATTCACCCCACACTCCACAACAGTATAAAGGAACCTGAAAGGGAAAGGGGGAAGAAAGGAGTCCCAACAACCATTGTGGTAAGGTTTCCAATAACTACAACGCAGAAAAATGGAAACAGGCAACCAACCAGAGGTTCTGTTACACGCGCAATGTATCTTATAGTCCAAGAGGAAAAGTGCTTCTGCCATTACATACTATAAATTGCCAAACATTAAGGTCTCTAAACACATAAATATTATAAAAAAAAAACAAAACGATGAATCATCTTATTCAAAATAGACAACCCACTAATGGAAAGTCCACACAGAGAGTTAGGACAGGAAAGAAATCCCCAGAATCCATGTATTGCCAATCATTTGAGCCAAACAACATTAAATCATAGTTGTGAGCAAAAAACAAAACAAAAAACAAAAACCGGGATGAAATGAACAGGTTGTATCCGTGTGTGTATATATAACATACTGTAACAGGAAGGCACAGAATTGCAAAAGCATATATTCACAATGTATGTGCATTAATCAGTTTTTCTGGAGGAAAAAATGTCCAAAAAGGGTCCAAAACTCTCACACTCATTGAGGCCTGGAGGTGCGATTGCCTAGAGGAATTTAATCCAGTGTATTTCTCACTGTAGTAGTATCTTGTTCCAATCCCCCCGCGGGCTGGAACATGTACTCTATCAAGAACGGTGACGGTAACTTTGGGTATCCTATAATTATGCTCCTTGGCCACATGTCGGCCAAGTGGTGAGTATACAGTCAGGTCCATAAATAATGCAGTATATATCAGTGCGTTACTGCACATTTAACGCAGTATGTATCAGTGCATTACTGCACGTTTAACACAGTATAAATCAGTGCTTTACTGCACCTTTACCACAGTATATATCAGTGCATTACTGTATGTTTAAAGCAGTGCATAGCAGTGCGTTACTGCACGTTTAACGCAGTATATATCAGTGCTTTACTGCACTTTTAACACAGTATATATCAGTGTGTTACTGTACAATCAATGCAGTATACAGTCAGGTCCATAAATATTGGGACATCGACACAATTCTAATCTTTTTGGCTCTATACACCACCACAATGGATTAGAAATGAAACAAACAAGATGTGCTTTAAATGCATACTTCCAGCTTTAATTTGAGGGTATTTACATCCAAATCAGGTGAACGGTGTAGGAATTACAACGGTTTGTATATGTGCCTCCCACTTTTTAAGGGACCATAAGTAATAGGACAGATTAACAATCATCCATCAAACTTTCACTTTTTAATACTTGGTTGCAAATCCTTTGCAGTCAATTACAGCATGAAGTCTGGAACGCATAGACCTCACCAGACGCTGGGTTTTATCCCTGGTGATGCTCTGCCAGGCCTCTACTGCAACTGTCTTCAGTTCCTGCTTGTTCTTGTGGCATTTTCCCTTTAGTTTTGTCTTCAGCAAGTGAAATGCATGCTCAATCGGATTCAGGTCAGGTGATTGACTTAGCCATTGCATAACATTCCACTTCTTTCCCTTAAAAAACTCTTTGGTTACTTTTGCAGTATGCTTCGGGTCATTGTCCATCTGCATTGTGAAGCGCCGTCCAACGAGTTCTGAAGCATTTTGCTGAATATGAGCAGATAATATTGCCCGAAACACTTCAGAATTCATCCTGCTGCTTTTGTCAGCAGTCACATCATCAATAAATACAAGAGAACAAGTTCCATTGGCAGCCATACATGCCCACGCCATGATACTACCACCACCATGCTTCACTGATGAGGTGGTATGCTTTGGATCATGAGCAGTTCCTTTCCTTCTCCATACTCTTCTCGTCCCATCACTCTGGTACAAGTTGATCTTGGTCTCATCTGTCCATAGGTTGTTGTTCCAGAACTATGAAGGCTTTTTTAGATGTTGGCAAACTCTAATCTGGCCTTCTTGTTTTTGAGGCTCACCAATGGTTTACATCTTGTGGTGAACCCTCTGTATTCACTCTGAAGTCTTCTATTGATTGTTGACTTTGACACACATACATCTACCTCCTGGAGAGTGTTCTTGATCTGGCCAACTGTTGCGAAGGGTGTTTTCTTCACCAGGGAAAGAATTCTTTGGCCATCCACCACAGTTATTTTTCATGGTCTTCTGGGTCTTTTGGTGTTGCTGAGCTCACCGGTGCATTCATTCTTTTTAAGGATGTTCCAAACAGTTACTTTGGCAACACCTAATGTTTTTGCTATCTCTCTGATGGGTTCATTTTGTTTTTTCAGCCTAATGATGGCTTGCTTCACTGATAGTGACAGCTCTTTGGATCTCATATCGAGAGTTGACAGCAACAGATTCCAAATGCAAATAGCACACTTGAAATGAACTCTTGACCTTTTATCTGCTCCTTGTAAATGGGATAATAAGGGCATAACACACACCTGGCCATGGAACAGCTGAGCAGCCAATTGTCCCATTACTTTTGGTCCCTTAAAAAGTGGGAGGCACATATACAAACTGTTGTAATTCCTACACCGTTCACCTGATTTGGATGTAAATACCCTCAAATTTAAAGCTGAAAGTCTGCAGTTAAAGCGCATCTTGTTCGTTTCATTTCAAATCCATTGTGGTGGTGTATAGAGCCAAAAAGATTAGAATTGTGTCGCTGTCCCAATATTTATGGACCTGACTGTAGATTACTAATACTCATGCTATGCATGTGTTTGGTAACCCGTTGGCCAAGTTCTTGTTTAGTTTTGCCTACATAGACCGGCCCACACTGATACTGCATAAGATACACCACACCTCGCATCTTGCAATTAGCAAAGTGCTTCACCCGAAAAGAATCACCACTGGGCAAAGAAAATTGTGTACTTCTTCCAATTACAGGCCATTGAGAACATGACCCACATGGAAAAGTTCCCCAGGTCTTGCAGGGATCCCCCTCAAATCCCCTTTGTATTCACTCTGAACAAGTTTTTCACCAATTGAACCCACTTTTTTGTAAGTAATTTGCTGACTCTTGGTTACTAAACTCCTCAAAATGGAATAATCAGTCAGATTGGCTAGTATTTAGTGAGGATTCTTCTAATTTTGCCATGTTCATTGAAGTATCGTAGAATGATCCTGGTTATATTGTTTTCCTCGGCCTTTCCCTTTTTAGTTTTTTCCCCTTTTTTGTTAAAAATAAGGTTGTATCTTTCAATACTTTTGACATAAATATTTTTTTTAGGCTAGTTTTTGTATAACCCCAGCCAATAATCTAATGGTAAGTGCATCGGCTTCCAATTGGAAGTTGATGTCTGTGGTACAATTGCGTCTGATGCGCAAGTATTGGCTAAAGGGCATAGATTTTTTTTAAACACACAGGATGGAAACTGCCAGCATGCAACAACGTATTACCAGCAGTGTCCTTCCTGAATAATTTGCTGGTAATTCTACCCTCTCTGTCCTTTAAAATACTGAAATCCAAAAAGTCAACCTTTTGAGAATCATATGTCATGTCGTTTTCAAGAAAAGATTAAGATTGTTACGATTCATGTGGTTGAGGCAACTCACTAATTTACTTTCAGGACCGTCCCATATCAATAACAGATCATCAATGTATCTTTGCCACATGATGATATGTTGTGTGTACAAAGAATTCTCACTGGCCAAAAATTCCTCCTCCTACTCTCCCAGATACAGGTTGGCATAAGAGGTTGCACAACACTACCTCCAGGTACATGACCCCATAGCCACACCCTGTACCTGGAGGGAGTGGGAGCCTTTGTATGAAAAAATGTGTCTTTTTTCAACCTCACCTACTATGTATATGTATAACAAGTCCATCAAGTCTTGTGTGTGTGTGTGTGTGTGTGTGTGTGTGATTATATGTCAGTATTACATTGTATATCCCTGTATGTTGCGGTCATTCAGGTGCTTATCTAATAGTTGCTTGAAACTATCAATGCCCCCCGCTGAGACCACAGCCTGTGGAAGGGAATTCCATATCCTTGCCACTCTTACAGTATTATTATTATTATTATTATTCAGGATTTATATAGCGCCAACAGTTTACGCAGCGCTTTACAATATAAAAGGGAGACAATACAGTTATAATATAATACAATACAATACAATAGGATTAAGAGGGCCCTGCTCAGAAGAGCTTAAAGAACCCTCTACTTAGTTTAGGGTTAAACCTCTTTTCTTCTAATTTTAATGAGTGGCCACGAGTCTTGTTAAACTCTCTTCTGCAAAAAAGTTTTATTCCTATTGTGGGGTCACCAGTACGGTATTTGTATATTGAAATCATATCCCTTCTCAAGCATCTCTTCTCCAGAGAGACTAAGTTCAGTGCTTGCAACCTTTCCTCATAACTAATATCCTCCAGAACCTTTATTAGCTTTGTTGCCCTTCTTTGTACTTGCTCCATTTCCAGTACATCCTTCCTGTGGACTGGTGCCCAGAACTGGACAGCATACTCTAGGTGCGGTCGGACCAGAGTCTTGTAGAGGGAGAATTATCCTTTTATCTCTGGAGCTGATCCCCTTTTTAATGCATGCCAATATTCTGTTTGCTTTGTTAGCAGCAGTTTGGCATTGCATGCCATTGCTGAGCCTATCATCTACTAGGACCCCCAGGTCCTTTTCCATTCTAGATTCCCCCACAGGTTCCCCCCCCCCCCCCAGTGTATAGATTGCATTTATATTTTTGCCACCCAAATGCATTATTTTTTTCATTTTTCTACATTGAACCTCATTTGCTATGTAGTTGCCCACCCCATTAATTTGTTCAGGTCTTTTTGCAAGGTTTCCACATCCTGCGGAGAAGTTATTGCTCTGCTTAGCTTAGTATCGTCCGCAAATACAGAGATTGAGGTTATGTTTTGGAATGAATTCCAACATGGTAAGTATAAATTTGTTATATTTCCATTCATATGTTGATCTCTGCTGAAGAACTCTTCCAACAACTGCTACACCCAAATCATGAAGAATACTATTGTAAAGAGACTCAATGTCAATCGTGACCAGCAAAGCTGAACTGGGAATTTCTAAATTTTCCAAGATCTGTAACAAATGAATTGTGTCCTTGGTATAGGACATCAAATTCATAGCATGGGGTCTCAAGTGATCATCCAATTACCTGACTCATGGCTTCAGAGACACATCCGTTACCCGAAATGATGGGTCTCCCGGGTGGATTGTGAAGGTCCTTGTGTACCTTCGGCAGTGCATACATAGTGGGTACACGGGGATATTTTGTACGTACAAAATCCCATAGGTCTTTGGAAATAACAGCTTCATCTACCAGCTGATAGGTTCAATCAAGATCAATCAACGAGGGACGAAGATATTTTCCGTTTTTTTTTTTTTTTTTTTTAATCATTTTTAGACACATATTCTCAAACATATCATTATCCATTAGGACAACATTGCCTCCCTTGTCAGATGCCTTTATTGTTATTCCAAAATTGTTTTTCAAAGACTTGAGTGCCAAAGTTTGTTCAAGTTTTTGATAACATTGCCATTCCTCATGTTTTCTGTCTCTCTCGTTGTCTGTCTCACAAATAATGCCAATGCAGGATTTTGGCTCAAAGGTGGAAATTTGTTCAACTTTCTTTTAAATTCTTTTGGTTGTTGCTCAACCACATGAGAATTTTCCTCATTTAATGCCTCCTCGTCCACATCAGTCTCCCAAGAGACATGACTTTCCTGTAGCAGCAGGTTCAGGTCTCGAATAGCCCTGAACTCAGCTGCTGTGAGGTTAGGTGTAACCTCTTCCTCCGTTTTGTTGTTTGTCTTAAATACATACTTTTGAATAATAATTTTCTGGCAAACAAGTTTATGTCCTTGGTCATTTCGAATCTGTCAATGCTTTTGTTTGGATAGTATGATATACCTAAGGATAATATGTGCTCCTCTTTTGGTGTGAGTGTATGTGATGAAAGATTGATGATATTCAATCTTCCTTGTGCATTGTTGTCATTATCGGAGAATCTGCTTCCTTCTGTGTAATCTGTGAATGCTGTGCGATGGCTTTCTCTAAAAAATCTATTGGGTTTTTGGTATGTTGGGTATAGCTCCCTGATCTTTTCTCTATCTATTAGGTTTACTTTGAATTGTATTTGAATTTTGGCACTACTCATTGGTGTATTGTTATGTCTCATGGTGTTGTGACCACCATCCTTATCACCCCGTGAAGATTCTGTTTTCTGTGCCTCTGTGGTGTATTTTTTATTAGCTTGTTGTAAGTGACCCTCTATTTCATTTTGTTTAGAGAAGAGGACTTTTGTCTTTCGGAACTGACGGTCCGTGAGAGACGAAGCCAAGGACGATGAATTAGAGGGTGTATCTAACAGATAATCCTTATTTTTATTTTTATTCTTTTTTTATACTTTTTTTCTTGGTTCCATCTATATGCCCTGTCTTCACCAAAAGCATTTTTTATCCCTCCAATATTTCTTTTCTTTTTTTCTGGAGTAAAGATTTCCCATATTCCTCCAATTGCTCCTTTAGCGATCAAGTTGGGTTGACGCATATTGCGTCTCTTCCTCCCACATACTTACAGTCAAAACAGCAGAGGAGCAGAAGTGGCTGTGACGCGACTACACGTGATGACGCGTATTGTCACTACTTCCCACACATGCGCAGTATATAAAGACGCCATTGACACCTCTCAGCGCCATTTCTCCTGCCTTCATTGATGTGGAGCTTTGCTGTCTCCTTCCTTCTGGTTGCCAGTCCCTAGGAACTTCGCCCTATGCCACAATTGATACTCAGAAATAGGATTCCTTGGACCAATGCACGTTTGGCTTAAAGGGGTCTTTCAAGTAAATAATTTCAATTAGTTACTGGGCCAGCCTTTCGGGGAATAACATTCAGGCTGATCCAGTATCCACTGGAATTGAGACCAATTATCTTCCCAGGGATTTACCATCATTTTTTGTCTTGCTCCCCCTTTATCCCACAGTGCAAAGCCTTCCACCGTTTTCTGGGGCAGCCCACATCAGGCAACTAATGGATGCTGACAATTTGGTGTCTCTTTGGCGGAGGTCTTCAATGACCAATGTATGGTGTCCTTGCCATCTGGAGGAGTGCTTCTGCTAAACATATTCCTATTGTAAGTGTATGTGGATGATGATTTACATGTATTTTGCATATAATTATGTACCAATGTTTCACTAATTTTAAGCTGTTCTTTCAGAAGTGGTAGTATTCCCTGAAGAAATTTATAACAGTACATTTTAAAACACGTTAATACCCCCTATGCTGTAGTCCTTGCACAATCAATGACGAAGGGAACAGCAAGATGGGGACTACCACTTTATGGTTAACAGTCAATCGTACAATACTAATAATACTATTGATGCAATGTTTTGTATTTTCAACATGAGATTTATATGTATTTTTTCTACAATAAAAATCAATTTTCTATATATGAAATGTTATATTTTTTCAATTGCCTACAAAATCCCACATCTTTGAGGTTTATTCTATGGACTTCGATCTTTGGCCTGTAGTTGGAGATTTGATGCACATAGCCAAGGGCAAACACAGTTGCAAACAGTATTATGTGTTCCTGCTCATCAGGTGCAATCACTTTAGAGATGCATGAAGAGACAGATTGAAAGATACTGGTGGGCATGTACTTCTATTAGGCGTGTGTTAGTGTGCTAACAATACAATCTATCTTATATAAAGGGCTGCAGTACGGGGGGTTTGTTTGGCCGAAGAAAAACAGGTTTTTTGCTGTGATTTGTGGGGGAGAAGGAATGATATTGTGCATAATGACAAACGCCCCACTAGAGCTTTTTGTTTTCTTAAATTATTGTGCATTCTTTCCATCAAAAGTGTGGCCATGCTGTCAATCACTTCCTGCATTTTTTCTGCTGATGTACAGTGGGGACAGAAAGTATTAAGACCCCTTTAAATTTTTCACTCTTTGTTATATTGCAGACATTTGCTAAAATCATTTAAGTTAATGTACACACAGCACCCCATATTGACATAAAAACACAGAATTGTTGACATTTTTGCAGATTTATTAAAAAAGAAAAACTGAAATATCACATGGTCCTAAGTATTTAGACCCTTTGCTGTGACACTCATATATTTAACTCAGGTGCTGTCCATTTTTTCTAATCATCCTTGAGATGGTTCTACACCTTCATTTGAGTCCAGTTGTTTTTGATTATACTGATTGGACTTGATTAGGAAAGCCACACACCTGTCTATATAAGACCTTACAGCTCACAATGCATGTCAGAGCAAATGAGAATCATGAGGTCAAAGGAACTGTCTGAGTTTAGAGACAGAATTGTGGCAAGGCACAGATCAGTCAGCCATCACTGCAGCCCTCCACCAGTCGGGGTTTTATGGCAGAGTGGCCCGACAGAAGCCTCTCCTCAGTGCAAGGCACATGAAATCCCGCATGGAGTTTGCTAAAAAAACACCCAAAGGACTCCAAAATGGTGAGAAATAAGATTCTCTGGTCTGATGAGACCAATATAGAATTTTTTGGCCTTAATTCTAAGCGGTATGTGTGGAGAAAACCAGGCACTGCTCATCACCTGTCTAATACAGTCCCAACAGTGAAGCATGGTGGTGGCAGCATCATGCTGTGGGGGTATTTTTCATCTGCAGGGACAGGATGACTGGTTGCAATCGAGGGAAAGATGAATGCAGCCAAGTACAGGGATATCCTGGACGAAAACCTTCTCCTGAGTGCTCAGGACCTCAGACTGGACAGAAGGTTTACCATCCAACAAAACAATGACCCTAAGCACACAGCTAAAATAATGGAGGGGCTTCACAACAACTCTGTGACTGTTCTTGAATGGCCCAGCCTGAGCCCTGACTTAAACCCAATTGAGCATCTCTGGAGAGACTTAAAAATGGCTCTCCACCAACGTTTACCATCCAACCTGACAGAACTGGAGAGGATCTGCAAGGATCCCTAAATCCAGGTGTGAAAAACTTGTTGCATCTTTCCCAAAAAGACTCATGGCTGTATTAGATCAAAAGGGTGCTTCTACTAAATACTGAGCAAAGGGTCTGAATACTTAGGACCATGTGATATTTCAGTTTTTCTTTTTTAATAAATTTGCAAAAATGTCAACAATTCTGTGTTTTTCTGTCAATACGGGGTGCTGTGTGTACAATAATGAGACAATAAATGAACTTAAATGATTTTAGCAAATGGCTGCAATATAACAAAGAGTTAAAAAATTTAAGGGGGTCTGAATACTTTCCGTATTCTGTGGGCCACAATAGCTGGTTTTTGACAAGTGCTTTTTATTGTAAAATAGCTATGAGCCGTCTTCTCCTGCCACTGACTCTCCTACCGCCATCTTCTCCCCGAGCCATCTCTCCTGCCGCCGCCGCCGTCTTCTCTATATGCTGCGTTCTTCCGCGCCGCTGGTATACCAAAGGCCTCAACCAACCCATCAAACGCAAATCGCAAGAAGCTATGCATTACAAATGTGACATCCTATGTGTACAAGAGACACTTTAGCAATCGTGCACCTCCAAATGTACACATAGGAACTTCCCCAATATCTCCTATTGCTAACACAGATTTAAAGAAAATAGGAGTCTTGACGGCGATAAAGGACACAGTATCGTTTAATTTTTCACAAGGAAATTAAAGATCCCCAAGGCCCTTACTTAATCATAATTTGTGACTAGGGATGGGCCAAACAGACCCCTGTTTGGTTTGCACTAGAACTTCCGAACACCGCGAAAGTTCGGACCCGAATAATGAACCCCATTAAAGTCAATGGGACCCGACTGTCGAAAATCAAAAATGCCCATTTTGAAGGCTTATATGCAAGTAAGGCCCCATACAAATGGTCAGATTTTCTGATGGAAAATGTTCGATGGCAGCTTGTTTTCAGAAATTCCGACTGTGTGTAGGATCCATCGGACATTTTCCATCGGAATTTCCGTCACATAAAATTTGAGATCTGGATCTCAAATTTTCCGACAACAAAATCCGTTGTTGGAAATTCTGATCATGTGTACACAATTCCGACGCACAAAGTTCTATGCATGCTCGGAAATAAGCAGAAGAGCTGCACTGGCTATTGAACTTCATTTTTCTTGGCTTGTCATATGTGTTGTACGTCACCACTTTCTTGGCTTTCAGAATTTCCGACAAGATTTGTGTGACCGTGTGTATGCAAGACAAGTTTGAGCCAACATCCGTCGGAAAGAATCCATGGATTTTGTTGTCGGAATGTCTGATCGTGTGTACGGGGCATTATTGGGCATACAATGGTTATAGGAGTCCGGGTCCTGCCCTAGGGGACATGCATCAATAAAAAAAAAGTTTGTAAACTTAATTTTTAAATGAGCAATTATTTTTTGATTTTTTTAAAGTGGAAGCATAAAAATAAAAAAATCCTTCCAATATAGTGCCTGGGGGGTCCCCCTTAGTATACCTGTAAAGTAACAGATCTGTACCGTGTCTAGAATCTGCTGCAGCAATAATAATTATAAAGCCAAAAAAACACATTTTCCCTGCAAGCTGCCTTTATTTTGCTTAGAAACAGCTGGGGAACCAGTATGAATGATGAGGCCACAATGTAGTGCACTGGGAGCAAGATTACAGATTTTTTGGATACATTCTGGTGTCACTTTGACTTTGGATAGAAGTAACGGGTGTGTAAAAATTGGTCTTTGGGTGTCGGTGGTGCCTTCCCACCGTAGCCCTATAGAGGTACTCTTGATGAAAGCAAGAATTGGCCTTGCTGTAAATAAATTGCAATGATATGCACCTGTTAAACAGGTGCAGAAAAATTGGTCTTTGGGTGTTAATTGTGCCCATGAAACCTATACCAAAGACATTCTTCCAGATTAAATGATTGAACACCTTCAAAGCTAGACAGCCTCGAAGTCCTGCAGAGATTCCACATGCCAAAAAGACTTAATCAGTGACATCGACATCAGGGGCTTCATAGCTGGTAATCCAGGACTGATTAATTTTTATAAAAGTAAAATGGTCCACGGAGTCTGTGGACAGACGCGTTCTATGATCAATAATGAAACCTCCTGCAGCACTGAATGCCTGTTCTGAAAGCACGCTGGATGCAGGGCAGCCCAACAACTCAGTAGCATACTGAGAAAGTTCTGGCGAGTGGTCTTTTCTCATGACCCAGTAAGTCAGTGGATTGTCAGCTGGAAAGCTCTCCATCTCTGTTTTGGCTCCAAGGTAATCGTCCACCATGTGATGCAGACGCTGCTGATGGGATGTGGAAGCTAACAGCTCTGGGCGGCAAGGACTAAAAAAATTCCGAAATGCCTCACTTCTCCAACGCTCCTCTTTTGACCAACAGAAGACTCAAAACGACATTTTCCACCACACTGTAACCTACTGGAGTAAGGAAAAACGTTCAATAAAATCATCTTTAACTGTGCAGCCTTTCTGGGGAAGGCTTCTATTGATGTCATCCACCTGATGTCCCGAGTTATGTTGGCGGCTGTTTCAGCAAGTCGTGCCTTATAGTTCCATCCATGGTTGGCGGATCCGGCTTCCAAACAAGTTTGGGGCTGAATTCCCTTTTGAAGGAACTTCTCTCTTTGGCAACAAGCTTGATAGTGCCACAACCCGGGCCACAGGTGGCAAGTCTGGTTTCCTCCCTCAAGACAGACACCTACAGAATCAGAAATGCTCATTCCCAAGAAGACAAAATTCTGATCGAGCTAGGGAAATGCGCAAGTACAGACCTGGTAGAGAGTTTTCAAGGTCCTGGAAATCCAGGCAGTCCTCTTTCAAAAAATCCACAAAAGGTGGTTCCTCCAACAACCAGGATTCCACTAAGTCCTTTTGAGATTGTCCCGCTCAGGCATGCCAGGTGGGTGCTCGTCTTCTCTGCTTCCGGCATGTCTGGGTGGCCTTAATCCGGGATTACACTCAAGACGGTCTCCTCTGGTCACTTGTGGGTTTTCAACAGTACCCCAAGACTCAGGTTCATTCCTACAACTCTTCCAGGTTCAGAAGAGAAAAAGCAGGTTCTGTTAGCTTACGTGAATTGTTTATTGGCGCAGCCATCCCTGTTCCAGAAGACGAATGAGGCAAAGGCATGTATTCTCCTCTGTTCATGATACAAAAGAAAAATGGCACATGGAGACCAGTCATAGACTTAACCCATCTCAATTTCTTTATCCGGAAAGAAAAGTTAAATATGGAATCTTTACTTACAATTCAACAGTCAGTACATCTGGGAGACTGGTTGATTTCAATTGATTTAAAAGTTGCCTACTTTCACGTTCCAATGGCAACGGACTTCCAGCAATTCCTCCGCTTTGCGGTAGGCGAACAGCATTTGCAATTCACCTGTCTCCCCTTCGGTCTAACAACGTCACCTTGGGTCTTTTCCAAGGTCCTATTATCTCTTGTGGCTCTTCTCCGTGTCAAAGGGGTTTGTCTCCACCACTATCTGGACGACCTACTTCTCCTAGCTCAAAAAAAGACCAACTCTTAGGGCACAGGAGCTTAGTCATTTCCACCCTGCAAGAATTTGGGTGGCTCCTGAATTTAGAGAAGAGCCAGCTAAAGCCAACACAATCCCTTGTGTTTCTAGGGGCTCACTTCAATATGTTGGAAGGTACTATCTCCCTTCCAGAAGAGAAGATTGGAGTGATTTGAGACAGAATACACGCAACCCTCGCGTCATCTCACCTCTCCGCTTTCCAATGCATGAAAGTGATTGGCATGATGACAGCCACCATTTCTATGGTGAAGTGGGCTCAATGGCATACATGGCCCTTCCAAAAAGGGTTCCTTCAGCAATGGGATTGCTCTAGCCAAATCCAGTGTATACACCTTACTCCAACCATGAGCGTCCCTCCTTTGGTGGCTTCAAGGGAAAAATCTGCGTAATTGCCATTTAATCGTGCCCATTACATGGGTCACAATAACTTTAGATGCCAGCAATCTGGGCTGGGGCGCTCACTGCCTTTTGGAAGTGGCTCAGGGCAGATGGAATTCCCCTTCTCGGGGGATTGTCTCCAATATACTGGAGCTGAGGGCCGCTTTTCAGGCACTCCTGTCATTTCTCCATTTAATAATGAATTCGTCAGTAATGCCCTGGGTGGACAATACAACTGCGGTAGCTTACGTAAGGAAGCAGGGCAGAACTCGCAGCTGGTTCTGATACAGGAAGTGGAGCCAATAATGAGCTGGGCTCAGAAGAACTTGTCCAACATCTCTGCGGTTTACATTCCAGGGATTCAGAATGTACAGGCAGACTTCCTTTCTCGTGTTCAAATGCCCAAATACTATTCGAGGTTCAGAGACCCTCAGGCATATGGGATAGATGCTCTCACGGATCAGTGGAGGTTTCAGAAAGCCTATGCCTTCCCTCCAGTACTGGTGAGTCTCCAATTTCTCCGTAGGCTCAGAACAGAGAAGGTGGAAGTTATAGCAGTGATTGCTTTCTGGCCCAACAGGCCTTGGTTCCCTCTTTTGACACTTCTCAGTTATCAAGACCCAGTTCCCCTGCCTCTCAGGCTGGATCTACTATCTCAAGGCACAACGTTACACCCGTGTCCATCTTACCTACACCTCAGGGTTTGGTTCTTGAGAGGGGAAGGCTCGAAGCTCTAGGTTGCCCTGAAGAAGCTATTCTGACCCTTCTTAGTACAAGAAGGAAAAGTACCGATAGGGTATATGAACATATATGGTCCAGATTCACTGATCACATGTCTTCCACTCTGAATCCTTGTAACACCCCAGCAGTTCAAGACATCCTTAGTTTTTTACAGTCAGGACTTAACTTGTCACTGGCAGTCAGCTCACTGAGACTGCAAGTATCAGCCATCTTGGCCTTCACAGGAGTTTCATGGGCCAATAATTCTCTGATCCATCCTATTTCAAAGGAGCCATCAGGCTTAGGCCTCAGAGAAAACCTAGGTTCCCCAAATGGGACCTCCCTCTTGTTTTGGATTTTCTCTCCAATCTCAGATCAGATCCTGACAAACCTCTTTCAACAAGAGACCTCACACTCAGGACCACTTTTCTGGTAGCTGTGACTTCTGCTAAAAGTGTCCAAAATTAGAAATTTGGGTCCAAGAGTGCGCATGCGCGAGAGCTCCAACATGGCTGCTTGAGCCAGGAGCTCCGCTCCACCCCGGACCAACGAGCCGCACTACTGCCGCCACAGCCCACAGCACAGCACCCTGCCACCCCATCAGAGTCTGGGACCTCCGGGGGAACCCGCGGTGATGTCCGGTCCCCCGGTGCGACGAGATCTCGGCCCGCAATTCGACACAGCGGGAGCGGATGGGAGCACCAAGATGGCCGCCAGCACGGACATGCTCCAGCAACATGCAGACCAGCACACAAGGCTCAGGAACACAGGCATGTATTGACCCCACCGATCCTAACCTATGCCCAGGCAGCTCAAGGACCCTCTATCATGCCACAGACACCCCATCACGGCCCCCTGAAGCACCAGGCCTCTGTTAAGGCCTCCTCAGATCCCATGAGCCATGTACACCAGGAGATATTTTCCCAGGCCTTATCTGTACAGGCCCAACTTCAGGCTGCTGCAAACCAGCCTTCAGGCTTTTCAGTCACTGACTTCACAGCGCTGCAGGAGGACATGTTTGCAAAATTCTCCTCTTGGACCTTGGAGAAAGGTCTGGCCAGCACAGCAAAACAGATTACCAACACTATTAAAGCAGACCTTTCAAGTTTAGGCTCTAGGATTGAAGCCATAGAGGATAAAGTCGAAAGCACAGTCTCCAGAACCAACCAAAATGCAGCCCACCTCCAAACTGTTCAAGAACAGCTGGACGTGGCCCTCTCCAGGATCGACTAACTTGAAAACAGGTCCAGGAGGTATAATTTTAGAATCAGAGGCCTCCCGGAAACCTACACAGATATCCCCTCCACGGTACAGGACATTATATCTGAACTTATACCAAATATCCCGCCCCAACGTCTCGAACTAGACAGGGCACACAGGGCTCTTGGACCCCCCAGACAGGACGGATCACCCAGAGACATAATTGTGAAACCGCACTTTTTTGCGGTTAAGGAGGAGGTCATGCGACAATCACGTCAAAATCCCGAGTTGCAACACCGGGGACAACAGATCCAGATATTTGCGGATTTAGCTCCTTCAACTACTCAAAGACGTAGAACTCTAAAACCCCTCCTTACGGTCCTTTTTCAACGGGACTTCAAATACCGCTGGTCATTTCCTTTTGCTGTAAAGTTTACAATCCAGGGCAAGACCCATTCCTTCTCCAGTCTCCCTGAAGGTGAAAGACTGTTTCTGTCCCTCAAGTTAATATCCCAGGAGGCTCCAATGGACTTTTCCTCATCCTCTTCAGGTTCGACCAAGCGTCCCCCTCCAGGCAGCCCCGTGTCCCCTCTCTGGAACAAGGGCCCATCCAAGAAGAGCAAGGACGGTAGACCACCGTAAGGGTCGGCTTGTACCTACATCATCCATTGTCCCTTTTTGGTCTCTTTCTTTGGGGCAGTTGTCCCCCCAGTTGACGGAGCTGGAGCTCCAAACCCTCCCACAAACAAAGGGCATGATGAGCACATAATCCGGGATACACTTTTCCACACACTTTTCCTCTATAGTTTCCCCCGCTGCAAACCTTCTCAGTGTGATCAGGAGAGAAACCACCTCTGACCAGCGTATCTACAATCCACGCCTTCCTAGAGCCAGTCAGCGGATTCTGAAACCCTCCTGGAGACGAATGGATCCTCAGGAAATTAGCTCAGTGTGGGCGTCTAGGGATTTTTCCCAAAGAGAAGAGTTTAACTCGGACTAGATTACATGTGACAATTGTATTAGGCCCTATACCCGAATTTTATGGGGTCATCATCTTGACTAACTACCCCATAACCCTCATCTTTTTTGGATATGTTCCGCTTTTCGGGGTCTTTTTCCGTTCTTCCCTTGGTGCTCTGGTCCTCTCGGAACCCCCCCCTGCTAGATTGGGGGTGGGGGGTGGGAGAGGTTCGGAGGGAGGGGGGTGTTGTTCACTGGTTTCAGTTTTTTTTTTTTTTTTTGTTTTTGCATATTTAGCCTGGCATTAAGAGCCAGGAGAATTTGGCTGTTAGAGCCTTAGCTGTGTTTTTCAGATTAGTGTGTAAGTTTTCCTGATTTCACTTGACCTAGCAAGGGTCCGGGGTGGACCCCTTGCGCCTCCACTAATTTCCAAAGAACCGAGAGTGTCCTTTGGATATGGGACTTCAGTCGGCCTCACGGATGGACTGAAGATGAATATTGGGGTTATAACGGATAATATTCCGCAACTCCCCAAGGGTCCTATTAAAGGACCCATGTATGTCTCTGTTTTTCTCTGTATGTTTGTCCTTCTCTACTTTCCTTCCCCACTAATCCTTCTTCTCTTTTCTAGCCTCTCGATGGGAGGGTACCCCACACATCCCCAAAATAGACTCAGGAGATCTCCACTACATTCCTTTCCAGGCCAGAAGTAGAAGACATCGAATGGTAAGTGACTGCTTGATCATTGGCCTCCCTCCCCTCTGTTCTTATGACTGACTCGAATCTGAATGTAAATGATCTCAAGGTGGCTTCACATAACGTTTAGGGCCTGAATTCTCCCAGGAAAAGGAGACTAGCTCTTGACCACTACAAATCCTTGAGACTTGATGTAGTGCTACTTCAGGAGACGCACTTTCCGATCCGATACACCCCCAAGTTCCTTCACTCATATTACCCATCCTTTTTTCTAGCTAATGCTCCTAATAAGACGAAGGAGGTGGCAATTCTCTTCTCCAAAAACAGCAAATTCTCACTTATCTCTGATTATAAAGATCCAGAGGGTAGATTTATTCTGGTGAAGGGTACCCTGGAGGGAGTTTTATACTCTATTGTATCGTACTACGCCCCGAACAAGGGGCAAGCTACTTTTTCCAGGGTCTCTTTACAACACTAGAGCCGCTATTGGAAGGTAAGGTCATTCTGGGTGGAGATTCAAACGTGGCGTTTGATCAGGGTTTAGACAAAACTAAGCCCCCCAAAGACCAGCTCACACGCCCCACGAAATTAAGCACCAGAATTGCCAAAATTCTCCATTCTTACGGATTAATTGACATCTGGAGGGAACTGAACCCCAAATGTAGGGATTACACACCCTTCTCCTCCCCCCACCAATCTTACGCTAGAATCAACCACATACTCATTCCGACAAGCCTCATACCCTTGTCAAAAAAAGGCAGCAATTTTAGATACAGCTTGGTCTGACCATTCATTAGTCCTCCTCACCCTGAGTAATGTTCTCACGGGGAAAGGAGGCTCCTTTTGCGACTAAATCTCTCCAACCCAAGCTACATCAAGGAGATAGCAAACTCCATTAAAGAATACTTCCTCTTAAATGACATTGATAACATTTCCCCCGAGACCCTATGGGCAGCCCATAAGGCAACGACTAGAAAAGTAATTTCTTACCCTAAAAGCAGACCACAGAAAACACCCGACTAGGGCTCTTCTAGAAAGGCTAGACGCAACAAGACTCGAGCTGAATCTAGCTTTAACGGCCAAAGCAGAGAAAAACATAAGATGGAGTGGAGCCAAATTTTACTGCCAAAAAGACAGATTCAGCTCGATGTTAGCCACAGAACTCACCCCTAAATTCCGCTCTCTTTCACTAAACTGAGGATAGCAGGACAACCCCCAACAGCTAATCCGAACAAAATCATGTCTGCCTTTCACAATTTTTATGCCAAACTCTATAATCCCCCCCCCAATCTGAGAAGGGCCCCTTGACCAATTCATTCCTGCAGAACTTGCAGATTCTCTCCATCTCCAACGAATACAAAGACTCAATGGAAGGAGCCTTTACAGCTGAAGAGATCAGGGAGGTTATTAAAGGTCTTAAGTCTGGCTCAGCCCCAGGGCCAGATGGTCTTTCGGTCCCCTACTACAAAGAATTTGGTGAAATTCTAGCACCCCACATGGCTAAATTTTTCAATTTCAAAAAATTAGGTTCCCACTTGACCCTCAACTGAACACTGCGTTTATCTCTGTTATCCCCAAACCCAACAAAAATCACGAGGAAGTTGAAAACTACAGGCCCATCTCTCTAATTAACAATGACCTTAAAATTTTGACCAAAATCCTAGCCAATCGTCTAGCTTCATTTATCAAGCTGTATGTTCACAAGGACCAGGTCGATTTTATTCCTGGCAGACAAGGACCAGACCAAATCAGGAGAGTGATAGATATCGTTTCCATTCTCCAATCAAACTGGGAAGGTGGGCCGAAACAGGAAGGATTGATCCTTTCGTTAGACCTTCACAAGGCCTTCGACTCAATCGAATGGCCCTACCTTTTCTCCTTATTGGAGAAGTGGGGATTTGGGCCCAGTTTTTTTAGGGACCCTTAGATCGCTATATTCCACTCCACGAGCGGTGATTCAATTACAAGGCCAATACTCTAAACCCCTTCCCATAGCTAGAGGCACTAGGCAGGGTTGCCCTCTCTCCCCCCTGATTTTTGCAATCGCGATTGAAACTCTTGCAATAGCTATTAGATCTAATCCCAACATTCAAGGGGTGTCTTGCGGGGGCCAAGTCCACAAATGCGGGTTATTTGCAGATGATATGCTCCTTTTCATCACATCCCCAACCACCTCCCTCCCAAACCTATGCAGACTCCTGAAGGAGTTTTCATGGATTTCAGGGTTAAAGGTAAATTACTCTAAATCATCAGCTTTAAACATCTCCCTCAAACCAGACATGATAACCTCCCTCCAGAGTGCCTTTGACTTCAAATGGAGTGACACTTCTATCGACTATTTGGGGATCAAGCTTACAGCTAAAACGGAACTACTTTATTCGGCCAACTTCCCTCACACATACCGTAAGCTCGAGGCGGACTTAGGCAACTGGGCAAAGGGGGGAATATCTTGGCTAGGGAGAATTCACGCAGTTAAGATGACATTGCTCCCAAGACTCCTCTACCTCTTCAGAGCCCTTCCAATACACATTGTGAAAGATCACCTGTCTTCTTTTCAAAGAAAGGTTGTCAAATTCATTTGGGTGGGTAAGGGACACAGAATCCAGAAAAACACCTTATTCTTACCCAGACCACAAGGGGGAATGGGTCTCCCTCAGCTCTTCTGGTATTACCAAGCAGCCAGGCTTGCCCAGATCTTGACAGTTTATGCGAAGGCTGAGAAACCAGATTGGATTCAAATAGAGTGACAGGCTGTACCTTCATACACTATTGACTTCCTCTTGTGGGTCCCCCCCAGAAAACGCCCCCCAATCCTTTCCCCGATTCTCTCTCAATCCTTCAAATTATGGGATACATTAAGAAATAACCAGGCTTTAACTTCCAATTGCCACCCCCTAGCACACATTTTCAACAATCCCGACTTTGCCCCGGGATTAGACATCAAAGCATTTCGATGGTGGTTGGACAAGGGGCTGTATCGGATTGGACACTACTTCACTAACGTTGGCCCTATCACCCTTGCTTTCTGTGTGAGCCAACTAGAGATGCCTAACTCTGAACATTTCAGATTTCATCAAATATGACATTTCCTCTGCCACATCGGGGAGGTTAAACCTTACCCCACACATTCACGCCTTACGAACTATGGTGTGGTCGGTCTACAGAACAGAGGGGTGGAATCTCCACCCCATCATCTACCAGTCACTTTCTAATCATTCATTTTTTTTTTTTCCACTTCAGCGAAAATTTTTCTGAGAGACATTATTTCAACTTTATATGTCAAACTTTATCTCTTCTCATTTTTCACATCATTGTGGATTGTTTCCGTCACATCTTTATTGTTTTCCCCTTCTAGGATATTATTTAATAATTTTAAAAATCGACGACAAAACGCCTCCTATAAATATGAACCGACTATTATCTTATTCTCTCTCAGTCCCTCTTATTTCCCCCCACCCCCCCTCCCCCTCCCCTGTGTTTGGTCCGTTCCTTTATGTTATTTATTTATCCACTTGGCTCTGCACCTATTCTTTCTTTTATCTTATCTAAATAAATGTCTGAGACTTTGTATTTTTTCCAACTTTCCCATCTACTATTATCCCTTTTCTCTCCTCCTTCCATTTTGTAGTGATAATCTATTTCCTTTAGCCAGTTTCTAATGTCTGGTTTTCCACTTTTTAGCCAATTCTTGGAAATTAAGGCCTTGGCCGCATTCAGGAGGTTAGGTACTATTGATTTTCTATATTGTTTCTTAGGTTTATTATAGATATGGAAGAGGCAAGTCCAGATGTTTTGTTCTATTTCTTCTTCAGTTATTTCTTTTATGTTATTTAACACTTCCTTCCAGTACTCCATTATTATTGGGCATTCCCACCATATGTGTATGATCGTTGCTATTTGGCCACATTTTCTCCAACACAAAGAGGTTTTGTCTTGATGAAATCTGTGTATTCTTACTGGGGTCATATACCATCTTGATACTAGTTTATAATTCATTTCAATAGTCTTCATGTCCCAGGCCTTATTATATCCCATTTCTATCATTTTTTCCACTTTTTGGTTATCTATTTTTATATTCATTTCTTTTTCCCATTGATTTATGTATTCTGGTCTTTCTTGTGCTTCCAAATCTGTCAGTGTACTATAAATTTTTGATGTTCCGTTTTTCAATGGTATTTCATTGCTACATAGCTTTTCCAGTGCGGTTAATTTCGTTTCGTCTCTCAGTGGGTGTGGTATTGTGCTTACTAAGTGCCTTAGTTGATTATAATTCCATTCATTCATCTTCCATCCATTCCTTTCCTCTATTTCTACGCGTGTTCTTATTTTGCCATTTCTAGTGATATCTTTCAATTGTGGGTTACGTATTCCTTGAATTCCAAATATTTCCTTCCCAGGGGTGAAGAAATTCGATCCTGTGAGTGCTAATAGTGGTGAATTATATTTCCATTCATTCTTTAAGTGAATAGTGTCCCAAATTTTAAATACATTTTTTGTTATTTCGTGTGTGTCAGTGTCCAATGTTCTATATTTCCGTGGAATCCAAATATTCTTATGTAATGTGACTCCGCTTATTATGTTTTCCATTTCCACCCATTTTTTTTCATTTTTCTCATTTGTCCACTCTAACATTCGTGTTAAAACTATGGCTTTATAGTACCTACTTATATCTGGAGCGGCCAGACCTCCGTGCTCCTTTTTCCTTGTAATCAGCGTGTATTTGATTCTTGGTTTTTTATTAAACCATATGTATTTTAACAAAATTGTTTTAATTATTTTAAAAAAGCTCTGCGGGATCTTTACTGGTAACATCTGTAATCTGTAATTTATTTTGGGTAGTATCATCATCTTGAACATATTTATTCTTCCAATCCATGAAAGTGGCTGTATTCTTAACTTTTTCATTTCTTCTTTGACCTCATTGATCAATGGGATAAAATTTGCCTGGTAAATTTTTTCGACTCTAGGAGTTATTTTAATTCCAAGGTAATTTAGTTCTTTTACCCACGTAAATGGGAATTCTTTTTGTAAAAACTGAACTTCCTTTTTCTCTAGTCCTATGTTTAATATTTCCGTTTTTATTGGATTAATTTTGAAGTTTGACAGTTCTCCGTATTTTTTTATTTCTTTCAATATGTTTGGGAGTGACACTCTTGGGTTGGATACGTACATCAAGATGTCGTCCGCGTAAGCTGCGATCTTATGCTCTTTTCCTCCTAGTCTCGCTCCTTCTACCTCTTTGTTATTGCGGAGTGTTGCTAATAATGGTTCTAAAGCCAATACGTATAATAGTGGAGACAGTGGACAGCCTTGCCGTGTTCCGTTCTGCATCTTAATTTTTGGAGAGAGTCTACCGTTTACTTTTACGACTGCTGTCGGGCCATTATACAAATTTGTTATCCACTTCATCATTTTTGTCCCGATACCCAAGTGCCGCAATGTATTCATCATGAAACCCCAGTCTACCCTGTCGAATGCTTTTTCTGCATCCAATGACAGGAATAGAACTGGGGTCTCATTCTGCACCTTCTTGTGCAAACTTTCTAATCATTCTGTCAAGACCCCATACATGCTAGCGTGGGAGACAGACCTGTCCATACAGTGGGACCTGGATAAATGGAGGGTTGCCTCTATAAGGGCATATAAGGGCATTAAGAACATATCCTTGATAGAGTCCAGTCTCAAGGTCATTACCAGGTGGTACCTTTCCCCGGACAGACTGGCCAAAATGTTCCCCTCGGCAGACCCTAGGTGTTATAGGGGATGTCAACTCAGGGGCTCCTTGGCCCACATATTTTGGGAATGTCCGAGACTGAGGCCATTCTGGAACAGGATTTTCCACCTGATCAGAAAAATCACTAAATCACTAAAGTCCAAATTCCAAAAACCCCAGCCTTGGCGCTCCTTAATGATAATTTACCTAAAACTCCAAAACTTACCCGTAAACTAATACATTTCATTTTTCTCAGTGCTAAGCTCACCATTGCCAAGGCCTGGAAAAACCCAAGGTGTCCGTCCAGGCGGCTATCCGCAAAATTTCCTGGATCATGGCCCAAGAGAAGCTCGCCAGTATCCTTAACAACTCCAAAGAGCAATTTGAAGCTATCTGGGAACCTTGGGCAAAATTCATTGGTATTTCCTTGATTCCAGGAGTGCTACCATAATACTCCTGATTTCCCCTCAGGCGGTGGGGCCCCCTCCTGTGGATAGGCTCCCGTCTCTCCACCCCCTTCTTCTCTTCTCCCCCCTCCTTTCAACTTCACTATCTCTCTTCCTTGTGTTTTTTTTTATATAAGACGTAGATAGTTCTTTTGGTTTAATTGCATCTGGTACCCCAGAGGGAAGGTTTCCCCAGGGGTGTATATAACTAAGGTTTTAGCTCTCTCGTATGATTTCCTAGACTCCAAGCTATAATTTCTGGAGGCGTTTAGGGGGCTTGCTGAGATTTGGCCGGTCACAGTGTGATCCCTCTTGGGGTGCCGACGGAATCTCTCTTGTCCCCTCCACTTGGCCTACCGAAGGTAATGGGTTATCCTCATTTAGGGCAAAGGTCATTATTTTTAATGGAAACCTGTTTTATTCACAGACCTGAGCTATTTACCTAACAAATGTTGTCAGATAAGATCTGCAGCCCCATCTTTGTTTGATCTGTCTATAATAACTTTATGGATTGTGTTTTGTTTACCTTTTTTGAAAACCAATAAAATATTTTGAAAGCTAAACAAAAAAAAAAAAAAAAAGAAATTGGGGTTCAGAGGAGCCTTTTCTGACTTTTTTTTTCCAGACAGTGTTGATTCACATGTTAGGGTCAAACCCCAAAGTGACCTCAATCTTCCATGAAAATAAAGAGATTGTGCTTCCCACTTTTAGGTCAACAGACAATCAGGAAGTTCATCCTCTTGACGTAGGCCACACTCTGAAACAATACCTGGAGGACATGGCTCCTTTCAGACAATCAGAGTTTCTCTTTGTTCTTCTCCATGGTAAAAACAAAAGAATGCGGGCTTCGGTCAGATCAATTTCTTCCTGGATTGTGCAGACCATTCAAAGGGCATACAGGGCAAAGGGCTTGGCTCCTCCTGAGCAGGGATGAGGTTCGAGTCGAACTCATGTTCGACTCGAACTTTGGCTGTTCGCAAGTTCACTGAACAGCGAACAATTTGGGGTGTTCGCGGCAAATTCGAATGCCGCGGAACACCCTTTAAAAGTCTATGGGAGAAATCAAAAGTGCTAATTTTAAAGGCTTATATGCAAGTTATTGTCATAAAAAGTGTTTGGGGACCTGGGTCCTGCCCCAGGGGACATGGATCAATGCAAAAAAAAGTTTTAAAACTGACGTTTTTTCAGGAGCAGTGATTTTAATAATGCTTAAAGTCAAACAATAAAAGTGTAATATCCCTTTAAATTTTGTACCTGGGGGGGCGTCTATAGTATGCCTGTAAAGGGGCGCATGTTTCCCGTGTTTAGAACAGTCTGACAGCAAAATGACATTTCGAAGGAAAAAATCCATTTAAAACTACCCGTGGCTATTGCATTGCCGACAATACACATAGAAGTTCATTGATAAAAACGGCATGGGAATTCCCCACAGGGGAACCCCGAACCAAAATTAAAAAAAAAAAGGACGTGGGAGTCCCCCTAAATTCCATACCAGACCCTTATCCGAGCACGCAACCTGGCAGGCCACAGGAAAAGAGGGGGGGACGAGAGTGCGCCCCCCCTCCTGAACCGTACCAGGCCACATGCCCTCAACTTTGGGAGGGTGCTTTGGGGTAGCCCCCCAAAACACCTTGTCCCCATGTTGATGAGGACAAGGGCCTAATCCCCACAACCCTGGCGGTGGTTGTGGGGGTCTGCGGGCAGGGGGCTTATCGGAATCTGGAAGCCCCCTTTAACAAGGGGACCCCCAGATCCCGCCCCCCCCCCTGTGTGAAATGGTAAGGGGGTACTTACCCCTACCATTTCACTAAAAAACTGTCAAAAATGTTAAAAATGACAAGAGACAGTTTTTGACAATCCCTTTATTTAAATGCTTCTTCTTTCTTCTATCTTCCTTCATCTTCTTCTTCTGGTTCTTCTGGTTCTTCCTCCGGTGTTCTCGTCCAGCATCTCCTCCGCGGCATCTTCTATCTTCTTCTCCTCGGGCCGCTCTGCACCCATGGCATGGGGGGAGGCTCCCGCTCTTCTCTTCATCTTCTTCTTCTTCATCTTCTTCTATTCTTCCTTCTTCTCTTTTTCTCTTCTTTTCTTCTTCATTTTCTTCTCCGGGCCGCTCCGCATCCATGCTGGCATGGAGGGAGGCTCCCGCTGTGTGACGGCGTCTCCTCGTCTGACGGTTCTTAAATAACGGGGGGCGGGGCCACTCGGTGACCCCGCCCCCCTCTGACGCACGGGACATGACGGGACTTCCCTGTGGCATTCCCCGTGACCTCACAGGGAAGTCCCGTCAAGTCACCATGCGTCAGAGGGGGGCGGGGTCACCAGGTGGCCCCGCCCCCGTTATTTAAGAACCGTCAGACGAGGAGACGCCGTCACACAGCGGGAGCCTCCCTCCATGCCAGCATGGGTGCGGAGCAGCCCGGAGAAGAAGAAGAAAAGAGCGGGAGCCTCCCCCCCATGCCATGGGTGCAGAGCGGCCCGAGGAGAAGAAGATAGAAGACGCCGCGGAGGAGATGCTGGACGAGAACGCCGGAGGAAGAACCAGAAGAACCAGAAGAAGAAGATGAAGGAAGATAGAAGAAAGAAGAAGCATTTAAATAAAGGAATTGTCAAAAACTGTCTCTTGTCATTTTTAACATTTTTGACAGTTTTTTAGTGAAATGGTAGGGGTAAGTACCCCCTTACCATTTCACACAAGGGGGGGGGGCCGGGATCTGGGGGTCCCCTTCTTAAAGGGGGTTTCCAGATTCCGATAAGCCCCCCGCCCGCAGACCCCCACAACCACCGGCCAGGGTTGTGGGGATGAGGCCGTTGTCCTCATCAACATGGGGACAAGGTGTTTTGGGGGGCTACCCCAAAGCACCCTCCCAATATTGAGGGCATGTGGCCTGGTACGGTTCAGGAGGGGGGGCCACACTCTTGTCCCCCCTCTTTTCCTGCGGCCTGCCAGGTTGCATGCTCGGATAAGGGTCTGGTATGGATTTTTGGGGGGACCCCACGCCTTTTTTTTTTTTGCGCGGGGTTCCCCTTAAAATCCATATCAGACCTGAAGGGTCTGGTATGGAATTTAGGGGGAACACCACGTAATTTTTTTTAAAATTTTGATTCGGGGTTCCCCTGTGGGGAATTCCCATGCCATTTTATCAATGAACTTCTATGTGTATTGTCGGCAATGCAATAGCCGCGGGTAGTTTTAAATGGGTTTTTTCCTTCGAAATGTCATTTTGCTGTCAGACTGTTCTAAACACGGGAAACATGCACCCCTTTACAGGCATACTATAGACACCCCCCAGGTATGAAATTTAAAGGGATATTACACTTTTATTGTTTGACTTTAAGCATTATTAAAATCACTGCTCCTGAAAAAACGGCCGTTTTTAAAACTTTTTTTTGCATTGATCCATGTCCCCTGGGGCAGGACCCAGGTCCCCAAACAATTTTATGACAATAACTTGCCTATAAGCCTTTAAAATGAGCACTTTTGATTATTCATGTTCGTGTCCCATAGACTTTAACGGTGTTCGAACAAACTTTTTTCCTGTTCGCATGTTCTGGTGCGTACCGAACAAGGGGGTGTTCGGCTCATCCCTACTCCTGAGGCAGTGACAGCTCATTCGACTCGGAGTATTTCAACCTGTTGAGCAGCTTCTCGGCATGTCATGCCTGAAATCATCTGTAAAGCAGCTTCTTGTTTCTCACTACTGTGTTGAACCAGCTGCTTTGTCATCCATTAATTTTGGTTTACAAGTATTGTCGGTTGACAATGTTAAATAAATTTTGGTTTCTTTGCTCAACATTTTGCCCACCCGGGTGTGTATGGCGAGTTATTTCCCACATGTTTCTGCCATGGAGTCTGTCAGGAAAACAGAAAATTTCCTATCAAATACTTACCGTAATTTTCCTTTCCTGATAGACTCCATGGCAGCAGGAGTTCCCTCCCAAATGTCTGGAGTAGTCTAGTTACGGAACATGGATAGCAGCCTAGAGCAAAGATTTATGGGAGAGGGGTCCTATTGGGTAGTTATGGAGGCAGGGCTAACCCACACGTTGCTGCCATGGAGTCTATCAGGAAAAGAAAATTATGATAGGAAATGTTCCTTTTTTTTTTTTTTTTTTTTGTACAATTTTCACACATGGAGACACCCCTAGTATCCACTGGAGCACCTGTGTGGGACACCCTAAAAAGTTTGTTCTGGTGTCCCACACTAATGCTCCTGCATCCAGATGTGTAAACAGCTGCTGAGTGTCCTCTCCTTACACTGAATCAAGTTTGCATTTCATTCTAGTACAAAGCCATCTAGACAACAATGTCATAAACTTCTTTTAATACAAATAGGCCAGAACAAATGTAGTTAACCTGGATCTGCCAAAAACACCGTATTAGTGGGCGAACGAACAATGTTTACTACGAACGATTACTGTGCCCACGAACCTGAAGCTTCCCATTTTAAACTGTACAACAAAGCACATGGAGCAGCATGCAAGTAATAGTAATAATAGGAACACACAACAACTAATTACTTTTTTGAAGAACTCTCTTGCTCTTTCTGTACTGATCCTGCTCCCTCAATTTCTGGTCTGACCAGCGTTTCTTCAGTTGTTCCTTGGATCGTCGTACCCCAAAAATCCTGTGCAGACTTCTCACAACTTTAGCCATGATCTTGGCCTTTCTGACATTTGCATTTGGGTAAGGTCCAAGCTTCCCATCATAGTCGGCACTCTTTAAGATGTCTACCATCTCTATAAAGGACATATTTGAGGCCTTAAATCTCCTCTGGGATTGGGACGTTCGTAGCTCTGGCCTTTCGTCGTTGCTGCTGCTGTCTGCACTTGCTCTTTCTCTACCATGTGCTCTCCCACTGCAGTGAAAGACAAGGGGCGGAAAATAAACTAGAAAGAACGTCAGGGGCGGACGGAGTTTCACACATGCGCAGTGTATATAAAGCGTAACACGCACATATGATCTGTGAGTGGAGGAAGGAGTAGCGGAAGCGCCGATTGTGCTAACGAAGGCAACAAGTTTAACTTGGTGCATCAGCGGCCTATACTGCCTCTAGATTGAGGCCTATATTGGGACAAGATTAGGAGAGTTTAGCCTGACATTAGGGTTTGTCTTGTGTTGTGTCTTGCAGAGAAAATGGATGACTTCAATGATCACAACTTCCTCCCCCTATTCATAGACAAGTACAGGGAGCTGCCCTGTCTGTGACAGGTGAAACATCCGCATTATAATCATAAACAAAAGAGGCAGGCAGCACTGGAGAAACTGCTGGAGTTGGTGGAGCCGCAGATCCCCATGGCAACCATCCCCTATTTGAAGACAAAAATTGGTGGGCTGAGGAGCACTTATAATAGGAATCACAATAAGGTCCAGGATTTCACAAAATCAGGAGCAGCAGCACATGCCATTTATGTCCCCAGGCTGTGGTATTATGACAGACTGCATTTTCTGTCAGACCAGACTGAAGTCAGGCAATCACTCTCAACCCTTCCTTCCTCTCTTTCTTACACACTTCGTTCCACCCCAGCCGAGGCTTCCGACATCCAACCTGGGCCTTCCAGCCAGGAAGAAGTGGGGGAGCCAAGCTTGAGCCAGGTATAGCATTAGTCTATAGATTTCTTGTTGTAAAATTAATGATGTTAACTAGATGTTATTATTGATCACTGATTGCTGATTTAATAAAGTGTTTTACATATGAATAGACAGCAGTGGCCAAAAATGTTTGGGACAAGAATGAAAAATGCTGGGGTCAGAATGATAGTCTTTTCTATTTGTTTACATTCAATTTGCAACAGTTTTATTTTTTTATTCATCAATCACACAAAATTTTCAGTTTATGACTATGTCCCTTTTTCATACACAGGAAAGCCTCAGCCAAGAGGAGGGCGTTGGATGTGGCAGCCAGGAGGAGGCTGTGGAATGTGGTAGCCAGGAGGTGATGTAGGAAAGTGGCAGCCAAGAGGTGGCCCGGCCCAGTATAATATAAAGAAAAAATTTTAATACAGCGCTGCGTAAGGTGTAGATGAACAGCGGCCAACACAACTATAGACCCAAGTTAGTAAATATAAGTGTAAAAGTGTAGCGCTATAAACCCAAGTCAAAAAATGAGAAAATATAAAAACAGTGTCTTAAACCTGAATTAAAGTGTGTGTGTGTGTGTGTGTGTGTGTGTGTGTGTGTGTGTGTGTGTATATATATATATATATATATATATATATATATATAAACAATATAATGTGAAAATTACTGTAAAGTGCACTCCATACAGTGCATATGTAATGTGCAGAGCTAATGAGACAATACTGGAATACTGGAAAAACACCAAAATACCCAACTAAAAATATGTGAACAACGGTCCAAACACAATCGGTAAGAACCAATGAATAATAAAGTCCAAACACTCCTAAATAAAATTAATACCACATGAATCTGTAAAGATGTCAGAGTCCACCAACGTTGCAGAGAAGGAAAATAAATAGTGAAAGAAAGAATAGTGAAAGAAAGAAATAGTGAAGAAGCCACCACCAAGGGCCTTAGGGGGCTTACCAGAAGAAAATGACTTGGAGAGACTTATGCCATCCAAGTCACAATGGCTTTGAGTCCAACTGGTCACAAGGGTACATCTCCTTAAATGACCATACTGGATCACAGGTTGAAGTAGCAGATATATGAATAAAGCCACGGTAATCTCTATAGAAGTTAGAGACCAACAAAGTTTGCAGGAAAGATATTAATGGTGAAGAGGCTGCCACCAAGGGTATTAGGGGGCTTACCAGATGTTCTTGACTTGGGGAGACTTATGCCATCCAAGTCACAAAGGCTTTGAGACCAACTGGTCAGAAGGGTGCATCTCCTTAGATAGCCTCAATAGATTCCAAATCAAGGCGGCAGCTCGGCATTCAGTCACCTGCCATGACGAAAGGCCACAAACGAATGTTCATATACCATGCGAGAAATGGATGAAAAAACTCACATAACGTAAACACTAATTTATTGAGGTGGCAAGAAATTAGACTCACATATTTATAGATCATTAAATTACAAAGAACAGGTAGCGTTATTTGTGAAGGGTCCACCCAACGCGTTTCTGCTAAAGAGCCATCATCTGGGGTGCGCCCCCCCACTTCACTGCTTATAAAGGACTAATGACCCCTTGTGGAAGTGCCATGATACTGGAAGTGTAACTGAGTCACACCAATAAAACTTATGTTAAACAGTATAATAAATAGATATCCAGGATAGTGTAGAACCTATGAAGAGAAGTGACAAATTTGCATTGAAACTTTTGTGAATAAATAAGAGAGGCTGGCTGCAAAAAACGGAGCCAATGAATCCCGGTGTTGACGTGGATGCTGATTTGCGTCGTTTGTGATGTAATTACGCCGCAGATGACCTTTCTATCATTTATCTGTACAGGGAGTCACATGACCATCCTCAAAATGAGGCTTGGTTTGCTCCCTGTGATGCACCGTGACGCTGCCGCACCAGTGCGTAGTGAAGTCACAACACGCTTTGAAAACGAGGCTTGGTTACGTTTATTACAGGCAGCCTCTCAGGATGCATTGCGAAGATGAGGCTTGGCTCTGTTTTTTGCGACCAGCCTCTCTTATTTATTCACAAAAGTTTCAATGCAAATTTGTCACTTCTCTTCATAGGTTCTACACTATCCTGGATATCTACTTATTATACTGTTTAACACAAGTTTTATTGTTTAACTAACCGAAGTGGTGTGACTCGGTTACACTTCCGGTATCATGGCACTTCCACAAGGGGTCATTAGTCCTTTATAAGCAGTGAAGTGGGGGGGTCCGCACCCCAGATGATGGCTCTTTAGCAGAAACGCGTTGGGCGGACCCTTCACAATTACCGCTACCTGTTCTTTGTACTTTTGATGATCTACAAATATGTGAGTCTATTTCTTGCCATTTACATAAATTAGTGTTTACATTATTACGCTATGAGTTTTTTCATCCATTTCTCGCATGGTAAATGAACATTCGTTTGTGGCCTTCTATTGGAACATTATTTTTTGTGTCGTTGCGGGTGACTATGAATGCCGAGCTGCCGCCTTGATTTGGGATCTATTGAGGCTATCTAATGAGATGCACCCTTCTGACCAGTTGGTCTCAAAGCCTTTGTGACTTGGATGGCATAAGTCTCCCCAAGTCAAGAACATCTGGTAAGCCCCCTAATAACCTTGGTGGCGGCCTCTTCACCATTAATATCTTTCCTGCAAACGTTGGTGGTCTCTAACTTCTATACAGATTAATGTGGCTTTATTCATATATCTGCTACCTGTGATCCAGTATGGCCATTTAAGGAGATGTACCCTTGTGACCAGTTGGTCTCAAAGCCTTTGTGACTTGGATGGCATAAGTCTCCTCAAGTCATTTGCTTCTGGTAAGCCCCCTAAGGCCCTTGGTGGTGGCTTCTTCACTATTTCTTACCTTCTCTGCAACGTTGGTGGACTCTGACATCTTTACAGATTCCTGTGGTGTTAATTTTATTTAGGAGTGTTTGTACTTTATTACTCATTGGTTCTTACCGATTGTGTTTGGACCGTTGTTCACATATTTTTAGTTGGGTATTTTGGTGTTTTTCCAGTATTGTCTCATTAGCTCTGCACATTACATATGCACCGTATGGAGCGCACTTTACAGTAATTTTCACATTATGATATGATTATATTGAGAAGATAGATAGATAGATAGATAGATAGATAGATAGATAGATAGATAGATAGATAGATAGATAGATAGATAGAGATCACTTTAATTCAGGTTTAAGACACTGTTTTTATTCTCTCATTTTTTTGACTTGGGCCCGACCCAGTAGCCTGACCACATCCCAGGTCCCTCCCCTCCGCCTTCCAACCAAAAGACCCAGGAAGGGGAGTAACGTGGAGGAGGAGGCAGCACTTGGGCTGATTCGGGAGGCTAATGCTGCCCTCAGAACCACCCCCACTCTTCAAGAGGCATTTGCCCCCATGGCTGCATGCATGCTATGTGAGTTCGACCTCCTGCCACAACTCCAAAACCACAGCCTGGAAGGAAGACAAGAGTGTGATGGCCTGGGTTCAGTCTGGTCTGACAAAAGACGCAGGTTGTTGTATGACCACAGCCTGGGGAGATATGTCATCTGCTGCTGTTCCTGATCTCTTGTAGTCCAGGATCGGATTGTGCTCACTATTATATGGACTCCTCATGCTACCAATTTTGGCTGTAAAATATTTGATGTGTGCCCTGGGGTACAAAGGCTTTGCCAATTTCACAATTTTCTCCAGCATTGCCTTTCTCTTTATCTTATTATGACCCATAATACATGGCTATTTATGATTCACAAATGCTTGCCTATGTGTTTTACTTAAAAAAGGACAGTTTGTGAGTAGGCAGGTACATTTCCTAAATACAATGTGAAATTAACAAGGGACACCAACCAACCTCCTTGAGGTTAAAAAAATACAAGATAATAATGGTGTTGTGGTAACTTGACACACAAAATGAAAAACAATATTATGGGGAGCAATAGAAAAAAAAAGCAGGAGATCTTGATTAAAAAAAAAAAACACTATGAACAAAAATTTAAAACATTATTATGGAGATCTGACAAAAAAAAAACATATTCAGGAGATCAAGAGAAATAATAAAGAAATCATTTTTTAAGAACTCTGAATATCAGCAGCAAAACAACTTCATTATTGTAGCATTATAAAGAAGAAGAGAATGCGCTGCATTAAAAGATTTAAACATTTACACTGTGACAAATGTATCTCCATTACGAACGCCAGTTCTACCAGACCGAGCGCTTCCGTCTCGTAAATTGATTGGGAGCATGCGTGTAGGGAAATTTGAGATCCAGATCACAAATTTTGTTTGGCGGAAATTCCGACGAAAAATGTCTGATGGAGCCTACACACGGATGGAATTTCTGACAACAAGCTCCCATCGAACATTTGTTGTCGGAAAATCCAATCGTGTGTACGCGGCATTAGTCTAAAGCTTATTAACAGCAATATAGGAACAATTATATGGACACGTCAAACAAATGGTTGACAGGTAACAACATTACTTGAATAAATAAACATTTAAAACAGGCATAGTATCATCCCAAAAAAAAAAAAATAATCCTGCAGCTGTGACATTTTTAAATAAGGGGGAAACAGGTGTCTAGTAATGCTATGCAATGTACAGTATGTACTACAAAGTCATTATTGGAAGACTTACAATTGGTGTGGTTGACCTGCAATCAGGGCCGGACTGGCCTACCGGGATACCGGGAAGATTCCCGGTAGGCTGTCTGCACCTAGTACCCCTGGGGCCGCTTTTGGCTCTGAGCTTGGCTGACTGACTGTGTCAGCAAAATACTGAGCAGCGGCGGCCACCGCCGCCGCACTACCCAATGGCTGTGTGTGCCGCCTCCTCCGGCCACAGAACTAAATAGTTATATGCCTCTGTGTGCCTGAGGGGAGGAGCGAACGCCGTGCTGCTCGATTTTCTCTTTGTGACTGGTCCCGTGCGGCGCCAGCACCGCCCACTAATCTGCACGAGGAGAATAGGAGAAGTGAACGGCCCGTGCAGCTGCAGCACTTTAAGGTACAAAAAAAAATCTCCCTCCCTCCCTCCCTCCCTCCCTCCCTCCCTCTCTCCCTCCCTCCCTCTCTCCCCCTCCCCCCCTCTCTCTCTCTCCCCCTCCCCCCTCTCTCTCTCTCCCCCTCCCCCCTCTCTCTCTCCTCTCCCCCCCTCTCTCTCTCTCTCTCTCTCTCTCTCCCCCTCCCTCTCTCTCTCCCCCTCCCTCTCTCTCTCCCCCCTCTCTCTCCCCCCCTCCCCCTCTCTCTCTCTCCCCCCTCTCTCTCTCCCCCTCCCCCCCTCTCTCTCTCTCCCCCTCCCCCCTCTCTCTCTCCTCTCCCCCCTCTCTCTCTCTCTCTCTCTCCCCCTCCCTCTCTCTCTCCCCCTCCCTCTCTCTCTCCCCCCTCTCTCTCCCCCCCTCCCCACTCTCTCTCTCCCCCCTCTCTCTCCCCCCCTCCCCCCTCTCTCTCTCTCCCCCCCTCCCCCCTTTCTCTCTCTCTCCCCCCTCTCTCTCCCCCCCTCCCCCCTCTCTCTCTCTCCCCCCCTCCCCCCTTTCTCTCTCTCTCCCCCCTCTCTCCCTCTCTCTCTCCCCCCCTCTCTCTCTCTCTCTCCCCCCCTCCCCCCTCTCTCTCTCTCCCCCCCTCCCCCCCTCTCTCTCTCTCCCCCCTCTCTCTCTCTCCTCTCCCCCCCTCTCTCTCTCTCTCCCCCTCCCCCCTCTCTCTCCCTCCCCCTCCCCCTCTCTCTCTCCTCTCCCCCCTCTCTCTCTCTCTCCCCCTCCCTCTCTCTCCCCCCTCTCTCTCTCCCCCTCCCCCCTCTCTCTCTCCCCCCCTCTCTCCCCCCTCCCCCCCTCTCTCTCTCCCCCCCTCCCCCCCTTTCTCTCTCTCTCCCCCCCTCCCCCTTTCTCTCTCTCTCCCCCTCTCTCTCTGCCCCCCCTCTCTCTCTCTCTCCTCTGCCCCCTCTCTCTCTCCCCCCCTCTCTCTCCCCCTCTCCCCCCCCCTCTCTCTCTCTCTCTCCCCCCCCTCTCTCTCTCCCCCCCCTTACCCTCTTTCTCTTCCTTTCTCTCTCTCTCTCCTTTTTTGTGACAGTCACATTTGTCTGCAGTTTGGTCTTCAGGGAGGTGTACAAGTTCATGTTTTGTTCAAGTGCCAGATAATCGTGGAAAAGCTGTATACCATCAAACGCAGCCACTGTACCCATTAAACGCAGCCACTGTGCCCATAAATTGCCGCCACTGTGCCCATAAATTGCCGCCACTGTGCCCATAAATTGCCGCCACTGTGCCCATCAAACGCTGCCATTGTACCCATCAAACACAGCCACTGTACCCATAAATTGCCGCCACTGTGCCCATTAAATGCAGCCACTGTGCCGATAAATTACCGCCACTGTGCCCATTAAACGCAGCCACTGTGCCATCAAACGCAGCCACTGTGCCATCAAGTGCAGCCACTGTACCCATAAATTGCCGCCACTGTGCCCATTAAACGCAGCCACTGTTCCATCAAGCGCAGCCACTTTACCCATTAAACGCAGCCACTGTGCCATCAAACGCAGCCACTCTACCCATAAATTGCCGCCACTGTGCCCATTAAACGCAGCCACTGTTCCATCAAGCGCAGCCACTTTACCCATCAAACGCAGCCACTGTGCCATCAAACGCAGCCACTGTACCCATAAATTGCCGCCACTGTGCCCATTAAACGCAGCCACTGTGCCCATAAATTACCGCCACTGTGCCATCAAACACAGCCACTGTACCCATAAATTGCCACCACTGTGCCAAACGCAGCCACTGTACCCATAAATTGCCGCCACTGTGCCAAACGCAGCCACTGTACCCATAAATTGCCACCACTGTGCCAAACGCAGCCACTGTACCCATAAATTGCCGCCACTGTGCCCATTAAATGCAGCCACTGTGCCCATAAATTACCGCCACTGTACCATCAAACGCAGCCACTGTACCCATAAGTTGCCGCCACTGTGCCCATTAAACGCAGCCACTGTGCCAATAAATTACCGCCACTGTGCCATCAAACGCAGCCACTGTGCCATCAAGTGCAGCCACTGTGCCCATAAATTGCCGCCACTGTGCCCATTAAACGCAGCCACTGTGCCATCAAGCGCAGCCACTGTGCCCATTAAACGCAGCCACTGTGCCCATAAATTACCGCCACTGTACCATCAAACGCAGCCACTGTACCCATCAATTGCAGCCACTGTGCCCATCAAACGCAGCCACTGTACCCATAAATTGCCGCCACTGTGCCCATTAAACGCAGCCACTGTGCCCATAAATTACCGCCACTGTACCATCAAAGGCAGCCACTGTACCCATCAATTGCCGCCACTGTGCCCATCAAACGCAGCCACTGTACCCATAAATTGCCGCCACTGTGCCCATTAAACGCAGCCACTGTGCCCATAAATTACCGCCACTGTACCATCAAACGCAGCCACTGTACCCATCAATTGCAGCCACTGTGCCCATTAAACGCAGCCACTGTGCCATCAAGCGCAGCCACTGTACCCATAAATTGCCACCACTGTGCCCATTAAACACAGTCACTGTGCCCATTAAGCACAGCCACTGTGCCCATAAAACACAGTCACTGTGCCATCAAACGCAGCCACTGTACCCATCAATTGCAGCCAAATGTGCTTTAAAATGCATGATTTTCCATTTTATGAACAAGAAAATAATGACGTTATGCTGTTGGGCTGGTATAATAATGCTATGGGGCTGGTATGACATTTTTTCCAGGGCTGGTGTTCATTCCCAGTCCGGCCCTGCCTGCAATACACTTTTCTTTACGCTTACAACACTTTATTGGTAATGCTGTGAAATTTGACAAACTGTAGCCCCATTAACAAGATATAAAAATAAGTTCAAGTGTATCTAAAGCCTTTTTTTTGGATAGAGTGTAGAAGAGTTATGCCCTGTACACACAATCAAATTTTTCAGACAACAAAACCGTGGATTTTTTTCCAAAGGATTTTGACTCAAACTTGTCTTGCATACACACAGTCACAAATGTTGTCGGAAATTCCAAACGTCAAGAACGCAGTGACGTACAATGCGTATGACGACACCACCCTTTGGGCTCCTTCTGCTAATCTCGTGTTTATCTCATGTTAGTAGAAGTTCCTTTATGATTTTCAGTGCATTCTGTCAGTTCGTTCTGAGCAGCCGACCGTTTTAAAGCCATGTTGCGGGTACGTTCTCGTCATAGAGTTTGAGTTGTGCTTGAGTTTGGTGTTGGAGTCCTTGCTTTCACCCAAGTCCAGTCCATGAACAGGGCGAGGAGGAGTTAGACAAAGAATTGGTTGCTCCAACGTGGCCAATTTTTGCACATGCCTTAATTTTGGGAGATCCAGGAGAATAATCCTGATGATTTCAGGAATTATCTCCGGATGACAGACCCCATTTTTCACCATCTGTTGGCTTTGCTGTCCCCTTATATTACAAAGCAGGACACCTGTAAGCCATCACTCCCGAGCAAAGGCTCGTCGCCACCTTGCAGTACTTGGCGATGGGGAGAAGTCTCCAGGATATCAAGTTCACGACTGGAATCTCCCCACAGGCTCTGGGAATCATTATTCCAGAGATCTGTTCTGCCATTATTCAGGTCCTGCAGAAGGACTATATTAGGGTAAGTTTTACCCTTTAACATCACATTCTATGTATTTAATGTTTGCTAATTTATTGTATTTATTTCATCATTCCCTAATTACCATGATTATAATATGCTGTGAATGTCCTCTTTGTCCTCATGCATGCTGAAAGCTTTTAATGCTCCTTTTTTGTCCTTCATGCCTATTTGCCTTCACTAACCTCCCCAGCATGCTATCCTGGGGTCATACACAACTAGCCTAGTCACTTAACAATTTATTTTGTAGGCTACATTTTAGTGCTTACCCTAAACACCCCCTAAAATGTGTCCAAATGTTATTGTTGGACTTAAATTCAGGCAGAGTGCAAGAGGCTTTTTTGGGGGGGCCCAAACTCATTTGTAACCCTCCCTCCCCCTCAACTGCTAAGTCAGCCGATACCAATACTCTATCTGCTGTTTTTGCCAAACCCATACACACTATACCTACCTCTCTTGTGGTCATATTTATGGATTAATTCACCAAACCATGTAGTGCAAGGGCCTGCCTGAATACTTTCAAATGGTACTGTTTAAAGTTTTGTTCTCCTATTATCTTGATAGGTAATTGCAAAATGTAAAAATGTGCTTCAATTTGTACAGTATGTATTCATATTTTTGGATTATGACACTTCTTACCTGTCCAGTGGGCTGTCAATAGTGTAAGTAAGGAGGGGCTGGCCAAAGTAATCCACATTATTTATGCATTCATCTCTCAATGAAGTGGAGATGGTTACCTGTCCAAAACATCCCCCCCAAAAAAAAACATTTTATAGGGGGGTGAGGAATCTGATAAGTATAAGTTATTATACTTTTGTCTTTAAATACTCATTAAATGTTAGTTATGTTGGCCAAGAATGGTTGTGTCTAATCTGCTTGCAATGTTATGTGCAAAAGTATTTATTTTTTTTCTTGTTTGACTCCACAGTTTCCTTCCAACCCACAGGAATGGCAGGCTGTGGCCTTCCAGTTTGCCCAGCAGTGGGACTGCCGCAACTGTGGTGGGGCAATCGATGGGAAACAAGTCCGCATCGTCTCACCCCCCAACTTGGGGTCATACTATTATAATTATAAGGGGTATAGTAGTATAGTGTTGGTGGTGGTGTTGGTGACTTACGGGTTTTTGTATGTTGACGTGGAGAAAAATGGCCGGATGTCGGATGGTGGAGTCATCTCCCAGATGGAGTTTTACAGACAGCTCCAGAATGGCAGCTTGAAGTTGCCACCTCCGGAGGATAATGTGGCGGGACTCCCATTCGTCTTCATAGCGGATGAAGCATTTGCACTGGGGGACCATCTTCTGCGGCCATTCCCGATGAGGACCCTCACTCCGGACCAGAGGGTTTTTAATTACCGGCTGGCCAGAGCCAGAAGAGTGGTGCAGAATGCCTTTGGAATAATGGCCAGCCGGTTCCGCCTATTCCTCACAGCTATTAATATGGCGGAATGTAAACTCAATCACATAATTCTATGCTGCTGCATTTTACATAACTTTTTGCACAAAAATGCAGCCAACTATGTGGCCTCAGTTTGAACTGAGGCTGATTTATTACCAGATCCAACAACTCTGACGGCTCTTGAACCTGGCCGTCCTGGCTTGCCCCCTCAAAGTGCCTGCGAAGTACGCCAAAAGTATCTAGAGTACTTTGCGAGTAGGGAGGCCATTGATATGCCAGAGAATGTCTGAACATGTTTTAAATACATTTGTTGATTATAAACTGAAATCGTATTTCATTTAATTTACTGCTTGTGTTTCTTTTAGCTGTCTCCTAGGTTCTCCAGTGGCCTTTTTTTGGCCATTTTCTATAATAGGTCAAACGTAACTTATTTGATACATGAGGTGACAATCTCTTCTTCAGCTAGCTATTATGTTGTGCTGTGGGTCTGCTACACACACACCTTGTTTTTGTTGTTAAAGTCTGTAATGCATTAATTATAAAAATAATCATCCTTTTCAGCTCCATTAATTAATTGCTTTGCGTCCCTAAAATGGGCTGATTGGGGCAAATTTTAGAGCACTGTGGGGGTTATTTATTAAAGGCAAATCCACTTTGCACTCCAAGTGCAAGGGACTCGCCACGTCACCATGTGATACTGCAGTGCTGGTTTGACTACGACCAGGGTGTACTAGGCCGCTGGTGCTTGCCAGTTCACCAGAAGGATGAGCAGCACTAGTACTGTCTCTCTGCTCCATACGAGAGCCCTGCGGTTCTTGCACCTCAACAACAGCAGAAGAACGGGGTCTGGTACGCCTGACCTTGGCAGGGACCACAACTACGTCATCAGAGCTATCTGTCAGGGTGTCGTTGCTATCTAAAGGATTGTATTCTGAGCCTGAATCTGACATTTGAGTGATTTCCTCTTCACTATCTTTCATGCTCAGAAACATGTAGGCCTCTTCACTAGTGTACCTTCCATTTGACATTTTGGTCTCTAAATTTACTGGTACACTAGTGAGACTCACAGGAAAAAGAGCTCCTGAATGTCAGCGACTGATTCAAATGCTACGAAAAAAACTGTTAGCATTCGCAGGGATCAGGCCTGACTCTGCGAACACTGCAGTTATATGTGTTGTGTTTTTGTGACAGTGATCGATTGATACTGCACATGGGTGGGCTGGGCGGACGGGCTAAACGCAGGTTCTAGCAAGTATTTGGGCTGATTCCACTAACGCTGCAGTTTTGGGAACTCTAAACTATTGGGGATGCTAATATAGTTCTGATCAGATCAAAGATATTGATCCGTTCAGACACTATACTACTAAGGGAGGTTTATGGTGCGTGTGTGGGTGTTAGCACTACTGGCACTAATCTGATGCTGCCTGGGGCAACACAGACCCTGACTGATGCTAAAACCTGATATCACCCACCAGGCGATCAGGGGGTTAAACCTTTATTGGGTAATATAAGGCGGGTGCCCTGATGCTATAAAAAAACAAACTAACTAACCAGCATCACCCGTAACACTAATACAGTGACCACTGGTGACAGGGGGTGAAAGGGTTAACTAGGGGGCAATCAGGGGGTTAAAACCTTTATTATGTAATATATGGGGGTATCTGATGCTATAAAAACCTGATGGTAAAACTAGTCAACTAACTGGCTAACTAGCATCACCTGTGACACAAATAAGGCAATCGATTTGTGACACTGGTGACAGGGGATAAAAGGGTTAACTGGGGGGTGATCAAGGGGTTAAACCTTTATTAGGGGGGTTTAGGGGGTACCCTAGACCTAACGGGGCTGACCACTAACTTCCCTAACACTTATTTCAGTCACAAATGACACCAATGCAGTGATCAGTGAAAGATCTGAAAACTGCAATTGGTGACACAGTGACAGGGAGTGAAGGGGTTAACTGGGGGGGGGGGGGGGCGATCAGGGTGTGGCAAGTGTACCTGTGTGTACTGGTGTCAGTGTAGTGTTGTGCAACTCATAGTTAGATGTTATCTCTCCTCTCACTGGAATTGAAAAGACTCCAAGAGGAGAGATGACCTCACATCCTCCTCTGTGTTTATGCTTACACAGACAAGGGAAAGTTTCCACTCGTTAGGACCGATCAGCAGGTCCAGACTATAAATCATCAGTCTGGCCCGGGGGACTGATCGGTCCTCTAATGAATCCGGCTGCCGCCGGTGGGGGGGGTGCAATAGTGCCCCCCACCCACGGGGAGGGAGGGACATGCAGGTACGCCCATTTTCCCACCCGTGCCATTCTGCCGACGTAAATTGGCTTGCGGTGGTCGGGAAATGGCCGGGAAGTGGTCAAAAATAAGGGGGGCCTCAGATACCAGACCCGGCCATCTAAAAGAGTAACAGGTACATAGTTAGTAACCTTACACAGTCACAAAAAAATAAACAGTAAATAAAGACACAAGACAAAAGACACACTTTCACAAGTCCTTCACAAGGATCTGCATCGCTGGATGATGTGATTGATGATGGATTTAAATATTTGGGCTTTTTTTAAATAAAGGACTTTGCCAAAGCCTGTGGGGTCTTTATTTGTTATTTACATTTTTTCTTGTGAATGAGTGGGAAACTATGTACGTTTTACTCATTTATTATGGGGGCCGTGCAAATTCCTGAGGATTGCCGGGTGCCGGCGGTAACTCATTGCCCAGCACCCGGTGATCAACATCTGCTGTGTTTAATCAACAGCACAGCCGGGTCGCCAGTGGTGCATGCACACCCCCTACCCAGAGGTGTTAAATCAAGTACTAGGTACTAGACATGTGCAGAATGGAAAAATGTGTTTGTTTCGGATAGATTTGCTATGTTACTCATTTCATTTTGTTATGGCATTCATTTAGTTTGGTTTCGGAATGTGTTTAGTTTTGTTTTGTTTTTGTTAAAAATGTGTTTCCTTTAATTATTTTCTAATGAATTCCAACTTTTCAGAAAGATTAGAAATCGGATCGGTCGAAAAATGATCGACTGATTCAAATTCTTTATGAAGAATAGCTGGTTGTTAAGCAGTAGGCCGGGAAGCTGGCTGCCCACGCCCTTAACAACCATGGCTCATTATCTGTCAGATGAAAGTAAATAATAGAATGCCGTCAATTACCCGGCAATAGAAAAATGTTAAAAAAAAAACAGCATGGAGCCCCCCCAGTCCATACCAGGCCCTTCAGGTCTAGTGTGGCCCCCCAAAAAAATCCATCCACCCCCCCTCCTGAACCATACCGACAGAGCTTCCCATATCGGCAGAACACCGGCAGGAATCCCAATCAGCAGTCTGTGGGAAATCACACTGCTTTTAAGACTGCTGCCCCCCCAACATAGTGGAGCTCAAGGAAGTAGTGTGGGAAATCACCTGGAGAAGTGTAGATTGATCACAGTATCTGGATGAAGTTTTGTGAATTTGAGCAGCCTAGATCAACATAAAGCGATATTAGCCAGACATGAGAGTGAATGGCAATACTATTTGGTGAGCATAATTCCTAAGGGAGTGGAACCTGCACTGAACACTGTGGTGGAGGATATATGGTGTATAGCTTCGAGTTTTTAATTACTGTATTTATTGGCGTATAACACTCACTTTTTCACCATGTAAAATGGGGTGCAAACAGCGTGTGTGTGTTATATGCCAATACTTCATGCACATACATACTGTGAGAATCTCCTGTTTACTTGGCAGCCTCTGTAATAAGAAGTCCCGTCTCATGGGCCACCATTGGACCACTGTTCTGTCTATCATAGGAGATGATCGGCGCTCGTCCTGCCCCCCTCCCTGTCCTCTCTAGGATGCAGATGGGCATCAATCAGGTTGCACTAATGGCAATGGTGAGGCTGCTGCACTGATGGCAATGGCGAGGCTGCTGCACTGATGGCAATGGCGAGGCTGCTGCATTGAAGGCAATGGCGAGGCTGCTGCATTGAAGGCAATGGCGAGGCTGCTGCATTGAAGGCAATGGCGAGGCTGCTGCATTGAAGGCAATGGCGAGGCTGCTGCATTGAAGGCAATGGCGAGGCTGCTGCATTGAAGGCAATGGCGAGGCTGCTGCATTGAAGGCAATGGCGAGGCTGCTGCATTGATGGCAATGGCGAGGCTGCTGCATTGATGGCAATGGCGAGGCTGCTGCATTGATGGCAATGGCGAGGCTGCTGCATTGATGGCAATGGCAAGGCTGCTGCATTGATGTGGACTGATGAGGCTGCATTGATGGCACTTGTGATGCTGTAGATGGGCACTGACCCTTATTTTGCTTCAAAGTTTCTCATTTAAAATTTCAGTTTTTTTCCTGAAACTTCCCTCTTAAAATGAATGTGCGTGCTATATGCCTGTGCGTGTTATACGCTGATAAATGCGGTAATACACCAATTTTTTCACACTTTGTTGGACTCTTATATTTTATGGATTTTTTTTATTTGCACATTGGATATATTTTCCTTTATTGCACATGGTTTGATCATGATTTGATTACAGTTGGTGCGCTGCTGTGAAATGTTTGTTATACTTAAAGGGGTTGTAAAGGTAAAAATTTTTTCACCTTAATGCATTCTATGCATTAAGGTGAAAAAACTTCTGACAATACCGCCGCCCCCAGCCCCCCCGTTTTACTTACCTGACGCCTCGAAAGTCAGCTTCTCGTTCCCGACATCTATTCCTCCGCTCACCCTGGCCGCTGATTGGCTACAGTGGATGGATTGGAAGCAGCGCAGCCATTGGCTCGCACTGCTGTCAATCACATCCAATGACGCGGCGCGCTGGGGGGCGGGGCCGAGTGATACAGTGAGCGGCTATAGCCGCCGGCTGTATCACGGGAGCGCGCCCGCAAGCACTAACCACCATGCGAGGGAGCTCGCATTAAGGTGGTTAATGCTTGCGGGGAGGAGCTGAAACAGCCGCCGAGGGACCCCAGAAGACCAGGTTCGGGGCCACTCTGTGCAGAACGAGCTGCACAGTGAAGGTAAGTATAACATGTTTGTTGTTTTTAAAAAAAAAAAAATTTACCTTTACAACCCCTTTAATTTCACCCTTATTGTTTGATTACATTTATCCTTTATTTTTAGCTCCCTGTGTGAAGACCCACTGTTACTCTTTGCAGAATTTAACCTACCTCAATATCACCAAGGGCTTTATATCAATATATTTAGCACTTCATAATCTGTGATGGTAATTAGGGTATTGAACAACTGTGTTTTTTTTCTGTTGGAGGGGGGCCATTTCAGTTTTTGCAAGAGGGCTCTGCGATTTTTAGTTACAACCTTGCAAATGTATGCATTTAACAAATCCATGTTTTCTTTTATAAATGGGTAAATGTATTGCTCCTTTAGCTTGATATTATAACACAGTTTACAAGCTATATTCTGGGTTGAAATTTGGGTTACTTTTTTATCAATAGTACAGTAGTACTGGTAACCGGACGCTATTACAGCTTAGTAGGGAAGGGTAAAACAAGGCACACTTATAATATCTAGGAGATAATTCCTTGAGAACAAGAGGTTGTGTTAGTACAGAAAAGCTATTTTTATAATGAAGAAAAATATTCTTCACATGATACTGATTTCCATGCATTATCTTCCAAAATATTTTATATAAAATTCTGGTCTAATTTTCAATTAAACAGCATTAAGCATTAAGAAATTATGATTAATTCATGCAAAGTGTCAACAGATTCATTAGTGTAATTTGATTTTTCTTACTTTGCATGATTAGCAAATATTAGACAGGTGCTTCTTGCTTGCATTTTGGGGGGGTCTGAAATTGCCTCTGTGATTAACGCAATGATGCATTTCCTTTTCACATTAGCCTCTCATTAATTCAATTCGGAATATATAAACAGGTGATCTGTTATAAGGTTAAATGGTTTTGCTGACTCGAGTTCTACAGACAGGCTTTTCCTGATGACTATAGTCCATCTCATTAAGTGAAAAACACCTGAAAGTATCACACCAAAGAGACTTCACTGGTATTACTTTCTTCTTGGCATGTGAAAAGTCATTCACCAGGCTGAACAGGTTTAGGTGTCCGTTTATGAAGCAGTGAAATCTATTCACTGCTTCATTCTCCGGCATTCACAGTGAAGATTTTTCTCCTCTGTGTGCCAGTTTATGAAGCTTTGTAGATCGCTTCACCTTTGGAGGAGTGAAGAGATCTACAAATGCTTTCAACAGTGGAGAACGGCTCCTGATACTGGAATCTCGTGAGACTTTACGAGATTACAGCACCAGAAATACAGAGATGTCAGTTTATTAAGCAGTGATAAATTATCACCGCTCAATACACGGACAGACGGCGTGAATTACTGTTAATAAAATAATGAGTCCCCCTACATTATATACATATGTATACACACACATTATATATACATGTATATACACATACATTATATATATATACATATACACATTATATGTATATATGTATATATATGTATACACATAAATATGACAGGGGGACATGCTTACAGTGTTGGGGGGTCTGAACGAGGCATAAGGAAGTTAAAAATCTTCCTCCTTCCCCCTCAGATCCCCCCAGATTTCCTCTTCACTCCCCGATTCACCATCTCTGAGCTGGTGAACCTGGGAGTGTGAATTCTGACTCAGATCGCCAGTGAAGCGGTGAGATCACCGCTTCATAAACTGGCCGTTTCTGTGTCATTCAATGAGGATTCTCCATGTGTAGAGATAATCGGCGGGAGAACAAGTTCAAACATGTTCTCCCCCGATTATCACTGTTTCATAAACTGTTTATGGACCGTGATCAGCGGCGATCCTCGGGATCACCGCTGATCACTGCTTCATAAACGGACACCTTAGACAAAAAAATAAATCATTGAACTAAATTTGTTTCTGAGGACCCCTCAAAAGCTTTGCCCTTGGTGAGCCCATAGATGTGCTTAGTTTGCTATGTACATTATTCATTAATTTTCCACACATTTTTTTAATGAAATAAAGGGATCGCTTTGTAAATCCAAAAGTATGTGGTTCGAACAACGAGAGGGACATTTCTTTTCTTAGAAAATAAACTCAGAGACTTTCCTTACACATTTCTGTGGAAAAGCAGTCATTTTAAGGGTCAAATTCTAAGGAGCATTCCCAATTCATAACAGGACCTCACTAAAAAGCAAATTTGCTACTGCTTTCATTTAGTGGCTCTCTAGCTTGCATGCAGAAAGCACAGAGATTCTCATTCCTCTCAGAGAGCCTAGTTGGGAAAGGGGATATCAATTATCATCAAAGAAAGTAGCCAGATCTGATCAGCTTCACCCCAAATTCCTCACAGAACTCAATAGACTCTGCATCCTCTTCCTATCTCTTTTTAAGGCTTCTGTCATGACACTTCTTAATTTATTGCAGTTTTACTTTTAGACAGGTCCTCCTTATGGTGTGACTAGAGAAAAGGAGTTCTGCACATTTCAATTACAAAAAAATGGTTTACTAAAACAATTTTTCTTTTTTTTTTTAAATTCCAAAACACCACAAATAGAAACATAACCAAAAGTGGAGGGCAATGAGTAAGGTGGGTTACAGATCGTTAATAACATAAATCATTTAAAAAAACTTAAAGATATAAGTGCAGTTGCATCATGTGGCTATAACCTTGGGATGGACAGGAAGTTAAGTTCACAAAAAAAGAAGAAAAACAAAAACATAAGAGAATTACACCAGGGGTCAGGGTGAAGAGAGCAGAGATACGGGATGAAGGAACAAATATGCTTTTATCCCTCGCCTATCTTGTTCATTCGAGACTGGGATGGGTACCAAAACTCAGAGGAATCCCAGACATCCCATTTCTTAATAAACTAGGTTAAAGCATTTCCCACCTGACCCGTCATTTATTCCAATCTGCGTATTTCTGAATTCACCTTCAGGAGCTGAAACTGGGGGGGGGGATAACCAGTGTAATGGAATAGTTCTTTTGGCCACTAACAAAATAAAAGAGGCTTTCCAATACCAGGAAAAGGGAGGCCTAAAAGACAATGTAGCGGGGCCAACAGTAAAGAGCGATTGAGTACTCGTTGGAGCATGGACATTACCATAGACCAAAAAGGCACAATAACCTCACATTGCAAAAAAATATGGAAATGGGTACCACTAGTTTTACCACGATGCCAACATAAAGGGGAAAGAAAACGATCTTGACAATGCAAACATTCACGTGTTCTGTACCAGAACATAAGGGTTTTGAATGCTGTCCCTCTTTGCGCCATGCATCTAGACCTATTTTTCTTTAAAAGCAAAACAGAACAGGTTTCTCACTGCTTTGTGGTAACACTGATGGATTACTTTACAACAAGTGTCAAAGCAGAGTTCCACCCAGTTCTGTGTTTATTAAAAGTGAGCAACTACAAAAAGTGCAGCTGCTCACTTTTAAAAAATACATACTCACCTGTCCCATGATCAAGTGATCCAAGCACCCGAAGTCTCGCTTCTCTCCCCTGCCTGTCCGTGGCACTGGCATTACTACTGTGGGCACTCAACTGTGACAGCTTGCGACTTCACATTCACAGGCGGGTGTGCACGCGCGAGTTGCGCTGTGCACCGTGAATGGCCTGCAATCTTCTGGGACCTGTGACATGCCCCAGAAGATTGCAGGGAGGGAGGGGTCACCTAGGGGGAGAGGTGGAGTTGCCTAGGCGGCCTGAGCGGAAGTGGGAGCTGGGTACCTGTCAAAACCAGGTAACCGCACCCCCCCAAAAGAAAATGACATGCCAAATGTGGCATGTCAGGAGGCAAGCAGTACTTTAAAGTGGAAGTTCAACTTTTGGGTGGAACTCCGCTTTAAGTACATGGGATTGCAGGCAGCAATGGCAAAATACATAAGTTAAAGTGGTTGTAAAACCTTACAATACACTTTTTGCTACAGGTAAGCCTATAATAAGGCTTACCTGTAGCTTCCCTGGATATCTCCTAAACCTGAACAGTTTAGGAGATATCCCCTGTATTTGCATGTGCCAACGTCATCAGCACATGCGCACTGAAGCAACAGCACTTACATGTGTTGCTTCAGTGAGTGTGTCGTTGCCAGCGGCTCCTGCAGGCATGCGTGGGAGTGATGTCATTGCGGCTTCGGAGCCCGGAATACCCGGAAGTAACTCCAGGAGCGATGTCGGCTGCTGGAGCAATGTACAAGGACGGCTGCAGGGGCTTCGATCTCAGGTAAGTAATTTATAATGAGCTAGTATGCTATGCATACTAGCTTATTATGCCTTTGTTTTGTAGGTTTTTTTTTTGTCCTAGGGTTTACAACCACTTTAAAGACAAGAACGCTGGAGAATAAATTAACTGTGACATTTTTATTATTGGTTTCAAATAATTTATTATAGACAACCAAAATATAGATCATTATATTAAACATTAAATAATCAAAAGTTTAAACAACAATTATCACCTGAAAACAGCCTAGTCACCATGATTTGGGCTGCAAATTAGTATGAACGACTTCCCAAAGGTCAGCTGCACTAGTAGAAGCTTTCTAAAGGCCAGCTAACAGATTACAAGCTACTACCAGTTCTACGACTGAAAAAAGAGGGAATCTTAAAACGGCCTAGCTTCTGCAATCCCATGGGGCTGGGGGCTTAAAACAGGTTTCCCCTTTTTCTCTTTGTGATTTTGACTTTTCTCTGTACAATGTAGGCACTTTCTCTACCACCTCTCCATATCAGGGGCAATTGTTTACCCTTGTGGGACACGGCTAATGATATTGTGCTCTTCCAAGATTAGGGGATGCCAATTAGTGATTACATGGTGATCTCTCGTAGTCCTCTCATCAGATGTCTGCTCCTCTCCAAGTCACCAAACAGATCAAATCAACAAATCTCCCTCCTTTATGCACCCTTTCTTCTGATTGATGCAGAGTTCATCATTTAAGAGATACCTGTTGCTGTGCACTGAACATTTCACTCCTAAAATGCTGTCAGTGCCTCCTGGCAAAATAGTAGTTCCAAGTTGCAAATAAAAAGGCACATTTCAGTATATGGTATTGCAGACAACATAAATGTCAAAATAGTTTTCACTATTGACATGTTGGGTATCAATTTACGCGGTGTAACATTATCTTTCACAATCTAAAAAAATTATTACAACAACCACCATTTTATCCTCTAGGGTGATAGAAAAAAATATATAATGTTTGGGGGTTCTAAGTAATTTTCTAGCAAAAAAACAGTTTTTAACTTGTAAACACGAAATCTCAGAAAGAGGCTCGGTCCTTAAGTGGTTAAGAACTAAAACATCAAGGTCTTCTATAGTGTGATCTCTGGCTGTGAGAAATGATGTGCAGAACTCATCTTCTTTATGTTCTGTGATAGACTCACCCAGGACAGAGGCTTTTGGAGGGGACTGAATGCTAGCCTCTTGCCTACGGACTATGAGCCCTGGCATTTAACCACTTCAGCCCCGGAAGGATTTACCCCCTTCCTGACCAGAGCACTTTTTACAATTTGGCACTGCGTCGCTTTAACTGCTAATTGCGCGGTCATGCAATGCTGTACCCAAACGAAATTTGAGTCCTTTTCTTCCCACAAATAGAGCTTTCTTTTGATGGTATTTGATCACCTCTGCCGTTTTTAATATTGGCGCTATAAACGGAAAAAGACCGAAAATTTTTTAAAAAAATGATATTTTCTACTTTTTGTTATAAAAAAAATCCAATAAACTCAATTTTAGTCATACATTTAGGCCAAAATGTATTCGGCCACATGTCTTTGGTAAAAAAAATGTCAATAAGCGTATATTTATTGGTTTGCGCAAAAGTTATAGCGTCTACAAACTAGGGTACATTTTCTGGAATTTACACAGCTTTTAGTTTATGACTGCCTATGTCATTTCTTGAGGTGCTAAAATGGCAGGGCAGTACAAAACCCCCCCAAATGACCCCATTTTGGAAAGTAGACACCCCAAGGAAATTGCTGAGAGGCATGTTGAACCCATTGAATATTTATTTTTTTTTTGTCCCAGGTGATTGAATAATGACAAAAAAATAAAAAAAAAATAATAAAAAAAAAAAATTTACAAAAAGTTTCCACTAAATGATATATTGCTCACACAGGCCATGGGCATATGTGGAATTGCACCCCAAAATACATTCAGCTGCTTCTCCTGAGTATGGCGATACCACATGTGTGGGACCTTTTGGGAGCCTAGCCGCGTACGGGGCCCCGAAAACCCAGCACCGCCTTCAGGATTTCTAAGGGCATAAATTTTTGATTTCACTCCTCACTACCTATCACAGTTTTGAAGGCCATAAAATGCCAAGATGGCACAAAACCCCCCCAAATGGCCCCATTTTGGAAAGTAGACACCCCAAGCTATTTGCTGAGAGGTATGTTGAGTCCATGGAATATTTTATTTTTTGACACAAGTTGTGGGAATGTGACAGTTTTTTTTTTTTTTTGCACAAAGTTGTCACTAAATGATATATTGCTCACACAGGCCATGGGCATATGTGGAATTGTACCCCAAAATACATTTAGCTGCTTCTCCTGAGTATGGGGATACCACATGTGTGGGACTTTTTGGGAGCCTAGTTGCGTACGGGGCCCAAAAACCAATCACCGCCTTTAGGATTTCTAAGGGCATACATTTTTTATTTCACTCCTCACTACCTATCAGAGTTTTGAAGGCCATAAAATGCCAAGATGGCACAAAACCCCCCCAAATGACCCCATTTTGGAAAGTAGACACCCCAAGCTATTTGCTGAGAGGCATGTTGAGTCCATGGAATATTTTATATTTTGACACAAGTTGCGGGAAAGTGACAATTTTTTTTTTTTTTTGCACAAAGTTGTCACTAAATGATATATTGCTCAAACATGCCATGGGCATATGTGGAATTACACCCCAAAATACATTCTGCTGCTTCTCCTGAGTACGGGGATACCACATGTGTGGGACTTTTTGGGAGCCTAGCCGCGTACGGGGCCCCGAAAACCAAGCACCGCCTTCAGGATTTCTAAGGGCATAAATTTTTGATTTCACTCCTCACTACCTATCACAGTTTTGAAGGCCATAAAATGCCAAGATGGCACAAAACCCCCTCAAATGACCCCATTTTGGAAAGTAGACACCCCAAGCTATTTGCTGAGAGGCATGTTGAGTCCATGGAATATTTTATTTTTTGACACAAGTTGCGGGAAAGTGAGAAATTTTTTTTTTGCACAAAGTTGTCACTAAATGATATATTGCTCACACAGGCCATGGGCATATGTGGAATTGCACCCCAAAATACATTCTGCTGATTCTCCTGAGTACGGAGATACCACATGTGTGGGACTTTTTGGGAGCCTAGCTGCGTACGGGGCCCCGAAAACCCAGCACCGCCTTCAGGATTTCTAAGGGCTTAAAGTTGTGATTTCACTCCTCACTACCTATCACATTTTTGAAGGCCATAAAATGCCCAGATGGCACAACCCCCCCCCCCCCCAATTGACCCCATTTTGGAAAGTAGACACCCCAAGCTATTTGCTGGGAGGCATGTTGAGTCCATGGAATATTTTATATTTTGACACAAGTTGCGGGAAAGTGACAATTTTTTTTTTTTTTTTTTTGCACAAAGTTGTCACTAAATGATATATTGTTCAAACATGCCATGGGCATATGTGGAATTACACCCCAAAATACATTCTGCTGCTTCTCCTGAGTACGGGGATACCACATGTGTGGGACTTTTTGGGAGCCTAGCCGCGTACGGGGCCCCGAAAACCAAGCACCGCCTTCAGGATTTCTAAGGGCATACATTTTTGATTTCACTCCTCACTACCTATCACAGTTTTGAAGGCCATAAAATGCCAAGATGGCACAAACCCCCCCCCCAAAATGACCCCATTTTGGAAAGTAGACACCCCAAGCTATTTGCTGAGAGGCATGGTGAGTAATTTGCAGCTCTCATTTGTTTTTGAAAATGAAGAAAGACAAGAAAAACGTATTTTTTTTTTCTTTTTTCAATTTTCAAAAGTTTGTGACAAAAAGTGAGGTCTGCAAAATACTCACTATACCTCTCAGCAAATAGCTTTGGGTGTCTGTTTTCCAAAATGGGGTCATTTGGGGGGGGTTTGTGCCATCTGGGCATTCCATGGCCTCCGAAACTGTGATAGGCAGTGAAGAGTGAAATCAAAAATTTACGCCCTTAGAAAGCCTGAAGGCGGTGCTTGGTTTTCGGGGTCCCGTACGCGGCTAGGCTCCCAAAAAGTCTCACACATGTGGTATCCCCGTACTCAGGAGAAGCAACAGAATGTATTTTGGGGTGTAATTTCACATATTCCCATGGCATGTTTGAGCAATATATCATTTAGTGACAACTTTGTGCAAAAAAAAAAAAAAAAAAAAAAATTGTCTTTTTCCCGCAACTTGTGTCACAATATAAAATATTCCATGGACTCGAAATGCCTCTCAGCAAATAGCTTGGGGTGTCTACTTTCCAAAATGGGGTCATTTGGGGGGTTTTGAACTGCCCTGGCATTTTATGCACAACATTTAGAAGCTTATGTCACACATCACCCACTCTTCTAACCACTTGAAGACAAAGCCCTTTCTGACACTTTTTGTTTACATGAAAAAATTATTTTTTTTTGCAAAAAAATTACTTTGAACCCCCAAACATTATATATTTTTTTAAAGCAAATGCCCTACAGATTAAAATGGTGGGTGTTTAATTTTTTTTTTTCACACAGTATTTGCGCAGCGATTTTTCAAACGCATTTTTTGGGGAAAAAACACACTTTTTTAAATTTTAATACACTAAAACACACTATTTTGTCAAAATGTTTGATGAAATAAAAAAGATGATCTTAGGCCGAGTACATGGATACCAAACATGACATGCTTTAAAATTGCGCACAAACGTGCAGTGGCGACAAACTAAATAAATTTTTAAAAGCCTTTAAAAGCCTTTACAGGTTACCACTTTAGATTTACAGAGGAGATCTACTGCTAAAATTACTGCCCTCGATCTGACCTTCGCGGTGATACCTCACATGCATGGTGCAATTGCTGTTTACATTTGACGCCAGACCGACGCTTGCGTTCGCCTTTGTGAGAGAGCAGGGGGGGCAGGGGTGCTTTTTTTTTTTTTTTTTTTTTTTTTTTTTTAATCATTTTTATTGTTATCTCAGGGAATGTAAATATCCCCTATGATAGCAATAGGTAGTGACAGGTACTCTTTTTAGAAAAAATTGGGGTCTATTAGACCCTAGATCTCTCCTCTGCCCTCAAAGCATCTGACCACACCAAGATCGGTGTGATAAAATGCTTTCCCAATTTCCCAATGGCGCTGTTTACATCCGGCGAAATCTAAGTCATAAAATGCTCGTAGCTTCCGGTTTCTTAGGCCATAGAGATGTTTGGAGCCATTCTGGTCTCTGATCAGCTCTATGGTCAGCTGGCTGAATCACCGGCTGCATTCTCAAGTTCCCTGTTGGGACAGGAGAGCCAGAGAAAAACATGGAAGACGGTGGGGGGGGGTCATTCCCTCCCACTGCTTGTAAAAGCAGTCTAGAGGCTAATTAGCCGCTAGGATTGCTTTTACATGAAAGCCGACCACTGGCTGAAAAGAATGATACCAAGATGATACCTAAACCTGCAGGCATCATTCTGGTATAACCACTCAAAGTCCAGCAACATACCAGTACGTTGCTGGTCCTTGTTGGGCATACATTGTAAACTTTTTTTTCATGCAGCCTGTGGGCTGAACGAAAAAAAGATATTGATCGGTGGGTATGCCCACCATTAGAATACCTCCCTTCATCCACCCACTTCTAATGATGGGCATACATGCACCGTATATATATGCCGAAGCATGGGGGCATCCTCCCGCAAAAGGCAGGAGCAAATCGCTCCTCCACCCACTGCTGCCCCCACGCTTCGGCATATATGCTGAAGTATGTAACTGTGGTGGTGAAATTACCTCCGACAGCGCTGGCGTCACGGCTTTATGTATCGTGGGAGCAAACGCTGTTGCTGTCAAGATAAATAAATCCGTGCTGCAACTGAATGGCGTACCTGCTAAGCAAATGATGGTTAACAAAAAAACAAAGTAACATTACAGTATAACAGTAATACTTACCATACCTGCAAAGCAAAATACAAAAAAAACATAGTAAAAAATAAAACATTTAACGCAACCTGTGCCTACCTAAAATATATATATGCCGAAGCATGGGGGCATCCTCCCGCAAAAGGCAGGAGCAAATCGCTCCTCCACCCACTGCTGCCCCCACGCTTCGGCATATATGCTGAAGTATGTAACTGTGGTGGTGAAATCACCTCCGACAGCGCTGGAGTCACGGCTTTATGTATCGTGGGAGCAAACGCTGTTGCTGTCAAGATAAATAAATCCGTGCTGCAACTGAATGGCGTACCTGCTAAGCAAATGATGGTTAACAAAAAAACAAAGTAACATTACAGTATAACAGTAATACTTACCATACCTGCAAAGCAAAATACAAAAAAAACATAGTAAAAAATAAAACATTTAACGCAACATGTGCCTACCTAAAATATATATATGCCGAAGCATGGGGGCATCCTCCCGCAAAAGGCAGGAGCAAATCGCTCCTCCACCCACTGCTGCCCCCACGCTTCGGCATATATGCTGAAGTATGTAACTGTGGTGGTGAAATCACCTCCGACAGCGCTGGAGTCACGGCTTTATGTATCGTGGGAGCAAACGCTGTTGCTGTCAAGATAAATAAATCCGTGCTGCAACTGAATGGCGTACCTGCTAAGCAAATGATGGTTAACAAAAAAACAAAGTAACATTACAGTATAACAGTAATACTTACCATACCTGCAAAGCAAAATACAAAAAAAACATAGTAAAAAATAAAACATTTAACGCAACCTGTGCCTACCTAAAATATATATATGCCGAAGCATGGGGGCATCCTCCCGCAAAAGGCAGGAGCAAATCGCTCCTCCACCCACTGCTGCCCCCACGCTTCGGCATATATGCTGAAGTATGTAACTGTGGTGGTGAAATCACCTCCGACAGCGCTGGAGTCATGGCTTTATGTATCGTGGGAGCAAACGCTGTTGCTGTCAAGATAAATAAACCCGCTCTGCAGCTGAATGGCGTACCTGAAAACAAAAAAGTAGTTAACAATAAAAAAACAAAGTATAAAATAATTGCATACCTATAAAGCAAACATGATAAAAACATAACAATAAAACATTGCAGTATAGAATGCAGAACAATAGAGAGAGAATAGAGAGAGAACAATAAAACAACTATTTTTGTTTTTTTTATTTTATATATTTTTTTGTGTTTTTTTCTTTTTTTTTACTTTTTTTTTGTTTTTTTTACACTTTTTTTGTAACTTTAACTTTTTTAACTGGTACCAGGTTTGGGTCTCTCAAAATGCGACAGCATCTTGGGAGACCCTGTGAAAGTGTGTCCTAGTCTGTGCAGTGCTGTACCCTACGCTAATACTCCACTAGTGTATGGTAGTGTTCAAAACATTCACCAATGCAAAGACCAGGATTGCCAGGACAGAGGGGACAATAATACTGGGTGTCACGCCTAAATCCGCGCTTGCTGCAGACACGACATCTTTTTTGGGGGGTTTGTTGGGTAGGGGTACTCGGGAGGGCATAAAGAAAATGCCTCTCATGCAGCCGGCTTACTGCATTTGGTTGGGGATGGTGAGGTGGAGCACCGTCTGGATACAGAAGGGCTCTGACAATCTCTTCCTGGAATTTAAGGAAGGATCCAGTCCATCCTGAAGCTCTGTATAGCACATAAACATTCAGCAAAGCCAATTGAAATAAATAAACAGACACTTTTTTGTACCAGCGTCTGGCCTTACGGGCAATTAGGTACGGCGCCAACAACTGGTCATTGAGGTCCACCCCTCCCATATTAAGGTTATATTCGTGGACACAGAGGGGTTTCTCCACAACACCAGTCGCCGTAGGAATTTGGACCATCGTGTCTGCATGAAGGGAGGTGAGAACGAAAACATTCTTCTTATCCCTCCACTTCATAGTGAGCAAGTTATTATACTTCAAGCAGGCTCTCTCCCCCAGCCTAAGACGGGAATCTACAAGCCGCTGGGGAAAGCCCCGGCGATTAGGTCGCATGGTGCCACATGCTCCAATCTGATGATCAAAAAGGTGGCTAAAAAGTGGCACGCTCGTATAATAATTGTCCACGTACAAGTGGTACCCCTTTCCGAATAAGTGTGACACCAAGTCCCACACTATCTTGCCAGCGCTTCCTATGTAGTCAGGGCAGTTTGTCGGCTCTACGTGACTATCTTTGCCCTCGTAAACCATAAAACTACATGTATAGCCTGTGGCCCTGTCACAGAGCTTATACATCTTGACCCCGTATCTGGCACGCTTGCTGGGAAGGTACTGTTTGAATGACAAGCGGCCAGAAAATTTAACCAGGGACTCATCAACACAGAAAACTTGATGGGGAGTAAACAAGTCTGCAAAACGTTGGTTGAAGTGGTTTACGAGGGGCCGAATTTTGTAGAGCCGATCGTATGCAGGGTCTCCACGAGGACGACAGAGTTCATTGTCGTTGAAGTGCATGAACCGCAAAATCTGCTCGTATCGTGCCCTGGCCATGGAGGCAGAGAACAAGGGCGAATGGTAAATTGGGTCAGTGGACCAATATGACCGCAACTCACTCTTTTTATTCAACCCCATGAGGAGGGAAAGGCCCAGAAAGATCTTAAATTCGGAAACCGTAATTGGTTTCCAATCTCTGGCAAGGGAGGACTGGGGAATAGTGGCGATGTGTTGACCAGCGTACAAATTGCTTTGGTCCACAATAGATCTATAGAGATCTTTGGTGAAAAACAGCGAATAAAAATCCAGTGGCGTAAAGTCAACTGTTTCCACCTGAATTCCGGGTTGGCCAGTGAAAGGGGGAAGTACGGGTGCTGCAGAAGTGGTGGGTACCCAATTCGGATTGGCGAATGCAGCAGGAAGGGCACTATGGGCACGACGGGCCTGTGTTCGTCTTCTTGGTGGCAGCGGGACACTACTTGTGCTTGCCACCTCGCCAGCTTGAACTGCACTTATGGGACTCGCCACGTCACCAAGTGTTACTGCAGTGCTGGATGTACGACCAGGGTGTACTAGGCCGCTGGTGCTTGCCAGTTCACCAGAAGGAATAGCGGCACTAGTACTTCTCTGCTCCATAGGAGAGCCCTGCGGTTCTTGCACTTCAAGGACAGAATAAGTTCGGGGTCTGGTACGCCTGACCTTAGCAGGGACCACAACTCCGTCGTCAGAGCTATCTGTCATGGAGCCGCTGTCCTCTACAGGATCGTATTCTGAGCCTGAATCTGACAGATGAGTGACTTCCTCTTCACTATCTGTCATGCTCAGAAACCTGTAGGCCTCTTCACTAGTGTACCTTCGATTTGCCATTTTGGGCTCTAAATTTAGGGGTACACTAGTGAGACTCACAGGAAAAAAAGCTCCTGACTGTCAGCGACTGATTTAAAACGCTACCAAAAAACTGTTAGCGATCGCAGGGATCAGGCCTGACTCTGCGAACGCTGCAGTTATGTGTGCTTAGTGTTTTGTAAGTGACAGTTATCGATCGATACTGCACTTGGGTGGGCTGGGCTGGGCTGGGCCGAGGAGCAAAACGCGGTACTGGCGCTAACCTGACGCTGCCTGGGGCGACGCAGACCTTATCTGATCCTAAAAACTTAACTTCTATCACCGCCGTCAATTAGGGGGTTAAACCTTTATAAGGTAATAAACGGCGGGTGCCCTAAAACTATAATAAACTATAATAAACTACAAAAAACAAACTATCTAACCAGCGTCACATGTAACACTTATACGGTGATCGCTGGTGAAAGGGTTAACTAGGGGGCAATCAGGGGGTTAAAACCTTTAGCAGGTAGTATATGGGGGTCCCTGTCGCTATAAAACACTGACAGCGAACCTATATACTTACCTCCCTAAACTAGCGTCACCTGTGTCACTAATACAGCGATCAGAAAAACGATCGCTTAGCGACACTGGTGATGGGGGGTGATCACGGGGTTAACCTTTATTAGGGGGGGTTAGGGGGGTACCCTGGACCTAAAGGGGGTTACCCTAGACCTAAAGGGGGCTAACCTAACTGCCCTAACACTTATAACTGTCACAAACTGACACCAATGCAAAAAAAAAAAAACACTGCTATTGGTGTCAGAGTGACAGGGGGTACAGGGGGGTGATCAATGGATGGCCTCCCCCTGACCTCTCATCGCCCGCGAACAAGAGCCGACCGCCTACGGCACCGGGGGGGGGTCCGATCGGACCCCCCGCCCGCGGGAAGGCATCACGTATCAGGTACGTGATTTTGCCTGCCCGTGCCGCTCTGTTGACGTATATAGACGTGAGGCGGTCGGCAAGTGGTTAAAGGAACTACAAGCATTTAGGAAGATATTCTGTTATATAATGCAAAAGTACATTATTAATAGGGATGGGCCGAATGGACCCCTGTTCGGTTCGGACCAGAGCTTCCAAACATTGCGAACGTTCGGACCAGAACACCGAACCCCATTAAAGTCAATGGGACCCGAACATTAAATATCAAAAGTGCCATTTTGAAGGCTTAAATGCAAGGCATACAATGGTTATAGGGGTCCAGGTCCAGCCTTCCATGGGGGACATGGATCAATAAAAAAAAAATGTTTGTGAAAAATGTCATTTTTAAATGAGCAGTGATTTTTTTTTTTTTTTTTTTAAAGTGAAAGCCTAAAAATGAAAGATTCCTTCCAATATAGTGCCAGGGAGGTCCCCTTAGTTTAACTGTAAAGTGGCAGATCTGTACCATGTCTAGAATCTTCTGCAGCAATCATTACATTTATAAAGCCAAAAAAAAAGACATTTTTCCTGCAAGCTGCCTTTATTTTGCTCAGCAACAGCTGGGGAGCCAGTGTGTATGATGAGGCCACAATGTAGTGCACTGAGAACAAGATTAGAGATTTTTTGGATACATTATGGTGCCGCTTTGACTTTGGATAGAAGTAACGGGTGTGTTAAAATTGGTCTTTGGGTGTCGGTGGTGCCTTCCCACCGTAACCCTATAGAGGTACTCTTGATGTAAGCAAGAATTTGCCATGCTGTAAAAAATTGCAATGATATGCAACTGTCAGACAGGTGCAGAAAAATTGGTCTTTGGGTGTTAATTGTGCCCATGAAACCTATACCAAAAACATTCTTCCAGATGAAATGATTGAACACCTTCAAAGCTAGGCAGCCTCGAAGTCCTGCAGAGATTCCACATCCCAAAAAAGACTTAATTAGTGACATCAGCATCAGGGGCTTCATAGCTGGTAATCCAGGAATGATTAATTTTTATAAAAGTCAAACGGTCCACAGAGTCTGTGGACAGACGCATTCTATGATCAGTAATAGACATGTGCACACTGAAATATTTTGTTTCGGAATTTCGTTTTCGTCCGAAAAATAAATGTATTTAGTTACTCCCAAAATTTGTTTTTATTTATTTTGTTTCGTTAAAAAAAATGAAGAAAAAAATGTTTCCGCGCAAAGGGATAAATACTAGCTCAAAGGTTGGAACTGGTTAATGGAACTGCTGCCTCCACCAATTACTACCACTAGGTGGAGTAAATGAGAAGTGAAAAGAAAACAAAGTAGATATGGCGCTGTTCTGTTAATATATGCATTCTTGGTAGCAGATATTTGTTTGGAGGGTTACAGAGAAATGCTAATAGACCCACTTCCACTACCATTAGTGGATATAGTCAAATGGGAGACAAAAAGATAGAATACATCTAGTGCTGTTGGTACATACTGTTTGTATACCTTATTAGTATAAAACAAAAAAGTATGCTTGAAAAGTTAAATCCCTCAATATGGTCCTGTGAACTTAGTTGCAAAAATATCAGACCAATGTATGATACTTACAGTATATATATATATATATATATATATATATATATATAATATAGGGCTGGGGAGATCCCCGGCATGTACAATAGTCAATAATGATTAATTTATACAAAAATGAGAGATCAATAAAGTGCTAATTGTGCCGTTGGAAAAACACCAATTAAACTTATACACCTAGTAATTAATAAACCAATCATCCAAAAATCAAAAAAATCAGAAAACATTTAAAAACAATAAAGTGCTCTTGTGCCAGTGAGGGAATCCTTTTTCTAATATAATGGACTTCTCAAGTGAATGATCACACCGTGCATGCCTTATTCGTGCTCCTATTACGGCTGCACTCACCAGATCCTTCTCCCCCTCCTGGGGTCTAAAGCATCCACAGTATGTGCCACTGTGTAGCAATATAGGGTATGAAACCATCCTTATTGTTGGATATGGGGAGATTCCATCATATGTTGAACATCATAGAAGAGAGAGGGGGAGCCCAATAGCGTAATACTGTAGCAAACTGTTTATTGCACAAATGCATAGAAAGGTATATATGTGTGTATGTGTGTGTGTATATGTATGTGTGTATATATGTATATATTTATATATGCCCACACACTCATATATGCATATATGAGGAGAGGGTGTAGATACTACTGAAAAGTAGGTGTATATAAAAGTGAAGCCTCAAAATTTACGTGAGAGAATGATTCATTATGTATAAAATAACTTCCAAAGCATGGCTATTCTAGGACAACTAGGTTAAAAATGTGTTAAAAAACAATTGAGATCTATGTCTATATTCATTCCAGTAGGTTGAAGGGTATCTAATTGGAAAATCCATTTTGTTTAATTTTGGGAGATCTTAATTTTCTTATTCACCTCTCTCCAGTGTCCCTTGATTTTATCTATGCCATAAATAAACATACATGTATGGTCTTTATTGTGATAGTCCCTAAAATGTCTTGAGACACTGTGTTTATTGAATCTGTTTTTAATATTATTATTATGTTCTTGGATCCTTACATGTAATTCTCTTGTTGTTCTGCCACGTATTGTTTGTGGCAAGGGCACTCTACATACGTTACGTGAGTGCTATTACATGTAGTTCTTTTATGGTATGTTTGGTTCCTTTTGCCGTAGAGATAAAATCAATTTTTTTCTCGCTGTTTTTTTTGCTAGTTCTACATGGAAGGCATTTTCCACATTTGTAAAAACCTTTTAACCACTTCAGCCCTGGAAGGATTTACCCCCTTCCTGACCAGAGCACTTTTTACAATTTGGCACTGCGTCGCTTTAACTGCTAATTGCGCGGTCATGCAATGCTGTACCCAAACGAAATTTGTGTCCTTTTCTTCCCACAAATAGAGCTTTCTTTTGATGGTATTTGATCACCTCTGCCGTTTTTATTTTTTGCGCTATACACGGAAAAAGACTGAAAATTTAAAAAAAAAATGATATTTTCTACTTTTTGTTCTAAAAAAAATCCAATAAACTCAATTTTAGTTATACATTTAGGCCAAAATGTATTCGGCCACATGTCTTTGGTAAAAAAAATGTCAATAAGTGTATATTTATTGGTTTGCACAAACGTTATAGCGCCTACAAACTAGGGTACATTTTCTGGAATTTACACAGCCTTTAATTTATGACTGCCTATGTCGTTTCTTGAGGTGATAAAATGGCAGGGCAGTACAAAACCCCCACAAATGACCCCATTTTGGAAAGTAGACACCCCAAAGAAATTGCTGAGAGGCATGTTGAGCCCATTGAATATTCATTTTTTTTGTCCCAAGTGAAAGTTGTCACTAAATGATATATTGCTCACACAGACCATGGGCATATGTGGAATTGCACCCCAAAATACATTTAGCTGCTTCTCCTGAGTATGGGAATACCACATGTGTGGGACTTTTTGGGAGCCTAGCTGCGTACAGGGCCCCGAAAACCAATCACCGCCTTCAGGATTTCTAAGAGCGTATATTTTTAATTTTACTCCTCACTACCTATCACAGTTTTGAAGGCCATAAAATGCCCAGTTGGCATAACCCCCCCCAAATGACCCCATTTTGGAAAGTAGACACCCCAAGCTATTTGCTGAGAGGCATGTTGAATCCATGGAATGTTTTATATTTTGACATAAGTTGCGGGAAAGTGACAAATTTTTTTTTTTTTGCACAAAGTTGTCACTAAATGATATATTGCTCACACAGGCCATGGGCATATGTGGAATTGCACCCCAAAATACATTTAGCTACTTCTTCTGAGTACGGGGATACCACATGTGTGGGACTTTTTGGGAGCCTAGCTGCGTACGGGGCCCCGAAAACCAATCACCGCCTTCAGGATTTCTAAGGGTGTAAATTTTTTATTTCACTCTTCACTGCCTATCACAGTTTCGGAGGCCATGGAATGCCCAGGTGGCACACCCCCCCCCCCCCCCAAATTACCCCATTTTGGAAAGCAGACACCCCAAGCTATTTGCTGAGAAGCATGGTGAGTATTTTGCAGCTCTCATTTGTTTTTGAAAATAAAGAAAGACAAGAAAAAAATTTTTTTTTTTCAATTTTCAAAACATTGTGACAAAAAGTGAGGTCTGCAAATAACTCATTATACCTCTCAGCAAATAGCTTGGGGTATCTACTTTCCAAAATGGGGTCATTTGGGGGGGTTTTGAACTGTCCTGGCATTTTATGCACAACATTTAGAAGCTTATGTCACACATCACCCACTCTTCTAACCACTTGAAGACAAAGCCCTTTCTGACACTTTTTGATTACATGAAAAAATTATTTTTTTTTGCAAGAAAATTACTTTGAACCCCAACACATTATATATTTTTTTTAAAGCAAATGCCCTACAGATTAAAATGGTGGGTGTTTCATTTTTTTTTTTCACATAGTATTTGCGCAGCGATTTTTCAAACGCATTTTTGGGGGAAAAAACACACTTTTTTAAATTTTAATGCACTAAAACACACTATATTGCCCAAATGTTTGATGAAATAAAAAAGATGATCTTAGGCCGAGTACATGGATACCAAACATGACATGCTTTAAAATTGCGCACAAACGTGCAGTGGCAACAAACTAAATACATTTTTAAAAGCCTTTAAAAACCTTTACAGGTTACCACTTTAGATTTACAGAGGAGGTCTACTGCTAAAATTATTGCCCTCAATCTGACCTTCGCGGTGATACCTCACATGCATGGTACAATTGCTGTTTACATTTGACGCCAGACCGACGCTTGCATACACGTTAGCGCGAGAGCAGGGGGGACAGGGGTGCTTTTTTTTTTTTTTTTTTTCTTTATTATTTTTTTGCTTTTTTATCTTATTTTTAAACTGTTCCTTTCATTTTTTTTTTTTTTTTTATCATTTTTATTGTTATCTCAGGGAATGTAAATATCCCCTATCATAGCAATAGGTAGTGACAGGTACTCTTTTTTGAAAAAATTGGGGTCTATTAGACCCTAGATTTCTCCTCTGCCCTCAAAGCATCTGACCACACCAAGATCGGTGTGATAAAATGCTTTCCCAATTTCCCAATGGCGCTGTTTACATCCGGCGAAATCTAAGTCATAAAATGCTCGTAGCTTCCGGTTTCTTAGGCCATAGAGATGTTTGGAGCCACTCTGGTCTCTGATCAGCTCTATGGTCAGCTGGCTGAATCACCGGCTGCATTCTCAGGTTACCTGTTGAGATAGGAGAGCAAGAGAAAAACACGGAAGACGGTGGGGGGGGGCATTCCCTCCCACTGCTTGTAAAAGCAGTCTAGAGGCTAATTAGCTGCTAGGATTGCTTTTACATGAAAACCGACCGCTGGCTGAAAAGAATGATACCAAGATGATACCTAAACCTGCAGGCATCATTCTGGTATAATCATTCAAAGTCGTGAATGGCGTACCTGAAGACAAAAAAATGGTTAACAATAAAGCACAGTAAACGGTAAAGTATAAAAAATTGCATACCTGAAAAGCAAACATGATAAAACATAACAATAAAACATTGCAGAATAGAATACAGTAAAAAAGAGCAGCACAATAGAGAGAATAGAGAGAGCGAGAACAATAAAACGACAACTATTTTTTTTTATTTTATATTTTTGTATGTGTTTTTTTTTTTTTTTTTTTTTACACTTTTTTTGTAACTGTAACTTTTATAACGGTAACCGGTTCCAGGTTCAGGTCTCTCAAAATGCGATGGTATCTTGGGAGACCCTGTGAAAGTGTGCCTAGTCTGTGCAATGCTGTACCCTACGCTAATACTCAACTAATGTATGGTAGTGTTCAAAACATTCACCAATGCAAAGACCAGGATTGTCAGGACAGGAGGGACAATAATAGGGGGTGTCACTCCTATATCCGCGCTTGCTACAGACACAACATCTTTTTTGGGGGGTTCGTTGGGTAGGGGTACTCGGGAGGGCATAAAGAAAATGCCTCTCATGCAGCTGACTGCATTTGGTTGGGGATGTGAATAGGGGAAGTACGGGCACTGCAGAAGCGGTGGGTTCCCAATTAGGATTGGCAAATGCAGCAGGAAGGGCATTATGGGCACGACGGGCCTGTGTTTGTCTTTTTGGTGGCAGCGGGACACTACTTGTGCTTGCCACCTCACCAGCTTGAACTGCACTTATGGGACTCGCCACGTCACCAAGTGTTACTGCAGTGCTGGTTTGACTATGACCAGGGTGTACTAGGCCGCTGGTGCTTGCCAGTTCACCAAAACGCTACCAAAAAAACTGTTAGCGATCACAGGGATCAGGCCTGACTCTGCAAACGCTGCAGTTATGTGTTTCGTGTTTTGTAAGTGACAGTAATCAATCGATACTGCACTTGGGTGGGCTGGGCCGGGCGGAGGGGCAAAACGCAGGTGCTAGCAGGTATCTGGGCTGATCCCACTAACACTGCATTTTTGGGAACCCTAAACTGCTGGTGACGCTAGTATAGATCTGATATTGATCCGTTCAGATACTATACCACTAAGGGAGGTGTATGCTGCGTGCGTGGGTGTTAGCAGTACTGGCGCTAATCTGACGCTGCCTGGGGCAACGCATATCACCGCAGGGCGATCAGGGGGCTAAAGCTTTATTCGGTAACGGTGATCAGTGGTGAAAGGGTTAACTAGGGGGCAATCAAGGGGTTAAAACATTTATTAGATAGTATATGGGGGTTCCTGACGCTATAAAACGCTGATGGCGAACCTAAATATTTACCTCCCTAACTAGCGTCACCAGCGACACTAATACAGCGATCAGAAAAATGATCGCTTAGCGACACTGGCGACAGGGGGTGATCAAGGGGTTAAAACTTTATTAGGGGGGGTTAGGGGGGTATCCTAGACCTACAGGGGGCTAACACTCACTGCCCTAACACAATAACTGTCACAAACTGACACCATGCAGTAATCAGAAAAAAAAAAAATACTGCTTGGTGTCAGTGTGACAGGGAGGGGGGAGGGGTGATTGGGGGGGATTGGGGGGGGATCAGGGGTGTAAAGTATGCCTGGCATGTTCTACTGTGTGTGTGTGTGTGTGTGTGTGTGTGTGTGTGTGTAGTGTTTGTGCACTCACATGTCTTCTCTCCTCGGCGCCGGAACGGAAACTGCCGAGCCGAGGAGAGATGACATCACATCCTCTGCCTGTGTGTACTACACACAGGCAGGGGAGGGTTCCCATTGGCTGGGAACGATCGCGAGGGGGGGGCCACGATCGGATGGCCTCCCCCTCGCCTCTCAACGCTCCCAGACAAATGCCGACCGCCGCTGGCACCGGGGGGGGGTCCGATCGGACCTCCCGCCGCGGGAGGCAGATCACGTACAGGTACGAAAATGCAGACGAAAATGCATTCGGAACGAAAACGAATGCACATGTCTAATCAGTAACGAAACCTCCTACAGCACTGAATGCCCGTACTGAAAGTGCACTGGATGCAGGGCAGCCCAACAACTCAATAGCATACTGGGCAAGCTCTGGCCAGTGGCCTATTCTCATGACCCAGTAAGCCAGTGGATAGTCGGCTGGAAAGCTCTCTACCTCTGTTTTGGCCCCGAGGTAATCGTCCACCATGTGATGCAGACACTGTCGATGGGATGTGGAAGCTGATAGCCCTGGGCGGCGAGGACTAAAAAAATTCCGAAATTCCTCACTTAGGCGGATGCCTTCTCCAACGCTCCTTTCTTGACCAACGGAAGACTCAAAATGATGTTTTCCATAACACTGTAACCTACTGGAGTCAGGAAAAATGTTCCATAAAATCCTCTTTAATGCGTCCTCAAGAGATTTTATCCTCTGCACTCTCTGTGGGGATGGGTGAGTTCAGAGACCTTCCCCTTATAACGGTGGTCAAGGAGGGTTGCCAACCAGTAATCATCCTTCTCCTTTATGTCACGTATTCTTGGGTCCTTTCACAGGCTTTGAAGCATGAGGTTGCCCATGCGCCTCAAATTTGTAGAGGCTTGAGAAGCAGACTCCTCGGGGTCACTCAGGATGACAGCATCTGGAACTTCCTCCTCCCAGCCACGTACTACTCCCAAGGGTCCTGGGGTTGGAAAGCCATTGCTTACAGATTGACGCATGTTTTCCTCTTCTTCAGAGCCTATGAAAGTGCCAGAATCCTTCTCCTCATCCTCCTCCCCTCTCTCCTCCTGTGTAGGGATGAGCTGAACACCCTCCTGTTCGGTTCACACCAGAACATGCGAACAGGCAAAAAATTTGTTTGAACACGCAAACACCGTTAAAGTCTATGGGACACGAACATGAATAATCAAAACTGCTAATTTTAAAGGCTTATATGCAAGTTATTGTCATAAAAAGTGTTTGGGGACCTGGGTCCTGCCCCAGGGGACATGAATCAATGCAAAAAAAAGTTTTAAAAACTGATGTTTTTTCGGGAGCAGTGATTTTAATAATGCCTAAAGTGAAACAATAAAAGTGTAATATCCCTTTAAATAAAAAAAAAATAAAAAATGACGTGGGGGGTCCTCCTAAATTCCATACCAGGCCCTTCAGGTCTGGTATGGATATTAAGGGGAACCCAGGCCAAAATTAAAAAAAAAAAATGACGTGGAGGGGCCCCCCTAAATTCCATATCAGACCCTTCAGGTCTGGTATGGATATTAAGGGGAACCCTGGCCAAAATTTTTTTAAAAAAATGGCGTAGGGTCCCCCTCAAAATCTATACCAGACCCTTCAGGTCTGGTGTGCATTTTAAGGAGAACCCAGCGCCAAAATTAAAAAAAAAAAACGGCGTGGGGTCCCTCTAAAAATCCATACCAGACCCTTATCCGAGCACGCAACCTGGCAGGCCGCAGGAAAAGAGGAGGGATGAGAGAGTGCCCCCCCCTCCTGAACCATACCAGGCCACATGCCCTCAGCATTGGGAGGGTGCTTTGGGGTAGCCCCCCAAAACACCTTGTCCCCATGTTGATGAGGACAAGGGCCTCATCCCCACAACCCTTGCCCAGTGTTTGTAGGGGGTCTGCGGGCGGGGGGCTTATCGGAATCTGGAAGCCCCCTTTAACAAGGGGACCTCCAGATCCTGGCCCTCCCCCCTGTGTGAAATGGTAAGGGGGTATTTGTACCCCTATCATTTCACTAAAAAACTGTCAAAAATGTTAAAAATGACAAGAGACGGTTTTTGACAATTCCTTTATTTAAATGCTTCTTATTTCTTCTTTCTTCTTTCTTCTATCTTCCTCCATCTTCTTGTTCTTCTTCTGGTTCTTCCTCCGGTGTTCTCGTCCAGCATCTTCCTCCGCGGCGTCGGCGTCTTCTTCCCTTCTTCTCCTCTGGCCGCTCCGCATCCATGATGGCATGGAGGGAGGCTCCTGTTCTTCTCTTCATCTTCTTCTTTTCGGGCCGCTCCGCATCCATGATGGCATGGAGGGAGGCTCCTGCTGTGTGACGCTTCTCCTCTTCTGACGGTTCTTAAAGAACGGGGGCGGGGCCACCCAGTGACCCCGCCCCCCTCTGACGCACGGGGACATGACGGGACTTCCCTGTGGCATTCCCCGTGTCACCGGGTGGCCCCGCCCCCCATTATTTAAAAACCGTCAGAAGAGGAGAAGCGTCACACAGCGGGAGCCTCCCTCCATGCCATCATGGATGCGGAGCGGCCCGAAAAGAAGATGAAGAAGATGAAGAGAAGAAGATGAAGAGAAGAGCGGGAGCCTCCCTCCATGCCATCATGGATGCGGAGCTGCCCGAGGAGAAGAAGGGAAGAAGACGCCGACGCCGCGGAGGAAGATGCTGGACGAGAACACCAGAGGAAGAACCAGAAGAACCGGAAGAAGAAGAAGATGGAGGAAGAAACCAAAGGAAGATAGAAGATAGAAGATAGAAGAAAGAAGAAGCATTTAAATAAAGAAATTGTCAAAAACTGTCTCTTGTCATTTTTAACATTTTTGACAGTTTTTTAGTGAAATGGTAGGGGTACCCTTACCATTTCACACAGGGGGGAGGGCCGGGATCTGGGGGTCCCCTTGTTAAAGGGGGCTTCCAGATTCCGATAAGCCCCCCGCCCGCAGACCCCCACAACCACCGACCAGGGTAGTGGGGATGAGGCCCTTGTCCTCATCAACATGGGGACAAGGTGTTTTGGGGGGCTACCTCAAAGCACCCTCCCAATGTTGAGGGCATGTGGCCTGGTATGGTTCAGGAGGGGGGCGCTCTCTCTCCCCCCCTCTTTTCCTGCAGCCTGCCAGGTTGCGTGCTCGGATAAGGGTCTGGTATGGATTTTTGGGAGGACCCCACGCTGTTTTTTTTTTTTTTAATTTTGGCGCGGGGTTCCCCTTAAAATCCATACCAGACCTGAAGGGCCTGGTATGGAATTTAGGGGGACCCCCACGTCATTTTTTTTAAATTTTGGTTCGGGTTTCCCCTGTGGGGAATTCCCATGCCGTTTTTATCAATGAACTTTTATGTGTATTGTCGGACCGCCAATTCATTATTAGTCGCGAGTAGTTTTAAATTACTTTTTTCCTTTTGAAATGTCATTTTGCTGTCAGACTGTTCTAAACACGGGAAACATGCGCCCCTTTACAGGCATACTATAGACACCCCCCAGGTATGACATTTAAAGGAATATTACACTTTTATTGTTTCACTTTAAGCATTATTAAAATCACTGCTCCCGAAAAAAACTTCAGTTTTTGAAACTTTTTTTGCATTGATCCATGTCCCCTGGGGCAGGACCCGGGTCCCCAAACACTTTTTATGACAATACCATGAATATAAGCCTTTAAAATTAGCACTTTTGATTTCTCCCATAGACTTTTAAAGGGTGTTCCGCGGCATTCGAATTTGCCGCGAACACCCCAAATTGTTCGGCGAACTTGTGAACAGCCCATGTTCGAGTCGAACATGAGTTTGACTCGAACTCGAAGCTCATCCCTACTCCTGTGTGTTCTGTGACATAAGAATGATGGTTTCTGCATAAAGTGGGCCTTGGGAGGAAAGGAAGTCCCCCTCTTCCTCCTGCTGTTCTGCCTCCAGTGCCCTGTCCATAATGCCACGCAGAGTCTGCTCCAGCAGGAACACAACAGGGATTGTGTCACTGATGCATGCACTGTCACTGCTCACCATGCTTCCTTAATGATCAGCCATTGGCGTAGGGAAAAAACCAGAGGCGGCCTGAGCCTGTCATCATGCCGTACTGACACAAGTACTCATTGACTGCCCTCTGCTGCATGTATAGCTGCTGCAGCATTCCTGAAGTTGAGTTCCACCTGGTGGGCATGTCACAAATCAGGCGGTTTACGGGCAGGTGGAATTCCCGCTGAATTTCAGCCAACCAAGCACTGACTGTGTATGACCACCTGAAATGGATACAGACTCTTCTGGCCTGCTTTAGTACATCTTGCAACCCTGGGTACGTACTTAGGAAATGCTGCACCACCAAATTGAAGACATATGCCAGGCATGGCACATGTGTTAACTTTACCTGTCTAAAGGCGGACAGGAGGTTTGAGCCATTATCGGACACCATCATTCCTGGCTCCAGCTGGCATAGTGTGAACCACCTCTGGGCCTGTCCTTGCAGAGATGCAAGAATCTCTGCTCCGGTGTAGTTCCTGTCCCCTAAACACACCAGCTGAAGCACTGTATGGCACCTTTTGGCCTGACTCCGGGAAAAGCCCTTTGAACGCTTATGGGGTACCTGATGTTCATGGGACAATTCTGTAGAGGAGGGCATGGAGGTGGTGGAGGAGGAGGAGGGGGTAGAGCTCACAGGTCTGGCATCATCACCACCAGCTGTATGGAGATGTGGGGGCACAACAAGCTGCAGCACTGAGCCCTGTCCTGCATCCTTTCGAGTTGTGAGCAGCGTTACCCAGTGTGCTGTGAACAAAATATATTGTCCCTGCCCATGCTTGCTGGACCATGTGTCAGCAGTAAGGTGGATTTTACGTCTGACTGCCTTGCCCAATGATGCCAGAACATTCCCTTCCATGTGATGGTAGAGGGTTGGAATGGCCTTACGTGAAAAGTAGTATCGACTGGGAACCTGCCATTGTGGTACAGCACATTGTGCGAATTCATGGAAGAGGGCAGAATCCACCAGGCTGAAAGGCAAAAGTTGGAGAGCCAACAGCTTTGACAAGCTTGCATTCAGGCGCTGGGCATGTGGGTGGCAGGGACTGTATTTTTTTTTTCCGCTGCAGAAGATGGGGCAGAGAAATTTGCCAGCTATACTCTACAGCTGGTGGTGTGCTGCTGGTAGTTGAGCTGCTAGGACCTTGGACACCCTGTGCTATACCATCATCCCTGTCAGTGGAGGCTGCTGAAAGGTAATGACTCGCATCAGTGACCTCATCATCATCATCATCATCATCATCATCATCTCCATTTCCTCGATCTTCATCATTACCACTGGAGACAACTTGGCAACACGCCGCAGCCTGGAGAACATGAATGCCAATTTGTCTACCAGTGTTCCACCCTCTCTCTAGGCTCATGTTCCTGTCATCCTCTACCTCAGAACGAGCATCTGAATCCAGTAATGACTGGGCATCATCAAGGAGCAATTGGCTGACGCTGTAGTCAAATAACTCAGCTGACTCCTCAATGGCTGATGTTGGGGCTATGGCAGGAATAGATGTGGACAAGGAGGCAGGTTTATCCACCCTGGCAACTGCAGGGGACTGCACACTTGTCTCTGCTTGCATGACAGAGGATGAGGAGGATGAGGAAGGTTTAGTAAGCCAGTCCACCACCTCCTCTGCATGCTGTGGCTGGATAGCATGGGCAAACTCACTAAACAGAGGAAATGATGCCCTGCCTGAGGACTGACCACCACATCCACCTTTGCCTGTGGACACATTTGTTGCTGGCCCCCTTACAGTGCCAAGGGAACGTCTGCCTCTCCTTGTTGTTCTCCCAGACATTATTGGGAGGGAGGGGGTGGTGCTTATAAGTAAATGTAAAGGAGAAGTTGAAATATGTAGGTAGATGCACTTTAATCAATGTAAAGAGGTGTTTGGCGCCCTTTAATTTGAGTACTCACACTACACAGACAAACTCCATGGATACAATATAATATACTGCAATATAATGCACCAAATGTACAAGATGCACAGAACTATGTGGTGTTAAACTGGCAGTAATGCACACAGAAGTTAATGGTGTTAAACTGGCAGTAACGCACGCAATACGATATGGCGTTAAACTGGCAGTAACGCAATCAAATAGACGGTGTTCAACCGTCACTACACTGAATCTAAACTGTACCTACTCTAGCTATATGCTAATGTCAAGATTACTGACATGGTCTCACTACACAACACTGAAACTATCTGACCTGTCCCTACTCTAGCTGCACGCTATGAAAAGCTGAATGATGGTCCTCCTCACTACACCCACACTATCCCTAAACTGACAGTAAACTAATATTCTACACTGACAATTGAAGCAAAATAGCACAGTATAGCACACTAACTAATAGCACTGAACAAAGCCCTGTTCTATCTCTCCACACCAAAATCACACTGAAAATGGCTGCCATTGAAAGAATACTTTTATACTGTGGGGCGGGAATGAGCCATGATTGGATAAAGGCATGATGACAGTGTCCAATCATAACTCTGACAGTGCTCTGTGCCCTGATTGGCTGAAGCTTTCACTGCTTCAGCCAATCAGGGCTTGCAATGCACTGTTCAACGCCACAATGAATTGTGGTTGGTTCGGGGGGCTGAACAAACGGTCGAACATCCCGTTTGTTCGGCTGTTCTCCAAACGTCCGAACAACGAAAGTTCGGCCCGAACTTATGCTCAAGGCGAACTGTTCGCCCATCCCTAATTATTAAAGTGGTTGTAAACCCTTTAAAACCACTTTTTGCTACAGGTAAGCCTGTAAATAGGCTTTCCTCTAGCTACACTGGATATCACTCAGCTACACACAGCTACACTGGTGCATGCCCGGGAGTGACGTCATCGCAGCTCTGGCCAATCTGGCCAGAGCCCGCGATACCTGGAAGTGACTCCGGGAGCGATGTTGGCCGCCGGAGCGGTGAACGAGGACTGCTGCGGGGGCTTCGATCTCAGGTAAGTATTTCATAATGAGCTAGTATGTTATGCATACTAGCTCATTATGCCTTTGTCTTGCAGTTTTGTTTTTTTTTTTTAGGGTTTACAACCACTTTAAGGATAGCAGATGTGAAAGGAATGCTGATTAATGAGATCTGGAAAGTCCTGGGTCTCCTGTTGTCTACTAGTGTGGCTTCTAATGCCCTGTACACACGATCGGACATTGATTGGGCATTCTGACAACAAAATCCATGGATTTTTTCCAACGGATGTTGGTTCAAACTTGTCTTGCATACACATGGTCGCACAAAGTTGTCGTAAAATCCGATTGTTCTGAATGCGGTGACGTAAAACACGTAGGTCAGGATTATAAACGGGGCAGTAGCCAATAGCTTTCGTCTCTTAATTTATTCTGAGCATGCGTGGCAATTTGTGTGTTGGAATTGTCCATACACGGTTGGAATTCACGCAAACGGATTTTGTTGTCGGAAAATTTTATAGCTTGCTCTCAAACTTTGTGTGTCGGAAATTCTGATGGAAAAAGTCCGATGGAGCCCACACACAGTCGGAATTTCCAACAAGAAGCTCCAATCGCACATATTCCGTCGGCAAGTCCAACCGTGTGTACAAGGCATAAGAGTCTTTCACCCATTGTTATTTGTGCTAGTTAACCCTGCTTGGTGTGAAGGAGTCCTGTGTTTATACTTATGATAATGTATAATCTACTGTGTGAAGCTTGGTGACAACAAGTTTGACCTGTAGTGAAATCCTGATTAATCACAACAATGGCCAGGTGGGCACGGAGTCACATGGGCTGCTTTAACCAATTCAGCCTCGGAAGGATTTACCCCCTTCCTGACCAGAGCACTTTTTACAATTTGGCACTTCATCGCTTTAACTGCTAATTGCGTGGTCATGCAATGCTGTACCCAAACAAAATTTGCGTCCATTTCTTCCCATAAATAGAGCTTTCTTTTGATAGTATTTGATCACCTCTGCGGTTTTTATTTTTTGCGCTATAAACGGAAAAAGACAGAAAATTTTGAAAAAAAAAGATATTTTCTACTTTTTGTTATAAAAAAAATCCAATAAACTCAATTTTAGTCATACATTTAGGCCAAAATGTATTCAGCCACATGTCTTTGGTAAAAAAATGTCAATAAGCGTATATTTATTGGTTTGCGCAAAAGTTATAGCGTCTACAAACTAGGGTACATTTTCTGGAATTTACACAGCTTTTAGTTTATGACTGCCTATCTCATTCCTTGAGGTGCTAAAATGGCAGGGCAGTACAACCCCCCCCCCCCCCCCCAATGACCTCATTTTGGAAAGTAGACACCCCAAAGAAATTGCTGAGAGGCATGTTGAGCCCACTGAATATTACATTTTTTGGACCCAAGTGATTGAATAATGATAAAAAAAATACAAAAAGTTGTCACTAAATGATATATTGCTCACACATACCATGGTTATATGTGGAATTGCACCCCAAAATACATTTAGCTGCTTCTCCTGAGTATGGGGATACCACATGTGTAGGACGTTTTGGGAGCCTAGCCACGTACGGGGCCCTGAAAACCAAGCACCACCTTCAGGATTTCTAAGGGCATACATTTTTGATTTCACTCCTCACTACCTATCACAGTTTTGAAGGCCATAAAATGCTAAGATGGCACAAACCCCTCCAAATGACCCCATTTTGGAAAGTAGACACCCCAAGCTATTTGCTGAGAGGCATGTTGCGTCCATGGAATATTTTATATTTTGACATAAGTTGCGGGAAAAGTTGTCACTAAATGATATATTGCTCAAACATGCCATGGCATATGTGGAATTACACCCCAAAATACATTCTGCTGCTTCTCCTGCGTACGGGGATACCACATGTGTGGGACTTTTTGGGAGCCTATCCGTGTTCGGGGCCCCAAAAACCAAGCACCGCCTTCAGGATTTCTAAGGGCGTAAATTTTTGATTTCACTCCTCACTACCTATCACCGTTCTGAAGGCCATAAAATGCCAAGATGGCACAAACCCCCCCCAAATGACCCCATTTTGGAAAGTAGACACCCCAAGCTATTTGCTGAGAGCCTTGGTGAGTATTTTGCAGCTCTCATTTGTTTTTGAAAATGAAGAAAGACAAAAATTTTTTTTTTTTCTTTTTTCAATTTTCAAAACTTTGTGACAAAAAGTGAGGTCTGCAAAATACTCACCATACCTCTCAGCAAATAGCTTGGGGTGTCTACTTTCCAAAATGGGGTCATTTGGGGGGGGGTTTGCCACCTGGGCATTCCATGGCCTCCGAAACTGTCGTAGGCAGTGAAGAGTGAAATCAAAAATTTACGGCCTTAGAAAGCCTGAAGGCGGTGCTTGGTTTTCGGGGTCCCGTACGCGGCTAGGCTCCCAAAAAGTCTCACACATGTGGTATCCCCGAACTCAGGAGAAGCAACAGAATGTATTTTGGGGTATAATTTCACATATTCCCATTGCATATTTGAGCAATATATCATTTAGTGACAACTTTGTGCAAAAAAAAAAAAAAGTGTCTTTTTCCCGCAACTTGTGTCACAATATAAAATATTCCATGGACTCGACATGCCTCTCAGCAAATAGCTTGGGTGTCATGGGGGGTCATTTGGAGGGGTTTTGAACTGTCCTGGCATTTTATGCACAACATTTAGAAGCTTATGTCACACATCACCCACTCTTCTAACCACTTGAAGACAAAGCCCTTTCTGACACTTTTTGTTTACATGAAAAAATTATTTTTTTTTTGCAAGAAAATTACTTTGAAACCCCAAACATTATATATTGTTTTAAAGCAAAGGCCCTACAGATTAAAATGGTGGGTGTTTAATTTTTTTTTTTTCACACAGAATTTGCGCAGCGATTTTTTCAAACGCATTTTTTGGGGAAAAAACACACTTTTTAAAATTTGAATGCACTAAAACACACTATATTTCCCAAATGTTTGATGACATAAAAAAGATGATCTTAGGCCGAGTACATGGATACCAAACACGACATGCTTTTTTTTTCTTTATTATTTTTTTTGCTTTTTTATCTTATTTTTAAACTGTTCCTTTCATTTTTTTTTTTTTTTTTTTTTTAGCATTTTTATTGTTCTCTTAGAAAATGTAAATATCCCCTATGATATCAATAGGTAGTGACAGGTACTCTTTTTTTTGAAAAAATTGGGGTCTATTAGACCCTAGATCTCTCCTCTGACCTCAAAGCATCTGACCACACCAAGATTGGTGTGATAAAATGCTTTCCCAATTTCCCAATGGCGCTGTTTAAATCCGGCAAAATCTAACTCATAAAATGCTCGTAGGTCAGGTTTCTTAGGCCATAGAGATGAGTGGAGCCATTCTGGTCTCTGATCAGCTCTATGGTCAGCTGGCCGAATCAACGGCTGCATTCTCAGGTTCCCTGTTGGGACAGGAGAGCCAGAGAAAAACATGAAAGATGGTGGGAGGGGGGGCATTCCCTCTCACTGCTTGTAAAAGCAGTCTAGAGGCTAATTAGCTGCTAGGATTGCTTTTACATGAAAGCCGACCACTGGCTGAAAAGAATGATAGCAAGATGATACCTAAACCTGCAGGCATCATTCTGGTATAACCACTCAAAGTCCAGCAACATACCAGTACGTTGCTGGTGCTTGTTGGGCATATATTGTAAACTTTTTTTTCATGCAGCCTGTGGGCTGAATGAAAAAAAGAGATTGATCGGTGGGTATGCCCACTATTAGAATACCTCCCTTCATCCACCCACTTCTAATGATGGGCATACATGCACCGTTTATATATGCCGAAGCATGGGGGCATCCGCCCCAAAAGGTAGGAGCAAACGCTCCTCCGCTCCTGCTGCCCCCTTGCTTTGGCATATATGCTGAAGTATGTAACTGTGGTAGTGAAATCACCTCCAACAGCGCTGGAGTCATGGCTTTATGTATCGTGGAAGCAAACACTGTTGCTGTCAAGATAAATAAATCCGTGCTGCAACTGAATGGCATACCTGCTAAGCAAATGATGGTTAACAATAAAACAAAATTACATTACAGTATAACAGTAAGACTTGTCATACCTGCAAAGCAAATACAAAAAAAATAGTAAAAAATAAAACATTTTTTAACGCAACCTGTGCCTAAAATATATATATGCCGAAGCATGGAGGCATTCTACCGCAAAAGGTGGGAGCAAATCGCTCCTCCGCCCCTGCTGCCCCCTTGCTTCGGCATATATGCTGAAGTATGTAACTGTGGTGGTGAAATCACCTCCGACAGCACTGGAATCACAGCTTTATGTATCGTGGGAGCGAACGCTGTTGCTGTCAAGATAAATAAATCCGCGCTGCAGCTGAATTGCGTACCTGAAAACAAAAAAATGGTTAACCACAAAACACAGTAAACAGTAAGGTATAAAAAAAAATGCATATCTGAAAAGCAAACATGATAAAACATAATAACAATAAAACATTGCAGAATAGAATACAGTAAAAAAGAGCAGAACAATAGAGAGAGAATAGAGAGAGAGAGAGAGAACAATAAAACGACAATTATTTTTGTTTTTTTTATTTTTATATATTTTTTTTTTTACTTTTTTTTTGTTTTTTTACACTTCTTTTTTTCAACTGTAACTTTTGTAACTGGTACCAGGTTCGGGTCTCTCAAAATGCGATGGCATCTTGGGAGACCCTGTGAAAGTGTGCCTAGTCTGTACAGTGCTGTACCCTACGCTAAAACTCAACTAGTGTATGGTAGCGTTCAAAACATTAACCAATGCAAAGACCAGGATTGTCAGGACAGGAGGGACAATAATAGCGGGTGTCACGCCTATATCCACGCTTGCTGCAGACACGACATCTTCTTTGGGGGGCTCCTTGGGTAGGGGTACTTGGGAGGACATAAGGAAAATGCCTCTCATGCAGCCGACTTACTGCATTTGGTTGGGGAAGATGAGGTGGAGCACCGTCTGGAAACAGAAGGGCTCTGACGATCTCTTCCTGAAATTTAAAGAAAGATCCAGTCCATCCTGAAGCTCTGTATAGCACATGAGCGTTCAGCAAAGCCAATTGAAATAAATAAACAGACACTTTCTTGTACCAGCATCTGGGCTTACGGGCAACTAGGTACAGTGCCAACAACTGGTCGTGGAGGTCCACCCCTCCCATGTTAAGGTTATATTCGTGGACACAGAGGGGTTTCTCCACAACACCAGTTGCCGTAGGAATTTGGACCGTCGTGTCTGCATGAAGGGAGGTAAGAACAAAAACATTCTTATTATCCCTCCACTTCATAGCGAGCAAATTTTTACACTGCAAGCAGGCTCTCTCCCCCAGCCTAAGACGGGAATCTACAAGCTGCTGGGGAAAGCACCAGCGATTAGGCCGCACGGTGCCACATGCTCCAATCTGATGATCAAACAGGTGACTAAAAAGTGGCACGCTCATGTAATTATTGTCAACGTACAAGTGGTACCCCTTTCCGAATAAGGGTAACACCAAGTCCCACACAATCTTGCCAGTGCTTCCTATGTAGTCAGGGCAGTTTGTTGGCTCTATGTAACTATCTTTTCCCTCGTAAACCATAAAACTACATGTATAGCCTGTGGCCCTGTCACAGAGCTTATACATCTTGACCCTGTATCTGGCAAGCTTGCTGGGAAGGTACTGTTTGAATGACAAGCGGCCAGAAAACTTAATCAGGGACTGATCAACGCAGACAACTTGATGGGGCATAAACAAGTCTGCAAAACGTTGGTTGAAGTGGTTTACGAGGGGCCAAATTTTGTGGAGCCGATCGTATCCAGGGTCTCCACGAGGATGACAGAGTTCATTGTTGTTGAAGTGCATGAACCACAAAATCTGCTTATATCGTGCCCTGGTCATGGAGGCAGAGAACAAGGGCATATGGTGAATTGGGTCAGTGGACCAATATGATCGCAACTCACTCTTTTTAGTTATGCCCATGTTGAGGGAAAGGCCCAGAAAGATCTTAAATTCGGAAAATTGGTTTCCAATCTCTGGCAAGGGAGGACTGGGGAATAGTGGCGATGTGTTGACCAGCGTACAAATTGCTTTGGTCCACAATAGATCTATAGAGATCTTTGGTGAAAAACAGCGAATAAAAATCAAGTGACGTAAAATCAACTGTTTCCACCTGAATGCCGGGTTGGCCAGTGAATGGGGGAAGTACGGGTGCTGCAGAAGTGGGGGGTTCCCAATTAAGATTGGTGAAAGCAGCAGGAAGGGCACTATGGGCACGACGGGCCTATGTTTGTCTTCTTGGTGGCAGTGGGACACTACTTATGCTTGCCACCTCACCAGTAGGGATGAGCCGAACACCCCCCTGTTTGGTTCGCACCAGAACATGCGAACAGGAAAAAAGTTTGTTCGAACACGCGAACACCATTAAAGTCTATGGGACACGAACATGAATAATCAAAAGTGCTAATTTTAAAGGCTTATATGCAAGTTATTGTCATAGAAAGTGTTTGGGGACCTGGGTCCTGCCCCAGGGGACATGGATCAATGCAAAAAAAAGTTTCAAAAACTGACGTTTTTTCAGGAGCAGTGATTTTAATAATGCTTAAAGTCAAACAATAAAAGTGTAATATCCCTTGAAATTTCGTAGCTGGGGGGTGTCTATAGTATGCCTGTAAAGGGGTGCATGTTTCCCATGTTTAGAACAGTCTGACAGCAAACTGACATTTCAAAGGAAAAAAGTCATTTAAAACTACTTGCGGCTATTGCATTGCCGGTCCGACAATACACATAAAAGTTCATTGATAAAAACGGCATGGGAATTCCCCACAGGGGAACCCCGAACCAAAATTAAAAAAAAAAAATGATGTGGGGGTCCCCCTAAATTCCATACCAGACCCTTCAGGTCTGGTATGGATATTAAGGGGAACCCCGGCCAAAATTTAAAAAAAAAATTACGTGGGGGTCCCTGACGCTATAAAACGCTGATGGTGAACCTAAATACTTACCTCCCTAACTAGCGTCACCAGTGACACTAATACAGCGATCAGAAAAACGATCACTTAGTGACACTGGCGATGGGGGGTGATCAAGGGGTTAACCTTTATTAGGTAGGGTTAGGGGGGTATCATAGACCTAAAGGGGCTAATACTAACTGCCCTACCACTTATAACTGTCACAAACTGACACCAATGCAATAATCAGAAAAAAAACCTGCTGCTGGTGTCACTGTGACAGGGGGTACAGGGGGGTGATCTGGGGGGGATGGGGGGTGAAATGTGTGCCTAGAGTGTTCTACTGTTAGTGTAGTGTTGGTGCACTTACTTGATGTCTTCTCTCCTCAGCGCCGGAACAGAAAAGACCGACTCGAGGAGAGATGACATCACTTCCTCTGCCGCTGTTTACATTTCAGAGGCAGAGGAAGAATGTCATTGGCTGGGAGCAATCACGAGGGGGTGGCCACGAATGGATGGCCTCCCCCTCACCTCTGATCACTAAGGGAAAGATGCCGACTGCCTCGGGCACCGGGGGGGGTCCGATCGGACCCCCCGCCCGCGGGAGGCAAGTAACGTACCCATGCGTTACTTTGCCTGCCCGTGCCATTCTGCCGATGTATATCGTCATGAGGCGGTCAGCAAGTGGTTAAGGGATTAGATAATTAGCTCAGGTTAATTTATGTTTCTGGTTACAGGTGTATTGTTAGAGTAATATGAGCAGGAGGGGGGAACCTCCTCTTCAGTTGTATATAAGACTGTATTCTTGTTCTAATAAACAGTCCATGTTCAGCAACCAAATGTGTATTGTCTTGATTGTGGTTGTTAAGGATTGGAATATCTGATATCTATATTCATACTGGGAGTAAGCTGTATATGAGGAAAGAACTCAAACGGAGTGTAGGACATTTTGTTACAATGGTGGCAAGCAGTGGGATGCTTCCTGCAGCCTGGGACATCCAAATCTCCACCTGGATCCAAGGTCCAGATAGCAGGTGAGGAGGAGAGGTACAGATACCAATCGCCATAGAAGAGGAATTCGGAAGGAGGTTGCGAGAGATGCAGATACAGCACAGAGGACCAGTATCAGAGCAGGTCCTGCTGGGATGATATGATTCTATCCCCTGGGAACTCTGGAAGGAAGTGCTAGCCCATGAGCAGCGACACCAGGGAAAAATTCTCTCCTCCTTCCAGGAAAGGTACCGGTCACAGTACAAAGTGCGAATGGTGGTTTTGGGGGAACAACCGCATAAGGAATGGAAAGCTGAGTTAACCAAGCTGGCTTAGGTGGAGATGCAGTTGGACGAGAACTATAGAGCCCTCCACTGGTATGTAGCCCAAGTGTGCCCGTGGACAGTGGACGACACGCAAATAGAAGGCTTTGGCTACAGTAGCCTGGGGCTGTTATTAGAGAGGCTGTCACAGGACCCTGACTTTGGGAGGGATTTGGAGTGGCGTTCGGAAGAAATCTTGGAATACAGAGAACGGATGCTGAATGTAGTTTCTAGCCAATCAGGAATGGGAGCTGGAGATTGCCTACAGACAGCTGCTAGATTCTGCTCAGCAGCAGGTCTGGGCTCCCTTAGCCTGGGACTATCAGGAAATACCAGCTGACAACTCTGAAATCCTGGCTAAAGAGTCAGCAATTAGGCAGAGTAACAGCGTGCTTTGCCAATCTGCCCCCACAGCTATGGATGCAGAGGTCTTATGGCAGTAAGTGCTGATTGACCTTGATGATCCTGTTTCTGCATGGGATAATCTTGGATGATGGAATATGTCTGGGTGGGGGTACGGGAGATGGAGCAGTCAGCTCATCTCTTCAGCCACAGACCACAGAATGTATGGATTTAATTGACCATTCATCAGACGATGTTATAGATTATGAGTCACCTGCCAAAGTGTTGGCACTGGGCCCAAGTGCAGCCAACTCATGCCCTGGATTTTCAGCAATTCCAGAGACTTGTGATTTAATTGACTTTTCTGCTGAAGAAGAACAACTGAGTGAGCCTCCAGCAAAAGAGCTAGCATCAGGGCAGAACATCACAGAGCTCTGCCCAGCACCAACAGCAGCATCTGTGGAGTTACAAAGAACTTCCCCTGCTGAAGCACTGGCCATCGGACAGAGGGTCCAAGACCTCTGCCCCACATCTGTGGCAGTTCCGGAGGCTCAGGGTGAGAAGGTGGCAGTCACTTCCCAGCAGCAGATCAGGATACAGGGAGAGAAGGTAGAGGAGGTGTTTGTCGTCCCTCCCCAACATTCGGCCAGGGTGGAGGAAGCAGTCTTTCCTCCCCAGCAAAGATTCGTGCACCTGGGAGACAGTACCAGTGTCACGTACCTAGTGGATGAGCCCGGTATGCAGAGGGAGGCCTCTCTTACATCCCAAACTCATGGCCCCTGGTAGAGTGAACAGGAGGCACAGGAGTACAAGGTAGCATGAGTGCCTGGCAGGATCAACAGCTGGTCAGCAGGTCTGGAGCTCCGGATAATGCTGAAGCTGGGGGTCAGCAGACTGGAACAGCAGGCTGGATACAGCAGACTGGGAACTGGAACAGGCTTGTATCAGGAAGGCACTCACAGGATACAGAGAGGAGGTTCCAGGGATTGGAACACAGGAAGGTCAGGCAAGCCGGTTCATACACAGACAAGTAGTACTGGAACAAATGCTGGAGACTGGAGGAGAGTCACAAGACAAGCTGGGTCGGTAACAAACAGGCACGGATGGACCAGAGGATAAGTCAGATGCAAGGTCGTGGACAGGCCGGGGTCAGATGCAGGCGGATAGCAGAGGTAGTCACAGGGCAAGCCAGATAATCACAGGAACAGATCAGATAAGCAGGTAACTCACAGGGAACACTGTAGGTCAGGCAGCAGAACTTCATTGTAACAGCTGAGTTTAAATAGACGGCTTGGCGCCAGGGATCGTGTGCACAGGCGCCCGCAAGCGTGCACCTGCTTGTGTGGAACTGCTACTTCTGGCAAGCCTTTCCTGACAACCAGGGACATGTCGTCCCTGCAGCCAGATGAGGGAACGGAAGCTGGTTCACCTCCCTAATGGCAGCTACACAGTTTGGGAGTGGAGGAATCCAGCCTCCTGCCCCAACGGTTAGCCAAAGCTGATGATGTGCAGCGGATGATGCAGAAGTGCTGGCAACAGGGCAGAGTGCTGCCAACCTCTGCCCAGAACCGGCAACAACTATGGAGTTCCAGGGAGCCGGGGCAATCGGCCCCTCTCCCCAGCAACAAGCAGATGTAGTGAAGCTTCTACTCCCAGCTACTTCTAGGCCCAGTGCTGCTGGCCTCTGCCTAGCACCTACAGTTTCTTCTCAGCTTCAGGGAACTGGGGCAGTTGGCCCCTCTCCCCAGCAACAGGCCAAGCCAAGGTATGGTAAAGACCACCCATCTGAAGCGCTGACAGCCGGACAGAGTCAATGACCTCTGCCCCACACCTACTGTGGTCAACTATTCCTTGCAGCCAAGAATGGAGAACATGCGGACAGACTATGTGCGTTCACTCTGCCCAACTAACACATGTCCAGACCAGGTGGAGATCTGGGACCTTGTTAGTCAACTTTTGATGGGGGAGAAATGTGATGGACTCACCCGAGACAGAGGATTTTGGAGGGGACTGAATGCTAGCCTAATGCCTACCAACTATGGCTCATCGGATTTGAGGGAGCTACAAGCATTTAGGAAGATATTCAGTTATGTAATGCAAAAGGACATTATTAAGGAGGCCATGATGGTCTCTGCCAGTGTAGGACTCATATAGCAGATGTATGTGAAAGGAATACTGATTAATGAGATCTGGAAAGCCCTGGGTCTCTTGTCTACTAGAGTGGTTTCTAAAAGTCTTTCACCCATTGTTGTTTGTGCTAATTAACCCTGCTATTGTATGAAGGTGTCCTGTGTTTATACTTATGATAATGTATAATCTACTGTGTGAAGCTCGGTGACAAAAAGCCTGACCTGTAGTGAAATCCTGATTAACCACTTAAGCCCCGGACCATTTGGCTGACCAAAGACCAGAGCACATTTGCGATTCTGCACTGCGTCGCTTTAACTGACAATTGCGGGTCATACGACGTGGCTTCCAAACAAAATTGACGTCCTTTTTTCCCCACAAATAGAGCTTTCTTTTGGGGTATTTGATCACCCCTGCAGATTTTTTGCCCTATAAACAAAAAAAGAATGACAATTTTGAAAAAAAAGCAATATATGTTTTTTTTTTTTTTTTTTGCTATAATAAATATCCCCCAAAAATATATTTAAAGAAAATGTTTTTTTCTTCAGTTTAGGCCGATACGTATTCTTCTACATATTTTTGGTAAAAAAAAATCGCAATATGCGTTTATTGATTGGTTTGCGCAAAAGTTATAGCGTCTACAAAATAAGGGATAGTTTTATGGCATTTTTATTAATAATTTTTTTTTACTAGTAATGGCGGCGATCAGCGATTTTTATTGTGTCTGCGACATTATGGCGGACAGATCGGACCTTTTGGAGCTATTTTGGGACCATTCACATTTATACAGCGATCAGAGCGATTAAAAATGCATTGATTCCTGTGTAAATGTGACTGGCAGTGAAGGGGTTAACCAGGAGGGGGCGCTGCAGGGGTTAAGTGTGTCCTAGGGATGTGCTCCAACTGTGGGGGATGGGCTATGTGTGACACAACACTGATCACCGCTCCCGATTACAGGGAGCTGTGATCAGTGTCAGTGTCACTAGGCAGAACGGGGAAATGCTTGTTTACAACAGGTATCCCAGCGGGCATCCAGAACAACGGAGCTTGCGGTAGGGTCACGCACATGCACATGCAGCAGCGTGCACGCAATCACAAATGGCGGCAAATTTAATGGGACGTACCTGTACGCCCATTTGCCTGTCCGTGCCATTCTGCCGATGTATATGTACATATATGTAAATGGCAAGTGGTTAATTACAACAATGGCCAGGTGGGCATGGAGTCACATCAGCTGCTTTAAGGGAATAGATAATTAGCTCATGTTAATTTATGTTGTTTGTAACAGGTGTATTGTTAGAGTAATATGAGCAGGAGGGGGGAACCTCCTCTTCAACTGTATATAAGACTGTATTCTTGTTAATAACAATCCATGTTCAGCAACCAAACGAGTATTGTCATTGTCTTGATTGTGGTTGTTAGTGGTTGGAATATATGATGTCTATATTCAGACTGGGAGGAAGCTGTACATGATGAAAGCACTCAAACGGAGTGTGGGACGTTTCGTTACATGTTCCTTGATGGTGTGTCTATGCAAACTCATCCTTGTTTGTAACTTTCTGTTTTGCCAACAAAAGATCCTTAGCTACATTTTTGCATTGGATGAGGTAAACAACATTACTGGAGGTGCAGCTGTATGATCTTGTGATATTAAAAGTCCTTTTTGAGTGTGTACAACGCTTTTTGATAGATTTGATAGATATTTTTGGTTGCACAGTTTACATTGTTTTTTTTATGCAGGACCTAGTTCCCTTATCCGTGACTTCATAATCAGAATTAAGTTTTCTAATGATTAGTTTATACATAGGTGTGTGCAACCTTTTGCATTGAGGTGTGCACCCCAAAGCTCAGACACACATGCCTTTCTCTGCAGCCTCAGCTGCACTGGACAGTGAATGAATGGGAAGCGCTCTGTGCTGAGCAGCTTCTTGTTCATTCACAAACTGAAACATAGTAAACAGTTTACTATGCTTCAGTTATGAATGCACACAGTGAGTGTGTTTATTAAAAAAGGGGGGGGCAGGTAATTGACGTATTTACTAGCACCTTCTCTCATTATCCATTCCGAAACATCCCTTACAGTAGCCAGTGGAAGAGGAGGGAAGCCAGCAGCATTGTTGGTGGAAAAGGTTCCTGGCAGTAGGGGGAATCCGCACGTAGTGATTAGGGTGTGCCCAGGCACACCCCCCTACACACGCATATGAGTTTATGTATGAGGTTGTGTGGTTGTTGGAAAGCCAGTGTTGGGGGTTGTTGGAATATTACTTTCAGAGTTTCATGCTTTATGATGGGTTGTAAATCTTTAATTATCTTTCTTATCCCTTCTAGTGCTGGATTGTATGTGGTTACTAGAGGTACATGATTATTTGTTTTTTTTCTCTTCGTATTGAAGGAGATTTACTTTTCGGATTTTCAAAGCTGTACTTATGCTGGTACTGATGGTTTTTGAATGTGACAATGGAATGCAATTGATGGATCGACTTCAGTACAAGCCAGTCTGCCTATAGACATATCAAAACTTGACTGGTTTTTGCTAGGGTTGCCACCTCATCCCTTTAAAACCAAACACGTATTAATTCCACAGGTTCTGTGGCTGATAAAGGTGGTAATTAAACTCACTTAGTGTCTTATCTGCATTAAATTAACCTCAGAACCTGTGTAATTCATGTGTTTGGGTTTAAAGGGATAAGGTGGCAACCCTAGTTCCTGCTGAACCTGCCAAATTTCGATCCATCTATGGCAAGTTTAATAAACTATCTGTCTTAGGGTGAAAACACTCAATCACTGTCCTATGTCTATAAAACAGCTGCATTGTCACCATGGAATGCTTTTCAGATTTGTACTACAAACCGCTCCAATTCCTCATGTCCATTACACAGAGATGTTTTGTTTTGTAGCTCACAGAAGAGAGCTGGGAACATAGGGTGCCCACGTGTCCCGGATTGCCCGGGATTATCCCGTAATTGACATCTTTGTCCCTGGTCCCGGGCAGCTTCATTCCGGGACAATACAGTGTCCCGAAATGAAACTGACAGTCTGGGAACAGGGGCGGACCGAGCCGCTAAAGCGCTGGCTCTGGCTCCGCTTCCACCTCCTCCACCTCCTCCTGATCACTGGTTGCTATAGCCGCCTGGCATCAGGCAACCAGTGAGGTCACTGCCCAGCGTTGAAAGCGGAGGAAGATTTCACTTCCTCCTCCACGCTAGTGCTGCTGGGAGTCACTGCTGGTTCTTTCCCCTCTGCACTTGGCTCCAGTGACTGGCCTGCAGCTTGTGTGGGGTGTTTCTGTTCCCACAGGCTGCCTGCAATTACAGTGAGTACGACATCTCTCTCTTCCTCCCCCCTCCTGCCCACCTCACACTAACACACGGACTGAAGTCCCCTCCCCCTTTTCCTCGGCTCGGATGTCACAGGAGGGGGAGGGGAATGGACACAGGACTCAACAGGACGGGACATGCTGATCTGAGGTTAGTACACAATATTAATACTTGGCACTTGCAGGAGAAGGAGAGACAGAGACAGGGGGCAAGTTGTCAAAAAATAATACTTGCAGTGATTTTGGGGGATAAGAGCATGCTGTATGTGCTAGGGGGCACTTTAGGAGGGGAGATATATTGTGCTGGGGGGGTCAGATTTTTTATTTAACCCCTCTTCCAGCACAATTTCTCTCCCCTCCTAAAGTGTGCCCCCTAGCACATACAGCATGCTCTTATCCCCCAAAATCACTGCAAGTATTATTCTTTGACAACTTGCCCCCTTCCCCATCTTTAAAGACAAACTGGCTGCTATTGAGGGGACAATTGTACTGTCTGGAATCCTGGGAACTTTGCTAGAGATTCAGGGCAATTCTGGAGGAGGATGTTAGGAGGCACTAAGGGGGCACCCCGGAGGACGTAAGAGGGCTCTGACTAAGTTAGTACTGCCAGAGTGCCCCATTACATCCCCCCTTACAACCTCCAGGGTGCCCCCTTAAGTGCCTCCAGAGTGCCCCCTTACATCCTTCAGAGTGCCCCACCACCAAAGTGGATTAGCAGTGGCTGACAGACTATCAGGAGGTGATATTGCACTCCTCTTCCTCCTCTCTCCGCTAACTACCCCCCGCCATACACTCCATACTCCTCTCCTGTTCATATTACCCACCATTATACATTCCGCACTCCTCTCCTGTACATATTACCCCCGCCATACACTCCACACTCCTCTCCTGTACATATTACCCACCGCCATACACTCCACACTTCTCTCCTGTACATATTACCCACCGCCATACACTCCACACTCCTCTCCTGTAAATATTACCCACCGCCATACATTCCGCACTCCTCTCCTGTACATATTACCCACTGCTATACATTCCGCACTCCTCTCCTGTACATATTACCCACCGCCATACATTCCGCACTCCTCTCCTATACATATTACCCACCGCCATACATTCCGCACTCCTCTCCTGTACATATTACCCACCGCCATACATTCCGCACTCCTCTCCTGTACATATTACCCACCGCCATACATTCCGCACTCCTCTCCTGTACATATTACCCACCGCCATACATTCCGCACTCCTCTCCTGTACATATTACCCACCGCCATACACTCCTCTCCTGTACATATTACCCACCGCCATACACTCCATACTCCTCTCCTGTACATATTACCCACCGCCATACACTCCATACTCCTCTCCTGTACATATTACCCACCGCCATACACTCCACACTCCTCTCCTGTACATATTACCCACCGCCATACACGCCACACTCCTCTCCTGTACATATTACCCACCGCCATACATTCCGCACTCCTCTCCTGTACATATTACCCACCGCCATACATTCCGCACTCCTCTCCTGTACATATTACCCACCGCCATACATTCCGCACTCCTCTCCTGTACATATTACCCACCGCCATACATTCCGCACTCCTCTCCTGTACATATTACCCCCCGCCATACACTCCATACTCCTCTCCTGTACATATTACCCACTGCCATACATTCCGCACTCCTCTCCTCTCCTCTCCTGTACATATTACCCACCGCCATACATTCCGCACTCCTCTCCTGTACATATTACCCACCGCCATACATTTCGCACTCCTCTCCTGTACATATTACCCACCGCCATACATTCCGCACTCCTCTCCTGTACATATTACCCACCGCCATACATTCCGCACTCCTCTCCTGTACATATTACCCACCGCCATACATTCCGCACTCCTCTCCTGTACATATTACCCACCGCCATACATTCCGCACTCCTCTCCTGTACATATTAACCACCGCCATACACTCTGCATTCCCTATTTAACATTACCACATTCTGCACTATACAAGTCATCTCAGACTCTCTTTAAGAACACCCCCTTTAAGCCAATATTTAGTGCAATTTAAGACATGTCCACAGTTCATTACGACACGCTTTGCGCACCATATTGTTGTTGTTCTTGATGCCTAGGGCCCACTTTTGATCTTGCACACGGGCCCGCTGATTTCGTACGCCCTGCCCCAAAAAACGGCAAAAAAATTTGTCAAAAATCATCTTTTTTTTTGGGGGGGGGGGGGTGTCCCTGAATGGCAGTTTGGAAATGTGGTCACCCTATTGCTGAGCAATCAGTGCACAGGAAGTTACAAGAACATTACATCTCTGACAGGATCAACAAGTATTTTTCGGTACTTGCAGAAAAAGAATTTAACCTAAAAAAAGAAAATCAATGCAGTCACTACATCTAATGAAGGGTAAGCTGCAATATATTCCATTTGTGTTCTTGGGTTTAGATATACTTTAAAGTATTACTATAGGCAACATTTATATTTTCATTCTGGATAGTGTAAGGCCTGATCCACACCTATGCATTTTTAGTGCTTTTTGCATTTTGCAGATCTGCGCTACAGTCCATTGAACATTGTTTCCTATGAAACACATTCTGTAGTGCAAATCTGCAAAATGCAAAAAGCACTAAAAATGCATAGGTGTGAATCAGGCCTAAGGGAGGGCTAGAACCCTTGTCAGATTTTTCTTCCTATATCTGTGTCCCATTGCAGAGATTTTCCTTTATTTCCTGTCCCATAGCCAAGCAGGAAGTGAGAGGAAATCCCTGCAAATTAAGGGAATTTCTTGGGGACCCCCAGGTCACTAGAATTAGTGTCCCCATTGAAAGATTCCCCCCTATTTTTCTTCGGATAACCCAACATTTGGGGTTTTCTTTTACTTTCACTTTCAATATTAATGGTAAGCAGGGCAAATGAAGAGGGTGAATCTCCCTAAAGGGAACACAGACAGCAATAAAAATGGACAAGCATTCTAATCCCTCTGCACTCTATCCAAAACAAAAAAAATGGAAAATTGTATCATGCTTACCGTAATTTTCCTTTCCTGGTGCCTATCCATGGCAGCATACAGATGATAGAGCTCCGCCTCGACTCCACCCTCAGGACTGGTGAATAGCATAAATTAAAGACATAGTCCCTCCCCCAAAATTCACCGTAATATAGAATAATGAGGGTGGGAGTGTATGCTGCCATGGATAGGCACAGGAAAGGAAAATTACGGTAAGTATGATACAATTTTCCCTTTTCCTGGTGCCTCCATGGTAGCATACAGATCATAAATAACTAGATGACATGGGTGGGATAATGCTAATAAGTATTTTAATTAGATAAGGACATAGCAGCCTGGACTGTCCTCCTTCCGAACTCTACAGTCGTGAGAGCCTCTGGATCAATATGGTAGTGCCTGAGAAACGTGTGGTGGGATGACCGAGTGGCAGCATTGAAACCATCTCCAAAGAAACATTAGCCCTTGTGGCCCAAAAAGTTGAGACTGCCCTTGTAGAATGAGCATTCACTTGGGATGGAGGCTCCATATTCCTTGCCCTGTAGGCCTCCTGAATCAACTTTACAACCCAAGATGCCAGAGCTCTGATGGAAGCTTCTTTACCTCTGTATTTACCAAATGGTATAATGAATAGTCTCTCAGAGTTTCTGAAGGATCTGGTGGCTTCTAAGTAGGCTAGCTCACGACAGGACTCCGAATCCGCATCTGTAAATACTGGTAACGCCCAGGGTTCCAACAGGTGGCTTGGAGTAGCTACCTTAGGTATGAACCCCTGAAGAGGTTGAAGTTCCACCTTGTCTGGGAAAAAAGGAGATATGGTCATCGCCTATCCCTAGAGAGTGAATCTCTGAGATTCTTCTGCCGGATGTAATGGCCAAAAGGAAAGCAGTCTTCAGCATTAGATTTCATATTTCTACCTGCTTCATCGGAGCGAATGGATGGCCAGACAGAACTTCAAGGACTATGGACAGATCCCACTTGGGAAATGAGCGTCTGATAGGTGGGCGAATCTTCAACACTCAGAAACGTGACTACCAAAGGATCCTCTGCCCATCTTACATAGTTACATAGTAGGTGAGGTTGAAAAAAGACACAAGTCCATCAAGTCCAACCTATGTGTGTGATTTTATGTCAGTATTACATTGTATATCCCTGTATGTTGTGGTCATTTTTGAAACTATCGATGCTCCCCACTGAGACCACTGCCTGTGGAAGGGAATTCCACATCCTTGCCACTCTTACAGTAAAGAACTCTCTACGCAGTTTAAGGTTAAACCTCTTTTCTTCTAATTTAAATGAGTGGCCACATGTCTTGTTACCCTGTTCCCGACTAGGGATGAGCCGAACACCCCCCTGTTCGGTTCGCACCAGAACATGCGAACAGGAAAAAAGTTCGCTCGAACACGCGAACACCGTTAAAGTCTATGGGACACGAACATGAATAATCAAAAGTGCTAATTTTAAAGGCTTATATGCAAGTTATTGTCATAAAAAGTGTTTGGGGACCCGGGTCCTGCCCCAGGGGACATGGATCAATGCAAAAAAAAGTTTTAAAAACGGCCGTTTTTTCAGGAGCAGTGATTTTAATAATGCTTAAAGTCAAACAATAAAAGTGTAATATCCCTTTAAATTTCGTACCTGGGGGGTGTCTATAGTATGCTTGTAAAGGGGCGCATGTTTCCCGTGTTTAGAACAGTCTGACAGCAAAATGACATTTCGAAGGAAAAATTCCATTTAAAACTACCCGCAGCTATTGCATTGCCGACAATACACATAGAAGTTCATTGATAAAAACGGCATGGGAATTAAACACAAGGAAACCCAGAACCAAAATTTAAAAAAAAAAATGACGTGGGAGTCCCCCTAAATTCCATACCAGGCCCTTCAGGTCTGGTATGGATATTAAGGGGAACCCCGGCCAAAATTAAAAAAAAAAAATGATGTGGGGTTCCCCCTAAATTCCATACCAGACCCTTATCCGAGCACGCAACCTGGCAGGCCGCAGGAAAAGGAGGGGGGGACGAGAGTGCTGCCCCCCCCTCCTGAACCGTACCAGGCCACATGCCCTCAACATTGGGAGGGTGCTTTGGGGTAGCCCCCCAAAACACCTTGTCCCCATGTTGATGAGGACAAGGGCCTCATCCCCACAACCCTGGCCGGTGGTTGTTAGGGGTCTGCGGGCGGGGGGCTTATCGGAATCTGGAAGCCCACTGTCAGAGAGGTTACCTGGTTGGGCGCCGGTGCGCGCCGGGGCGCGTTGGTGCTCGTGTCCCTGTGCGTGCTGGGGCGCGTGTTCCTGGGGGCGCCGGCGCGTCTAGGCTGACCGGCCGTGGCGTGCGGGGTGGCGTCCGGGCGTTCGTGCGTATGCGCGCTCACGCTAGCGCGCGTCCACCTGTGGGCGCTGCCTTTGACATGCCCGGTAGTGTGGGCGTGTGCGCGCTGGTGTCGGGGGCGCGCTCGGGCGCGTGCGGGGGCGCGGTGCGCTTTGGCGAATCGGCGCGCGCACGTGCGCGGCGTTTGGCGCCAATCAGCCTATTTGAAGCCTGCCTCTACACTGACTCGGTGCTGCCTGATCAAACAGCTCTGTGCCTTGTTCCGTGATCATCCTGTGTTCCTGTATCTCCGTAGTGTTTACCCGTTGTGACCCGGCTTACCTTTGGACTTTCCTTGACTGCTGCCTGAACCCGACCCCGGCTTGTTTTGACCTCGTTTCTGCCTTCTCCCTTGTACCGTTGCCGCCAGCCCGTTGCCGACCCCTGCCTGTGTGTGACCAAGCCTGATTAACTCCTGCTCAGCATCTGCTCTACCAAGTCTGAAGCTCTACCGGTTGCTTGCCAGACCACCGTGCTCCAGGACTCTAACTTCAGGCCCTCATACCATTCCGCACTCGCGGGCCTCCTGTCTACTCTACCAAGGGCCCCGAATCGGATACGTAAGGGAGCCTACCCTCTGCCCAAGTGGACTCATCTGTCTGGTAAGTGTGGGACCTGACAGTATCAGGCAGCCATGACTGAGTCCGGGCAGGGGGCCTCCCCCATGGATGAACTGTGCAGGCACCTAGCGGGCCTTACTCAAGTCGTTAAAAGCCTACAGGAAGGCTATACCAGACTGGAAGGGCAGGTTCAGGCCCGTTCAGCCTCTCCTTCAGGAGCAGTTTCTGCCAACCCTGCCTCAGCGCCTTCTGTAGTGATGCTTCCACCAGAGCCCAGGGTACCTACACCCGAAAAGTTTTCCGGAGAACGCAGTAAGTTCCGGGCGTTCCGTAAGGCACGCGAGCTCTACTTTGCTTTGCAACCCCGTACGTTCTCCCTGGAGGCTACTAAAGTGGGGTTCGTCATATCCTTGTTGACCGGCGAGCCTCAAACCTGGGCCCACCATCTATTGGAGCAAAAGGCTCAATCTCTTGACTCCCTAAGTGACTTTTTCCTAGCTATGTCTCAGCTGTATGAGGACCCCCAGCTAACAGCCACGGCAGAAGCCGCTTTACATTCCCTTCAACAAGGCCGCAGAGCTGCTGAAGATTACGCCGTGGAGTTTAGGCGTTGGAGCACGGATACGGAGTGGAATGACGCAGCCTTGCGTCACCAATATCGGCTGGGGTTGTCGGATCCCCTAAAGGATGAACTAGCACGAGTGGGGGTACCCCAGACACTAGAGGAGCTAATCAATCTGTCTATCCAAATTGACCGCCGCCTCAGGGAGAGACGCTCTGAGAGATCTGTTGGTCACCCACGCCTCACCTGGATGTTGCCTAGGGCCCCTAGTGCCCCGAACCAAGCTCCGCTTGTCTCATCTACTCCAGTCCTGGAGGTCACTGAGCCCATGCAGTTGGGACTGCTCCGTCCCTCTCTGACTCCTGAGGAGAAGACACGCAGACGCACACTCAACCTGTGCTTGTACTGTGGGGAGTCTGGTCACTTTGCAAGAGCATGCCCCAATAAAAGACGTAAGTGTCTGCCGTCTCCCTCGTTGTGTGCACCTGTCCTACCTAGTGCCGGTAACCATTTAACATTTTCCATTGTATTACAGTTACCTGGAAGGAGCATCCCAGTACCGGTCATCATTGATTCGGGAGCATGTAGTGGATTCATTGACCGGACCTTCGTCGAAACCCATCATATTCCCACTCAAACTAAAGCCCAAGGACTGGCAGTTTTTCTAGCGGACGGCTCCACCCTCCGCTCCGGACCCGTCACCCAAGAAACGGTTCCTCTTTTGGCCACCATTGGCCCGGAACACCAGGAACTTTTACGCCTAGATGTCATCTCCTCTCCTCTCTTCCCAGTCATCCTAGGAATACCTTGGCTACAGGCTCACAATCCTACTATCAACTGGTCTACAGGCAAGATCCAGTTTTCTTCTGAATATTGCAGACAACACTGCTTACGGGGGACCCCATTAACTTCCTCCCAATGCCTGTGCATAGACTCAGAAACTAAGCCCTACCAAGATCTTCCCGAACCTTACTGGGATTTCCTGGATGTGTTCAGTAAAAAAGGGGCAGAAACCCTTCCAGTACATAGACCCTATGATTGCCCAATAGAACTTTTACCAGGTACCGAAGTCCCTTTTGGGAGGATCTTCCCTCTAACTGAGCAGGAGCTGGGCACCTTGAAAACCTATATAGATGAAAACCTGAAGAAAGGGTTCATCCGTCCCTCCACGTCTCCAGCTGGGGCAGGTATCTTTTTCGTGGAAAAGAAAGATCACTCCTTACGTCCCTGCATTGACTATCGGGAGCTCAATAAAATCACTATTAAGAACAGATACCCGCTACCCCTGGTTCCTGAACTATTTCAGAGATTGGGATCTGCTACCGTTTTTACTAAGCTAGACCTCCGTGGAGCCTATAATTTGATCCGCATAAGAGAAGGAGACGAGTGGAAGACGGCCTTTCGTACTCGATTCGGACATTACGAGTATCTCGTCATGCCTTTTGGTCTGTGCAATGCACCGGCGACATTCCAGCATTTCGTCAACGATGTCTTTCATGACTTACTGGACTTATATGTCATCGTTTACCTGGACGATATCCTGGTTTTCTCTGCCTCCCTGATGGAGCACCGCAAACACGTACGAAATGTACTTTCCCGGCTCAGACAACATGGGCTGTACGCCAAACTTGAAAAATGTGAATTTGAGCTCCAATCTATCCAGTTCCTGGGCCTGATCATTTCCCCTGACGGCATCAAAATGGATCCACAGAAAGTATCCGCTATTCTGGATTGGCCTGCACCGACTGACAAGAAAGGAGTACAACGCTTTATTGGCTTTGCCAATTTCTATAGGAAATTTATTAAGGGATTTTCTTCAATCATAACTCCCATTACAGAGCTTACTAAACAAGGATGCCGGTTCTGCTGGACCCCTGAGGCACAAGAGGCCTTTGAAAGACTCAAGGCGCTGTTCACGTCAGCCACTATTCTTAAGCATCCCAACCCTGCCTTGCCTTTCGTCTTAGAGGTGGATGCTTCTGAGGTTGCAGTCGGAGCTGTACTTTCACAGAGACAGGGTGCCAAAGCACTCCTGTACCCTGTGGGATTCTTCTCACGTAAACTCTCTCCTTCCGAGAAAAACTATGACGTGGGTGATCGGGAACTTTTGGCCATTAAAGCGGCTCTGGAGGAATGGCGTTATCTCCTGGAAGGTGCAGCACACCCCATTTTGGTCTACACAGACCATAAGAACTTGGAATATCTAAGAACAGCCAAGAGATTGAGACCCCGGCAGGCCAGATGGGCACTTTTTTTTTCCCGATTTATTTTCCATATTACTTACAGACCCGGATCCAAGAATGTTAAATCTGATGCCCTTTCCCGGATGTTTCTCGATTCTGAAAGAACCGTGTCCCCAGACACCATCCTCCCCTCTGGAAATTTCCTAATCCTACAGGAGGATCTAATTTCTCAAATCAGATGTGCCTCTATGGGAATGTCTCCACCTGTTGAAGCCTGTACCAAAGATGGACTGTTCTGGTTCAAGAATAAGATTGTGGTCCCTGAGGAGTTAAAGGTACGGGTGTTAAGCTTGTGTCATGATCACAAACTTGCTGGCCACTTCGGCACTCGGAAAACAACTGACCTTGTCCAACGCACCTTTTGGTGGCCTCGTCTTACTAAGGATTGCAAGGAATATGTGGAGTCCTGTAACACGTGTGCCAGAAACAAGACTAGCCGGACAAGAGCATGGGGCCTGTTGAGACCATTGCCAGTCCCAGAGAGACCATGGGCCAAGATTTCAATGGACTTTATTGTTGAGCTTCCACCATCAGAAGGTTTTTCGTCCATTTTTGTTGTGGTAGACAGGCTGTCTAAAATGGCCCATTTTCTCCCCATAAAGGGCACCCCTTCAGCCACGGAGACCGCTTCCATCTTCATTAAGGAGATCGTCAGACTGCATGGAGTCCCGACCAATATAGTTTCAGACAGGGGCGTCCAGTTCACCTCCAGATTCTGGAGGGCCATTTGTAGCGCTCTTGAAATCGAGTTGTCATTCTCTTCGGCTTACCACCCTCAGTCAAATGGACAAACCGAGAGGACGAACCAAACCTTGGAGCAATACATCCGCTGTTTTTCTGCATTCTCCCAGGATGATTGGGCCTCCCTGCTTCCCATCGCAGAATTCTCCTATAATAACTCTCTACATTCAGCTACTAACCAGTCTCCGTTTTATGCCAATTATGGTTTCCATCCATCCTTCTTGCCTGGATCATTCCCCGAGTGTCCTGTTCCTGCAGTGTCCAAAACTTTGGATTTCTTCTCTAACAACAATAAATTGCTGCAGGAAACCATGACCAAGGCTCAGGAAGATTACAAGAAGATCTTTGACAGGAAGAAACGGGGGAAACTTGTTCTAGAACCCGGCAATTCTGTCTGGCTGTCTACCGCTAACCTCAAGTTGGCCTGCCCATCCAGGAAATTGGGCCCCAAATACCTGGGTCCTTTCTTGATCAAAAGGAAAATCAACAATGTGGCATACGAACTTGACCTTCCTAACTCCCTGAGGATACATCCAGTATTCCACGTGTCCCTCCTGAAGCCGGTCACCCCCAACTTCTTTTCTGGTCGCAGCATTGGTCCACCCAAACCTATTATGGTTGATGGCGAGGAGGAGTTCGAAGTGGAAGCAATTCTAGATTGCAGAAGAAGGCACAATCAGGTGCAATATCTGGTAAAATGGAAGGGCTATGGACCCGAAGATAATTTGTGGGAGCCGGAAAGCAATTTACATGCCAGAGAACTCCTGCAATCCTTTAAAACCTCTCATGCCTCAAAGATGGCCCAACTGGGCATCCGGAGTCTGCCCTTGAGGAGGGGGCACTGTCAGAGAGGTTACCTGGTTGGGCGCCGGTGCGCGCCGGGGCGCGTTGGTGCTCGTGTCCCTGTGCGTGCTGGGGCGCGTGTTCCTGGGGGCGCCGGCGCGTCTGGGCTGACCGGCCGTGGCGTGCGGGGTGGCGTCCGGGCGTTCGTGCGTACGCGCGTTCGTGCTAGCGCGCATCCGCCTGTGGGCGCTGCCTTTGACGTGCCCGGTAGTGTGGGCGTGCGCGCTGGTGTCGGGGGCGCGCTCGGGCGCGTGCGGGGGCGCGGCGCGCTTTGGCGAATCGGCGCGCGCACGTGCGCGGCGTTTGGCGCCAATCAGCCTATTTGAAGCCTGCCTCTACACTGACTCGGTGCTGCCTGATCAAACAGCTCTGTGTCTTGTTCTGTGATCATCCTGTGTTCCTGTATCTCCGTAGTGTTTACCCGTTGTGACCCGGCTTACCTTTGGACCTTCCTTGACTGCTGCCTGAACCCGACCCCGGCTTGTTTTGACCTCGTTTCTGCCTTCTCCCTTGTACCGTTGCCGCCAGCCCGTTGCCGACCCCTGCCTGTGTGTGACCAAGCCTGATTAACTCCTGCTTAGCATCTGCTCTAACAAGTCTGAAGCTCTACCGGTTGCTTGCCAGACCACCGTGCTCCAGGACTCTAACTTCAGGCCCTCATACCATTCCGCACTCGCGGGCCTCCTGTCTACTCTACCAGGGGCCCCGAATCGAAAACGTAAGGGAGCCTACCCTCTGCCCAAGTGGACTCATCTGTCTGGTAAGTGTGGGACCTGACACCCCCTTTAACAAGCGGACCCCCAGATCCCGGCCCCCCACCTGTGTGAAATGGTAAGGGGGTACTTACCCCTACCATTTCACAAAAAAACTGTCAAAAATGTTAAAAATGACAAGAGACAGTTTTTGACAATTCCTTTATTTAAATGCTTCTTCTTTCTTCTATCTTCCTTCATCTTCTTCTTCTTCTGGTTCTTCTGGCTCTTCTGGTTCTTCCTCCGGTGTTCTCGTCCAGCATCTCCTCCACGGCGTCTTCTATCTTCTTCTCCTCGGCCGCTCCGCACCCATGGCATGGGGGGAGGCTCCCGCTCTTCTCTTCATCTTCTTCTTCATCCTCTTCTCTTCTTCCTTCCTTCTTCTCTTCTTCATTTTCTTCTCCGGGCCGCTCCGCACCCATGCTGGCATGGAGGGAGGCTCCCGCTGTGTGACGGAGTCTCCTCGTCTGACGGTTCTTAAATAATGGGGGGCGGGGCCACCCGGTGACCCCGCCCCCTCTGACGCACGGTGACTTGACGGGACTTCCCTGTGACATCACGGGGAATGCCACAGGGAAGTTCCGTCATGTTCCGTGCGTCAGAGGGGGCGGGGTCACCGGGTGGCCCCGCCCCCCGTTATTTAAGAACCGTCAGACGAGGAGACGCCGTCACACAGCGGGAGCCTCCCTCCATGCCAGCATGGATGCGGAGCGGCCCGGAGAAGAAAATGAAGAAGAGAAGAAGAGAAGAAGGAAGAAGAGAAGAGGATGAAGAAGAAGATGAAGAGAAGAGCGGGAGCCTCCCCCCATGCCATGGGTGCGGAGCGGCCCGAGGAGAAGAAGATAGAAGACGCCGCGGAGGAGATGCTGGACGAGAACGCCGGAGGAAGAACCAGAAGAGCCAGAAGAACCAGAAGAAGATGAAGGAAGATAGAAGAAAGAAGAAGCATTTAAATAAAGGAATTGTCAAAAACTGTCTCTTGTCATTTTTAACATTTTTGACAGTTTTTTAGTGAAATGGTAGGGGTAAGTACCCCCTTACCATTTCACACGGGGGGGGGTGGGATCTGGGGGTTCCCTTGTTAAAGGGGGCTTCCAGATTCCGATAAGCCCCCCGCCCGCAGACCCCCACAACCACCAGCCAGGGTTGTGGGGATGAGGCCCTTGTCCTCATCAACATGGGGACAAGGTGTTTTGGGAGGCTACCCCAAAGCACCCTCCCAATGTTGAGGGCATGTGGCCTGGTACGGTTCAGGAGGGGGGGGGCGCACTCTCGTCCCCCCCTCTTTTCCTGCAGCCTGCTGTCAGACTGTTCTAAACACGGAAAACATGCGCCCCTTTACAGGCATACTATAGACACCCCCCAGCTACGAAATTTAAAGGGATATTACACTTTTATTGTTTGACTTTAAGCATTATTAAAATCACTGCTCCTGAAAAAACGGCCGTTTTTAAAACTTTTTTTTGCATTGATCCATGTCCCCTGGGGCAGGACCCGGGTCCCCAAACACTTTTTATGACAATAACTTGCATATAAGCCTTTAAAATTAGCACTTTTGATTTCTCCCATAGACGTAGGCTTTCGAATTTGCCGCGAACACCCCAAATTGTTCGCTGTTTGGCGAACTTGCGAACAGCCAATTTTCGAGTCGAACATGAGTTCGACTCAAACTCGAAGCTCATCCCTATTCCCGACCAGCCGCCGCAGTTGTACTATGGCAGAATGGCACGGTCAGACGAATCGCTGTAATGTCACAGCAGCCATGATGATCGGATTCGATCCAGAACCAATCAATCCCTAGGCCCAGGACAATAAAATCTGGCATGGACCTGGTGATCGCTCCTGGTGAATGAGATCCTTCCCCTGCATGTGTAAGTGTAAACACAGCAGGGGAAGTGATGTCATCTCTCCTCATGTCGGTCTTTTCCGTTCTAGACTGAGGAGAGAGAACATCTCACAGTAAGTGCACCAACACTTCACTGACACCAGTTCACATAGGTACACTTGCCAACCCCCCCATCATCCCCTCAGTTGACCCCTTCACCCCCTGCCACTGTGTCACTCAGTGCAGCATTCAGATTTTTTTTTGATTGCTGTACTGGTGTCATTAGTGACAAAAATCAGCATTAGGGTAATTAGTATTAGGTCCAGATAGGTCTAGGGACACCCCCTAACCCCCCTAATAAAGGTTTAACCCCTTGATCACCCACTGTCACCAGTGATCACTGTATAAGTGTCACGGGTGACGCTGGTTAGGTAGATTTTTTTTTTATAGCGTCAGGACACCCACCATATATTACACTATAAAGGTTTAACCCCTGATCACCCGGCGGGTGAGATCAGTTAGGTTTTAGAGTCAGTCAGGGTCTGCGTCGCCCCAGGCAGCATCAGATTAGTGCCAGTGACACCTCCCTTAGTAGTATAATGTCTGAACAGATCAATATCTGATCTTATCAGAACTATATTAGCGTCCCCAGCAGTTCAGGGTTCCCAAAAATGCAGTGTTAGCGGGATCAGCCCAGATACCTGCTAGTACCTGCATTTAGCACCTCCGCCCAGCCTAGCCCACCCAAGTGCAGTATCAATCGATCACTGTCACTTACAAAAACACAACACACATAACAGCAGCGTTTGCAGAGTTAGGCCTGATCCCTGCGAACGCTGTTTTTTTTGGTAGCATTTGAATCAGTCACTGACAATCAGGTGTTTTTTTTTTCTTGTGAGTCTCACTAGTGTACCAGTAAATTTAAAGACCAAAATGTCAAATCGAAGGTACACTAGTGAAGAGGCCTACACATTTGTGAGCATGACAGATAGTGAAGAGGAAATTACTCATCTGTCAGATTCAGGCTCAGAATACAAACATGTAGACAGCAGCTGCACCCTGACAGATAGCTCTGACAATGGAGTTGTGGTGCCTGCCAAGGTCAGGCGTACCAGACCCTGAACTTCTTCTGCTGTTGTTGAGGTGCAAGAACTGCATGTCTCTCGTATAGAGCAGAAAGCCAGTACTAGTGCCGCTCATCCTTCTGGTGAACTGGCAAGCACCAGCGGCCTAGTACATCTTGGTTGTACATCCAGCACTGCAGTACCACGTGGTGACGCGGCGAGTCCCAAAAGTGCTGTTCAAGCTGGTGAGGTGGCTAGCACGCATAGTGTCCCGCTGCCACCAAGAAGAAGACAAAGACAGGCCCATCTAGCCCATAGTGCCCTTCCTGCTGCATTCGCCAATCCTAATTGGGAGCCCACCACTTCGGCAGCACCCGTACTTCCCCCATTCACTGGCCAACCCGGAATTCAGGTGGAAACAGTTGATTTTACGTCACTTGATTTTTATTCGCTGTTTTTCACCGAAGATCTCTATAGATCTATTGTGGACCAAAGCAATTTGTATGCTGGTCAAGTCATCGCCGCTAATCCCCAGTTGACCCTTGCCAGAGATTGGAAACCAATTATGGTTTCCGAATTTAAGACCTTCCTGGGGCCTATCCCTCCTCATGGGCATAACTAAAAAGAGTGAGTTGCGGTCATATTGGTCCACTGACCCAATTCACCATATGCCCGTGTTCTCTGCCTCATTGACCAGGACACGATATGAGCAGATCTTGCGGTTCATGCACTTCAACGATAAAGAACTCTGTCGTCCTCTGGGTGACCCTGAATTTGATCGGCTCTACAAAATTCAGCCCCTCATGAACCACTTCAACTAAAGCTTTGCAGTCTTGTTTACTCCCCATCAAGTTGTCTGCATTGATGAGTCCCTGATTACCTTTTCTGGCCGCTTGTCATTTAAACAGTATCTTCCCAGCAAGCGTGCCAGATATGGGGTCAAGATGTATAAGCTCTGTGACAGGGCCACAGGCTATACATATAGTTTTATGGTTTATGAGGGAAGAGATAGTTACGTAGAGCCGGAGAACTGCCCAGATTACATAGGGAGCGCTGGTAAGATTATGTGGGACTTGGTGTCACCCTTATTCGGAAAGGGGCACCACTTGTATGTGGACAATTATTACACAAGCGTGCCACTTTTTAGTCACTTGTTTGATCACCAAATTGGTGCATGTGGCACTGTGCGATCTAATCGTTGGGGCTTACCCCAGCGGCTTATAGATTCCCGTGTTAGGCTGGGGGAGAGAGCCTGCTTGAGATGTAATAATTTGCTCTCTGTGAAGTGGAGGGATAATAAGAATGTTTTTGTTCTGTCCTCCCTTCACGCAGACATGACGGTCCAAATTCCTACGGCGACTGGTGTTGTGGAGAAACCCCTCTGTGTCCACGAATATAACCTTAATATGGGAGGGGTGGACTGTTGTAATATGTTGGTAGATTTATGTGGGATTTTATATTATTATTATATATATGTACACATACAGAGAAGATTGACCAGGCCAGATTTCAGTTGACAATGATTGAGTTGTCCGAGCCAACTCAATTACACATATCAAAGGGAGCTTGTTGATCAAAGGGGAGGTGGACAAACAAGATTTACTCCACATTAGGGATGAGCTGAACACCCCCCGGTTCAGTTCGCACCAGAACTTGCGAACAGGCAAAAAATTAATTTGAACGCGCGAACACCTTTAGTCTATGGGACACGAACATGAATAATCAAAAGTGCTCATTTTAAAGGCTTATATGCAAGTTATTGTCAAAAAAAGTGTTTGGGGACCTGGGTCCTGCCCCAGGGGACATGGATCAATGCAAAAAAAGTTTTAAAAATGGCCGTTTTTTCAGGAGCAGTGATTTTAATAATGCTTAAAGTGAAACAATAAAAGTGTAATATTCCTTTAAATTTCGTACCTGGGGGTGTCTATAGTATGCCTGTAAAGGGGCGCATGTTTCCCGTGTTTAGAACAGTCTGACAGCAAAATGACATTTCAAAGGAAAAAAAGTCATTTAAAACTACTTGCGGCTATTAATGAATTGCCGGTCCGACAATACACATAAAAGTTCTTTGATAAAAATGGCATAGAATTCCCCACAGGGGAACCCCAAACCAAAATTTAAAAAAAAATGACGTGGGGGGTCCCCCTAAATTCCATACCAGGCCCTTCAGATCTGGTATGGATATTTAGGGGAACCCCGGCCAAAAATTTTTATACTATATCACTACATTGGTGCCGTGACCCGGCACCACATATAACCATGACATATTTGAGCAATAGATCATTTAGTGACAACATTGTGTAAAAAAGAAAAAAAATATATAAATTTCCCCAAAACTGGCAAAATATAAAATATTCCATGGACTCAACATGCCTCTCAGCAAATAGCTTGAAGTGTCTTCTTTCCAAAATGTGGTCATTAGGAGGGGGGGGGGGTTGGGCTATCTTGTCATTTCATGGCCTCTGAAACTGTGATAGGTAGTGAGGGAGTGAAATCTAGACATGTGAATTCGTTTTCATCCAAAAGCATTTTCGTCCGAATTTCGGGTATTTTCATTATCGTTTTAAAAAACTAAAACGAACGTGCAGAATCCGAAAACCCAAAGATCCGACATAAACAAATGCTTTATTTTCGTTTTCGTTGCGTCAACAGTTCGATATAGATAGGAGATTCGACATGATGCTGACAACAGCGATCTGTGTCCATCGAACCTGTGGTCGAATGTGCCTAACCTTAGCTCTATTAGTCCAAGATTATTCTATATAGAGAGAAAAGATTTGACATAGAGAGAAAAGATTTGACATTATAGAGACAATAGCAAAAAAGGTCGCATGTGCCTAACCTAACTCTATTGGTCCAAGATTATTCGACATAGAGAGAAAATATTCCACATAAAGATTTGACGAAGCAGTCGCCGCGAGCGGACATTCATGGTCAAATTCTCCACCCATAGGCTATAGAAGAATTCTAATGTTGGTTGACTAGTAATAATAATTAATAAATATAATTATTACTAGTGTCATACAACATTAGAATTCTACTATAGCTTGTAGGTGGAACATTCGACCAGAAATGTACGATTGTGGCTTCGTACAGTTTAGCTGCTCCGTCGAATCTTCTTAAGACATTCGACAGACACCATAAGCCTTCAGTGACAGATTTAACCTTAATTATATCGGATTTTTGAACGAATGCATTTTTTTAACAAAACAAAATAAATAAAAACGAATTTCGTGAGTAACTAAATAAATTTATTTTTCGAACGAAAACGAATTTCCGAAACAAAATATTTCAGTGTGCACATGTCTGGTTAAATCACCATTTTACGCCATTAGAAAGCCTGAAGGCGGTGCTTGTTTTTTGGGGTCCTGTACATGGCTAGGCTCCCAAAAAGTCTCACACATGTGGTATCCCCATACTCAGGAAAAGCATCAGAATTTATTTGGGGTATAATTTCACATATGCCCATGACATGTTTGAGCAATAGATCATTTAGTGACAACTTTGTGCAAAAAAAAAAAAATGACATTTTCCCGCAACTTGTGGCAAAATATAAAATATTCCATGGACTTAACATGCCTATCAGCAAATAGCTCAGGGTTTCTACTTTCCAAAATTGGGTCATTTGGGGAGGTTTTGTGCTATCTTGGCATTTTATGGCCTTCATAACTGTGATAGATAGTGAGGAGTGAAATAAAAAAATTAAACCCTTAGAAATCCTGAAGGTGGTGCTTGGTTTTCGGGGTCCTGTACGCGGCTAGGCTCCCAAAAAGTCTCACACATGAGGTATTCCCATACTCAGGAGAAGCAGCAGAATGTATTTTGGGGTGTAATGCCACATATAACTATGGCATGTGTGAACAATATATCATTTAGTGACAACTTTGTGTATTTTTTTGTTTGTTTTTGTCATTTTTCATTAATTTGTGACAAAAAAATTAAATATTCAATGGGCTCAACATGCCTCTCAGTAATTTCCTTGGGGTGTCTACTTTCCAAAATGGGGTCATGGGGGTGGGGGGTTGTACTGCCCTGCCATTTTAATACCTCAAGAAATGAAATAGGTAGTCATAAACTAAAAGCTGCGTAAATTCCAGAAAATGTACCCTAGTTGTAGACACTGTAACTTTTGCGCAAACCAATAAATATACGCTAATTGACATTTTTTACCAAAGACATGTGGCTGAATACATTTTGGCCTAAATGTATGACTAAAATTGAGTTTATTAATTTTTTTTTATAACAAAAACTAGAAAATATCATTTTTTTCAAAATGTTCCTTTTTCCTTTTATATCGCAAAAATAAAAATTGCAGTGGCAATCAAATATCATCAAAAGAAAGCTATATTTGTGGGAAAAAAGGAAGCAAATTTTGTTTGGATACAGCATTTTATGACCGCGCAATTACCAGTTAAAGCAGCGCAGTGCTGAATTGTAAAAAGTGCTCCCATCATTGAGCAGCCAAATCCTCCGGGGCTGAGGTGGTTAAATTCCCTTCTGCGGAAAAGTTTTATGCCTATGGTGGGGTCACAGTACGACATTTATGAATTGAAATCATATCCCCTCTCAAGCGTCTCTTCTCCAGAGTGAATAAGTTCAGTGCTCGCAACCTTTCCTCAAAACTAATATCCTCCAGACCCGTTATTAGCTTTGTTGCCCTTCTTTGTACTCTTTGTACTCGCTCCATTTACAGTACATTAACATCCTTGCTGAGGACTGGTGCCCAGAACTGGACAGCATACTCTAGGTGCGGCCGGACCAGAGTCTTTTAGAGGGGGAGAATTATCGCTTTATCTCTGGAGTTGATCCCCTTTTTAATGCATGCCAATATTCTGTTTGCTTTGCTAGCAGCAGCTTGGCATTGTATGATCCAGGCCAGGGTCATATATGGGAGATCAGCAGATGGGGGCAAGGAGCAAGACAGGACAGGGAGAAGGTGGAAGGGATCAGGCTGCAGGGCAGGGGTACAGGATAACGGGATCACAGGAGGAATAGGAACAGGTTCAGGAGCAGGAGCATAGGCACAGGTCAGGGCTCAAGGACAATACCAAGGCAAATGTGTGAGTACTTGCCGGGTATAAATACACATCTCCTGCAATCAGTCTCAGGTGACACCTAATTGCAGGAGAAGATGTCGGCTGCAGATTGCTAGGAGACACCCACTGGTGGACACCAGTACTGTGGCCCAAAGGTCAGACAGTGCCACCAGCAGATGAAACCTTTCCTGACAGCTCCAGACTGCTAGGAGACACCCGCTGGTGGACACAAGTACTGCGGCCCAAACATCTCACAGTGCCACCAGCAGGTGAAACCTTTCCTGACACATTCTTTATAAAGTCTGAATGCTGATGATGATCCCTCAACCCAGTATTTTTTAAAGGCCTTCTTCGTTGCTTTTATATGCATTTTTACATTGGAGTTAAGCCATCCAGGCCTTTTTTTTGCTCTTTTAAATGTATTACCCAATGGGATGCATTGGCTAATGCCCTTATTTAATATGCTCTTAAAGCAAACCCATCTCTCCTATGTGTTCTTTGTTCCTAAGATTCTATCCCAATTCATGCCTTCTAGCAATGTTTGTAGTTTATGGAAGTTGGCTCTTTTGGAATTCAGTGTCTTTGTATTCCCCATATGTTTCCTATTTGTGTGATTTATACTGAAGCCAATTGACCTGTGATCGTTGTTTCCTAAATTGCCCTGTATTTCCACATCTGTGATCAGGTCTGTATTGTTGGTAATCAGTAGATCCAGTAACGCTTTATTTCTAGTTGGTGCATCTACCATCTGAACCATGAAATTGTCCTGCAAGACATTTAGGAACTGGCGAGCCTTAGACGAATGCGTGGTTCCCTTCGCCCAGTCTATGTCTGGATAATTAAAATCCCCCATTATGATAACACTTCCCATCCTTGCTGCTAATCCAACTTGTGATAGGGGATCCATCTCCCCTTCCTCCCTCAGGTTAGGGGCCCCATAGCATACTCCCAGTATTATTTTCCCCTTAGTTCCATCCCTTTGGAGCTCTACCCATAAGGATTCCACCTCCTCCCTAGCTCCCTTAGTGATGTCATCTCTCACATTCACTTGTACATTATTCTTGATATATAGGCATGCCCCTCCCCCTTTTTTACCCTCTCTATCCTTGCTATAAAGGGTATACCCTTGAATGGTTGCCAGCCAATCACGAGAGCTGTTGAACCAGGTCTCTGAAATTCCCACAAAATCCAAATCCTCCTCGTACAACAGTATCTCTAGTTCACCCATCTTGTCCGCCAGGCTCCTTTCATTGGTGACCATGCCACGTAGTTTAGACCGATCGCATACTATCCTCTTATTGGGTGTTCAGAGATTGCAACTAGGACTTATTACTATACTTACCTTGGGTTTATGTGCTTTAGTCAACCTACCACTAATGCCCCCAATACTACCCTCTGGAATATGTTATGCGCTGACTCCTTCTACCTCTAGGGCCCTCCCCCCATCGGCTATTTTAAAAACCCCTCTGACTTTTTGGCCATCTTTACTCCCAGCTGATCTGTACTCTCCTCATTTATGTGCAGTCGGTCTCTTCTATAGTACTGGTGATCGACTGAGAAGTCGGCCCAGTCCTCCAGGAACCCAAACCCCTCCTTACTACACCAGCTCCTCAGCCACTTGTTTACTTCCCTAATCTCCCTCTGACTTTCTGTTGGGGCTCGATGTACCTGTAGTATTCCTGAGAATACTACCTTGGAGGTCCTTTTTCTCAATTTAGCTCCCAAGTCCCTAATCCTATTATTAGTTGTGGCAGAAATTGCTGCTAACTGCACCTTGAGGGAGCTCAGGCCAAGTCCTAGATCAAGACCCATCTGAAGAAATCCCAGAATATTGGACGTAGAGGGGAACATTGGATTAAAGTCATTTGTCCCAGATCCTTGCATATGATGCGTTTTTTTCAGGTTTTCTGGCTCTTAGAAGGGTGAATATGACCCCTGAGAACAACCTAGGGAATAACCTAGGGCCTCAAACCTTCACCTCTTAACCTCCAAATTCGAAGTTCCAACTTCTGAGGGTTTGGATGCATTAGTCTGCCCTGAGACAGAAGTTTAGCAAAAGGAGGGATCCTGATTGGAGAGCTCACACTGACGCGCATGGCTAGAGGGAACCATGGTCTCTTCTGCCAAAACGGTATACCTGCCACCACTTGGATTTGCATATGCTGTGGTGAACCGCAAGGGGCATGACAGAACATCCACTGCCTCCGCTTGTGGATGCGGTGGACGAGAGAAGAACCTGGTTAGCTTGGAATTCTCCGGTGTGGTGAACAGATCCACCTGAGGGGGATCCCAATGGCTGACAATCTGGTGGAAAATATGGAGATGAAGGGCTCACTCGTTGTTGTCCAGGAAGTTTCTCGACAACGTTTCTGCCTCTGTGTTCAATCTGCCTGGAAGATGCACAGCCTTGAGGTCCAGGATCTTCTTTTTTGCCCAGATCATAATCAGCCCTCCCTAAGGAGGGTTCTGCAGTGAGTGCCTCCTTGTTTTTGTGGATATGTGACTGCTGCCCTGTTGTCTAGGCGTAGCAGTACTCTCTGCCCTATGATCTGAGATGCCAATGAAGTCAGTGCTAGGAATGCTGCTCTCATCTCCAGAATATTGGATAGCACTCCCTGGGTGGGATAAGACCATCTCCCCTGTATTCTGGTTTCCCCGCAATGGGCTCCCCAGCATTGTCCACTTGCATTGGACATAATTATGGTTCAAGAGAAGGAGCCCAGTTGATGAGGTTTGGAGAGATTTTCTGAAACTGTCCACCAGCGTAGACTCCTGCGCATTACTCCTGTTTGTAGGATCATCTGAGAGAGCTGATCTCTCCTCCACTGTGCCAAAAAAAAAATGTCTGGAAATAGCTCATATGCCAATGGGCCCAGAGAATTAGGGGTATGCATGACGATATTGTGCCAATGAGGCTCAGGCATTGTGAAGCCGTCAGATGTGAGCTCTGGATGACCCTGATCATCCTCTGAATGACAAAACTCACTTTTGGATGTGGTAATGACACTGTCGCGTGTCGCACATTGCGCCCAAGTAGACCATCTACTGTGTCGGCACTAGTTGACTCTTGTCGAAGTTTATAAGCCATCCCAGTTCCGTCGGGAACTGCAGTAGTATTTCTCAGTGGTACATCAGCTGATCAGTATTGCTTGCCAAGAGGAGGATATCCTCCAGGTAATGGTATATCCTCAAGCCCTTCTCTCACAGGGGGGCTAGAACAGATATTAGTATATTGGTGAATACCCCGAGAGAGGTGCACAGACCGAAAGGCAGGGCTTGAAACTGTAGGTGGACCCATCCCACCGCAAACTCAAGTACTTCTGGAATGCAGGGAGAATTGGGTCATGCGGGTAAGTATCCTACAGATCGATTGAGATCATCCAATCTGTTGGCTGGACTGCCTGAATAATCATCTGCAGAGATTGCATTTTGAAGCTCTCGAGGTGAATGTACTGGTTGAGCCTCTTTAGGTCTATCAGAGGCCACCACCCACCTGTCTTTTTTTGCACCAGAAACAGGGTGGAGTAGAAACCTGTGAAGCATTCTGCTAAGGGAACTGGCATAGCTGCCCCCTGAGCCTTTAGTGGAGAGGTTGGAATCTCTGTTCTTTTGAAAGATGTCCGAGGAGGAGGAGGAGGAGAAAGATTCCAAATGTGCCCCCACTATATTGTTGACAGAACCCAGGGGTCCTGGCAATGGGAAGCCAAGACCGGTACATAATACCTTAGTCTAGCCCCTACCAGAAGTGTCTGGGTTAAACTGGCGTCAAAAAGACTTTGTCTGCTCTTGTGGAGTAGTAAGAGTCGTATTCTTCCGGGTGTTCAAAAAGGATGCCTGGGTGCTCTTCCAAGGCTTTCTGCTGTCTCTGAACTGCCTTGACATCTGAAATCCCTTGTGTTTGACTTACGGAATCTAAACGAATAGACTCTGGATCTTCGCACCCTTTTGTCTTGGGGGCGCATGCCAGGTTTACCCCCTGTCATCCTGGAAATAGCCTTATCCAACTTGTCTCCGAACAGCGCCTTCCCATCAAATGGGATTTTGCACCAGTTCTGCTTCGAAGCCAGGTCAGCCATCCAGGGTTTCAGCCATAACTAAATGCAGCATTGATCTTGCTGAACACCGAATTGTGTCAATGGCTGCCTCCCTGACAAAGTCTGCCGACAATTTAAGTTCTTCAAAAGCTTTAATTATGTCGTCCTTGGGGAAATCCTGGGGTAAGGCCATTTCAATATTTTCTGTCCAGGCTCTGATGGCATTTTATACAGAAGTGAGGGAGATAGCTGGTTTACAAGCTGCTCCTGCAGCAAAGTAGCTTCTTTTAGGATCTACGTCAATCCGTCTGTCAAGCGGGTTCTTGAAGGATGCAGAGTCCTCCATCGGTAGAGTGATATTTTTTGCCAGGCATACTACTGCTGCATCTACTACCAGCATGGAGTTTAGCGACTGTGTTTCTGACTCTGCCAAAGGATACAATTTTTTTAAGCCGCCCCAAGGAAAATTTCTTATCTATCTTTGTCTATTCATTCTCGATGATTTCTCGGATGTCGAATATCAAAGGAAAGACAATCTGTTTCCTTTTGAGGTGGTTCCTCGGGGTCCTCCTAAGTGATCGCGGTTTTGACTGCCTGGATGAAAGGTTGCACCAGAGCATAACTGAACCCAGACAGATCTGATTCCCGTGAAGAGTCCTTCAAGGGATCTTCAGGTAATGAATCCCTAGCCGGTCGAGACATGCTCACTGCTGATTGGCAGAGACATGCTCACTGCTGACCGGCAGAGACATGCTCACTGCTGATGGACCTGGAGTATTAGGTCCCACATCCTGCACCTGGGATGCTTGAGGGACTGGCTGAGTGGGAACTAGGGCCGCTAACTCCGAAAAGGAGTCCTTCATTGTCCGCTTAAGCAGGTCAACAACCTGCTGACTCTCCAGCTCGCAGTTGGCCGCATAGTTCCTGAAACAGTCCTTACAGACCAGCTTTTCCAGTAGTGGTGTAGCTCCACATGCCCAGCATTTCTTTCTTGCATAAATTGGAGGGGGGGAAGAACGATATATTCTTCAGGATCTTGACCTCACTGTTGACCTATGGTGTGAGGAATGGGACCTGCGGTCTGGGCTGTAATCATCACAGTGTCTTGAGGACTTTCTGGACCTTTTGGAATGGGCAGGGCTGTGACAAGAGGAATCCTCGTTAATCCAGAAAGCACACTCTTTTTTTTTTTTCTCCATACTAAGGTACAGTTGGTCTCATACTTATCGTAAGTGGGAGGATCTTGATTCTGAAATGAATGGTTCATGGTGGGTTTGGGCAGGAGGATCAGCTGTGTAAATATAGTAAGAGATAGAAAGAACTACAAAGTTTAATTTGTCGCCCAGGGTTCTCAAATAGGCAGGTTAAGGAGCTCCAGGGGTATTGAATGTGGAGGAATCTGTTTTATAAGTTTCCTCCAAAGTTTGTAAAATCCATTTGGGGACCTGGAATCTCCAATCCTGGGACTGGGTTTTGGGAACAGCCAGGAGTCTGGCTGGTTGATTGAGCAGATGGGTCCTGGGCTTATAGCAGAGTCAGGGCTAGGGTTCTGGGCTCCACCCAGAGAGACAGGAGTTCTCCAGGAGTACAGAGAGTGCAGGTGCAGGTGCAGGTGCAGGTTCGGGCTAGTGAAAGCCATAGAACCAAGTCTGAGGATCAGAGCAGTGAGGGGCTGCTTTCTAGATAGACGCTGTGTGCATTCAAGGAGACAGATGAGAGCCTGAAGTGTAAGGCCTAAGCAGCAAGGAAGCTGAAAAGAGGTACTGTAGTTGTATGGGAACCCTGTTATATGGCCAAGAGGGCTGAAGCGTAAAGCCTAAGTGGCAGTACTACTGAAGAGAGCCAGGTGGCTTGGCATTTTTTCATTTGTTATTGTTTTTGGGAGAAGAACCCCTGTGTGGGCATCCAAGTGCATGTATGAACGTTCCTTTATTTTGTTCCTTTTAATAAAAGTGGGCTAACATGCCCTTAAACTAAAGTTCCTGTTTGCTGTGAAACTCAATGAAAAGGCATCTACCACTGAGCTAGGCATCCCCCAATGTCACAAGTGGTGTTCGAATGCGGGCAGAATTGGAGATCCCTGAAAAAAGTAAGTTCATCTGTTTTATGAACTGTGTTTGTGTGCATGAGATAGCACAATTTGTGTGTGCAGCTGAGAAAAGCAACTTGCTTTAAAGAGACAGTGCTTAATTTTTCCTGGACTGTGCAAAGTTGTTCTGGAGTGACTAAGTATGGGGCGATCAAAGCTCCTAAAAGAAGCAAGGTTTGCAGAAATGAGACAGAGCTCTGTGGCTGGAGGGGTTGTTACCGCCCGACCGAGCCCCATACATGCCTGATCAGAGTTTATCAAGGAGAAAAAGGGCTGGGGTTGTCCCTAGCAATACTGGAGCAATGAGTGCACAGGTAACTGCTGGTATGGAGAGTCCACCAGCGTTTGAATCTGCAGTGGATTGGTGCAAGCGGCACCTGGCAGGATTTGGCCAAGCTAAAGTGGAAGGCAAGCCAACCTTCTATACAAAGAGTGAGCTGCCGGATGTCCATACCTGGGAGATGGGTGTTGTTGTCCCTGGCAACGCTGCTGCAGTTAAACCAGCAGCTGTTGCGAAAAGTGTGAAAGTGACACAGCTTGAGACAGGGTCCAGCGGAGGGAATCCTGTGTTATCTGCCAGAAGAGAGGCTGATCAAAGGCTGAGACAGAGAGTGGTTGCCAATAGCAATGCAGAGGAAGCCAGTCGGGCTGTCTGTGTACCCTGGGCTATGTCTAATAAGGATCGTGGCAAGTGGCTTAAGCAGGAGCTGATACAGCATGTTGGAGTGAGCCAACAAAGTTCTGCTGGGAGAGTGTGGTCTCCCATGGCAATGAGAGTGAAAGTGGTGCCGGAAAGGAGGAGCTGCAGTGGAGATTTTGCTCAGCGTCCCCACAAAGAGGCCTGTGTGTTCCAGCCAGCTGGGAATCACCAGGAGAGAAGCGCTTTGGAAAAAAAATCATCCAGTACCATGCCTGAAGTGTGGCCAGCTGGGGCATGGCATGTTTTCTTGCCCTAGGTTATGGAATATGGCTGGAGATAAAATTGCTGAGAGGTTTTGTCTGCAGGCCCAGATTCCTGTGCAAATATGTTTGCAGTTACCCCTAGCAACAAGGAGGAGTTTCCTGTTGTGCCTGCAGGGGGTGATAAACAGTGGGAGCCTGCTGTAGTTTCATACAGTGGCCACCAAGGGGAGTTAGCCAGTAAAAGTGCAGCAGAGAACTGGTTCATAAGACAACATACTCAAATGAAGATGGTGACCCCAACTACTGCGGTGGGTAAGACTGTATTTAATGAAATGATGGCTGAATCTGCTGATTTCATGTATAAAAGGACTGGTTACGAGATTGTCCATGATGATGTGAGAGTGACCCCGGTTAGTGGGGCCACTGAATGTGCGCTTGAGAATGACTTTTCCCTACCCAGTGGGAATGCAGGGGTTAAAGTCCAAACAGAACCTGTGTTGATGACTAAAAGTGTGTCTAATGACTGTCAGTCTCAAGTTGGCAGTGGGCTAGGACAGCCTGCAAAAGCTAAAAATGCTATAAGTGTTACTGTTAATGAAAAATTTGCTGCTGTTGGGAAAACCCCAGGTTCTTTCAGAGCAAAAGTTATCACAAATGGGCCGTTGCCTGTAGCAACTGGTGGTAAGACAGCACAGTTGTCCCCAGAAATCTCCAGGGAACTTCATGTATTGGAGTCTGAGGTTGCCCTGGACAACTGCGATGTCACTCTGGTGGGACAGTGTGGAACTGTACTGTGTGATGGTAATGTGTTTAGTGCAAGCTGCTAGTACTAAAAATGTGCAGGTAAATGGTGGGTTAACACAACCAGTGAAAAATGCAAAGGTGTGTGAGGTTTATGAAGCGCCAGCCGAGCAAGGTGGTGAATATGGTGTATTGCAACCTGCTGTGTTAAAACCTGTGTTACCACAGTCTGACATGACTTACAATGACTGGTGTAATGAGTCTGCAGCTAAGCCAGTCTGTTCTTATGTGTCTCCTTGGGCAGATGGATGGGTGCTGAGGAGTACCGCTGAAGGGAGCGCACATACAATAGATTGGAATAGTTGGGGTAAAAATCTTATCTCCCTGATAGATAAGGCTTTTATGCACAAAAATAAGGTAGACAAAGTTTTTGCTGTGCCAGCAGGAGGGACTGCAGAACAGCTTGTATCGGAGGGTGCGGTGGCTGCTGCAGAGGTTAACCCTCGTGAGCAGGATGAACCAAATAAGGGCGAGTGCACAGCAGAGACATTGTCCATGACCCACAAAACTGGGGTTGACATGGAGTGTCAAAGTGATGTTGTCACTGGTAATTTCTGGAGCAATTCACTGATGCTGAGCCTGAGAAGTTGGGTATGAGTCCAGCACCTGGCAGCGCTCTGGTGGAGCACCAGGCTGTGTTCACCTCCAGCTGGGAGGAGGTTCCTTTAACCATTGCAATTTTTCAAATCTCAGCAAGTGAGTCTCTCTGCATCCCCAGTGTCATGAAAGTCCCCAGGAAAGACTTAGGTCTGGAGTCAAGGGCCTGGTTTATAACCAAAGCATTAAAAGAGATGCTTGAACTTTGGGATGTACAGCCAATCTATACTAGTGTGTCTCCTCCACAGTCTGATGGTCTGATACTGCAGAGTACCACTAGGTGGAGCACTGAATGGCAGACTGTACAGAACAAAGAAGAACAGGACAGGAATGGTTTATTCCTGAATTTGTTACTTTTGTTAAGTTACCAAGCAGCTGAGTTTTTTCTTAGAAAGGAACTCTCTTGGAAAACTTCCACCATAGATTTTGTTATGAAATTACTGCATTTTGCTATGGAATACAACTATTTTTATTATGGAGGAGAATTTTACCTCCAGGGCACTGGAGTTGCCATGGGGCAAAATTTTCCCCCAGCCTAGCTGGGCTGTTCATGGCTCTGTGGGAAAATGACAAACTTTTTTCCTTGAATGAGCCCCGCCTCCTTTTTTGGCGTCGTTATATTGACGACGCCTTTTTCCTGTGGAAGGGGGATGAACAATCCCTCCATACTTTTATGACCCAATTGAGCAATAACGATTGGGGGATTAAGTTCACATATGAACACAGCTCTACCTCAGTCAATTTTCTAGATTTGACCATTTACAAAGAACACAGTTCCCTCCTTACTAAAACCTATTTTAAAAACACGGATCGTAATGGATATATTCCACTGGACAGTGGACATCATCCAAATTGGCTAAAAGCCATACCCAAAGGACAATTCCAACGTATTAGGAGAAATTGTTCTCACATAGAAGATTTTCGGATTCAAGCCACCGTCCTGAAAAACCGATTCATAGAAAAGGGATACTCACCCTCCTCATTAGATAAAGAGTTGCAGGAAATCGCCCTTCTAGACAGACAGAAACTATTAGTTCCTAAAACCGGTAATGTTAATGAGAGGAAAAACAAAGACCTGGAATGGTCTTTCTTGACCACTTTTTCTTCACATTACTGGTGGGTTAACAAAATTATTTGTAAGCACTGGCAAACACTTAAGTGTGGTAAGGTGTTGGGACCTGTACTTCCGGATCGACCCAATGTTTTATACAGAAGAAATCAAAACCTTAAGGATGTACTGGCACTCAGTGTCATTGATCCACCTCCTAAAGTCCAAATGTTTGGCAACCTAAAAGTTTTTTTTTTCCATGTAGAAGGTGTGTGGTTTGCAGGTCATCACAAACTGTTAAAGGCTCCAGCTTCTCATCCTTTGTCACTTCAAGGGTCTATCCCATAAAAGATTTTATTACGTGTGGGACTGTAGGGGTAATATACCTTCTCAGTTGCCCGTGCAGGTTTCAGTAAATTGGGAGGACTGCCCGCGCGCTCAAAATCCGGATTGATGAACACTTGTCCAACATACGTAGGGGGTTTGTTGGACATAGTGTTTCTTGGCATTTTCGCCAGTTTCACAATCGGGACACATCGCAGCTGACAGTTATGGCTATTGAAAAATTCACCCCCCCATTGGAGGGGTAGTATTTTAAAATGCCATATCTCAGGCCGCGAAACCTTCTGGATATTCGATATGCAGAGTTATACCCGTGGGGCCTCAACACAGAATGGGACATAAATTGTTACATTGATAATAGCTGATAATTCTTGCTCCCTTTTAATTCCTGTACCCTTTCAATTTTTATATATAGTTTTATGGGATTGGTTTCCTGTAGATTTATCTGTTCTCTAAGGATCTAGTTCCCTTCTCTTCATTTGATACCTCTGTCCCCTTCAGGATTCCCAAACTGATAGGAATTTAATACACATTATGTTGATAATAAATGTGTTAATTATATTGTTAGGATTCCAAACATCCTTTGCTTGCCCACAGTGTTCCCCTGTTTTAATGATGGGTTTAGTTGACAGGGGAGGATGAGATAACGCTGTGCTCCATTGATGGATATGCCGTTTCTCTCTTATCTGCTAGAATCGGCAATAACCATCTTTAGAATATGTATTATATATATGTATTGGTTTTATATTTGTCAAAAAGAATTCGGTATGTTGCTGTAATTTTAGTATAATTTTATTATCACATTTTATTTGTATGATTCTGTATTAGAAGGTTTCCATTATAATTTATGTTATATAGATATGCTAATACAGTTCTTATGTTACCTAATTTATTGCATATTGTGTATGGTCACACTGTGAACTGATTGACAAATTCATTACAATCTCCTTTCCGATGTCACCTTCCTACGGAGATGCTTATATAGTGTGGTGTGTGACGTCTTGCCCCAGTCTCCCCGTCGAAGCCTCTTACGGAGAAACGCCATGTTGGACGGAGCTACGGGACCTGACGTCACCGCACATCAGCTGGGCAAGTCTCACCGCAGCCAAGCTGTCCTTTTTGTAATCTCTGCTCTAACCTTGATGTCAGCCATCCATCATTTTTAAATAAAAGAGATTTTTTACGTACTTCACCATGGAGGATTTCTCTGTCTTACTCCCAACATGTTAACGAGTGATCACACAGAGGCACAGCTCACGATACGGCACCCCAGTGCTCAGGAGGATCCTAGGGCGGATTTCAAACTGCAGGTAAAATCAGCTGTTCGTGTCTGTAAGCCCTGACACTGCTGAAGCTCTGCAGACCTCCGTAATAGGGGTCTATCATATCGGAGATCACATAGCGGCATTGTTCAAGTTAACATTGTTCAAGTTAACATCATCCCAATGCTCGATAAGGAACCCAGGCGGATCCGAAGCCGCAAGTGAAAGACTATTTTCACACCAATACACATTATTTTGATTTTTTTGGGACTTCACATATGTTTATTTTTTAGGATTGCACCCAGTTTGTATAATTAAGTAATACATTCATACATAAATATTGTGAAGTTTGGGTTGAAACTTTAAATCATTGTGGCATTAGTAGCGCACTTGTTTTTTTTATTACATTTGTTACAGAACTAAATATTCAAGTCTTTCTTAGTTGCAGCACTTTTTTTTACAGTTGCTTGCTCACAATTTTTATTTATTTATATTTTTATATATTTAAATATTAATTTGTACATTTTTATATGTTTGTATTGAGTTATAACATCAGGGTAGGAGAGTGGGGCTAGCGCAGATTGTGTCGGGCTCACTTTTGTTAAGTTGCCACTGCGTATGCTGCTGGATTATGTCCAGAAGAAATAATGTTTGATAGAGACTTTGGAGAAATGGAAAATAAGCCTAAAATGTCTGTGGTTTCACTGGTATACTGCACCAGTGGAAAAACCACATGAGATGGAAGGGCCAAGTGTGGACCCGGAAGTAGCAGAGATCCTGACCGGGGCTTAAACAAAGGTGGTTAAAGAGACTGGGGTCCCCAGTCCAATGTTTTGTTTAGGTGACAAACCTAATAAGGGGAGACAGGGGAACGGATAAGGAGTGCAGTAAAAGTTGTATGTGGATCAGACAAGAGCTTGCCTGTTCAGGTGGATAAAAATACAGATGGCATCAGAACAGGTCAAGTGGTAGGACAGCTGCCTGCAGAGTGGCTGAACCCAGGGGAGGTGACATCCTGTGAGGTTCCCGTGGGTGACAGACTCTGCCCTAGCAAATGCTGGAAAAAAGGCATTGGTGACATGTGCAACATTGAGAGGTGTAATGTTGGTTTGACTATGTCTTTCAATGATGAACCAAGTAATGTGTTAATGGTACATGATAATGTGGTGTCCAAAGGTACAGGTAAACCTGGTAAACAATTAGTGACTGCTGAGTCAGGTACCAGAAATAAGAGGAGGGGTCCTGTTATAAACACCATAGAAATAGGCCCCCTACAGTCACAGAACGGTAATGCTGAGAGAGGTTTTGGGAAACCAGGAAACTTGAAGCGTGGAGACAGAAGGGTTGGTAGAAAGACCAGGGATACCCTGTTAAAATTTCAGGAGAGGAAGCCCTTATGGAAATGCACCCGGAAGAAGAGTTGGGAAGGTCTCAAAACCCATAGCAGATTGACAGGGAGGCAAAGAGAGAGACACCAATGGAAGTGTCACTCGGAAGCCGATGCGCGTCCCTGGTGGCTGCGATGTCCGCCGAGCACCCACGATTTCCTGATAACAGAGCAGGACAGTGGATCTGTGTGAGTAAACACACAGATCCACGTTCTGTCAGGTGAGAGGAGACCGATGGTGTGTTCCCAGTACAGAGGCACACCGTTCAGTCTCCTCCCCTTGTGAGTCCCCTCCCCCAACAGTTAGAATCACTCCCTAGGTAACACATATAACCCCTTGATCGCCCCCTAGTGTTCCCTGCCAGTGACATTTATACAGCAATCAGTGCATTTTTATATCACTGATCGCTGTATAAATGTGAATGGTCCCAAAATAGTGTCAAAAGTGTCCGATATGTCCGCCACAATGTCACAGTCACAATAAAAATCGCAGATCGCCGCAATTAAAAAAAAAATAATAATAAAAATGCCATTAATATATCCCCTAATTTGTAGATGCAATAACTTTTGCGCAAACCAATCAATATATGCTTATTGCGTTTTTTTTTTTTTTTTTTAATCAAAAATATGTAGGAGAATACATATCAGCCTAAACTGAGGAAAAAATGTGTTGTTTTTTTTTTTTTTTAATGGGATATTTATTATAGCAAAAAGTAAAAAATATTGTGGGTTTTTTTTTTTTTTTCAAACTTGTCACTCTTCTTTTGTTGATAGCACAAGAAATAAAAACCACAGAGGTGATCAAATACCACCAAAAGAGAGCTCTATTTGTGGGGAAAAAATTATAAAAATTTAATTTGGGTACAGTGTTGCATGACCGCGCAATTGTCATTCAAAATGTTACAGCACTGAAAACTGAAAATTGGCCTGGGCAGGAAGGGGGTGAAAATGCCCTGTATTGAAGTGGTTAACCACTTCAGCCCTGGATAATTTGGCTTCTCAATGACCAGGCCATTTTGTGCAATATGGCACTGCGTTGCTTTAACTGACAATTGCGAGGTCATGAGACGCTGTACCTAAACAAAATTGACATCCTTTTTTTCCCATAAATAGAGCTTTCTTTTGGTGGTATTTGATCATCTCTGCAGTTTTTATTTTTTGCACTCTAAACAAAAAAAAAGCAACAATTTTGAAAAAAACTCAATATTTTGTACTTTTTGCATAGCTATCCCCAAAATAGGGGAAAGATTTATGGCATTTCTATTTTTCTTTTTTTTTTTTTTTTTTACTAGTAATGGCGGTGATCGTTTTTATGGAGACTGCGACATTATGGCAGACAGATCAAACACTTTTGACACATTTTTGGGACCATTGGCATTTATACAGTGATCAGTGCTATAAAAATGCACTGATTACTGTGTAAATGTCACTGGCAGGGAAGGGGGTTAACACTAGGGGGCGATCAAGGGGTTAACTGCGTTCCCCAGGGAGTGATTCTAACTGTGGGGGGGAGGGGACTGACTGGGTAAGGAGACTGATCGTTGTTCATACTTAGTATGAACAACAGATCATTCTCCTCACCCCTGACAGCACAGAGCTCTGTCTGTTTACATTGACAGATCTCCATTCTGTCTCTGTGTGGAGCGATCGTGGATGCACGGTGGTCATCGCGACCGATGAGCATGTGCATCAGCTCTGGTGTCGTGGCGTGCACGCGCCCCCTAGTGGTCAAAAGGTGAACCAACATACAGTTACATTGGTTCGCCCAGTGGAGCCAACCTGCCACAGTACAACTGTGGTGGCTGGTTGGGAAGGGGTTAACCACTTGACCTCTGCAAGATTTTAGGGAATTCATGACCAGAGCATTTTTGAAAATTAATTGATTCTGATGTAGTGATGGCCTAGCTCATTTCCTAGGGTCCTAAAATGCCAGGACAGTACATATACCCCCAAATGACCCCCTATTTTCAAAGTAGACAGTCTAAGGTATCTGGTAAGAGGCATGGTGAATTTTTTGAAGTTGTAATTTATTGTCACTGTTTTTGGAAAATGAAGAAATTAAATCAATTTTTTTTTTTTTTTTTTTTTTTACCAGTGCAGCACGGCATCATCATTTGACTGGTGTGGCGGTCAGGGAGATTTTTTTTTTTATATACTTTCATCGGAGTAGTACAGTGTCACCATAGTGACACTGTACTACTCTGGGGGAGTGTTAAATGATTATTTTTTTGACACTGTTGTTGCTTATAACAGTGAAGCTCACTGGTTTAAAGCGGGCTTGTTACCTTCACTCTCGATACCTCTGTTTCACTGGCACCGGATCTAGGGTTCCGTTGAGTTTACCTCTGGACAATATAAGCACCAAACACTTGAGTAGGTTTTCCAATGCTTTAATGAACAAATAAAGGAAGTTGCAGGGAAGCTCAAATACCTTTCCTTAGTATTCTTCAGAACATTCTTAGTAATTGAACACTTTTAGTTGAATGCGCTCCCCTTGTGGGATTCAATCTTTGCCCACCAGGATAGACCTCTCTCACTTGTCCAGCTTCTTCACTCAGGATAGACAGCTCTGGACCATTCCCCTGCTGCTGTGGTAGACCTCAGACTTCTTGGCCCACCCACATGCCGCAGCGACGTGGGCCTCCGGAACGGAGGACCACGAGGTGGTACTCTTAACACATACCTGTCGGCCAGGAGGGCCAGCAGGTGGCTGAAAACGAACCCCAGAACATGGCGTCTGTACCATAAATACCCTCTCCCAGAATGCAACTCGGAGGACCACCTCCACCGAGTTATCTCCGGGACAGAGGAGCACTCATACCCTTCAACACGTTGCTTTTCCAACACTGGCCCATGGCGATGACACCCACCGGCACAGTGTGGAACTACACGCAACGTCAGCCAAGCTGGAACAGAGGCAAATATAACTTCCTATAATAAGTGACCCACTAGATTTACCTATCAGCAGTAGATAAAAATCTACCAGCGCTACATAATAAAGAATCATTTTGACCTCCTGACGCTTACGAAACGACCAGCAAACCTGTTAACCTTTCATCACCACTCCTACCTATTGCTCACTTTTATTTACTTTTGTTTTCATTCTTCCCTCCTTCCATGCCTTCTTCCACTATCACCCGTTCCTTTGGCCTATTGCCTCAGCTGAACTGTTGACATCTGCTTTAAATTATTCCCTCAGTATTTACCACAACCTACATTATTCCATTTGTTCATATGACTATATGGATGCTTTTCCTATACAGTGATACCTCAGTTCACAAACTTAATTTGTTCCGTGACTCTGGTCCCATAGGGTTTTTTTTTTTTAAGATATTTTTATTAATTTTACAAATCAGTTGTACAAAACAAGCACAACAAACATCCACTTAATATGCTCGGTCAGTCATTGGTAAACAGTAATAACATGTAGCTCATATAAACAGAGACAGACATTGGTACATCTGCTAATATTAGCACGCAACTACCCATACAAGCAATTCATCTGTATATAACGGTACCAATAATTTGCTTAAATCATATGCTATCCCGGCGCGGCCCGTAAATGCCCCAACTACATATCCTACAAGGTGAGGGTCAAAGGGCTAGCAAGCCATCTACCCTAAAGTTTATGGAATGTTTTTGTCCGTTTCCTTAGTTCGTAAAGTAAGTTTATACAGTGGTATCACATCATTGATTAATTTTAGCCATAGGGATTTCAAGGGTGTTGATACACCCTTCCATGACATCAGGATGGTCTTTCTAATGTAAAAGTAGAGGATTCGTAGTAATCTTTTGGCCTGTGTTGGTAGTTGTAAATCTCCAAAGATCCCCAACAGACCATTTTTTGGGTGGATGATATTGGGGAGACCTAAAGCAGAGGAAATGAAGGAGCCTACTTCCACCCAGAAGTCCTGAACCACTGGACATGTCCAGAAGCAGTGCATGAAATCAGCACTCCCTCCACAACCACGAAAGCACTCAGCGGAGGTCTTCAGCCCCATTTTGTGTAGTCTGGCCGAGGTAAGATGAGAATGGTGAAAAAATTTAATCTGTATAACTCTATCTCTAGATGAAATGACCGTGGCTTTATATGTGTCTCTGAATTCAGTCCAGTCTTCCTCAGTAAATGAGATGTCCATGGATGTCCATTTTTTCTGCGCTTTACTAAATCGGGGGTTAATGTCCGTCATTAGGGCCGCATAATAGGTAGAAATAAGCTTATTAGGGTCTGGTTGTCTTAGTAGTCTCTCTAGTGGGGGCAAATTAATGGGATTCTTTAAGGAGCCAAACTGAGCTCATATAGCATGCCTAAGTTGATAATAGTGGAACAAATAAGAGCGTGGTAGGCCAAAGTCTAAGCTCAGTTGTTGAAAAGTTTTAAACCCTTGGGCATCATACAAATGACATAAGTATTTTATTCCCTTAGAGTGCCATCGCTGAGTGTCGGGCAATGAGTGTAGTTCCTGCAAAGTAGGGTTGAACCACAGGGGATTATTTGGGGATGTGGACCAGGAATATTTAGAGATTTTTGTAATGATATATCGAAAAAGTAAAAGAGAAGTTGCTAGCATAGAGGTGCCTGGTCGACTTGGAACCCTACCTCTATAAACAATGTTATGTAGAGTTTCCATGGAAGACGCAATGGCTCCCTCAGTGGTAGTACATGCATTTGCCGGGACCGGACATAGCCAATCATGCACATGCACTAACTGTGATGCTAAGTAATAAAGAAAAAAATTTGGAAACGCCAACCCCGCCATATGTGATGGCAGCCTTAACGTCTCCAGTGCCACCCTGGGGGTCCCCCCACTCCACAGGAACGTTGTACAAATCGTATCTATCCTTTTAAAAATAGATTTGGGGATTTTGCAAGGGGAGTTAGCCAGCACGTATAGCAGTTTCGGTAAGTAGATCATTTTAAGTAGGCTTGCTCTTCCCATAAGATCTAGGGGCAAATCCGTCCACTGCTTAATTTGTTCCTGTAGTCTATTCAGTATGGGGTCTAAGTTATTAGTAATGTAGGTGGATAAAGGCGATTGTACCAATACCCCAAGGTATCGAAAGGAAGTTACTACCTGTAAGTTGGAGTCCGGGTGGATCTGGGAGATTGCTGCTGAATCCAAAGGGAACAGACTGGATTTGTCCCAGTTCACCCGGAATCCAGAGAAATCTCCAAACCTATTAATCTCGGCCAACAGCGACCGAAGTGATGTATTAGTATCTGCCAGATACACCAAAGTGTCGTCTGCATACAATGAAATACGTTCCTCAATGGTAGCAATAGGCAGGCCTTTGATGGAAGGGGATGTACGAATTCGAGCCGCCAACGGTTCCATAGACAAGGCGAACAGAAGTGGGGATAAAGGACATCCCTGCCTGGTGCCCCTTGTAATGGAGAATGATTTAGTGATTGAGGAATTAACGCGCACTCGGGCTTGGGGGGATGTGTAAAGTAGTCTAATCCATGCCACCATGCGAGGATCAAAACCATACACCTGCAGCACACGAAAGAGATATGGCCATTCCACACTATCAAATGCTTTACATGTGTCCAAAGACACAATGGCACGGGTACGTGAACACTCATGAGGGTATTGCAGGTTGTGGAATAGTCTGCGGATATTCATTCTTGTGGATCGTCCAGGTATAAAACCCCCTTGGTCACTATTGACCAGGGACGTAACTACAGTATTTAAGCGGTTTGCAAGCACTTTTGCTAGGATCTTAACATCCACATTTATGAGGGATATTGGGCGGTATGATTCACATTTAAGTGGATCTTTGCGGGGTTTCAGCAGGAGCACGATCAAGGCTTCTCGCATGGTGGGGGGAAGGATACCAGCCTCCAAAGCCTTATTATATGTACGTAGCAGAAATGGGCACAGTAAATCCCTGAACTGTGAATACCATTCAGTGGGATAACCATCCAGCCCGGGAGTCTTGTGGGCTGGCATTTGAGCAATGGCTACTGCAATCTCTTCAACTGAGATGGGAGCGTCTAACATCTCCCTCCCCTCAGTAGAAATGGAGGGGAGAGATATGTCAGCAAGGTATTCGTTTAAAACAACAAAAAATGTCCAGCGCTCTGGAATTCACATAAATGAAATAAATAAAATGAAATAAACTAGAATCTGGCAGTCCAAAAATAAAATAAAATCTGGCAGTCCAAAAATGATGATAAAAAAGGACAGTTTATTGAGTCCAATAATAATATAATAAAAATGATAATTCATAAATTGTAAAAACAAGCTTTGAACAAATGAAATGAAACCCACAGTAACACAGAACTATATTGCACTGAATGAAGACATCTTAGTGTGTACTTAGGGTAAAAATATATGTGTATAAGACAGTGGGCCCTTGAGCAGCGGAAAACCCACACATGAAACCCATCCAGGTATATTGTAGCAGCAGAAGTCAAAATGGAAAAAAGTTGATGAAACAAAAGAAAGGGGGGGGCACCTCGCCCAAGGAATCAAGGGGACTAACAGAAACCCCGCTGGCTATGTGATCTGAGATCGTAGAGGACAACTCACCGGCTCCAGCGAGCAGAGGATGTGGCGTGGAAGGAGCCGACGCTCCAGCGGGAGGAGAGCAGCGCTGTGTGATCCAAGGTCGGGAGGGACAGCTCTCAGGCTCAAACAGGCAGGGGATGTGATGTGGGGGGAGCCGGAGCTCCACCGAAGGGAGAACAGCCTCACCGAAGCTCCGCCGCGGGGGCCAGTGACGTCAGCACGGGAGAACCGCCGGAGTGTCAGCTGGTAAACCTGAGCTGCTGGCTCCCGGCTGTGTCTCCTGGATGTGTCTCCTCAGGGATGGATTCAACTCCAAAGGTGGATGGTGTCACTTGGGGGAATCCAGGGATGAAATGGGGAGGAGGATGGAATGTGAATGGCTCCAGCCACGCTGATGGAACACCTCATGTGCCAGATCAAACTGTGACCCTTCAAAAAGAGAATGCTGCAGGGATGAATGGTGTCACCCAGGGGGTCCAGTGGAGAAATGGACAAGCAAAAAGGGAAAAGCAAAAAGGGAAATAATGGGACTGGCGATAGCCAATGTGGAACTCGCAGATGGAGATGAATGGATGGATGGGTGGGTGAATGTGTTGATGATCACCGTGCTCTAGTTCTGGATGGGACCACTGTCATAGGGTTGCCTTGACGACGCGTTTCGCGCATGAGCGCTTTATCAAAGTCAAGGGGTGAGGCAACTCGCACAGTTTAAATATACTGGTATAGTTTAGAGGGAGGGAGCAATGGGAGGGGAGAAAAAAAAAAAAAAAGGGGGGGGGGAGGGGCACAAAAACAATTAATTAACCCATTTGTGGGAAGAAGGGGGAAGATGATATCTCTCATGTTGGCTCCCCGCTGCTCAACGACCCACAATGGAAAGTACATTGGAACATACAATAATGGTACATAAATGATAAAAACACATGCTTAGAATTGCAATTAAAAATGAAGTTCTAAAAACATCTCTTTCTAAAGGCTTTATTTTACTGAATTATTAAGAAAAAGAATCACCCAGCATGAGCAAACATTTTTTTACACAAAGCTACAAGTCTCTAGTTCCTCATTCAACCCCTTGGGGGCAAGCGAGTCGAACATATAAATCCAGAAAACTTCTCGCTTGCATAACAAGGAAAATCTCTCATTATTGGTTAGTGTACCCTTGGGGATAGTTTCAATCACAAAGACCTCTAACTGTCTGATGTCTTTGCTATGGAAACGTAAAAAGTGTCGAGGGACACTATGTTCATCACTTCCTTTAGAAATCAGTCTACGGTGGTCACCCACTCTTGCCCGCAGTGCCCGAATGGTCCGACCAACGTAGAGGAGCCCACAAGGGCACCGTAGTATGTAGATAACGAAGTCTGTGGAACACGTGATGAATTGCCTAATTTCGTATTTTTTGCCTGTGTTGGTTGTAATGGACTTAGTGCCATGGGCAATGAATTGGCACGTCAGACAGCTCCTCTTCTTACACTGGAATATACCCTTTCTATCATGGAAGTATGATCTAATATCAAGGGGGGATTTGAATGATTTATTTCCTATCTTACTAGGTGCCAATAAATTTTTCACGGTACGGGCTTTACGAAACGTCACTTGTGGGACCTCTGGTAATACCGAAGCTAGACGCTGGTCCAGTTGTAGGATACCGAAATGTTTTTTGACAATTCTAGATATAGATTTAAACCTGTCATTGAACGTAGAGATAAATCTCACTGTCTGGTTGGATCCTGAATCCACTTTTGGAATCTTGTCCATGGGGGGAGGATTCATGTGAGACAAGAAGGCATCATTGATGAGGTCACGTGGGTAACCCTTCTCTTGGAATTTCTTTACCATCAAGGCCCCTTGTTCAACATAATCCTCTACCCTGGAACAATTACGTCTCAATCTGTTAAATTGGCCATTTGGGATGTTACATTTCCATGATGGATGATGACAGCTTCCAAAGTGGAGGTAGGAATTACCACTAGTTGGCTTAACATGATTTTTTGTGAAGATCCTATGTTGGTCGTGAGCCAATACCAAATCCAAGAACACAAGTTCATGGGGGTCTATTACGTGAGTGAATGACAGACCAAGTGAATTGGAATTGCAATGGGCCACAAACGAGGAAAACAGCTCCGGGCCACCACTCCATATGAGCACAATGTCGTCAATGTACCGTCCGAAAAAGACAATGTGTTCGGCAAATGGGTTGTTGGCCCAGATGTTGTGTTCCTCCCAATAGCCCATGGTAAGATTGGCATACACCGGAGCGAAGTTGGCTCCCATAGCGGTTCCCATGCACTGTAAATAAAATTGGTCACAAAAAGTAAAATAATTACGTTTAAGGCAAAATTCCGTGGCTTGAACCAGAAATTGTGCTTGCATAGAATTAAAATCTCCACTTTTCGTCAGAAAGTATTGTACGGCTCTCAGGCCTACTTCATGGGGTATAGAAGTATAAAGGGAAGACACGTCCAAAGATGCCCACCAATAGCCCTCTTCCATGAATATTTCTGAAGAGCCTTAATGACTTTGTTGGAGTCCTTAATATATGACGGTAATTGGCACACAAGAGGCTGTAAGCAAAAATCAATATATGTAGACAAACCACTGCTGAAACTATTGGTACTCGCCACAATGGGCCTACCAGGGGGGTCCACCATTGATTTATGGACCTTAGGTAGATGGTAGAAATAGGGAGTACTACACTCAGTTGGTAATAAAAATTGTCTTTCCTTATTCGTGAGTACTCCATTTCCCCAGGCTTCCTGTACCAAGGTCCTTAACTCCAGTTGAAACCCAGGGAGAGGGTCCGACTGTAATTTTAAATACGTGTTGGTATCTGCTAGCAACCTACTCGCCTCTTTGATGTAGTCTGTTCGATTTTGTACCACCAAACTGCCTCCCTTGTCCGCCTGCCTAATGATGATGTTAGTATTAGCCATTAGATCTTTCAAGGCCGCATTCTCACATCTACTCAAATTCTGATGTCTCCGCATCTTGGGACTATCACACAATGACAGGAAGTCTTTATAAACAGCTTGGTAGTAGGTTTCAATGTAGGGACCTTTTGAGTTAATTGGGAAGAAGGTTGATTTGGGTCGGAAGGGGGTATGCAGCATTGGTGGTTCTAAACTAGCAGTGGGAACATAACCCTCTGTATGGCCCTCAGCCCATAGTTCCTCGAGGGCCTGCAGTGCAGCTTCATCAAGCTCCGTGGGAGGTGTACACTCTAATGATGGAGCCAATGTGGGATTTGCCTCCTTCCTATCTTTTTTATGTATGGCCAATGGATTAGGGGCATAGTGGCGTTTTAACGTTAGTAAGCGTATGAAGCGGTGTAGGTCTTTAAAGAGGCCGAACTTATTTGGACCTATCGAAGGGGAAAAACCCAAACCCTTCTGAAGTAAAAGCTCTTCAGAGGGGGTGAGTATATGTGAGGACAGATTGTATATTTTTATTGTACTGTTCTCTATGTTGATTCTGACCTCTCTTTTTTGTTTAATCTTCCTAGTGATTCCCCCTCTTCGTCCTCTTCTAGTTTTCTTTTCTCTTTGAAGGCTCCCTTTGGAGGAAGGAACTGAAAATTTTGACTATTAGGAGAAAGTGTTAAACAATTAGCACCTTGAGAGTTGTGATCATCCCTAATAACTTGGGGTTTGGGTCTAGCCCCCAATAGCATGTAGTCCTCCAAGTCACGGGACAGAGGACTATAGCTATTTTGGATGGGTATATTGTAGGCCAATTGAAGTTGGGTAGTGGGTGGTGAATCAGTGGTGACGTCACTCCTTGTTGTCGATGGAATAAGTGGTACCATCAACGAGGAGGGGACCCCAAGGGGAGAGGGATTCAGGTCTAAAATGGTGGTGGTCGGTATAATTACCCCTCCGGGTACCACCTCCGATGCCAAAGTATCCAAACTGGTAAGTTTAGACACAACCTTAACCGGCGGGTATGGATTAGTTTTGGGAATGGGTAAAGGAAATTTCTTAGAATTTTTGGAGTTGTTTTTTTTACTTAGTTTTCTTGGATTTGGATTTATTTGTAGGTTTTACAAGGGTTGGATGTATTACTGTATCATTGGTCTCTTGTTTGTGGCGTTGCCAATCGAACACTTGGCCATTACCATAGTCAAAGAGATCACGCTCTAACTTTTTGGTTTTCTTGTACACCAAAGCGTCTTCATCCTTCTTGACATTCCTCTCAAGAACTTGAAGCCACCTGGGGAACAAGCAGGAAGTACTAAATTCCTGGGCAGTGGCCTCTTTCTCTTTTACTTGCTGTGCTGCTGATTCTAATTTCCTTTCTCTCTGTGAAATGAGAATTTTGATCCATTTAATTGTGCAAAACTCTGCTAAGGATCTCCATTCCTTATGAAGGTCTTCGTCCAGGAAACTACAATGTTTCTTGATACGGAGTCCTCTGGGGGTAATGCCTAATTCTATATATTTTTTAAGAAACGCTAAATCCCACCATTGGGTCTGTTCGTATTGTTTAGCATCTTGCCACCGTAGAAAGGCTTTCCTCATACGGATTTCAAAGGCTTCTGTATGTGGTAGTTGAGTAGAAGTACCAATATGTGCTTCCTCAGGTGGTAGTCGATTAATGTTGCTACTATTAATATTCTCAAAGATGGCCTGCAGCCAATGTGTTCTTACAGTGTCCATCATAAAAAAAAAAAAAAAAAAAAAAACAGGAAGGGGGTGGTGGGGGGGGGGGGGGTTATGTAAAGTGTGTCAAGTGGAAATCTCCCTCCCAAGGAGAAAAACCATTAAAACAGTTGGGTATATATACTGCATAAAAATATATATAGAGAGTGAGGACTGCCCCCTTAATAGTTACCCAGGTGACTTGACAGAGGCTGCCGGTAAACCAGAGGAAACACAAAAAACACCAATAGCAATAACCCAGCGCCAATGAGTAGCCACCTGGAGAACTCGATCAAGGCGTGGAGTGTATAACATATATTGTTATCATACCATGTCATATAATGTTTTATGTGCATTTAGCATGACTAGACATGGAGGGAGAATAGTGCAGCTGGACCAACCGTAGCTGGTAGATACAGATCAAGATAAAACAACAAAAAATGTCCAGCGCTCTGGAATTCACATAAATAAAATAAATAAAATGAAATAAACTAGAATCTGGCAGTATAAAAATAAAATAAAATCTGGCAGTCCAAAAATGATGATAAAAAGGACAGTTTATTGAGTCCAATAATAATATAATAAAAATGATAATTCATAAATTGTAAAAACAAGCTTTGAACAAATGAAATGAAACCCACAGTAACACAGAACTATATTGCACTGAATGAAGACATCTTAGTGTGTACTTAGGGTAAAAATATATGTGTATAAGACAGTGGGCCCTTGAGCAGCGGAAAACCCACACATGAAACCCATCCAGGTATATTGTAGCAGCAGAAGTCAAAATGGAAAAAAGTTGATGAAACAAAAGAAAGGGGGGGGCACCTCGCCCAAGGCACCTCGTGGTTTGTCTACATATATTGATTTTTGCTTACAGCCCCTTGTGTGCCAATTACCGTCATATATTAAGGACTCCAACAAAGTCATTAAGGCTCTTCAGAACTATTCATGGGAAGAGGGCTATTGGTGGGCATCTTTGGACGTGTCTTCCCTTTATACTTCTATACCCCATGAAGTAGGCCTGAGAGCCGTACAATACTTTCTGACGAAAAGTGGAGATTTTAATTCTATGCAAGCACAATTTCTGGTTCAAGCCACGGAATTTTGCCTTAAACGTAATTATTTTACTTTTTGTGACCAATTTTATTTACAGTGCATGGGAACCGCTATGGGAGCCAACTTCGCTCCGGTGTATGCCAATCTTACCATGGGCTATTGGGAGGAACACAACATCTGGGCCAACAACCCATTTGCCGATCACATTGTCTTTTTCGGACGGTACATTGACGACATTGTGCTCATATGGAGTGGTGGCCCGGAGCTATTTTCCTCGTTTGTGGCCCATTGCAATTCCAATTCACTTGGTCTGTCATTCACTCACGTAATAGACCCCCATGAACTTGTGTTCTTGGATTTGGTATTGGCTCACGACCAACATAGGATCTTCACAAAAAATCATGTTAAGCCAACTAGTGGTAATTCCTACCTCCACTTTGGAAGCTGTCATCATCCATCATGGAAATGTAACACCCCAAATGGCCAATTTAACAGATTGAGACGTAATTGTTCCAGGGTAGAGGATTATGTTGAACAAGGGGCCTTGATGGTAAAGAAATTCCAAGAGAAGGGTTACCCACGTGACCTCATCAATGATGCCTTCTTGTCTCACATGAATCCTCCCCCCATGGACAAGATTCCAAAAGTGGATTCAGGATCCAACCAGACAGTGAGATTTATCTCTACGTGCAATGACAGGTTTAAATCTATATCTAGAATTGTCAAAAAACATTTCGGTATCCTACAACTGGACCAGCGTCTATTACCAGAGGTCCCACAAGTGACGTTTCGTAAAGCCCGTACCGTGAAAAATTTATTGGCACCTAGTAAGATAGGAAATAAATCATTCAAATCCCCCCTTGATATTAGATCATACTTCCATGATAGAAAGGGTATATTCCAGTGTAAGAAGAGGAGCTGTCTGACGTGCCAATTCATTGCCCATGGCACTAAGTCCATTACAACCAACACAGGCAAAAAATACGAAATTAGGCAATTCATCACGTGTTCCACAGACTTCGTTATCTACGTACTACGGTGCCCTTGTGGGCTCCTCTACGTTGGTCGGACCATTCGGGCACTGCGGGCAAGAGTGGGTGACCACCGTAGACTGATTTCTAAAGGAAGTGATGAACATAGTGTCCCTCGACACTTTTTACATTTCCATAGCAAAGACATCAGACAGTTAGAGGTCTTTGTGATTTAAACTATCCCCAAGGGTACACTAACCAATAATGAGAGATTTTCCTTGTTATGCAAGCGAGAAGTTTTCTGGATTTATATGTTCGACTCGCTTGCCCCCAAGGGGTTGAATGAGGAACTAGAGACTTGTAGCTTTGTGTAAAAAAATTTTTGCTCATGCTGGGTGATTCTTTTTCCTAATAATTCAGTAAAATAAAGCCTTTAGAAAGAGATGTTTTTAGAACTTCATTTTTAATTGCAATTCTAAGCATGTGTTTTTATCATTTATGTACCATTATTGTATGTTCTATTTTAATGAATTTTATTGTATTGGACTTTCCATTGTGGGTCGTTGAGCAGCGGGGAGCCAACATGAGAGATATCATCTTCCCCCTTCTTCCCACAAATGGGTTAATTAATTGTTTTTGTGCCCCTCCCCCCCCCTTTTTTTTTTTTTTCTCCCCTCCCATTGCTCCCTCCCTCTAAACTATACCAGTATATTTAAACTGTGCGAGTTGCCTCACCCCTTGACTTTGATAAAGCGCTCATGCGCGAAACGCGTCGTCAAGGCAACCCTATGACAGTGGTCCCATCCAGAACTAGAACATGGTGATCATCAACACATTCACCCACCCATCCATCCATTCATCTCCATCTGCGAGTTCCACATTGGCTATCGCCAGTCCCATTATTTCCCTTTTTGCTTGTCCATTTCTCCACTGGACCCCCTGGGTGACACCATTCATCCCTGCAGCATTCTCTTTTTGAAGGGTCACAGTTTGATCTGGCACATGAGGTGTTCCATCAGCGTGGCTGGAGCCATTCACATTCCATCCTCCTCCCCATTTCATCCCTGGATTCCCCCAAGTGACACCATCCACCTTTGGAGTTGAATCCATCCCTGAGGAGACACATCCAGGAGACACAGCCGGGAGCCAGCAGCTCAGGTTTACCAGCTGACACTCCGGCAGTTCTCCCGTGCTGACGTCACTGGCCCCCACGGCGGAGCTTCGGTGAGGCTGTTCTCCCTTCAGGGGAGCTCCGGCTCCCCCCACATCACATCCCCTGCCTGTTTGAGCCTGAGAGCTGTCCCTCCCGACCTTGGATCACACAGCGCTGCTCTCCTCCCGCCGGAGCGTCGGCTCCTTCCACGCCACATCCTCTGCTCGCTGGAGCCGGTGAGTTGTCCTCTACGATCTCAGATCACACAGCCAGCGGGGTTTCTGTTAGTCCCCTTGATTCCTTGGGCGAGGTGCCCCCCCCTTTCTTTTGTTTCATCAACTTTTTTCCATTTTGACTTCTGCTGCTACAATATACCTGGATGGGTTTCATGTGTGGGTTTTCCGCTGCTCAAGGGCCCACTGTCTTATACACATATATTTTTACCCTAAGTACACACTAAGATGTCTTCATTCAGTGCAATATAGTTCTGTGTTACTGTGGGTTTCATTTCATTTGTTCAAAGCTTGTTTTTACAATTTATGAATTATCATTTTTATTATATTATTATTGGACTCAATAAACTGTCCTTTTTTATCATCATTTTTGGACTGCCAGATTTTATTTTATTTTTGGACTGCCAGATTCTAGTTTATTTCATTTTATTTATTTTATTTATGTGAATTCCAGAGCGCTGGACATTTTTTGTTGTTTTATCTTGATCTGTATCTACCAGCTACGGTTGGTCCAGCTGCACTATTCTCCCTCCATGTCTAGTCATGCTAAATGCACATAAAACATTATATGACATGGTATGATAACAATATATGTTATACACTCCACGCCTTGATCGAGTTCTCCAGGTGGCTACTCATTGGCGCTGGTTTATTGCTGTTGGTGTTTTAAGGTATTCGTTTAGCTGGGGTTCAGTGTACTCAGCTCTAGAAGTGTAAAGTTCTGTGTAGAAGTTTAGAAAAGTTTCCATAATATCCCCAGGGACCTCACTCATTTGGCCTGTCTTAGTATAGATACGAGGAATGGATACCGGAGGGCGATCAGGCCTTGTCAGATATGCTAGAAGGCGTCCAGCCTTGTTACCATGTTCAAATGATTTCTGTGCTGTGTGTAACAGTTTCTTTTTTGTAAGGTCTAACAGACGTATTTCATATTCCCTACGTTTTAATAGCCATGTTTCTCTTGTGTCTGGGGTCGGATCAGAGGTATATACAGATTCTGCTTGTACCATGGCAGTTTCAAGTTCCGCTGTATGCTGTTGGTTGTTTTTCCTCAAGACCCCAGTGATGGACATAAAGGTGCCCCTCAATGAGGCCTTGAAGGCCTCCCACTCAATAGAAGGGTCCACTGTCCCCACATTGTCCCTCCAGTATTCCCTAATACCTTGCCTACATGTTCCCTGTACCACCTCATCCTCCAGCCAATAAGAATTTAACCTCCAAATGGAGGGGGTAGATCCTGGAAGGATGGTGAGGTCCACAGAAAGGGGCACATGGTCTGAAACCCCTCTAGGTAGATAGGAAGTTGCAGCGACAAAGGGGAGAGTGTCTGCTGGGGCGAAGGCCATATCAATTCGAGACATGGTGTGAAATGAGTCTGAATGACAAGAAAACTGACTATCATCTGGGTGTTTCCAGCGCCATAATTCAGTAAGGTCATAAACCTGCATCCAGTTGAAAAGGAAGGGAAAGGGTCTACCCCTACCCCCCAAGTGATCCACGGCTGGGTCCAGTACAGCATTAAAATCACCAATGTAAAGGAGAGGTCCGGGGGTCTATCCAATAAGTACAGTGACAATTTCAATAGTACCTCTGCCGAAAAGGGCGGAGGAATATAGAGGTTAACAATAGTAAACGTTATTGAGGAGATTTGTAGAGTAAGTATGACATATCTCCCATTTGGATCTGTCTTGACCTGTATAGTTTCTGCTGGGAGGGATTTAGCCACTAGGATAGAAACTCCCCTAGAGTAATTTGTGTGCGTAGCATGATAACCCTGAGCCAGCCATGGACGCCTAAGGGCCCTCACCTTAGTGTCAGTTAGGTGGGTCTCCTGTAGACACACCACATGAGGACGACATTTCTTTAGGACTGAAAAAACGAGAGATCGTTTTTGGGGGGCATTCAAACCTCTAGTATTCCATGACACTATTTTTAAGGACCCTGACATTGTAAGACAAACAATATATCATGATCATAAGGACAAATAAGCACATACTTATCTAGTACCTCACAGGCCGCGCCAGGCCACATGCATTCAATGATATGTATAGCACATTTCAAATACCTATGTTTACTCGAGTCTGTATTGCCAGTATACAGGCCCGAGTAAGCCAATAAACCGTTCCGAGCAGCATCTATATAAATTGCAAAAAAGAAAAAAGAGGGAAAAAAACAAAAAAAAGTACAAAAGAGCACAAAAAAGTGCAAACCGTGTTTGAAAAACCCATAACCTCCACCCCGCTCGGCCATCCCCAACTTAGCGAGCCTTGGATCCCAAAACCCAAATAGACCCCTCCTACCCTGTAAAAAAAGGGAAAGGGAAGTGTTATTAAGGGTCCAACTATTCCGTGGTCACACCACTGTCTGGTGGGGAGGTAACGTGGAGATCGGTGTGGCTCCCAACTAACAGTAGAAAAAAAAATAAAATTATGTCGTGATCCAGGATGTCTTTTCGGTATGTTTTATGGGAAGACCCAAAAAAAAAAAAAAAAAAAAGAAGAAAAACAAGAATAATGACAGGCCAAGCAGGAATGTTAAAGGTTGTTGCAGGATTATAGATCTTTCTTCTTTCTCTTCTCTCCCCCTCCCTTCATTATAAGACCTCAGGTATAGGTGAGTAGCCCCATATGATGAGGTTGACATTTAGTGGATGGAGGACTGCATGGTTTCATCCATGAGTAGTTCAGCAGAGGGGAACATTAAACAGGGGAAGCTGTCAGTGACCTCTGCCCCTGTCTGCTGGCCCGTAGCGGTCGTTTAGCCAAGCCATGGCTTCTTTAGGGCTAGAGTAAAAGTGAGCTTTACCATCGAATATGATGCGGAGCTTGGCAGGAAACAGCATGGCATATTTCAATCCCTCCTCACGTAAACGACTCTTCACTGCTGAGAATGATATGCGCTGGCGCTGCACTTCAGCGGAGAAGTCAGGATAAATAGAGATATTGTTGCCGTTGTATTTAAGCGGACCTTTCTCTCTTGCTATTCGTAAAATGGCCACTTTATCCTGGAAATTGAGGATGCGAGCGATGATTGAACGTGGAGGTGCTCCCTCCGGGGGAGGACGTGGGGGTGTACGGTGTGCCCTCTCAATCACATATGAGAACGATGGTGCATCAGTGCCAAAGATATCTCTCAGCCAGGAGTATAAAAATTTTTCAGGGTGAGAGCCTTCCGCGCGTTCAGGGAATCCAACAAAACGTAAATTGTTCCTTCTAGAACGATTCTCCAAATCGTCAATTTTGGCGCGGAGAGCTGCTAGTTCCCCAGTATTATCTCTCACTTTAACAGTTAGGGGGTGCATAGTGTCCTCCACAGAACTAATACGTTCCTCCATATCCCCAGCCCTGTCACGGAGGTTTTGGACATCCTGCTTGAGGAGTGAGAAATCCATTCTTATGGATGCTATTTGAGTAGTGAGGGAGGCCTTACAATCTTGTATAGCCAGCATAATGGTGGTTAGGGTTGGTTCAGCAGGGGGATTCAGCTCACCATCATCATCAGTGGATTGCTGGGGGTCCTGAGTGGTCTGGGGGTCTTGTGATAACTGGGAGACAGTCTGTGTACGGAAGATAGCAGGAGTAGAAGCACTCACCCCACTAGCAGAGCTCCGGTCATCAAACAGATTCGCCTGCAGCGTGGCTGCCTGAGAGGCCTGTGTCCCGGCGCCATCTTGCCTCCGGAATCCCGCCAGATGGTCCGACGTAGATGGGGGCCAAGCCGGCCCGTATTTCACCATGGTAGCCAGCCTGCCTTGTGCCCACCACCGTGGGGAACAAATTGAGACCTTCGGTGAGGATATAGGACTCAGGATGCCTGTAGTATGGTTGTTGAGAGCCGGAGCGCTGTAACTATGCGGCCGCTCGCTCCACCATCAAGCCACCGGTCCCATAGGGTTCAATGTAAATCAGGTTAATGTGTTCTGAACTTTTTTTTCTTGTTTTTGAACCACAAAAATATGAAACAAAGTACAGTACAGTATGAAGAGAGAACACTAACCTTGCTTGAGAAGACTTCTGGCGTGGGGGAAAGTGGGTGGGAGGCGGTTATTGTTTGGGTGGCAAGTCCCCCTCCATAAGGACATTGGGAAGATCTCCTTCAGGGGTTTCCTCTCTTCTTTGTCTCTTAGCCACAGGCTCAGTTTTGGTGAAAAATCTGTCCAATGTCACTGGTCTTTTCCTGCGCTGCATAACCCCCTGGAAATGAGAGACTATGTTGTAGTTCATCAAATTTAACATTCTGTTCATCACAGTTATGTTGGGGTTGTGCTTCTGAAAAAAATCATGGCACTTATTCAATTTTTCCATAATGGATTTTATGGCATCACTGCTAACCTCATCCCTGTCTTCCTCTTCCTCAGTGGAATGCTCCTCAATAAGCACCTTCTGCTGCTCACTGTGAAGTTCAGAAGGTTCTTCCGTGGTCAGCTCCTCTTTATGTTCCTCAATAAGCTCCTCTATGTCTGCACCATTGACGTCCAAACCGATACTGTTGCCCATGGACACTATCTCCTCCACTAACTCTGCATCAGACCCTTCAAAGTCATGTTCAGTGACACATTCTGGCCAGTTTCCTCCAGCCTGAGTTTAAAGTTTGGCGAGTGACATCTTCCCGGGCTTTGTCAATGAGGTTAATGCAGTGGAGAACATTGAAATTTTTCTTTCAGAATTCTTTCAGACTCAAGGACGTCTCTTTAGTGACATTAAAACACCTAGTGAAGAGTGCCTTTGTGCACAGCTTCCTGAAGTTGCAAATCACTTGCTGGTCCATGGGCTGCAGAAGAGGTGTCGTGTTGGGGGGGGGGGGGGGACTTGACCTTTATGAAGTCATACTCAGTGTCCATATCATTGACCAAGGTTGGAGGGTGTGCCCGGGGCATTGTCCATCAGAAGATGGCACCTTTCAGGCAGTTGGTTGTCAGAAAGAGATTTTCTTATGGTGGGTTGAACACCTCGTGCAGCCAATTTATGATCAATTGCCTTGTCACCCAATCTTTCGCATTAGCCCTCCACATGACTGCACCTGAATGTACGAGGGGTCTGGGAATGGCACACCAGTAGTGGCGTAATCTTCAGATCGGCGGTTGCATTCACACACAGCAAAAGGGTCAATCTGTCCTTAATGGGCTTGTGCCCCAGCAGTGTCTTTTCCTCCTGCGTGATATAGGTTCTGTTTGGCATCTTTTTCCAGAAGAGCCCTGTTTCATCACAGTTGAATGATGTATCCTTCTGTCTTTATGAATTCTGCAAATTCTTTCTTGTAGGCTTCCGCAGCGGACTTGTCAGAACTGGAAGCCTCCCCATGTCTTGTCATGCTGTGGATGCCACTTCTCTTTAGAATTTTTCAAACCACCCTCTACTGGATTTTAAATTCTTTACTTGCTGCACTTGTAGGGGTTTTTTTCTTTTTTTTTTTTTTTTTTTTTGCAGTAAATCACTGTGCAGTTTCCTGGCTTTTTCACAGATCATAGCTTCACTACAACTATGACCTGCCAGCTGTTTCTCATTCAACCACATTAACAAAAGTTTTTCCTGGTGCCTCCATGGCAGCATACCAATGGTTGGTTGCTCCGCCCCCGACCAACCCACAGGACCACTTTAACTCTATAAATAAAAGAGTTGTTCCTCCCCACCGTCATTCTTTTCTCTGTCCTCGTTCCTACAGGATCAAGCGCTCAGCCCTTCCTCACCGCTTTATGGTGTGACCATTGCAGGTTCATGCTCTCCTGCAGTATGGAGTCCCATTGCTTGGGCTGCTAAAAGCGCCAGATAAGTATGGGAGCCCGTTTTTCTGTGGATCTTTTTGGGGCTGGTGGGTTAACAGGAGCCAGTTTTTCTCTCCTATATATTCCCTTGTTCGGCATACTAAAACCCTGAATGCTTAAATGCTTGTGCTTTTTACAAAAACGCTATGAGGTTTTTGCCTACCTCCACAGCATGCCTCATGTGCCTGTGTAGCTCTCCTCTGAGTGTGCAGGGCGGGGCCTTGGCTTGATGTCACGGTGCATGCTCAGTAGCACTGTGAAGCCGACGGCGGCCATCTTGGGACTCCCAGACCGCTCTCTAGTATATAAGAGAGCTTACTGTCAGTAGAGGAGCAGCTGCCTTAGAGGAAGCATCTATGAGGTGTCCTCTCCAGCTCCTTTATCCTTTTTTGACTCTGTGCTATGGTGCCCAGCCAAGGTACCAGGGAGGAATGGGAGTGTATATAATATAATATATATATATATATATATATATATATATATATATATATATATATATATATATATATATATATATATATATATATATATATATATATGTGTATATATATATATAAAAAAAAAACTTTTTTTGTTGTTCTTCCCTCCTCTGCAAAATCATTTTTTGGTTTTAACTACTTTTATATTGAATGTTAATCGTTTCTTTTCAGCTGTCCCTAGTACTATAATGCCGCATCAAAAAGATCCTCAACATACCACTAGGTAAGGGCTGCAACTTTCAGGTAAGTTTTTTTTATCAAAAGAAAAGAGCACCCCGGGCTTATTGAAACACCCTTGTCTTTGTTTCTATTTTTTGTCTTAGCCCGCATCACAGATCTTCCCGCAGATCATCCCATAGAGATTCTACGGATAGAAGATCAAAGGACCATAGGAGCTCGGGTCATTCTCATTCATCCTCGGCCCATACTTCCCGCAGTGGGAACAGATCATCCCAACATACCTCTAGTAAACAGGACTCCCAGCACAGACCTGTGTATCCAGGAGAGAAAGCATGCTGGGTGTGTGGCAAACAAGCCCTCCCTGATAAATTGGTATGTGGTCAATGCCTCCTGGAAGCTACAGGAGACAAAGAGAGAGAGAAACTCGAGTCAATGGAATCAATCAAAAGAATGATCGAAGACTCTATCCAGGAGTTTGCCTTATCCCAAGATCAAGCAACCCCACCCGCAGATGAAGCAGCAGTGAATACACCCAATCCACAGCCAGACACAGAGGTTATTTCTGAAAGCGATTCGGATGTGGGAGAAGAGAATGCTTCAGCCTTTATCAATGCGGTAAAGGACGCAATCCAATGGGAGGAAGATCCAAAGCCTCCATCTAAAGCAAAGAAATATTTTCCACACCTGAAGAAAAAATTATCAACCTTCCCCTTAATGGAAGAAATAAAGGAAGTTGTGACAGATGAATGGCAGAAGGTGGATAAAAGACCCTTAGCTTACAATCGTTTTCTCAAATTATACTCACTTGCTGAAGCAGATGCCCAGCTTTTTGATTCGCTTCCAACGGTAGATGCTTCAATTATGAGATTAGCCAGGAATACAACACTGCCTCTAGAGGATGCGGTCTCTTTCAGGGATGTACTTGATCGAAGGATCGATTCAGATCTAAAAAAATCTTATCAAGCTGCAGGAGGGGCATGTAAGCCAGCAGTAGCCCTGACTTCAATCTCTCGGGCTACTAGAGTATGGTCAGACAATATTGAGACAGCCCTCAGACAGGGGGTGGGGTCTAACGAGATCATCAAAGCACTAGATGAGCTGAAGCTGGCCTCAGATTTGATGTCCTCAAGTGTTCCTCCAGAGCTATGCTGTATTCCATCACTGCCAGAAGGGCATTGTGGCTAAAACCATGGTCAGCCGATCCAACCTCAAAACAATCGTGGTGTCGTATACCATACAATGGGAAAGCTCTGTTCGGCGACAAAATGGATGCAGCGATTACCAGAGTCACAGGAGGGAAAAGTGGTCTAATTCCCCAGGACAGAAGCAGGAGGAAAAGATTTGCGTCATGTCCAGCTGGTCAGCAGAGAGCAAGAGACTCCAGAACGTACCGCCCAGGCAGGGAGTACAGAAGAGGCTGGAAGGGCTCGCAGGCAACTTTCTTGAAGGCGGGGAAGCCGAAAACCTCAACATCCACGGTTGAGGGCCAGAAGTAGTTTTGACTCCCTATCCACCCAAACTGCTCCAGTAGGAGCTCGACTCAGGGCGTTCGCCCAGGTTTGGGTGGAGAATTGTACAGATCAATGGGCAGTCTCCACTGTCATTCAGGGGCATTTCTGGACATTCAGAAAACGGCCCCCACCCTTTTCATTCCAGCCAACGAAGATACCAACCTACAAAGAGAAGAAAGAGGTCCTTCTTCAGTATGTACAAATTCTTATCCGGCAGCAAGCAGTAGTTCCAATTCCGGACTTGGAAAAACACTCAGGGTTCTATTCCCCAGTCTTTTTGGTCCCCCAAAAAATCGGGCGGCTGGAGGCCCATGTTGGACCTGAAGAGGTTAAACAGATACATCCGTACAGAGCATTTCAAAATGGAATCCTTAAATACAGTGATCCTATCAGTACAGCCAGGGGACTGGATGGTCTCTATAGACCTTCAAGACGCATATCTCCATATACCTATCCTGCAGCAGTTTCAACCTTTCCTACGTTTCAAAGTAGGCGATTTACACCTAAAGTTTCAATGCCTGCCGTTCGGGATCTCAACAGCTCCCAGAACCTTTACCAAGGTGCTAGTGGCAATCCTGGCTCCTCTTCGAGAAAAAGGGATTCGAGTGCTTCACTACTTGGACGACATCCTCTTTCTATCCCAGCACAAAAGGAGCCTAGAAATGCATGTACGGCTGGTCCTAGACGCCCTGAGCAAGTTCGGGTGGTTAATCAATTACTCGAAAAGCCAGCTCACACCTACACAAAAGATAACATATCTAGGAGCACTTTTCAACACTCCAGAGAGGGCAGTTTCACTTCCCCTAGAAAAGATTCCTGTCCTGATAAGGAAGGTAAAGAGAGTATTGGCAAGCCACTCCATGTTGGCATCAGACTGTCTGAGTCTCCTGGGCTCCCTTTCCTCTTGTATACCCATGGTGAAGTGGGCCAGGTGGCATCTGCGGGGATTCCAACTGGGCTTTCTGGCACAGTGGAGGAAGAATCGCCTGGATCAGAGGATATTAGTCACATCCATAATGAAGTCCAGTCTCTGGTGTTGGACGAGACCATCCAACCTGCAGATTCACTGTTCCTTAGGGCCCATCTCATGGACCATTCTTACGTCAGACGCAAGTCAGTTGGGCTGGGGTGTGCACTTCCAAGGTCAACTAGTCCAAGGGAGATGGCAGTTCAATTCGGAGGTGGTAGTATCGAACATACTGGAACTAAGGGCGGCATGGATGGCAATCTTACATTTAGCCACCTACCTCAGAGGAAAATCCATACTCCTACAGATGGACAACAAAGCGGCAGTGGCCTATGTCCAGAACCAGGGGGGAACACACAGCAGGTCTCTACTCAGCGAAGTGACGCCCATTCTGACCTGGGCCGAGAGGAACTTAATCAACCTGCGGGCCTCATACATCCCAGGGTCCGAGAACCAGTTAGCCGACCATCTGTCAAGATCATTCGTCAACAACAACGAGTGGTCCCTGAATCCCAAGGTTTTCGACTGGATATGCCAACAATGGGGCACCCCCAAATCAACCTATTTGCCTCTCCACTCAACGCGAAGACGCCTCTGTTCTTCTCAAGGTTCCCATCCCCAGGGTCAGCAGGAGTAGACGCTCTAGCCCAGCCTTGGAATTTTCAGAAAGGATACGCATTTCCTCCGACTCCTCTGATATTGAGGTTTCTTCAGCGCCTGACGACGGAGAAAGTCACAGTCTTGGCAGTAATCCCATACTGGCCCATGAGACCGTGGTTCCCACTCCTAGTCAACTTGGCTGTATGCAGACCGCTTCCTCTTTCACACCTGAACGACCTTCTGTCTCAAAACGACTTCTCTCACCCGCATCCGGAAATCCTAGACTTGAGGGTCTGGAAATTGAGCGGAAAAGGCTGGATGATTTAGGGTGCTCACATAATGTTATTCAAACACTTCTACAGGCAAGGAAGTCTTCCACTAATTCCACCTATTACAGAATATGGAGAAAATTTACAGAACTGGCAGAGCTTAATCATTTCGATCCCCTGGACCCTGGGGTCCAGAATGTGCTTCTCTTCCTACAGAATGGCTTGGATCTAGGTTTAGGTCTAAACACTCTTAAGGTCCAGGTCTCGGCTCTCTCAGCCCTGACAGATACACGATGGGATTTGAACCCTCTGGTCGAACGCTTTTTGAAGGCAGTCCTGAGATTGCGACCTCCCAGGAAAGCATTATACCCCAAATGGGACTTGACGATTGTGCTGGATGTCCTATCAAATCCTCCCTTTGCTCCCACAGAAGATTGCACCCTAGAGGACATTTCCTTAAAAGCAGTATTCTTGATTGCCATCACCTCGGCTCGCAGAGTATCGGAAATCCAAGCTCTAGGATCACGGGAACCTTACATCACCTTCTTCCCGGACAGGGTGGTTTTGCAACCAACCCATCAATTCATTCATAAGGTACCTTCTCTCTATCATCTTAATCAGGAATGGGTTCTCCCAGCATTTGGAGAAGATCCAGAGTCTTCAAGATTACATGAGCTAGATGTAGCCAGATCCCTGTGATACTATTTAAACTCAACACAACAGTTTCGCAAAGATCAAAGACTGTTTGTCATCCCAAAAGGCGCCAGAAAGGGAAAGACGACCTTGGCAAGTTGGATCGTAAAATTAATCCAAAGGGCCTATCGAGCTAGTGGTCTGGCAGTTCCAAATGCGGTCAGCGCGCATTCCACTCGGGGAATGGCCTCTTCTTGGGCAGCATTGGCGCTGGTCTCCCCTGAGACAATTTGCCGAGCAGCTAGTTGGTCGTCATTCAACACTTTCATGTCTCACTATAGTGTAGACCCAGCGGTTCTTACTTCCAGGGAATTTGGGGAAAGAACCTTACAGATGTCAAGGCTGTAGTTTTTCATTAAATTTCTTATTGCAGTACCCTCCCTGTAAGCGAGTTATTTACCATTGGTATGCTGCCATGGAGGCACCAGGAAAACGGAAAATTGAATACTTACCTTTCCGTAATTTTCCTTTCCTGGTGCCTACCCATGGCAGCATACACCCTCCCTTCAATAATCCTTAGTTTTCTGAGATCTAGTTACAAGAATGACGGTGGGGAGGAACAACTCTTTTATTTATAGAGTTAAAGTGGTCCTGTGGGTTGGTCGGGGGCGGAGCAACCAACCATTGGTATGCTGCCATGGGTAGGCACCAGGAAAGGAAAATTATGGAAAGGTAAGTATTCAATTTTCCGTTTTCCACCTCTTCCAGCACTTGTGTCCTCTGCTTTTTTGTTTTTTTTGTTTTTTTGTTTTTTTTAATTCTTTTTATTAGAAGTTTTTCACATAAAAGTTACAAAAAAAAAAACCATATTAAACATTCAGCACCACTATTCAACAGCACCAGTGTACAATGTAGCTCCCAGATAAATGAAGGCAGCAATCTTCCCAGAGCAAATAATGAAGAAAGAACAATTATATATATATACATATACACACACACACACACACACACACACAGTGCTGCTCAAAAGTTTGCATACCCTGGCAGAAATTGTGACATGTTGTCATTAATGTTGAAAATATGACTGATCCTGCCAAAAAACTGTCTTTTATTTAAGAATAGCAATCACATGAAGCCATTTATTATCACATAGTTTTTTTGGATTCTTTTTAAATTATAATGAAAACAAATGGCCCTGATAAAAAGTTTACATACCCTGGAATGTTTGCCTTGGTACAGACACAGAAGGTGGCACATACAGGTTAAAATGGCAATTAAAGGTTAATTTCCCACATTTTGTGGCTTTTTAAATCACAATTAGTGTCTGTGTATAATTAGTCAATGAGTTTGTTAGCTCTCACATGGATGCACTAAGCAGGCTTGACACTGAGCCATGAGGAGGTAGAAAAGAACAGTCAAAAGACCTACGTAACAAGGTAATGAAACTTTAAAAAGATGGAAAAGGATATAAAAAGATATCCAAAGCCTTAAATATGCCAATCAGTACTGTTCGATCACCTAATAAGAAGTGGAAATTTGGGGATCTCTTGATACCAAGCCAAGGTCACGTAGATCAAGAAAGATTAACCTGCGCACAAAGTTGTGCAGCAGTATAACGTACTGTAAATTAAAAGCAATGTTCATTCTGACTGGGATCTGTCATTTAGCAGCTGTAGCACCAATGCTAAATGACAGATCCCCACTGGCTTGTTTGTAAACAAAAGGGCCAGAGATCCTGAGTGTCTTTATTAACTAAGTCAGAACAACATGTGGTCAAGGGAAATAAGCCAGGAAAATATTTGGCAAGGATATTAAAAAATAAAAAAATCAATAAACTATATAGACAAAATGAAAATAATAAAGGTGAAACGGTTTATTCTACATCAGAAATTGCTAAAGTTTTCCATAGCTACTATAGTGCCCTATATTCAGTGAGGCAAAAGGGGTCACAGGAAGTTGAGCTAAAAAGGAAACAGAAGACACAACGATATTTAAAAGGAGAAAAGTTACCCAAACTCAATCAGTAGAAAAATTGCAAGCCCTAGAGGAACCAATCTCACAGGAAGAGATTAGACAATCATTGAAAAATACAGCAGCAGGAAAAAATCCAGGACCCAATGGGCTCACGATTTGCTATTATAAAAAGTTTAAAGACCAACTAGTTCCAAGACTATGCTCAGACATTAACAGAGTAGGAAAAGGAAATGGGATGAGGAAAGAGTCAATACAGGTTTATGTCAGTGATATCGAAAGAGGGAAAAGATGCAACTCTGAGCTCTAGCTATAGACCAATAGCACTGTTAAATGCTGATACAAAACTATATGCAAAAATCTTAGCCACTAGATTAAAAGGGTTGATGCCCGAGTGGATCCATGCAGACCAGACTGGGTTTATCCCAGGTAGAGAGGGAAAAGATAATGTAATAAGAATGTTACTCCTATTGCATAAATTGAGAAGTCCCCAGATCTACTCTTGTCAATTGATTTGAAAAGGCATTTGACACAGAGTAGACTGGGGATTTATGACAGAAACATTAGAGGACTTGGGTATAGGTCCTAGGATGACCCAATGGATAAAAGTGCTATAAACACAATCATCCTACAGCATTGGTGAATGGGAGCCTTTCACTTCTCTTTGAAATATTTAATGGAACAAGACGGGGTGCCCACTCTCACCTCTTCTGTTTGTGCTGTCATTGGAGCCACTTTTAGCAACCATACGGAACAGCGTGCACATGAGAGGAGTGGAGACGAAGAACATAAAATAGCGGCATATGCAGACGACGTTCTGTATTATATATCCAATCCCAGAATAACTCTCCCAAATTTAATGAAAGAGCTAATAGAATATGGAAACCTCTCAATTTTAAAGATCAATCCCGTAAAGTCAGAAATCCTAAACATAGGCTTGGGCAAGAAAGAAGAACTAGCGCTACAGATGGAGTTTCCATTTACTTGGGGGGGAAAACAGATTTAAAATATCTCGGGCTATAATTAACGCCTTCTTTAGGGAATCTATACCAAGAAAACCACATTCCATTACTCATCGAGATAAAATACGAAATTTAAAAAATATCAATACGACCACTCTCAAGGGTCGGTCGGATAAACATGGCAAAGATGGCAAATATTACCGAAAATCCTGTATAAATTCCAAATGTTACCTATACCACAGACATATTTTAGAACATTAACAACAATGATTTTAAAGTTTATATGGCAGAATAAGAGGCCAAGAATACAATTCTCAGTACTTAGTAAGGATAAAGGACAGGGGGGATTAGCAGCACCAGATGTTAAAGGATACTACACAGCAGTGACACTAGCACAAATGATAGAATGGACTAAAATAAAATCTGACAAAAGATAGGTTAGGATAAAAAACACATTGAGTAGTACACAATTAAGTAAGAGTATTTGGGTCCTACATAAATACAGAAAGTTGGATGAGAATACACATTATCTAACTAGAAATGATTTTAAGATATGGGACATGTTTCACAGACAAGTAAAATGAGAATATAATTCACCACTAATATCACTTGAGGGTACAAATTATTTTTTACCTGGAAATGGGGCACAATTTGGTAGATAGATTAAAAATGCATAGTTAAAAGATATTATAAAAGGAGGAAAGATAAGCCCTTATCAGGAATTAAAAGACAAATTAATGGTATTGAATAAATGGAGGTATTTACAGCTTAAAAATGTTGTGAAAACATTGTTGCAGCCGATCAGATCGGAGGAGGAATTAAATTCAGTTGAAAAATTACGCAACCCACAAACCAAAGTGAAACATTGTATATCACAGACTTATAAAATACTCATGGGGCTGGCGGGGTCAAAAATACCTCCATTCATTGGAATATGAGAAAAGGAATTAGGAACACGTTTAGTGGAGCAACAACTGAGTAAAGTACTGAGAGCTGTACATTGTTTCGCAAAAAATATAAACACAGCTGAAATTAACTATAAATGTTTAGCAAGAAGGTATATAACTCCTGTAAAAACACATAAATGCCAAACAGAGAAATCCACATTGCGTTGGAGGGGTTGTAATATGAGAGGCACAATGACTCACATATGGTAGGAATGTCCGAAAATTAGGGAATACTGGCAGAAGGTACAACAATATATAAGGGAGGTTATAGGTACGGAAATAATGGACAACCCATGGGAGTGCTTATTCCATAGTACTAATAAAACAAAAAAATATAAAAGTACAATATTGCCACAAATAGATTAATAAATGCAGCAAAGGGGGAAATACCAAAAAATGGTTAGACCCAGAAAGCCCCGCAATAAGAGACTGGCTCAAAAGAATTGTGTGTGTGTGTGTGTGTATATATATATATATATATATATATATATATATATATATATATATATATATATATTATAATCACACACGGTGGGGACAGAAAGTATTCAGACCCCCTTAAATGTTTCACTCTTTGTTATATTGCAGCCATTTGCTAAAATCATTTAAGTTCATTTTTTTCCTCATTAATGTACACACAGCACCCCATATTGACAGAAAAACACAGCATTGTTGACATTTTTGAAGATTTATTAAAAAAGAAAAACTGAAATATCACATGGTCCTAAGTATTCAGACCCTTTGCTCAGTATTTAGTAGAAGCACCCTTTTGATCTAATACAGCCATGAGTCTTTTTGGGAAAGATGTAACGAGTTTTTCACACCTGGATTTGGGGATCCACTGCCATTCCTCCTTGCAGATCCTCTCCAGTTCTGTCAAGTTGTATGGTAAACGTTGGTGGACAGTCATTTTTAGGTCTCTCCAGAAATGCTCAATTGGGTTTAAGTCAGGGCTCTAGCTGGGCCATTCAAGAACAGTCACGGAGTTGTTGTGAAGCCACTCCTTCATTATTTTAGCTGTGTGCTTAGGGTCATTGTCTTGTTGGAAGGTAAACCTTCGGCCCAGTCTGAGGTCCTGAGCACTCTGGAGAAGGTTTTCGTCCAGGATATCCCTGTACTTGGCCGCATTCATCTTTCCCTCGATTGCAACCAGTCGTCCTGTCCCTGCAGCTGAAAAACAATCCCACAGCAGGATGCTGCCACCACCATGCTTCACTGTTGGGACTGTATTAGACAGGTGGTGATCAGTGCCTGGTTTTCTCCACACATACCGCTTAGAATTAAGGCCAAAAAGTTCTATCTTGGTCTCATCAGACCAGAGGATCTTATTTCTCACCATCTTGGAGTCCTTCAGATTTTTTTTTAGCAAACTCCATGTGTCATGTGTCTTGCACTGAGGAGAGGCTTCTGTCGGGCCACTCTGCCATAAAGCCCTGACTGGTGGAGGGCTACAGTGATGGTTGACTTTTTACAACTTTCTCCCATCTCCCGACTGCATCTCTGGAGCTCAGCCACAGTGATCTTTGGATTCTTCTTTACCTCTCTCGCCAAGGCTCTTCTCCCCCGATAGCTCAGTTTGGCCGGACGGCCAGCTATAGGAAGGGTTCTGGTCATCACAAATGTCTTCCATTTAAGGATTATGGAGGCCACTGTGCTCTTAGGAACCTTAAGTGCAGCAGAAACTTTTTTGTAACCATGGCCAGATCTGTGCCTTGGCACAATTCTGTCTCTGAGCTCTTCAGGCAGTTCCTATCTATCTATCTATCTATCTATCTATCTATCTATCTATCTATCTATCTATCTATCATCAAAATCTAAATAGATAGAATTTAAAGAAACTAGGAAATATGCAGAGGTATGGGCAGAATAGGTAAAGGGCGTGGGTTGAGAGGAGGAGCTCTCATTTGTGACAGGAGTAGCTGTGGTGACATCATTGTGGTGATGGGTTGTCATGGTGGCAGATCTAAAATATCACACATCACTTATCGTGATGGATCCACTGTAGTGCCACATCACTGAACAATGTGATTAACCTGCCTACCGGGCACTTTCACCCCCTTGCTGACCAGGCCAATTTTCAGCTTTCAGCATTGTTACACTTTGAATGACAATTGTGCAGACACTTCACACATATGGAGCTTTCTTTTGGTGGTATTTAGTCACCACTGTTTTTTTTTTTTTGCTAAACAAATGAAAAAAGACCAAAAATGTTGAAAAAAAAGTTTCTTTGTTTCTGTTATAACGTTATAAAATTAATTTGCATGGAAATTAGCCAAATATGTGTGTGTTCCTTCACATACCTTTTCTGTAATACAAGCACTCTGACCATTCATGTAAATAATATGACTATGTAAGTGAATCACTGTACTCAGTGCACCTATCCATTAGGGCACACTAAGCCACTCACAGCAAGACTACTACGAACGTGAACAGACCTTGGTGTGATCAGCAGCATTTGCAGCTAATGAGAAATGTTTTATTGTAAATGTGCCCGCGCTAGTATAGTGTCACATATAAAATATATAATATATAAAAAAAAAAAAAAAAAAAACTTTCACATATAAAACACATATAATGTGATAAATAAAACCATACAGGTAAAATATAATGCAAATAACTATAAATGATAAACCACCAAGTGCATATAAAGGTGCAATCGTGGTAATAACTAATAAAAGTGCAACGTGCTGAAATATAAATATCAAAACACTTTCCAGTTACAAATGAGTGTATATCCCAATTATTAAATACAAATCACAAAAAACGTGAATAAATAGTGTCCATAAAATGAGTATACATCATGCTTCTTCTGATGGGTGTATAAATCACAACACGTGAAAACTGTGCTCTCCCGTGACACCCCACATGCGCTCACCTTCAGTCGTGTGACACAGTAATTAAACGGTGTCAAAATAAGCATTGGGGCCACTGCTAGGCTCACTCAGGATACAATGATGCAAAGACACTCCTCTCAGGTGAAACTGCTAGGCTCACTCAGGTTACAATGATGCAAAAACACTCCTCTCAGGTAAAACCAAGATCCAAAATCATAGAAGAAACAAACAGAGGGACTCCATAGTGCAATATAGCCAGGACATTTATTAAAAGAATAAAGCCCTCCAAGAGGGTACTCACATTAGATGGGTGCTAGAGTGCACCAGACTGTACAGGTAAAATAATAAGCAGCTGATCGTATGGCGTGCGGTATGGCATGTGCAATCCTCCTCCACTGCTGACAGCTCCGTCCTACCCCTCCCCTAGGGGAGGGGTAGGACGGAGCTGTCAGCAGAGGAGGAGGATTGCACCTGTACAGTCTAATGTGAGTACCCTCTTGGAGGGCTTTATTCTTTTAATAAATGTCCTGGCTATATTGCACTATGGAGTCCCTCTGTTTGTTTCTTCTATGATTTTGGATCTTGGTTTTACCTGAGAGGAGTGTTTTTGCATCATTGTAACCTGAGTGAGCCTAGCAGTTTCACCTGAGAGGAGTGTCTTTGCATCATTGTATCCTGAGTGAGCCTAGCAGTGGCCCCAATGCTTATTTTGACACCGTTTAATTACTGTGTCACACGACTGAAGGTGAGCGCAAGCACATGTGGGGTGTCACGGGAGAGCACAGTTTTCACGTGTTGTGATTTATACACCCATCAGAAGAAGCATGATGTATACTCATTTTATGGACACTATTTATTCACGTTTTTTGTGATTTGTATTTAATAATTGGGATATACACTCATTTGTCACTGGAAAGTGTTTTGATATTTATATTTCAGCACGTTGCACTTTTATTAGTTATTACCACGATTGCACCTTTATATGCACTTGGTGGTTTATCATTTATAGTTATTTGCATTATATTTTACCTGTATGGTTTTATTTATCACATTATATGTGTTTTATATGTGAAAGTTTTTTTTTTTTTTTTATATATTATATATTTTATATGTGACACTATACTAGCGCGGGCACATTTACTATTTTATATCTATTTACACGCAATGAAACGTGGTTCAGTGCTTGCAGCTTAAATAGTTTACTCCTTAGAGGCATTAGTCCATCTGTGGCTCGCAAGACACAAAAGAAATGTTCTTTCTTTCATAATAAAAGAGACTAGAAAAGTACAGTATGTGTGGGAAAAATAATACAGCATTTATATATGATATATAGGGTACAGGAAAAAAAAAAAAAAAAATATATATATATATATATATATATATATATATATATATATATATATACTGTGTATATATACACACAGTATATACATATTATAAATGCACATACACCCACAAAAATGAAAAGAAGAGTTTCTGCACATATCCACAGTAGATATTAAACTATATTGCGCAAATGTCAAATAAAGTTTTGATACTAAGAGGCATCATTTACCAAACTGGGCACTCTGGTATTTGTCAGAATAGTGTGGTTGTAAGTTTGAAAACCTCTTCTGACTACACAGGGAAAAAAAGAAACATGTGAGAAACCAATAAGAATTATTTTTTTACATAAATAAAATCTTTGTAATGTATGAAATACAGTATATGGAGCTCATACATCCGGAAAATAATTTTGTAAGACAACGCAGGGTTGCTTAAAGTGGTTATAAATTTTCACATATACTCAGAGAAGTGACTCGCCTCAGGTGATACATAGAGGTGAAGCAAATCCTCCTACATAAGTTCTACCTGTTTATCAGCAGTCGTTTTTTCTCTACATCCATTCAAAGTCCAGAATTTATACAGCGTGCCTGAGATTTCAGAAAACAGGGGTGGGGAGATGAAGTTACACTCTGCAGAGCTCAGTAAGATCTGAGAGCTGATTGGAGGAAAAGCACACAAGAATAGAGCTGAGGCTGTCAATCACAGGCGCTCCCTCCCCTGTCACCTTTTTTCTTTTGGTGTTAGGTAAACTTGTCAGAAGTGCAGAGAAGTCAGCTAGTAAACATAAATTGCTCTGGATTGAGACAAGTATGTACTATAGATGGATATGATTTGTTCATATTTCATGTTTGAGGTTTACAACCACTTTAACCACTTTAATACTGGGCACTTTCACCCCTTTCCTTCTCAGGCCAATTTTCAGCTTTCAGCGCTCTTGAATTTTCAATGAGAATTGCGTGGTCATGCAACACTGTACCTAAAAAATTTTTATCATTTTGTTCAGAGATTTATTTTAGTGGTATTTACTCACTGCTCAGTTTTTTATTTTTTGCGATATAAGCAAAAAAAGAGTGAAAATTAAAAATATATATATTTTCTACTTTCTATTTTAAAAGAAATCCAATAAAATCTAATTTTGTCATAAATGCAAGCCAAAATATATTCTGCTACATGTCTCTGGTAAAAAAAAATACTGATAAGTGTATAATAATTGGTTTGTGTAATCAAGGACAGATGTATGCAGCTGATCATGTACAGATGTGCACAGATGATCACAGATATATGTGTGCAGATGATCATTGGGACATATGATTTTACTGGGACATATGTGGGGGACAGGTGTTTTTACTGTTTGAGGACATGTGTAGGGTGACACTGTTGTGGGGACACTGGGACATTGTGTGGAGACACTGGGACACTGTGTGGGGACAGTGTGTAAAAAGCTGAAAAAAAACAACTCATACTCACTCATCACCGGCCAGCTGCAGCGATCCGCTCTCCCTCTCCTCACTGACAACGTTTGTGTGAGGAGAAGAGCCACCACACAGCCATCATGTGATCAGGAGGACCAGTCATGAGATGCGCCGTGTCCGCATGACACGAGCGCATCAGAATCATGCCCCGCGTGCGATCCCTCTCCTTCTGAAGGACATTCCTGAATGTACACTCAGAAGGAGGAAGTGCCCACCTGGCCATATATGTGCAGTGGCCGGGTGGGAGGTGGTTAAATATAACTGCAGTTACAGCTTAAATCTCTTTATGTCACCCTCCCTCACCCTCCTGATCAAATATGTAATGTGCATGGGAATGTGATATCTCTAGCCTGAGATTCAGACAAAATCATCTTCTAACAACCAAAACCTGTCTAATACCATGTTCTACTATGTGTACATGCAGGTGCAGCCCCAAAAGCGGAATTCCCGTTTTCGGGCACAATTTCACTTTTCACAAGAAATAGAAGCCTTTTTGCCCAAGCCATCTCAATGTGCTTTTTTCTCACTAATTTAGTCTATGGAAGCTTTAAATCTACAGCTATCTGTTTAAAACATAAAACAAAATGCATTCTGAGCCCTGACTTCCTATAGCATCATGGACCACACCTCCCTCCTTTTTTTTTTTTTTTTTATTTCCATCCACTTTCCTACTTCTTCCTTTAAGGTGACCATACATTGCCCAAACTAATTGTACAATATCCTTTAGATCTACCATCAACTATGTAGTGCAAGGGCCTGCCTGGTTTGAAACAAATTGAATAGATTGTTCAGATGAGTACTCTCATTCCATTAGTTTTGGAAATTGTACATTCAGCTTGCATAGTGCTTGGCAGTTTTAAAGTGCATGGGAGGGTGTGGTCAGAGACACTCAGTTGGTATTGTTCTTGTGTAAACACACCAATTTCACTTTCAGGCCCCATTCACACTTAGTATAGTGGAAGCACGCATATTCTGACATGTTTTTCCCATGATTTCAATGAGCTACCCTATGCTGGTAGGTTAATTGGATCCTGTCTAAATTGTCCCTAGTATGTATGAATGTGAGTTAGGGACCTTAGATTGTAAGCTCCTTGAGGGTAGGGACTGATGTGAATGTACAATGTATATGTAAAAGCGCTACGTAAATTGACGGCGCTATATAAGTACCTTAAATAAATAAATAAAATGAACAAAATATACAGCAGAGTAGCTCATGGGGCATTTTAGTGTGCTGCAGTTTGCACATGTTTTTACTGAGAATTTTGCAGCATTTGTTGTGCTTTTTTACATGTAGCAAAATGCCTGTTTGCTTCTGCATTTGGAATACTTCATATTCCCATCGCACACATTCCTGGATGAGCTCTCGAGTTTGGGTGCTGCAGCAACAACCAGCTGGATACTGGTTCAAGTCACAGTGAAGATATTTGCAATCCAAATGCCAGAAATATGGAAAAAATGGGAAGAATTTCAGTCCTCAACAAGAATTATAGAATATTTATGAATGGGATGCCTTAGCTGGATGGGAGGAGGAGAAGGGTGAGAGTGTGTGGGGGGAGGTATGGGGGTACTTGTGGGGTTGTTTTTTTTTTGTTTGTTTGTTTTTTTTTGGTATGAACGAGTGAAAGTGATATTTATGAATGGGATGCCTTAGCGGGATGGAAGGAGGAGAAGGGTGAGAGTGTGTGGGGGGAGGTATGGGGGTACTTGTGGGGTTGTTTTTTTTTTGGGTTGTTTTTTTTTTTTTTGGTATGAACGAGGGAAAGTGAGTGAAAGGCCAGCAAATATGTAGCTGAAAGGAGAGTGAAGCTAATAGATTAAGAGAATTTAACACAGAAGTATAATGCTATGTAAGAGGAGAACATGAAGATTAATGGTTAATAGTTGGGATTCTCTATAGATGCATAAGTGTAGAATACATTTTTTTTTTTTTTAGAATGTTATTTGATGTATAATTGTAAACACTTTTTTAAAACTGAATAAAAAGAGATTTGATAAAGATATTTGCCAGCACACCATGGAACGACATAGATAGCGTCCAAACGGGTAATTTATTGCATGATCACAACACAAGGAGAGTGCAATGTTTCAGAATCACGCAGGACCCCTTCGTCATGCCTGATGTTTGGATGCTGTCTATGTCATTCCATGGTGTGCTGGCAAATATCTTCCCTGCTTCTGCATTTGGGGTGCTGTTAACAATTAATGGCACCTAAAGCACAGCTACTTCATTTTAGGAGTATAAAGGTAGCCATGTACTATCAAAACTAAAACACACCTATCTATCCAATCACTCTGTATCTAATCAGGCAGACCCTTGCACTACATAGTTGTACAATCTGATTATATAGTGTATGGTGAGCTTAACAGACTTCCAGGGACACACTTCTACTGTTTTCAATACTATAGCCCTGCTCCACATAGACTGTAATGCGTTTGCTCATCTCCTGCACACGCTGACAAATGAACAATCTATGCAGGAAAGTAAGGTATAAAACAATCAATCAGATAAGGAAAACACAGGCTTAGAATTCAGGGACAAAAGTGTTCACTGATAATGATTCCTTGTAACTGCAGCGGTGGGAGAATTATCCTGGAGGGGGAAGGCAGGTGCAGAATGTGTTTGTTTTAATTAGATCAGCTACTGAACTACTTCCCCACACTACTAACAGTTTGTATGTGCCTTGCCAATGATCTTCGCATAGGGTCATATGAGGCGTATACTGTAAGTGCTGAGTGGAATATGAGCTTAAGTTTAGAGATGGGCCAAGTACCCCTTGGTTCAATTTGCACCAGAACTCTTGAACATCGCAAAAATTCAGGCCCGAACGATGAACCCCATTGAAGTCTATGGGACCCGAACAGGAAAAATAAAAAGTCCCCAATTTGAAGGCTTATATGCATGGTATCGGGGCTTGGCTACTGCCCTGGGGGACATGTACAAATGCAAAAAAAAACTTTTAAAAAAGATTGTTTTTAACCACTTCAGCCCCGGAAGAATTTACCCCCTTCCTGACCAGAGCACTTTTTACAATTTAGCACTGCATCGCTTTTACTGGCAATTGCACAGTCGTGTGACGCTGTACCCAAACAAAATTTTTTTCACACAAATAGAGCTTTCTTTTGGTGGTATTTGATCATCTCTGCGGTTTTTATTTTTTGCGCTATAAACAAACAAAGACAGACTGTTTGAAAAAAAAGCAATATTTTTTACTTTTTGCCATAATAAATATCCCCAAAAAATATCTAAAAAAACAAATTTCTTCCTCAGTTTAGGCCGATATGTATTCTTCTACACATTTTTGGTAAAAAAAAAAAGAAATAAGCGTTGATTGTTATTGATTGGTTTGCGCAAAAGTTAGGGGTGATCAACACTAGGGGTGATCAAGGGGTTAAATGTGTGTCCTAGGGAGTGATTCTAAATGTGGGGGGATGGGACTGCCTAGGTGAGGAGATTGTTGTTCCTAAGCAGTAGGAAAAACAGATCACTCTCCTCACCCCTGACAGAACGGAGATCTGTCTGTTTACATTTACAGATCTCCGTTCTCTCCTCAGGAGCAATCGCGTGTAGCCGATGGCCATCGCAGCCACCAGCCACGTGCATGGGCTCCTACGTCACGCAGCACGTGCACGCGCGCCCTATACTCCTTAAAGCACCCGCCATATAGCTACGGCGATTCGAGCAGGAGTGCCATACTGCTGCCGTCAATCGACGGCAGACGGTCAGCAAGTGGTTAAAGAAGCAGTGATTTTAAGATGCTTAAAGTGAAATAATAAGAATGAAAAATTCCTTTAACTATAGTGTCCGGGGGATCCCCTTAATCTGCATGTAAAGTGATGCGTCTGCACCGTGTATAGAACCTGCTGCAGCAAAACTGACATTTATAAGATTTTCCCTGCAATCCTTCTTTATTTTGTAAACAACGGCTTGGGGAGCCAGTCTGTATGATGAGGCTATAATTTAGTGCTTTCGGAACCACAGTGAGCAAGCCTTATGTAAGGAAGCCAAACTAGTACACTCAGGCCAAGATTAACAATTTTTGTTCAGATAAATTCTGATGTCTTTTGCAGACTTTGGATAGAGGTACTCTTGATGAAAGCAAGAATTGGCCTTGCTGTAAAAAAAAAAAAATTGATGTCCCTGTGAAACAGTTGCAAAAAAATTGGTCTTCGGTTGTTGGTGCCTTCCCCCAGTAACACTCTTGAGGAAGTCTTGATGAAAGCAAGAATTGGCCTTGCTATAAAAAAATAGAAATTTGATGCCCATGTTAAACAGTTGCGGAAAAATTGGTCCTTGGGTGTTGTGCCCATTAAACCTATACCAAAAAATTACATCAAGATAAAATCAACGCCCACAAAGCTACACACCCTAGACAGTCTTGCAAAGATTTGAGACCCCAATAACACTTAATTAGCGACATCTGTATCAGGGGCTAGATTGCTGCTGCTTATCCAGGACTGATTAATTTTGACAAATGTCAGCCGGTCAGCAGAGTCTGTGGACAGACATGTCCACTTCTTCTATCTGTCACAAAACCTCCAGCAACACTGAATGCCCATTTGGAAAGCACGCTGGATGCAGGGCATCCCAGCAGCACAATTGTATCCTGGCCAAGCTCTGGCCAGTGGTCTATTTTCATGACCCAGAAACCCAGTGGATCATCTACTGGAAAGCTTTCCATATCTGTTTTCACCCTTAGATTATCTTCCACCACATGATGCAGACACTGCCGATGGGATCTTGAAGCTGATAGCCCTGGGAGCCAAGGACAACATTTTTTTTAAATACATCACTGAGGCAGCCCATCTCTCCACTGCTCCTCCTTTGACCAATAGGAGTTTAAAAAAACTAGCTTTTTCCAGGAGACTGTGACCTACCAGAGTCTGGAAAGGAATTACATAAACTCCTCTTTAAGGTGTCCTCAAGATATTTCATCCTGTGCTCCCTCTGTGAGGGCAGGATGAGTTCTGAGACATTCCTCTTGTAAGGGTGGTCAAGGAGGGTTGCCAACCAATAATGATCCTTGATGCCACAAATTCTCGGGTCCTTTTGCAGGCTTTGAAAAATAAGGGAGCACATGCACTGCAAGTTTGCAGAGGCATGAGAAGCAGGGTTCTTGTAGGCAAGTAAAGGCGCAAAATTGCTGGGCATTCCTATGTACCCATTATGTAGATGGCAGGAGGTGATAATCAATAAAGTCCATCAAAAGTCTATGTGGGGAAAAAAGGGGACTAAATAAAACGTTCAAACAAGTATTTCAAAGTCCACACTAATGGCTGCCTTCCTGGAAGAGCTGAACCTAAGCCCCAATAATCTGCAAAAAAACACAAGGAGAGGAGGCGCCTCTAAGTGCAGTATTAAAACCAATTTTAATAAAAACTCTGTGCAAACCACTCACATTTTGTAGATTAACATTAAGCATGTAATGTAACTAGAAATCCAGGAGGAGAGGGGTCCGTCAGGTCTGTCACTAACTGGCGCTGGGTCCTGCTGTGCGTGCGGCTGTGCCCGAACACCGCTGAAGCCGGCCGCGGTGATGAGGTTCCAAAGCGAGGCCTGAGACGCTGATGGAAAGCAGGCGCGGAGCTGTGACGTCACTGGAATGCGACGCGTTTCGTGAGCGTGCAGGCTACGATAGCACGGTAGCCGCGCTCCTTCATCAAAGCTGCAGAGGGATCGTGGAAGTGGTTTAAGAAGAGAATGGGGGCGGGGACTGGAGAGAAAAGGGGAAGAAGGAAGAGCGGATTGACAGGAACACAGTGAGGGGGAGGGAAAAGGACAAAGGATAATGGCTGTGTATCTGGTTTATCCAAAGAATGACAGGGTGTAAATCAATATGTAGGGGAATGTATATGTAAATAGAATAAAGGTGGATATGAAGATTTAATTAGAAGTAAACATGAAAGTGAAAGTAAAAGTGAAAATAAAAATAAATATAAAAAAATAAAAAAATAAAAATAAAAATAAATATAAATAAAAATAATAATAAAAATAAAAATAAAAATAAACATAAAATTAAAAATAAAAATAAAAATAAAAATAAAAATAAAAATAAAAATGTAATTAAGATTAAAATTAAAAATAAATAATAAAAATAAGAATAAATATAAAAATAAAAATAAAAATGAAAATAAAAATAAAAATAAAATTGAAAATAAAAAATAAAAATAAAAATAAAAATAAATAAAAATAAAAATATGCTCAAAGTGATGATGATAATTATGGATGCTAATGTTGTTGTATCTTGAGATGATAGTTTGAGTAAAATGAACATTAAGATTAACATTAAGGTTAAGATTATTAATACATCTATATACATGTACGAATATGTGCATATATGTGCACAGGTATGTATTTTGTCAGGTGCTTGCGCACGCATAAGGGGCCCACTGCTAAGTGGCCTCCATGCATGCGCCGCTCATAACAACATAAAGGGAAGAAAGGGGGTCTATTCAAGAAAAGGGGGGGGGGGGAAAGGGGGGGGGGGGGAGCCCATGTATGTAGAGAGGTGAACGGGTTCTATAGAGTTCATTTTCTAAAAAAACAGTCAAAACACAGAAAAACAAAAACAGAAAACAACAACAAAAGCGAAAACGGGGAACCCATCAGACCTTCGGAGGTCAGTGTATGGTTATCATTAAAACAGCTTACTCAATTGGTTATAAATGGTAAACAGATATAAAATAAATAGATAAAGGAGTACATTGGGGTATAATATTGTGTTTACAGAATAGTTGCAATCTCAATGCTTTCGTTGATTCCTCCCGGCGAGAGTACATCTAAGGTATAGATCCAAAAAGTCTCGCGTGCACAGAGCCTTTTGAATCTTTCAGCCGCCGGGAGAGACCTCGGAATTTGTTCAATTACCCACACTTTCAGGCCCTCAGTAGAACCTTGGTGGGCTAAGGAGAAATGTCTTGGGACACTATGAGGATCTGTGCCACCTTCTATGAGCCTTCTGTGTTCCCCAAATCTTCGTCTCAGGGCTCTAATTGTCCGGCCCACATACATTAGGCCACACGGACACATTAGGCCATAAACGACGATTTTTATTTTTAATTTTATGTTTATTTTTATTTTTATTTTTATTTTTATTTATATTTATTTTTATTTTTTTATATTTATTTTTATTTTCACTTTTACTTTCACTTTCATGTTTACTTCTAATTAAATCTTCATATCCACCTTTATTCTATTTACATATACATTCCCCTACATATTGATTTACACCCTGTCATTCTTTGGATAAACCAGATACACAGCCATTATCCTTTGTCCTTTTCCCTCCCCCTCACTGTGTTCCTGTCAATCCGCTCTTCCTTCTTCCCCTTTTCTCTCCAGTCCCCGCCCCCATTCTCTTCTTAAACCACTTCCACGATCCCTCTGCAGCTTTGATGAAGGAGCGCGGCTACCGTGCTATCGTAGCCTGCACGCTCACGAAACGCGTCGCATTCCAGTGACGTCACAGCTCCGCGCCTGCTTTCCATCAGCGTCTCAGGCCTCGCTTTGGAACCTCATCACCGCGGCCGGCTTCAGCGGTGTTCGGGCACAGCCGCACGCACAGCAGGACCCAGCGCCAGTTAGTGACAGACCTGACGGACCCCTCTCCTCCTGGATTTCTAGTTACATTACATGCTTAATGTTAATCTACAAAATGTGAGTGGTTTGCACAGAGTTTTTATTAAAGCAGGGTTCTTGGAAGCACTAAAGATTACAGTATCTGGAACTGCCTCCTTTCATCCATGTACTACTCCCAAGGTTTCTGGGGACTGAAAACCATCTCTTAAAGTGGTTGTGACTCTCAAGTTACACTTTAGCTCATTCTAATCTACACTGATAAGGCTGCCGATCAGTGCCTGTGAAACTTTACTTACTTTTCCAGTTTCTTCAGAAATCGTCCTGCAATGTTTCATGATATCACTGGCGCATGTGCAGTCTGTAGTTTCATTCACGGCACACTATTTGTGCTGTTTCTATATCCTCAGCATGCCAGGTCAGTTATTTCCACTGTAAACAGCACAGAAAGGAAGCCTCGCAATAGTGTCCCCTCCTCTTCAGCTTCCTGGCTCTCCCCTTGTGACTGTATAAGATGTCACATGGGAAGTGAACAGAGCATCACAGAGGCTGGTGGTCGCAATCGCTGCCAGCCATGCACAGTCACATGCACCAGTGCCAGCACTCCCTGTGCTGTCAGAGGAGAGGAGACATGTCGTTTGTTCGTACTATGTAGGAACAGTGATATGTCTCCTCTCCTACTCAGTCCTAGCCCAATACAGTTAGAAAACAACAGAGGGAACACATTTAACCCCTTGATCGCCCATAGTGTTACCCCTTCTTTACCAGTGTCCTTTACACAGTAATCAGTGCATATTTATAGCACTGATCGCTGCATAAGTGTCAATGGTCCCAAAAATGTGTCAAAAGTGTCCGATCTGTCCATCACAATGTCGCAATACCTCTAAAAATTGCAGATCACTGCCATTACTAGTAAAAAGAAATAAAAAAAATAAAAATGCCATAAAAATGACATAAATCGATTGTAGACGTTATAACTTTTGCGCAAACCAATCAATATACGCTTTTTGCGATTTTTTTTTTTTTTTACCAAAAATATGTAGAAGAATATATATTGGTGTAAAGTGATGAAGAAATGTGTTTTTTAAAAACATTTTTTGGGATATTTATTATAGCAAAATGTAAAAAATATGTTTTTTTTTTCAAAATTGTTGCTCTTTTGTGTGTATAGCGCAAAAATTAAAAACACAGAGGTGATCAAATAGCACCAAAAGAAAGCTCTATTTGTGAGGAAAAAGAGGACGCAAATTTTGTTTGGGTACAGCATTTATATGACTGCGCAAATACCAGTTAAAGCGATGCAGTGCTAAATTGTAAAAAGTGCTCTGGAAGGGGGTTAAACCTTCCGAGGCTGAAGTGGTTAAAATAGTTATTATAAATTAATATTAATTAATTTCTGTTCCAACAAAAATATTATTAAGGTATTCATAAATTATGGTTTTCGTTGCAAGAAATAAAAAAAAATTGCAGCATTAACATATTTTATGGACCCTTTAAAAAAGTCACATGTTAGTGACGCAACGCGTCAGGGAGGAGCCAGGTGGCACTGTTTCCAGGGTACGGCCGATTGGATCTTGTTGTCACTAGGAGCTGCATTATATTCTATATTGGATTATACTTACTTTCTTTGGGAGTTATACCATTTGCCTATTAGATTTTACTTTATTTATTAGTCTTTTGATTGTTCGTTTGGGACATTTATCACACACGCTTTGTGTGTCCTTTTTCTTTGCACATTGTCACTTTGCACTTCCTTAATTGATTTTATTATTCATTATATATCTATTTAATTTCATCAGCCATTTTGATTATATGTTTGGGACATTCATCACACACATTTCATGTGCCCCCCTTTTTTTTCCTTTGCACATTGTCACTTTTATATTTGTTGCACTTTATCTTGTATGAGCTACATGGTGCACTTTGGTACTGTATTGCACTTTCTATTATTGGATAGTTATCATCGCACTTGATGAGATGTTCCCATTGTTTTATATTGTGTTCTAAAAATTTCTGGATTTACCAAGCACATTGCACCTTATTGTATTCTATGCTATTGATTTTTATTGTTTTTTCACTGTGACCTAGGATTTATGGACTATTGGTCTATTATTATTGCGCGTATTTATTTTTTAGTGTTAGTGAGCGCCACATATTTTTATGTTTTTAAACATATTTTATACAATTTTTTTTTCAAATATATACTATTCTCATTATTGTTTACAATAGTAAAAATGTATTTAGTATATAAAAAAGTTAATTAATCAATTGTTTTAATTATTACTGTTAAAATAATACTAACATTTTAAATATTTTTTTTCAATTATTGATACTATATATATTTTTTTTTTCCACAAAAAGATTTTATTGAGAAAAAAGCACAATTACATGTACAAACAGTTGAACAGATTTTGAGAAATGCTCCATGACATTTTATATAATAGTGTTACAGTGAATGTTAATGCCATTAAAGTCATGGGGAACACAAGCATATGGTAGGTTAATTAGAATGTATAAAAGAAGAACTAGCTGAACATGTTACTACGAGACATTTTCTGTATACAAGTACTATAGGAATCAGGAGTACTTTGTGTGGGCCATTTTCACCAGGATCAGTCACGAAGTAAGTAGGAGCATGAAACTTGTGTGGAACTAAAACGGGAAGGCCTGTCTCTATTAAGTTTTAGACTGTGTTGAGTTATCACAATCTAATATTGCAAGGGGGTTATGTATAGGTATGGGTAAGAGGGATATAGACTTTGGGTGGAATGGGGGTGATGGAAAAATTTGGAATGGGAAGGTGTGGGGGTAGGGAGAAACAGTAGGGGGAAAGGGAAAAAGAGTAAAAACAAAGAAGAAGGATATACGTAGAGCATTAGGGTAAAAAAGGGAGGATAGGGGGCCGCCCCTTCTCCCCAGCTGATCCACTCTGCTATAAGGAGCTTCCGAAATCTTTCTCGTCTCTCAAGAGAGGGAAAAAATTATATTGGGAAATACGACTTATAGCAGTTAGTGCTTTTGAAATGTGTCCAGCAAGCCCATAGATTGGTGAATTTTTGTATGCGGTCTTGTGAGGTATAGATCAATTCCTCCATCTCCTCTATCTTAGCAATCTTTGTCAACCATTCCCTGATTGTCGGGGGGTTGGTTGATCGCCTTTTTACAGGAATGCATAATCTGGCTGCATTTACCATATGCATGGCCAGCGATCTGTGGTAAGATCTTTTAGGTAAGGTTGTATGATGGAGGAGATATTGTGCTGGTTCGAAATCCAGGGTGTAAGTAGTGACTCGTTGTATTATGTCGTGAACCTCCCTCCAGAAAACCTGAAGGATCGGGCACACCCACCATATGTGGATCATAGAGCCCTCTTCTTTATTGCACCTCCAGCACGTATTTGGGATTGAGGGCGAGAATTTATGTAAGCGGGACGGTGTTCTGTACCATTTGGTAAGTATTTTATATCCATTCTCTTGGATAGCAACATTTAGTGAGCCTTTGTGGGTGTGAACATGAATGGTTTCCCAATCTTCCTCAGTGAGGTCTATGTATAGGTCTTTATTCCAGGAAGAATGAAGGGTTTCAGTCTGTGAGTGGTGTGGCGTTTCTTGGAGGAGAGAGTAGATGGTGGATATTAGGTGTCTTTGAGGTGTGTTCTGGGTACATAGGGTTTCAAATGGAGTTAGTTTTCTCGACCATGTATTATTGGGAGTTGTAGAGGAGAAAAAGTGTGTCAGCTGTCTATATGTCCAAAAAGGAAAGTCTTTTGTGAGGTATATGGATCTGAGATTATCATACGATCGTAGCCGGCCTGCATGGAAGAAGTGGTGTGCTTGGACTTCTTCATGTGGCCATTCTTGTTTTAAGAATGTGTCTGATGCCCCCGGGGAGAAGTCTGAGTTTCACCTCAGGGAGGTCAAAGGTCCTGGTCGTGAAGATAGTTGACAGGCTGTCATAGCAGAAGTGAAAGCGAGTAGTGACAATGTTTGGATGAGAGCTAGGGGAGGTTGTGTAGATGGCCGGGTATAAAAGAGTTTTCTAGAGTCACCCAGGATTTCCCTGTTCTGTTGGTACACCAGTCAACTACTCTAGTTAAATGGCAGGCCATGTAATACTTGTAGAGGTCTGGAAGTGCAATCCCACCCTTGACCTTGCTGCAGGTCAGACGTGAGTATTTGATTCTTGGAGGACTGCTCTTCCAAATAAAGGTCGTACAACCTTTTTATACAAACAAAAGAATGCAGGGGGTAAATGTATTGGAATGGTCTGCATTAAGTACAGGAGGCGAGGGAGGACAATCATTTTGATCAGGGCTGAGCGTCCAAACCATGATACGTTAAGGGTGGCCCACTCCTTTAGTTCCGTCTGAATTTTCGAGAGGGCATGAAGGAAATTCTGGTCATATAGGTTTGTGAGTCGCTTAGTAATTTGGATGCCTAAGTAAGTGATGGCGGCGCCTTTCCACTGAAAGGGAAAGGAGTCTTGGCAGTGAGTGACCACCTGCGGGGAGAGGGATATGTTCAGAGCGTGTGATTTAGGATAGTTTATCCTAAAATTTGATAAGACCCCAAAATGGTTGATGTCTTTCAGCAGGCTAGGTAGAGTTATGTGAGGTGCTTGGAGTGTTAGCAAGATATCATCTGCGAAAGCTGCTACCTTAAATTCCCTCCGGTTTATAGTTATTCCTTGAATATCCATATTCGCCCGCAGTCTATTTAAAAGGGGATCTAAAGTTAAGATAAAAATGAGAGGGGATAGGGGGCATCCTTGGCGGGTACCATTGGTTATTGGGAAGGCATTTGACAGGAGGCTGTTTGCTTTAACTCTTGCTGAGGGATTGTCATATAAAGCGTTGATGTATGTACACATGCGTGGTAGTAAACCAATGCCCTTCAGCACTTCCCGCATATAGTCCCAGGCCACCCTGTCAAACGCCTTCTCGGCATCGAGTGACAACAGGAACCCCTTCGCTTCCGAGGAAGTGAGCCAATGGTGTATGTTTAAGGTGCGGATGGTATTCTCTCTGGCTTCCCTCCCCGGGACAAAACCTACTTGGTCTGATGAGACCAGGCCAGGAAGTAGGGGCAGTAATCGATTTGCTAACATTTTTGCATATAGTTTGATATCTACGTTGAGTAGTGAAATGGGTCTGTAATTGGACGCTAGGGATGGATCTTTATCTGCTTTTGGTATGACTGCTATATGGGCTTTAAGCAGGTTGTCTGATGGGGTAAAAGGGTCCGATAGGGAGTTGGAAGCGTTGAGCATTTGCGGTGAAAGAGTTTCTAGGAAGCTTTTGTAGTAAATTAGTGATAGGCCATCTGGGCCTGGGCTCTTGCCTACTTTCATTTGTTTTATTGCCAAACACAACTCCTCTGTGGTCATAGGGCTTTCTAGGGCAGCAGCCTGTTGTGGAGTTATCGGTTTAGGGCAGTATTGGGCTAGGAAATCATGTATTTGAGATTGGCGAAATGAGACATTGGAGGAGTCTGTGTTATGGGATGGCAGGTTATATAGTTTAGCATAAAAGCTTTCGAAGTGGGCTGCTATGTCCTCATTTTTAGAGAGCACTACACCCTTATTGGTACGAAGGTGATGAATTATGGAAGAGGTCTTGGCAGCTTGTATAGTGCGTGCAAGCAATCTCCCACTTTTGTTACCGTGTTCATAGAACACTTTTTGTCTGAGCACATATTGTCATCTTGTGCGTTTCCCTAGTTCTTCCAATAGAGTGGATCTAGCATAAAGGAGGTCCTGTAGTGTGGAGTGAGAGGTAGAATGTTTTTTCAAGTCTATTGATAGTTTCGAGGAGGGATGCAATATGTGCCTGTCATCTTTTTTTCTCTTTTGTTGCTAGGGCTATGAGTTTCCCCCTAATGACACATTTGTGGGCTTCCCAAAGTGTGACCGGGGTTATATCTGGGGAGGAGTTTTCTTGAAAGTACTGTTGGAGTCGGTTGTTTATTTGTCTCACTACGTCAGGGTCTTTAAGGAGGGAGGGATTCAGTCTCCAGGTCTTGGTTCTGTTATTGTAGTCTGGGAATGTTAAAGTGATCGTGATGGGATGGTGGTCTGATAGGAACATAGGTTCTATTGTGGCATGGGAGAGAAGTGTTAAGTCTGTTTGGGATAGAAATATGTAGTCAATTCTCGAGTATTTTTGGTGTGGGGAGGAGAAGAATGTATAATCTTTGTCAGTCGGGTACATGGTGCGCCATGAGTCGTGGAGTGTCAAGTTCTGTAACTGGAGTTTAATTGGTCGTAATGCCCGATAGGGGAGTGCAGAGGTCCCCGTGGAAGAATCTAAGGTTGGGTTTAGTGGGACATTGAAATCACCACCAAGAAGTACTATGCCCTCTTGAAATGTGGAAAGAAGGTCACAAATTCGTCTGAAGAAAGTTACTTGGTGCTCATTTGGGCAGTACACATTTGCAATTGTGATTGGTTTTGATGCGTAATTGCCTTTGATAAAAATGTATCTACCCTCTTGATCAATCAGGGAGTCTTTCAGTTGAAAGTCAGCGTGTTTGGAGATAAGGATAGATACTCCTTTTGTTTTCGACGTTGGGTTCGTAGAGTGGAGTGTGTGCTTATATATATGATTTGACAGTTTGGGGACATGTTTTGCACAGAAGTGTGTTTCCTGTAACAGGAGGAAATGAGCTTTGTGTTTAGTCAGTGCCGATAATACTTGCGACCTTTTTTCTGGAATATTTAAGCCTTTTACATTTAGTGATAGGCATTTGAGTGAACGCTGTTGTGTAGAGATTGCAACTCCCCTCGACATTGTGGGTATCCCAGAGATCAAAGGGTCTTAAGTTGAGCTAGCTGGTGTCGTGTCCTGTACGTGTGCTGCAGAATGGATCCGTGGGTATTTGGAGGCTAGATGTGATATAAAGAGGATGTAGAGTAGACAAGAAAGGTTAGATAAAGTAGAGATAGTAGGGTAAAGGGGGAATGAGAGGACAGAAAAAGGAGGGAGCAGGAGGTGGGAAGGGAGGTGGGTAAAAGATGGGGGGGAAGGAAAGGCGAAGTAGGTAGACTTAAAGTCTGGGCAATTAGGGAACGTACCTCCAAAAATACAACGGGTACGTAAATAGGATGTACCGGAGGTGGGCGAAGGCTTGCCTATCCACCTAAGGGAGAGATGTCCGGTTTAGTAGCTCTAGTCCGTATGGACAGCTGTGTGGGGAATGCGAGCTGTGGTAGGAATGAGTGCTGCAGCACTATGGAGGACGAATCATGCTAAATAATAATGGTTGGGGGCACGGAAATGTGTGCAATAAACTGCACTATGGAAAGCTATGTGTGGGTGGTAAGGAACCAAATGCATGTCAGCTCAATCCTGTGTATAGTAAAAAAAATTTCGGTACCTTATATGATAGTTCTGGTGTTAATAATGGTATCCTAGGATCCCTGTCAATGATCTATGTTTCTGCACATTAGGTCATTATACAAAAAAAAAAAAAAGAAAGGAAAAAAAAAGGGGGAAAAAGAAACATTCCCCTCGTAGAACATAATAAACATGTATAAAGTATGCGAAAACAACAACCGATGGTAGCCTGACCCCTTGGGGGCTTATCCGTTAGGGAAGGCAAGAAAAACTTCTACGCATAGTCCTCTATGTCTTACTGTAACTGAGTTTTCCTAATATTTCTCTAAATTTTGTATTTTCTGCCCCCCCTTTTGGACACAGGCCTGTTAGTGTGGGAGTCTGGGTCTCTGCTCCGGGTTCAAGAGTATGCGTGGGCAATGGAGAGTTTAAGGAGAAATGGTGTTGGTAAGGATTTACTGTTAATGGGATGGCATCACTTCCTTACTTGCTAATGGTAAAGTGTGGTTGCAAAGAGCTTGATACAAGTGTATAAGTCATGGGTGGGATATGAGATACCGTTAGAAGGGAAAATTAACTGCATATCTGGCGAATATAAGCCGCACAGACATTAGATCGAATAGGCACTAAGAATTTAACCACTTAAGGACCGCCTAACGCCGATTTACGTCGGCAAGGCGGCACGGGCAGGCAAAATCACGTACATGTACGTGATTTGCCTCTCGCGGGTGGGGGGTCCGATCGGACCCCCCCCCGGTGCCCGAAGCGGTCCCGTTCTGTTCCCCGGCGATCGGAGATGAGGGGGAGGCCATCCGTTCGTGGCCCCCCCCTCGCGATCGCCGCCGGCCAATGGGAACACTCCTTTGCTGCTGTATGCTAAACAGCAGCAAAGGAAATGATGTCATCTCCCCTCGGCTCGGTAGTTTCCGTTCCAGCGCCGAGGGGAGAAGACATCAATGTGAGTGCACAACACACACACACACAGTAGAACATGCCAGGCATACAAAACACCCCGATCCCCCCCCCGATCGCCCCCCGATCCCCCCCAATCACACCCCCCCCCGTCACAAACTGACACCAGCAGGTTTTTTTTTTTTTTTTTCTGATTACTGCATAGTGTCAGTTTGTGACAGTTACAGTGTTGGGACAGTGAGTATTACCCCCCTTTAGGTCTAGGATACCCCCCTAACCCCCCCTAATAAAGTTTTAACCCCTTGATCACCCCCCATCGCCAGTGTCGCTAAGCGATCATTTTTCTGATCGCTGTATTAGTGTCACTGGTGACGCTAGTTAGTGAGGTAAATATTTAGGTTCGCCGTCAGCGTTTTATAGTGACAGGGACCCCCATATACTACCTAATAAATGTTTTAACCCCTTGATTGCCCCCTAGTTAACCCTTTCACCACTGATCACCGTATAACCGTTACGGGTGACGCAGGTTAGTTCGTTTATTTTTTATAGTGTCAGGGCACCCGCCGTTTATTACCGAATAAAGGTTTAGCCCCCTGATCGCCCGGCGGTGATATGCGTCGCCCCAGGCAGCGTCAGATTAGCGCCAGTACCGCTAACACCCACGCACGCAGCATGCGCCTCCCTTAGTGGTATAGTATCTGATCGGATCAATATCTGATCCGATCAGATCTATACTGGCGTCCCCAGCAGTTTAGGGTTCCCAAAAACACAGTGTTAGCGGGATCAGCCCAGATACCCGCTAGCACCTGCGTTTTGCCCCTCCGCCCAGCCCACCCAAGTGCAGTATCGATCGATCACTGTCACTTACAAAACACTAAACGCATAACTGCAGCGTTCGCAGAGTCAGGCCTGATCCCTACGATCGCTAACAGTTTTATTGGTAGCATTTTGGTGAACTGGCAAGCAAGCACCAGGCAGCGTCAGGTTAGCGCCAGTAGCGCTAACACCCACGCACGCACCGTACACCTCCCTTAGTGGTATAGTATCTGATCGGATCAATATCTGATCCGATCAGATCTATACTAGCGTCCCCAGCAGTTTAGGGTTCCCAAAAACGCAGTGTTAGCGGGATCAGCCCAGATACCTGCTAGCACCTGCGTTGTGCCCCTCCGCCCGGCCCAGCCCAGCCCACCCAAGTGCAGTATCGATCGATCACTGTCACTTACAAGGCACTAAACGCATAACTGCAGCGTTCGCAGAGTCAGGCCTGATCCCTGCGATCGCTAACAGTTTTTTTGGTAGCATTTTGGTGAACTAGCAAGCACCGGCCCCAGGCAGCGTCAGGTTAGCGCCAGTACCACTAACACCCACGCACGCAGCATACGCCTCCTTTAGTGGTATAGTATCTGAACGGATCAATATCTGATCCGATCAGATCTATACTAGCGTCCCCAGCAGTTTAGGGTTCCCAAAAACGCAGTGTTAGCGGGATCAGCCCAGATACCTGCTAGCACCTGCGTTTTGCCCCTCCGCCCGGCCCAGTCCAGCCCACCCAAGTGCAGTATCGATCGATCACTGACACTTACAAAACACTAAACGCATAACTGCAGCGTTCGCAGAGTCAGACCTGATCCCTGCGATCGCTAACAGTTTTTTTGGAAGCTTTTTATTGAACTGGCAAGCACCAGCGGCCTAGTATACCCCGGTCGTAGTCAAACCAGCGCTGCAGTAACACTTGGTGACGTGGCGAGTCCCATAAGTGCAGTTCAAGCTGGTGAGGTGGCAAGCACAAGTAGTGTCCCGCTGCCACCAAAAAGACAAACACAGGCCCGTCGTGCCCATAGTGCCCTTCCTGCTGCATTCGCCAATCCTAATTGGGAACCCACCGCTTCTGCAGCACCCGTACTTCCCCCATTCACATCCCCAACCAAATGCAGTCGGCTGCATGAGAGGCATTTTTATGTGCTCCCGAGTACCCCTACCCAACGAACCCCCCCAAAAAGATGTTGTGTCTGCAGCAAGCGCGGATATAGGCGTGACACCCGCTATTATTGTCCCTCCTGTCCTGACAATCCTGGTCTTTGCATTGGTGAATGTTTTGAACGCTACCATACACTAGTTGAGTATTAGCGTAGGGTACAGCATTGCACAGACTAGGCACACTTTCACAGGGTCTCCCAAGATGCCATCGCATTTTGAGAGACCCGAACCTGGAACCGGTTACCGTTATAAAAGTTAGTTACAAAAAAAGTGTAAAAAAAAAAATATATATATATAAAATAAAAAAAAATAGTTGTCGTTTTATTGTTCTCTCTCTCTATTCTCTCTCTCTATTGTTCTGCTCTTTTTTTACTGTATTCTATTCTGCAGTGTTTTATTGTTATTGTTATTGTTATTGTTATTATGTTTTATCATGTTTGTTTTTCAGGTATGTAATTATTTATACTTTACTGTTTACTGTGCTTTATTGTTAACCATTTTTTTGTCTTCAGGTACGCCATTCACAACTTTGAGTGGTTATACCAGAATGATGCCTGCAGGTTTAGGTATCATCTTGGTATCATTCTTTTCAGCCAGCGGTCGGCTTTCATGTAAAAGCAATCCTAGCAGCTAATTAGCCTCTAGACTGCCTTTACAAGCCGTGGGAGGGAATGCCCCCCCCCCCCCACCGTCTTCCGTGTTTTTCTCTGGCTCTCCTGTCTCAACAGGGAACCTGAGAATGCAGCCGGTGATTCAGCCAGCTGACCATAGAGCTGATCAGAGACAAGAGTGGCTCCAAACATCTCTATGGCCTAAGAAACCGGAAGCTACGAGCATTTTATGACTTAGATTTCGCCGGATGTAAATAGCGCCATTGGGAAATTGGGGAAGCATTTTATCACACCGATCTTGGTGTGGTCAGATGCTTTGAAGGCAGAGGAGAGATCTAGGGTCTAATAGACCCCAATTTTTTCAAAAAAGAGTACCTGTCACTACCTATTGCTATCATAGGGGATATTTACATTCCCCGAGATAACAATAAAAATGATTTAAAAAAAAAAAAAAATGAAAGGAACAGTTTAAAAATAAGATAAAAAAGCAAAAAAATAATAAAGAAAAAAAAAAAAAAAAAAAAAAAGCACCCCTGTCGCCCCCTGCTCTTGCGCTAAGGCGAACGCAAGCGGCGGTCTGTCGTCAAACGTAAACAGCAATTGCACCATGCATGTGAGGTATCGCCGCGAAGGTCAGATCGAGGGCAGTAATTTTTGCAGTAGACCTCCTCTGCAAATCTAAAGTGGTAACCTGTAAAGGCTTTTAAAGGCTTTTAAAAATGTATTTATTTTGTTGCCACTGCACGTTTGTGCGCAATTGTAAAGCATGTCATGTTTGGTATCCATGTACTCGGTCTAAGATCATCTTTTTTATTTCATCAAACATTTGGGCAATATAGTGTGTTTTAGTGCATTAAAATTTAAAAAAGTGTGTTTTTTCCCCAAAAAATGCGTTTGAAAAATCGCTGCGCAAATACTGTGTGAAAAAAAAAAATGAAACACCCACCATTTTAATCTGTAGGGCATTTGCTTTAAAAAAATATATAATGTTTGGGGGTTCAAAGTAATTTTCTTGCAAAAAAAAAAAACTTTTTCATGTAAAAAATAAGTGTCAGAAAGGGCTTTGTCTTCAAGTGGTTAGAAGAGTGGGTGATGTGTGACATAAGCTTCTAAATGTTGTGCATAAAATGCCAGGACAGTTCAAAACCCCCCCCAAATGACCCCATTTTGGAAAGTAGACACCCCAAGCTATTTGCTGAGAGGCATGTCGAGTCCATGGAATATTTTATATTGCGACACAAGTTGCGGGAAAGAGACAAATTTTTTTTTTTTTTTTTTTTTTTGCACAAAGTTGTCACTAAATGATATATTGCTCAAACATGCCATGGGAATATGTGAAATTACACCCCAAAATACATTCTGCTGCTTCTCCTGAGTATGGGGATACCACATGTGTGAGACTTTTTTGGAGCCTAGCCGTGTACGGGACCCCGAAAACCAAGCACCGCCTTCAGGCTTTCTAAGGGCGTGAATTTTTGATTTCACTCTTCACTGCCTATCACAGTTTCGGAGGCCATGGAATGCCCAGGTGGCACAAAACCCCCCCAAATGACCCCATTTTGGAAAGTAGACACCCCAAGCTATTTGCTGAGAGGTATAGTGAGTATTTTGCAGACCTCGCTTTTTGTCACAAAGTTTTGAAATTTGAAAAAAGAAAAAAAAAAAAAGTTTTTTCTTGTCTTTCTTCATTTTCAAAAACAAATGAGAGCTGCAAAATACTCACCATGCCTCTCAGCAAATAGCTTGGGGTGTCTACTTTCCAAAATGGGGTCATTTGGGGGGGTTTTGTGCCACCTGGGCATTCCATGGCCTCCGAAACGGTGTTAGGCAGTGAAGAGTAAAATCAAAAATTCACGCCCTTAAAAACGCTGAAGGCGGTGATTGGTTTTCGGGGCCCCGTACGCGGCTAGGCTCCCAAAAAGTCCCACACATGTGGTATCCCTATACTCAGGAGAAGCAGCTAAATGTATTTTGGGGTGCAATTCCACATATGCCCATGGCCTGTGTGAGCAATATATCATTTAGTGACAACTTTGTGCAAAAAAAAAAAAAGTGTCACTTTCCCGCAACTTGTGTCAAAATATAAAATATTCCATGGACTCAATATGCCTCTCAGCAAATAGCTTGGGGTGTCTACTTTCCAAAATGGGGTCATTTGGGGGGGGGTTGTGCCACCTGGGCATTCCATGGCCTCCGAAACTGTGATAGGCAGTGAAGAGTGAAATCAAAAAGTTACACCCTTAGAAATCCTGAAGGCGGTGATTGGTTTTTGGGGTCCCATACGCGGCTAGGCTCCCAAAAAGTCCCACACATGTGGTATCCCGGTACTCAGGAGAAGTAGCTGAATATATTTTGGGGTGCAATTCCACATAGGCCCATGGCCTGTGTGAGCAATATATCATTTAGTGACAACTTTTTGTAAATATTTTTTTTTTTTTTTGTCATTATTCAATCACTTGGGACAAAAAAAATAAATATTCAATGGGTTCAACATGCCTATCAGCAATTTCCTTGGGGTGTCTACTTTCCAAAATGGGGTCATTTGGGGGGGTTTTGTACTGCCCTGCCATTTTAGCACCTCAAGAAATGACATAGGCAGTCATAAACTAAAAGCTGTGTAAATTCCAGAAAATGTACCCTAGTTTGTAGACGCTATAACTTTTGCGCAAACCAATAAATATACGCTTATTGACATTTTTTTTACCAAAGACATGTGGCCGAATACATTTTGGCCTAAATGTATGACTAAAATTGAGTTTATTGGATTTTTTTTATAACAAAAAGTAGAAAATATCATTTTTTTTCAAAATTTTCGGTCTTTTTCCGTTTATAGCGCAAAAAATAAAAACTGCAGAGGTGATCAAATACCATCAAAAGAAAGCTCTATTTGTGGGAAGAAAAGGACGCAAATTTCGTTTGGGTACAGCATTGCATGACCGCGCAATTAGCAGTTAAAGCGACGCAGTGCCAAATTGGAAAAAGACCTCTGGTCCTTAGGCAGCATAATGGTCCGGGGCTCAAGTGGTTAAGGATCCAGACTCCCACCTTTTGTCTTTCAAGTAAAGTCATAACCATTTAAAACAGGCAAAACAAGCATAACATAACCAAGAATAACATTAAAGCCCTTTGCTGTGGGCAGGAGAGATCGGCCCGTTTGGAAAGCTATTGTTACAACCAAGGTAAGTGTAAGACTGGTATTGGTGTTAGGGATGTGAGTGAGTAGGATAACAGATCGACCACCTCTGGGCAAAGCGCTACTCACAAGTCCAGATGAGGTGTTGGAACTTCTGTAAGGGTCATGTATATGCGTCTCTTATCTGGGCGAAGAAATTCCAATACTAGTCCTTGAGAAGACTGGTGTTGCTCCTTCGGCTAAACGAAAAAGGGGAGAAAAACATAGGGAGAAAGAAAACAAAAAGAGAACCGGGGGAGGGGGATAAGCAATATGCTAGAAGGGAGGAAAAGTTAGAGTTACTGTGTAAAAACAGTATGATCAGTGTAAAGGAGAGCGATGTCCTCTAGTAGTTCCGACGAGGAGTATCTGCCAGGCCTGGGCTGCGGGCTGGGGGGTCTCGGCGGGATTGGCGCTCTCCCGGTGATGTAGGGTCCAGTCTGCAGCATCTGGAGCGTTGTCTTTGAGCCTTGGGTGATGAGTTGTATGAGACTGGCTTCCATGGATCTGTAGGGAAGTAGAAAGCGTACCACTCAGGTATGTCCATCTGAGGGATGTTCATTTGTTCGCAGAAGGTGGGTAAATCTTCTGGGGTTCTAAGAAAAGCTGTGCGACCCCTAGTGGATGCCGGCAGGTAGAACGGAAACTTCCATCTATATTGGATATTGTGCGTGCGAAGAACTTCCAGCAGGGGGCGCAAGGTGCGCCTGTTCTGTAGAGTGATTTGAGATAAGTCCTGAAACAATTTCACTTCAGTACCATTGAGTAATATGCGGCCTCTGTCTCTTGCTTTTTTAAGAATCTCCTCTTTCAAGGGGAAGTTGACAATGCAACACACAATGTCCCTGGGTGGTTCATTATCGCGGGGAGGGGGTCTTAATGCACGATGTATGCGTTCCATTTCTATGGGGGAGTCTGCTGGTCGGCCTAGTAAGTCATTAAAGATAGAACAGACTGTGTGTTGCAGTGCGGCCTGGTCGACTCCTTCCGGGACCCCCCTCACCCTCACGTTATGCCTGCGTCCCCTATTGTCCAGGTCTTCTACTTGTCTATGGAGCTCAAATAAATGTGGCAGATGTGAATCATACGTTTTCTGTACTTGCCTGATAGCGGTGGCTTGTGTGCGAGCGTTTTCCTCCACCTCTGCTATTCGATTGTTCATGGAATGAATGTCCGCCTTGAGATCTGAGATCGCCGACATCATTGTGTGTTTGATGTCAAGGGCGACTCTTTGGAGGTCTCTTTGCAGGTCAAGTAAGCTTGGGAGAAGAACTCCGGAGCCCTCTTCGTCCATAAGCGGGTCCGTGCTGCTCCTAATTGAGTCCGGGGATGAGGCCTGTAGAGTGTGTGAGGCCTGCGCGGCCTGAGAAACCTCGAGTTGCGCCGCTTGTCTGGTCCGGAATATCTCCGGGATATTACCGCTAATCTGCGTGGCTGGGTCTTTTTGTGTGCGGGGTGTCGAGGTGCTTCTGTTGGGCTTTCCCATCATGGGTAAGTGATTTTTAAGCCCCAAATAAGGCGTTTGTCATCCTTCGAGTGCGGGAGCCTCCTGTTTAAGCAGCCATCTCGGTTCCCGTCCAGGCCACGCCCCCCTATATTTTTTTTTATTTGGAATTAAAATAATAATTTAAAAAAAATTGACATTTTTAATTAAATTATTTAGAAAAAATTAAATAATTTTTAAATAAATATACATTATAACAATTATGAAAAAATTGACATCTCATATATATACCCACTAATTTATATATTAAAAAAATGTATTCATAATTGATTATAATATGTCTCTTTTAAGCAAAATGTCTATCAATTAACAGTAATTTTTACATTTGATCGAAATGTTTCAGTAAACTATATACTTTATATATTTATTTTTCACGTAAGTGTTACATAATGTGCTATTATGAGATGCATACTAGTACATTATGCAATTGTTTTACAGGTAAAAATGTAAACTTTTTTGAACAGTATTTCACTAAACGCAATATGGAACCTGACATGAATATTTTTTTATTCATTAAACGATTGATTATTTATGTGATGTTGGTATTGTTTAACAGCTAGCACATGGTGTCTGGAAGGTTGAACCCACCATGTTTCCACAATATCACTGTATCAACTGTATCTACAGTTCAACAACCTTCATGAACCCTTGACATTCTCTAATTTACTCTGTACACTCCTTGTAAAATGCCCTAATCAAACTCACTAGTCTTACCAAACTATCACAAATTAGTGTGGACTTCTTCTCCATATCATATGTTGATTTAGCAATTTTTAATTCTTAAATCACAAAATCAGTTGTGTGTATAAAAAATTAAAATAATATTTTTTTTTTCAGATAATTCCCCAAAGATTTGGAGAATATCAAAGCATGGCTTTCTTTTGGTGACTTGCCTGATGATGTCTTGAATTAATCTGCAGAGGCTATTTTTGCTGATAAAAGGGGTGATCAATTTAGGATTTGCTCAGCGCATTTTTCTGATGACAGGTTTTTATATGAAAAAAGTAAACTTAGTATTAAAAGCAATGCAATACCTACAGTTTTCCCCCAGGATAGGTCAATGTTACTACCTAAAAAGAAATTGACTTCAACACAGCACTCAGAACCTTCCATTGTTCTGGCATTTTGGCATATGAAGTTTTCTCTTTTGATGTTAATTTTTTTTATACAGCCACCTTTCTGGGTGCACATATAGGGACCCATTAAGCAACTCCACATAGGGGTAGCTATTGTAGTTTACACCTGGTGTGACAGTTTAGCAGAGTGACCTTAATAATCTACTTAGTGCACAACACACTTGGGTCTAACCAGCAATTTCACGTGGTAGTAGTTTGTCATCACTGGAGGCCACTCTCCAGGTGATAGGTAGCACCACCCACTCCAGTACATATATTAGTGCTTGATTTCAGTACACATTACACTGTGGTTCAATTAGCGCTTGCACTTTCACCTGGTTAGTCATCACTGGAGGTCATTCTCCAGGGGATAGGCAAGCTACCCATCCCTGCATATATATACTTTTTTCTGTTTGGCTCTTCACTAGTGGAGCCCCTAGGGGAGGCAGCAGCCTAGCCTTACCTAAGCGTAGTTACCTATTTCTAAAGATTTACCTAGTGTAGTTATTCTAGTTTGGTAAAAAAATAATTATAGTGCAGTACTATAATACCTTCTACTATGTTATTCACCATCCAACAAGCATCTGGAAAGAAGAAGGTAAAGATTCAGGCTAAAACACATGCATTATTTCTTATAGCATTGTGCAGCAAATAATATATGCCAAACATTAATTTAATTCATACAGAACTTACAGCATTTTACAAACATTGTATTTTACCTTGAAGGATTTTACACACAGAATAAATAATATACACATGTGCAATTTTCGCTGAAAAAGAATGATTGTTTTATATTTTGTAGCCTTTCATACTAATCAAATTAGTGGTGAAATGTATTAACTGGTGACCTATATACAAGCCTATTTAGCGGACAACCCTGTAGCAGGACGAACATACTCAGCAATTAATACAAAGACAAATGCTTTGGCTTCAGAAATTACCCTTGTCAGCCAATTACATCCCTTTTACATTTATTTCATAGCACCACAGATATGAATGGAACAAATCAATCATTATATACTTTGCTTTAAGTAATTTCCCTAAAAAATAATGAAATAAAGTTAAATAGGCTCAGAATAACACCAAAATAAAATCCTTTGCAGTATTTGTATCAGGCTTGTCCCTTCGTGGCAGGCATGTTGACCTCAAAACAAGCTTCTCTGCAGCAATGAACAAAGAATAAGATGGGAATAGATACTTCCTATGAGGCCCTTAAAAGATTGCTTTTTTCCCCTCTCTGACACAGTTCTTGTGTATCCTCTTTGAACCTTACATTAAAGTGGATTTCATTGAACAGAATTGTTAATGTGCCAGAAATGACTCTTCTTCTTTTACTGAGATTGGAGAGAATTAGGTGGAAGGGATTGGCCTACATATGATTCACTTGTCTGAAAACAAAGCAAAGGAACATAAAATAGTAATAAGAATAACATTAATATCCTGTATAAGAACAGTAAAACTCACACAAATAGATGTCATATTGTTTAACCAGTTTGTCCCGGGGGCAATATTGCAACTAAAGGCACCTGATCCCTAGCACCTGGTCTGAACTAGTAGATGGTTACATGTATATACTGATTTGTAAAATCACTCTTTCATATTTATAGGTAAGTATTTAATTGCATTGCAGTTTAGGAAAATTGAATTACAACAAAGCAAATAATGTGTTTCATCCTCTCTAGTCCAGCAAAATCTCCCATGCTAGTTAATTGACTATTAGCTGAACCACTAACTTCAGCACTTTCTGGGTATTTGGAAACAATAGATTTAAAAAAGCCAGAGAAGGGGGCGTGGCCTGCTGAGGATCGGGGTGGACGCCTGAAGTCTGAGCTCTGTTCCATTTAATTAAAGCAAACTTCGGCGACTAATCCTCCCTGCCTCTCATCATGACAGAGTGGGGAAGATTCAGGGACACCCCAGGGCATGTCTAGGCGGCGGTACAACCCGCCCGCACCACGCCATCTCACAGACTACTACCCGCCAGCCCTGACAATGCAGATAGCCCAAGATGGCGCTGGTTCCAGCAGCACGAGACATGCAAACACAGGCAATCTGCCTGCTACCGCCACACTGCCGATGCACCAGCCAGGTGACCGTCCAACTAACAGCCTGAGGGATAACATGGACACTCTCCCTCCCCCAGATGATGCTGCAGGAGGGCAACAGTCAGAGGTAAGAGACTGGCTACCTCTCCTGTTAACTCCCCCAACAAGGAGCCCCAAGCTAAAAAGCAGCTATGGTCTTCTGTAGCGGCAGGCACACATGGCAGTCAGCAAGCTCCCTCCCTAGCAGCTATTCCTGTCACAGAAGCAATGCTTAAATCAATGCTTCTCACCCTGCAGCAGGATTTACATAGAGAATTGCAAATCTCTATGTCCCAAATGCATGATAGAATAGACTGTCTAGAAGAGAGAACGGATACTTTGGAAGATAACCTGCAAGATTATTCTAAAGCACATATTGAGTTGTTAGATGCGCATGAACATTATACAGAAGAAATCCACCACATTAAAATGAAGTTGGCAGATTTAGAAGACCGCTCCAGGAGGAATAATATTAAATTCAGAGGCATCCCAGAGTCGATCAAACCGAACAAAATAACTCCCTATCTGCAGCAACTCATTACCTCTTTGCTCCCCCCCATTAACGCTCATGAAGCACTGATTGACTGGGCCCATAGAATCGCAAAGCCATCAGACCCCCCAGACGACATCCCCAGGGATGTCTTGGCTCGGATTCATTACTTTTATGTCAAGGAGCAAATTCTCTCCGCTGCTAGAACATTGAAACTCCTACCGGCTCCATACACCAATGTCAAGCTTTTCACTGACCTATCTCCTGCCACGATGGAAATTCGCAGAGATTTCACCCCCATTACATTTATCTTCCAACAGAAAAAAATAATTTTACAGATGGGGCTTCCCAACTAAATTGCTGGTCTCACACCAACATCAAATTGTCCCTATCCTCACTCCAAAGGGTGGATACAAGAAGCTAACAAACTGAGGTCTCCTCCCCATCACCTCTGGTGACACAGGACAAAGAAGTCCCCCTCGCACATCACCTGATTCCAGAAATTCGGCATCCAAAACAGCTGGAAAACACTGAATTATGGTTAGCCCAGGTCCTCTATCTACTTGAATCCAGCCTGGAGGATACCAATTTCCTTTCTCTTCTCCACCCCTCAGGTTGAAGTGTGCTAGGCACACAAGATTGTATTACTTGTTGCTTGTACAGTTCACTCAAGCATTGTTTATTATTTGTTACTACTGCATGTTCTGTATTTTGGAAAATATACTGTGTACCGCATACATTTGTCCTTTGCAAGTACTGCATCGACTTTTATTTTAATTTATATCTGATAGATACCATTGAAAGGTATAGTCTTTCTCTTTGCTCACATCGCCTCAGTCATCTTGCCACCATGACCCTCACGCTCACTTCCTTAAATGTCAAGAGCCTAAATTCTCCTTTTAAACAAAACCTACTCTGGAAAAAAGCTTTAGCTCAACATGCAGATGTTCTCTGTGTACAAGAGACCAACTTCTGTAAACTCAAACAGCCCTTATGTACCCAAAAAAGGTACCCTCATTGTTTCTTTGCAAATACCCCACAAAAAAGAGGTTTGATGATTGCCGCGGCAGTAAACTTTTTACTACATCACAGTGAATCTGATGAGGAAGGCAGATATCCAATCCTCTCTGCTACAGTTGATAACCACCCCCTCACCATAGTCAACATATATGCCCCCAACACAGCCCAGAAAAAATTCTACACAACCTTTTTGCCAAACTGGAGCCTTGCAGATCCTCACCTTTTAATAATTTGTGGAGACTTCAATTACATTGTTGGCCCAGCTCTAGATACCTCTAACACCAAAAGATGTAGGCCCTCTACATTATCTGCCCTACTCAAAAGAGAAGACCTATATGACTCATGGAAGTGTTTGCATCATATGGAAAAAGACTACACCATTTTCTCTCCACCACATCAGTCTTACTCTCAGATTGATCTATTCATTACAGATAAACACCTACTTCAATCCATTACTGAATACAACATAGGAACAATATCCTGGTCTGACCACGCACAATCAATCAAATTAGCCTCCCTCTCCCAGACATAAAATTTGGAGACTAAACACCTCCCTTCCTAACAACCCCGCATTTGTGTCTCAAATAAAATCTGAGCTTGAGACTTATTTCCAATATAATGTTGACTCTGTAACCGATCATGCTATTACCTGGAACGCCCACAAAGCTTGCCTACGAGGTCTGTTTATAAAACTTGGAGCCAAAAAAATTCATTCTTCCACCACAGAGTCCCTCCTAAAGCAAATATGTACTCTGGAAACAGTGAACAAACAATCCCCTTCCGAGGATATTTACTCAGAACTAAAACACCTTAGATACCAACTCAGTGATCATCTTATAAAAAAATTTGATTATTACATCAAACGGCTCAGACTACAAACCTACACCGCAGCCAAAAAACCAGGTGCCTTAATGGATAAACAATTTAAAAGACAACTCTCTAATAAAAAAATTGCATTCCTCACTAGCTCCCAAGGCAAACGCATAACTAACCCGTTAGATATCGCCAATGAGTTTAGCAACTTCTATGCCAAACTCTACAACCTCACAGAAACAGAACCACTCCCCTCCCCCTCTAACCAAACAGTCATCTTAAAATTCTTATCTTCCATCTCCCTGCCCTTCATTTCCCTATCTTTGCGATACTTATAACCAGTTAGCAAGCACAGGCAACATCCTCAAGGAATCCCTCGATGCGTTAGTGGTCACCATCCCTAAACCAGGGAAAGCAACAGACAACCTCGCCAATTATCAACCAATATCTCTCCTAAATATGGACACTAAAATTTATGCTAAACTCCTAGCATAGCGCCTTGAAACTGTCATCTCACTAATTATACACCCAGACCAAGTTGGCTTTGTGCCAGGCAGACAGGCCTCAGATGGCACCAGACAGTTTATCGACCTAATACAATGGGTGGAACATAACTGAACACCTTCTCTCTTCCTATCATTGGATGCAGAAAAGGCGTTCAATAGAGTTTATTGGCCCTATATGGAGGCGGTTCTCTGTAAATTTGGAATATCAGGAACTTTCTTATCAGGCATACTAGGCCTATACACTCAACCAACCGCACGCGTATGGACTTCTGGTGTTGTGTCTAGCCCATTTAAAATCACCAATGGCACCAGACAAGGCTTCCCGCTGTCCCCCCTAATATTTGCCATAATGGAACCGTTAGCGCAGGCCATTAGATCTGACCCGTTGATATCAGGCATAAAGATTGTAGATGTTGACCACAAAATTGGCCTTTAAGCCGATGATGTTATTATTGCCTTGACAAATCCCAAGGTTTCCCTTCCTGTAGTCCAACACATCTTAGACTCATTCAGTTCAATACCCCTCTACAAACTAAATCATAGTAAATCCCTTATGCTCAACCTGGGCCTAGACCATCTAACTACCCAATCTATTTCCAGCAATTCTCCCTTCGCATGGGCCCCCAACTGTTTTCTACCTTACCTAGGAATCCAATTAACGTTCCCCAGCCATATTTTACTTAGGACCAACTTGGAAGTTCTCGTGGCAAGCTCATGCGGCTAGCAAAAGAACTGAGCCATATTCCTGCCTCCTGGGTTGGAAGGATTGCTCAAGCCAAAATGTATCTACTTCCGCATATCTCATACTTATTTCGTACAATCCCTCTCCCATTGGTACAAGCTCAAATAATAAAACTTCAAGGAATTATCAATATCTTTATATGGCAACAAAAACGCTCCAGAGTGAAAAGTTATACTCTTGACCGCGGTCCAACAGGGAGGCTTAGATGCTCCGAACATCCAAGCATATTAACACGCAACAACCTAGACCAACTAAAAACCTGGTGGTCAGATCAACACCAAGCAACATGGAAACAAATAGAAGCTACCATGCTCCTTGCAAAACCCAAACATGTTCTAGCTGCTACCTGGCTTAATCTCAAACCAAGGCACCACCTACTAGGCACCGCTTCCCTAAGGGTATGGGCAGCAATCTCACAAATCAACTCAGGCATATCACTGGATACCCTTTCAGCACTACCCTTCTTGCACTGGATCTACCCCTCTCAGACTGGATAATTGCCAGTATCTCCAACATAGGTATGCTTTTTTCGCCTTCAGGACTGCATCTCTGCTCTCACCTACAACATAATTTTGGACTATCCCCCAAAACGTTCTTTCTCCACCTCCAGATAAGATCCCTTCTATCTAAACTCTGTTGGTCGAAAACAGACTTTCTCACAAGCCCCGCTCACATTTTATAACTCCAAAGACTCTAAAACTAAAGGAATCTCCCTTTCGTACAAGTTGATCACTATGCCAACTTCGGATCTACTTTCCTCATCCATCCAATACTGGTCCTCCTATATAGACCAACCACCTCCAAATGAACTTTGGCTGAAAGCCCTCATAACCCCCCTATGTCTATCTCACTGCATCACTCATTGGGAATCTCTACGGAAACTGTTCCACAAATGGTACTTCACCCTGGAAAGACTGGCAAAGATATACCCCTCCACTTCACCTAAATGTTGGAGAGGCTGCGACAACACTGGATCCCTATCTCACATCTGGTGGGACTGCCCACCCATCAAAAAATTCTGGGAAAAAGTGAGGAAATGAATCTATTCATTGTGTGACATAACCATTTCAATGTCTCCACTAGATCTACTCCTGGGTCTGTCAATTCCCTCCTGGCCTAGACATTTGCAAACGATGGTGACACACATCCTAATAGCATCCCAATTGGTTATTGCAAAATATTGGAAATCAACCCACCCTCCCCTTCTAAAGGACGCCATCTGGCTACTCAACTCGCATTTCCTGATGGAATTCTCGTTTGCCAAAGCCAACATGTCTGCAAATCGTTTTACCAAATCCTGGGAAAAATGGATCGCTGACCACAGAAGTGTGCCCTTGTGTTAGAAAATACACTATGGACTCACCCATCCCACTTATTACCTTTAAACAAAATACTGGGCTTCTACCAACCTTTCCAACCAGCCCAATTTCCCACCACTCAGATCTTTTACAACCCCAACCCCTCTATCCGAATACCCGCAAAAGGTTCCTAGGCGGTATCCAAAACCTTTCATAACATTAACAAATTTTATTGATTGTCACACTTTGTATATCTGTCTCCTATTGTTTAACACACTCTTCACATGCTTGATCTAAGTCCTTTTAACTTCTCAAACCTTGAAGTATTCTGAAGATGTATAATGTTATTATTCCTGTTCTTTATGATTTTTCTTTTCTCTTTTTTTAATTCTCTGCTATGTACCGAGCCATTTTGTAAAAACTCCTTTTTCTTTTTAAGCTAATAAACACTTTAAAATTAAGGCCAGAGAAAAGTTAATTTTGCTCATATAAAAATATATATAATATGTCCGCTCCTCTCCCTTTAATTACAACCCTAGCAGCTGTTTTAACCATCTGGGGGCCACCAACCACAAATATACTGCGGCAGAGTGGCCACCCTTTGCTGGATCATGTACATGTATGTGATTTGGCTCTTCCGGGTAGAGGGCATGCGCCCGACGTCCCAGCTGTGCTGCAATTTGCTCCGCCATATGCCGATCTGTGAGTCCCAACCAATGATTTATGGCCAGGACCCACTGATTGGCTGAACGAATGACAGAGAGCCCTGTGTTGTTTACCAGTCAAAACCGGAACATTGCTTAGTGAAAACACCACACAGTAAACATTGTGAGGTACACAGTTAACCCTTTGATTGCCCTAAATGTTAATCTGGTAACCGACTATTCCTTCACAGCTAGGCAACAGGCATTCTCCACTTGCAGCCAGATACAAGACGTTAGTCCTGTAACTTGTTTTTATTAGGGGATACAAACTTGGCTGGGTGAAGAACATTCTACAATTATTATAATACAGTGATCAGGGCTGATAAATATACACAGTCACTGTAGTAATGGCACTGGTTAGGATAGATTTATGTAATGTATATTTATTTTACCCAAGGCCACCTTACAAGAATAGCAACAGAGCAATAAAAAATAAAATAAATATACATTACATAAATCCATCCTAACCAGTGCCATTACTACAGTGACTGTGTATATTTATCAGCACTGATCACTGTATTATAATAATTGTAGAATGTTCTGGAAACTGGAAAGTGGAGGCTAGGAGGGTCGTTCTGCACTCTCAGGGGAGTTTTTCCAATCCCCAGGCAGTGGACCAGGCAGGGTGGTTGAGCCAGTCCTTAAGTATGAGTGAGTCATGCTGAGTCAGGTGGAAGATGGAGATGGAGTGCTGAGTAGTCTGTCGGTGGCCTTGAAGGGCCCTCTAGATCTAGGGGGGGCCCCACAGGCTGGAGGCTCGAACTGGCTCAGGAAGGATCTCTTCTGCAGTGCAGTGTGTTTGGGACTACCCTCTGGGAACAGTGGGAGCAAGGAAAGGACAGTGAGTACATCTGCACACATTTAGGGACACTACAAGGGGAAAGTCTGCCATATGTAGTCAGCTTTCTGGAGGGACAGCGGCGTGCTTCATTCCTTCATCCTTACCCTGAGAGATCTCCGGAGCAGCCAGGAGGGCTGGTATGACCTGCTGAGTAGTGGAGCTGGGACCAGTTCCACAGAGGGAAGGGATATACTCATGTGTGCAGTTACCTCAAGTTTTTGCTACTTTCCAGAAGGACCTAGGGCCCTTAGTCTGTAATTGAGTCTGTCTTTTTTGCTATTGATCTACAAAGGACTGTACAGAAGAAAGCAGTTCAGGATTGTTGTACACAGAAAGTAAGATTGTCTCCAAAGTTTTGTTGTGTTCATCATCCACTGGGCATCCCTTCACCCAGCCAAGTTTGTATCCCCTAATAAAAACAAGTTACAGGACTAACGTCTTGTATCTGGCTGCAAGTGGAGAATGCCTGTTGCCTAGCTGTGAAGGAATAGTCAGTTACCAGCAGCCTCTGTGGGGGTAGTGCTTAATAATATTATTATTAATAATAATAATATTAATAATACACTTTATTTATAGGTGCCTTTTGGAAGACCCAAGGCCACCTTACAAGAATAGCAACAGAGCAATAAAAAATAAAATAAATATACATTACATAAATATTAAATTACAAAAACAAGTCAGACAGAGTATGAAATGAGATTTGAGATGTAAATTTGAAGATGGGTAGGAAATTAATATTGTGGATGTCAGGAGTCAGGAGGCAGTGCGTTTCAAAGTCAAGGGACAGAGCAGCTAAAGACTCTCAGCCCCATAGTGGTCAGGTGGACAGATGGAAAATTGAGATGGATGGAAGAAGAAGACCTGAGAATGCGTGAGGGTCTGTTAATATGCAGGCATTCAGAAAGGTATAGAGAAATGAGGTTATAAATGACCTTAAAGGTAAGTAACAAAATCTTGAAATCAATATGATCTATGACCGGAAGACAGTAGAGGTGCTGAAGGACTGGAGTGATGTGATTAAAGGAATGGGTTCTGTTGATAATGCAGGCAGCACAGTTCTGAACCAGTTGCAGTTTATGGAGGGACTTGAGAGGAAGACCAACAAGAACTGAGTTACAATAATCTATGCAAGAAGTGACCAGATTGTGATCAAGAATAGCAGTGTTGTTGGGTATGAGGAATGGATGGTGCTTGGAAACGTAGTGTGCCGTCGAAGATCACAACTAGGGATGAGCTTCGAGTTCGAGTAAAACTCATGCTCGACTCGAACATCGGCTGTTCGCCAGTTCGCCGAACAGCGAACAATTTGGGGTGTTCACGCAAATTTGAAAGCCGCGGAACACCCTTTAAGTCTATGGGAGAAATAAAAAGTGCTAATTTTAAAGGCTTATATGCATGGTATTGTCATAAAAAGTGTTTGGGGACCTGGGTCCTGCCCCAGGGGACATGTATCAATGCAAAAAGAAGTTTTAAAAACTGATGTTTTTTCGGGAGCAGTGATTTTAATAATGCTTAAATTGAATCAATAAAAGTGTAATATTCCTTTAAACTTTGTACCTGGGGGGTGTGTATGGTATGCCTGTAAAGGGGCACATGTTTCCCTTGTTTAGAACAGTCTGACAGCAAAATGACATTTCAAAGGGAAAAAAGTCATTTAAAACTACTGGCGGCTATAATGAATTGTCGGTCAAACAATACACATAAGAGTTAATTGATAAAATGGCATGGGGTTTCCCCACGGGAACCCTGAATCTAAATTTAAAAAAAAAATGGTGTGGGGTTCCCCCCAAAATCCATACCAGACCCTTATCATAGCACGCAACCTGGCAGGCTGCAGGATAAGAGGGGGGGACAAGAGAGCGCCCCCCTCAACCGTACCAGGCCACATGCCCTCAACATTGGGAGGGTTCTTTGAGGTAGCCCCCCAAAGCACCTTGTCCCCATGTTGATGGGGAGAAGGGCCTCATCCCCACAACCCTTGGCTGGTGGTTGTGGGGGTCTGTGGGGGGCTTATCGGAATCTGGAAGCCCCCTTTAACAAGGGGACCCCCAGATCCGGCCCCCCCTGTGTGAATTGGTAATGGGGTACAAATGTACCTGTAACGAGCCCCTGCCCACTCAGTTCCACTCTCCCGACACTCCTCTGCAGCTATAGAATCAGATTGCAGATCGCAACATCTGATGGTTTGGTCATCCGATGCTCCGGGATTCGAACTACAGCTATGTGCCGAATCCAATTGTGATAGCTCAGATCAAACACCAGACAGGCTGTATGTATGTTCAAACAGGGATCTCACTTTTATTGGATGCACACAACACACTTTTATACACAGCAGTTTGAACACCCTGTCCCTAACAACCACTTTCCTATTGGTCAATTGTAAAATATCCTCTAGTCCTCACTTAGGTCCTCTTGGCCATGCAAATGAGGACTTGAAACAGGGTCAGCAGGGATTGGTCCGATAGCTTGAATAGGAGAACTGATATGTGTAATGACACAGAGAAGTCCCAGGGGGTAATTAAAGTACATACAAATGTAATACAAACAAATGGTCAAACACAGAACAATGCATTCCTTCCAGACCACAGAGCCATCTGGAGGGGGTTAGCCTTAAGACAGGGCAGAAGACCCCCCCACTGTGTAATAGAATAGAATCAAATGAGAAAGGTTCATGACAATCCAGTATTCCAAACAATAAACCAGCATAGAAAAAATACTATATATATATATATATATATATATATATACTTATTTATTTATATAAAATATTTTTTCTATGCTGGTCTATTGTTTTTCTATCTTAGGAAAAATATCTTAGGAAAAAGGGGAATTGGCGCTGTTCTACTGAATATGCATAGAATGTAATTCATAAAAAACATATATACAACATAAGTATGACACAATTGTATGTGAGTATATCCAATGTGCTCATAGATAGCCGTGGTATAGTGCAAAAAGGGCTCATCCACCCATTGCTATCCAATGAAAGTGCAATGTGCTAAAAGTGATATAAATACAGGGGGTCCCCGACCTACGAACATCCGACTTACGAACGACCCCTACTTACGAACGGGGCCCGAGTGACGTCACCGCGGCCTTGTCCGGCCTAGTGAAGCCTCCAGGATCCCCGGTCTTTCCTACGAGCGCTGCCCCGCGGAGGTGCACCGCGGCCGGCCTGCCTGGACACAGCATCTATCCATCTCCCTGCTGTGCCATCAGGTGAGCAGCCTGTAACAGCCTGTGAGCAGTACTGTAATATGCTTAATATGCAGTGTACTGTACCTGTTCCTCCTGTCCCTGCCGCCATGTAAAGAGTGAGAGGGGAGAGCTGTGCTCCTCCCCTCTCAGCTCTGACAGAAAATCTAGCAGTGCTAGGAGGTGACAGGGTCAATAAAGGGAACCTGTCACCTCCAATTGCTATCACACAGGGAATTGTTTTCTCCTGTGTGATAGCAATAAAGTTAAGTGAAAAAAAAATTATAAAAAAATAAAAAAAATAAGAAATACAGTATTAATTAAATTAAAAAAAAAAAACAAAGTAATTAAAAAAAGTAAAGAATAATTAAAATAAAAAAAATTATACTGTCTGTATCCTCATTAGATGGATTTAATCTCACTTCCTGACTCTGAGACTGGATTTGTACTTAAAAAAGGTACTGTTCCGACTTACAAACAAATTCGACTTAAGAACAAACCTACAGTCCCTATCTCGTTCGTAACCCGGGGACCCCCTGTATGAGTATGAATATGCGTACAGCAAATACGTAAACAATCCAACACTAAACAATGGTGATCTACTAATTAGACCAATATTGTGAAATCCCCAGCATAAGAAAAAAAAAAATTATTCATTTCTATTGTTTTTCTATGCTATTCTTTTCTATTTTATTCTAATATTTTCTATTTGAATGCGAATTCATTCTATACGAAATTTCAGAAAATGGTTATATAGAAACAGAATGAAATAGAATGAAATCGAACTCTAATAGAAAAGACTAGAATAGAAAAAAATATTTTATATATATGTGTGTATATATATATGAAATTTGGTACAGAATGAATTCGAATTCGAATTCAAATAGGAAAGATTAGAATAGAATATATTATATTTTTTTCAATTCTGTTCTATTGTTTTTCTATGCTATTCTTTTATATTATTTTCTATTCTATTCTAATCTTTTCTATTCGATTTCAAATTTATTCTGTACCAAATTCCAATTTCGTAAGATGGTTTTATATATATATATATATATATATATATATATATATATATATATATATATATATATATATATATATATATATATATATATATATATATTCTCTATTCTGTTCTATTGTTTTTCTGTTCTAGTCTTTTCTATTAGAATTCTATTTCATTCTATTTCTGTATAACCATTTTGTGAAATTCGAATTTCGTATAGAATGAATTCGCATTCAAATAGAAAAGATTAGAAAAGAAAATAATAGAATAACAATAGAATAGAATATAAATATATATATATATATATATATATATAACCATCTTCCGAAATTGGAATTTCATATAAAATGAATTTGAATTTTAAGAAAAGAACAGACTAGAAAAACAATAGAACAGAATAGAATAAAATATAATATATATGTATATATATATATATTAATATATATATATAATATATCATCTTCCGAAATTCGAATTTCATATAGCCTGAAATCAAATTTGCATAGAAAAGATTAGAATAGAATAGAAAATAATAGAAAATATTATATATATATATATATATATATATATATATATATATATACAAAACCGTATAAAATGAATATGAATAGAAAAGATTAGAACAGAGTAGAAAAGAATAGACTAGAAAAACAGTAGAACAGAATAGAATAAAATATATATATTATATTTTATTCTGTTCTGTTCTATTGTTTGTCTAGTCTATTCTTTTCTATTGTTTTCTATTCTAATCTTTTCTATTCAAATTTGAATTCATTCTATATGAAATTCGAATTCCAGAAGCCATCTTCCGAAATTCAAATTTCGTATAGAATGAATTTGAATTTGAATAGAAAAGACTATTATAGAATAGAAAATAATAGAAAAGAAAAGCATAGAAAAAACAATAAAACAGAATAATAAAAAAAAATGATATACCAGTATATATATATATTGCTATTGCTTTATTATTTTATATTCTATGTTATTGTATTTTTTAGAAAATTGTTTTAAATTTTTTTCGAATTCGATCCGAATTTGTTTTCGAATTAGATTCAAATTTGTTTTCGAATTTGTTCATTTTTTTCTGATTCGTTTAAATTCGTTACTTTACGTAATTCCGAAATTTGAATTTCTGAACAATGAAAAATTTGTCCGAATTTCAATTTGGAATGAAACAAAATGCACATGTCTAGGAATGGCCTCCGGATAGCGGGTGGCGTAATCCACCACCGTACGAATACAGTCCTTCCTGGTGGCACTGGGGTGGGCCAGTGGGCCTATAATATCTACCGATATGCAGGCTAAAGGGTTCTCTAATGATCGGCAGGGGTTGCAGCGTGGCTTTTGGGTGATCCCCTATCTTCCCTACTTTCTGACAAGTCTCACAGGTCCGACAGTATTCTCGCACCTCAGCATGTAACCTGGGCCAGAAGAAAGCATGAGACAACCAGATCTTAGCTATCCCTAAGTGTCCGGCCAAGGGGATGTCGTGAGCCAGCCACAATAGCTCCCGTCTGTATTTCTGGGGTACAACTAGCTGTTTGTGGGGAGCCTGTCGCTTCCTGGTGCCCATTCCCTCCATGTAACGATATAGAAACCCCCCTCCCACTCTATTCTGTCTTCCCCCAACCCCCCTGGATCCTTGCCCGCCCTGTTCAAAGTTGGGTCACTCTGGGTCTCTTGCCTAATGTCAGAGGGAGAATCCCAGGACACAGGGTTGTCAAGTCATGGTAACATAGGAGGATTTGGTCTTACCTGGGTCCCCATAGGAGTGGAGTTGCCTTGAAGTTGGCTCTGATGTCGGGTGGTCACGGCCATGGCAGCCTCTGGGGCATATGAGGAAGTTAAATGCCCCAAATCATTCCCCAGAAGTACTTCTGCAGGTAACTCACATAGTAATCCCACTCGCACTTGTCGCTCCCCTGAGCCCCAATCCAAGAGGACTTGGGCGGCGGATAAACGTAGCACCTTGCCCCCTGCTACCCTGACTGCAACAGTCTGGCTGGTCCGGGCTGACTGAGGAATCATGTGAGGCTGGATGAGGGTAATCGTAGCCCCAGAATCGCGGAGTCCCTGGGCCGGCTGCCCATTAACCCATACTGCCTGATGATGGTGCTGCCGATTATCTCCCATAGCAGCTTGGACGGGATCAGCCTCAAAAAGTTTGCTGCACTCTTCCTGAACATCTCGATGGTTGGGCTCATTCTGGAAGCAATGAGCCGCTGGTCTGGATGGATGAGCAGTCTCTCTGTACCTCATGGATCGGGTAGGGCAATATCACTGCAGATGACCGGTTTGGTTACAGGTATAGCACTTAGGTCCAGTAGGAGTGTTCGGTCGGGCTGGGGGTCTAGAGGCAGACCACTGAGGTACTGAAATTGGGTTAGAGGCTGGTAAACTGGGCCGAGATAGTGGATAGTGCTCGCTTTCGCCTGACCTTCGAGAGTCCAGATATTCATCGGCCAAAGTAGCCGCTTGCTGTACAGGCTGTGGTTGCTTATCTCGCACCCAATCCCATACTACCAGAGGGGTGTGGTTAAAGAACTGTTCTAAGAGTACTAGCTGGGTGATGTCCTCTATGGTATGAGCGTGGCTTCCCTGGAACCAGCCCTTAAGGTTCCGCTGCAGACGATGTGCCCACTCCATGTATGTTATGTTGGTATGTTTCTGGGATTCTCTAAACTTAATCCGGCTGGCTTCGGGTGTAATGGCAATTCGGGCTAGCAGAGCTTCTTTTACCCGGTCATAATCTTTAGCGTCCTCGTCCTCCAGGGCCCGATACGCATCGGCCGCTCTGCCACTTAAATTACTTGTCAGTAAGGTGACCCAATCTTGGGAGCGTACTTCATGTATCTGGCATAGTCTCTCAAAGTCCTGCAGGAACGCTTCAATTTCCTCCTCTCCTTCCTTAAATAGTTTGAACGCCCGAAAGGGCAACTTACGGAAAGGCGCTGTGTCTTTAGGTGTTGTCTTTGAATGCAGTATTTCTGCCATTCTCCACTCATGTTGCCGCTCTAGTTCTCTCTCTTGTCACTCGTCCTGCAGCTGGATGTCTCTAATGGGTTAGTACCATATAATGCCAACCATTCTCGAACTCGTTGCTGAAACAAGTCTTCAACTGACCGGGGTCCTGCATCAGCAGACCTCTGATCCGTCTCGGCTAGCTCACTGATCAGGGTGGCCTTGTTCTTTGTCCCACTGGTCCCTCCACAGCTCTCAAGTAAGTCTTTCAGCATGGCTCTCCTGCAAGCTGCATAGCTGGCCATTCATTGTGGTGGTTTGGAGTGTCCCAGTAACTGGAGAGCAAATCCCACGGCTGCCAACCAATGTGCTCAGTTCCACTCTCCCGACACGCCTCTGTGGCTATAGAATCAGATTGCAGATCGCAACATCTGATGGTTCAGTCATCCGATGCTCCATGCTTAAAAGTTTAAAAAACACAAGAGACGGTTTTTGACAAGTCCTTTATTAATCTCTTCTTCTTTCGGCTGCTTCTTCCATCTTCATTCTTCTGGTGTTCTTTCTGTGTTCTTCTTCCTCCATCTTCATCTTCTTCTTCTCCTCCATCTTCTTCTTCCTCCGCTCTTCTCGTTCCACATCCTTCTCCAGGCTTCTTCTCTGCTCTGTCCGCACGATCTGCCTCAGTGGGAGTCTTCAGCTGTGTGACGCTTCTTCTGACATTTCTTATATAACAGGGGGTGTAGCCACCCGGTGACCCCGCCCTCCTCTGATGCATGGGGAATTCCCGGGACTTCCCTGTGGCTTTCCCCATGTTGTCAGAGGGGGTGGGGTCACCGGGCGGCCCCGCCCTCCATTATATAAGAAATGTCAGAAGAAGTGAAGCGTCACACGGCTGAAGACTCCCACTGAGGCGGATCGTGCAGACAGAGCAGTAAAGAAGCCTGGAGGAAGATGTTGGATGAGAAGAGCGGAGGAAGAAGAAGATGGAGAAGAAGATGAAGAAGAAGAAGAAGAAGAACACCGAAAGAACACCAGAAGAAAGAAGATGGAAGAAGAAGCCGAAAGAAGAAGAAATTAATAAAGGACTTGTCAAAAACCGTCTCTTGTGTTTTTTAAACTTTTGGACACTTTTTTGTGAAATGGTAGGGGTACATTTGTACCCCATTGCCAATTCACACAGGGGGGAAGGCAGGATCTGGGGGTCCCCTTGTTAAAGGGGGCTTCCAGATTCTGATAAGCCCCCTGCCCGGAGACCCCCACAACCACTGGACAAGGGTTGTGGGGATGAGGCCCTTCTTTCCATCAACATGGGGACAAGGTGCTTTGGGGGGCTACCTCAAAGCACCCTCCCAATGTTGAGGGCATGTGGCCTGGTACAGTTCAGGAGGGGGGGCACTCTCTCATCCCCCCTCTTTTCCTGCAGCCTGCCAGGTTGCGTGCTTGGATATGGGTCTGGTATGAATTTTTGAGGGGACCCCAAGAAATTTTTTTTAATTTTGGCGGTCGGTTCCCCTTAAAATCCATACCAGACCTGAAGGGCCTGGTATGGAATTTAGGGGGACCCCCACGCCATTTTTTTTTATTGTGGTTCGGGGTTTCCCTGTGGGAAAATCCCATGCAGTTTTTATCAATGAACTTTTATGTGTATTGACGGACCGACAAGTAGTTTTAAATGACTTTTTTTCCTTTGAAATGTCATTTTGCTGTCAGACTGTTCTAAACATGGGAAACATGTGCCCTTTTACAGGCATACTATAGACACCCCCCAGGTATGAAATTTAAAGGAATATTACACTTTTATTGTTTCACTTCAAGCATTATTAAAATCACTGCTCCCGAAAAAACGACTGTTTTTAAAAATTCTTTTTGCATTGATACATGTCCCCCAGGGCAGGACCCAGGTCCCCAAACACTTTTTATGACAATAACTTGCATATAAGCTTTTAAAATGAGTACTTTTGACTATTCATGTTTGTGTCCCATAGACTTTAACGGTGTTCGCTTGTTCGAACAAATTTTTTGCCTGTTCGCAAGTTCTGCTGCGAACCAAACCCGGGGGTGTTCGGCTCATCCCTAATCATAACCAGACTCTTTATGAAATCCAATCCAATGAAAGTGAATATTACATTTACAAAATATGAGACTAAGAGGAAGAAGATAGATTATAAACAGAAGGAGGTCCAGGACAGAACCTTGATGCACACCAGTAGAGTGTAGAGATGGTTGAGATTTGAAAGATTTGAGTTGAATGAATTGAGTATGGCTAGAAAGATCAGATTTAAACCGGTTCAGGAGTGTGTCAGTGAATCCAATGGATTCTAATCTGTCAAGGAGGATATTTTGAGAAATGGTATCAAAGGCCATGGGCGGCACAGTAGTGTAGTGGTAGCACTCTCGCCTAGCAGTAAGAAGGGTCACTGGTTCGAATCCCAACCATGACACTACCTGCTTGGAGTTTGCATGTTCTCCCTGTGCCTGTGTGGGTTTCCTCTGGGTACTCCGGTTTCCTCCCACACTCCAAAGACATGCTGGTAGGTTAATTAGATCCTGTCTAAATTGTCCCTAGTATGCATGAATGTTAGGGACCTTAGATTGTAAGCTCCTTGAGGGTAGGGACTGATGTGAATGTACAATGTATATGTATAGCGCTGCGTAAATTGACGGCGCTATATAAGTACCTGAAATAAATAAAATAAATAAATAAAGGCCATACTTAGATCAAGGAGAATGAGGATAGTTATGAGACCCGAGTCAGCTCCCATGAGGAGCTCATTTGTGATTTTTTTTACCAAGGCAGTTTCAGTTCTATGTAGGGGAAGCAAACCAGACTGAAATTGATCAAATAGGTCAGAATCAGAGAGATAAGTATAGACCTGAGAAGCAACAGTTTTTTTCAAGGATTTTGGATTTTTGAAAAGGAAGATTGGAGATGGGTCAAAGTTTACTTAAGTATGGATGGTTATTACAGCTGTTTTGAAAGGTGGGGGAACAATACCAGAGGTGAGAGAAGAATGTATGAGATCAGTTATATAAGTGGACAGAGAGTAGACAAGCCTTAACCAGGACAGTAGGGAGAGAATCTAACTGACAGGCAGAGAGCTTAGCTTCCTGAATAGGGATGAGCCGAACACCCCCCGGTTCGGTTCGCACCAGAACCCGCGAACGGACCGAAAGTTCGCACGAACGTTAGAACCCCATTGACGTCTATGGGACTCGAACGTTCGAAATCAAAAGTGCTCATTTTAAAGGCTAATTTGCATGGTATTGTCCTAAAAAGGGTTTGGGGACCCGGGTCCTACCCCAGGGGACATGTATCAATGCAAAAAAAACTTTTAAAAACGGCCGTTTTTTCGGGAGCAGTGATTTTAATGATGCTTAAAGTAAAAAAAAAAAAGTGAAATATTCCTTTAAATATCGTACCTGGGGGGTGTCTATAGTATGCCTGTAAAGTGACGCGTGTTTCCCATGTTTAGAACAGTCCCTGCACCAAATGTCATTTTTAAAGGAAAAAATCTCATTTAAAACTGCTTGCGGGTTTAATGTCATGTCGGGTCATGGCAATATGGATGAAAATCAGTGAGACAAACGGCATGGGTACCCCCCAGTCCATTACCAGTCCCTTTGGGTCTTGTATGGATATTAAGGGGAACCCCGCACCCAAATTAAAATAAGGAAAGGTGTGGGGCCACCAGGCCCTATATACTCTGAACAGCAGTATACAGGCGGTGCAAACAAGACAGGGACTGTAGGTTTGTTGTTAAGTAGAATCTGTTTGTAATTTTGAACATTTTTAACGTGTTTAGCTCCAGCCAAAAAATCTTTTCTAAGCTTTTTGGAAAACATAGGGAAGGGTTATCACCCCTGTGACATTTGTTTTGCTGTCTTTCCTCCTCTTCAGAAGATTTCACCTCACTTTTTTGTCCCAATGAAAAATGTTTTTTGAAAATTTGGGTTTTTTTGTGGAACAAGGATTGGAAAGCATCAGTGGAAAGGAGAACTTGTTTTCCCATATTAACTCTTACAGGAGAGAATTTCCCTTCCTAGGGGTAGATTTCATCTCACTTCCTGTTGTCTCCTTCCGTTTGCAAGTAGGAGTCGTTTGTAAGTTAGATGTTTGAAAGTAGGGTCCTGCCCTATATACTCAGCAGAAATTTGGGCCTTAGGTGTTGCTGTGGCCACAACACTGTAAGCCCTCACAGGGCCCTGCTGTGAAATATTAGATCAAGAATTGTAATTACATGCCCCTGTTGAACAGCAGCTGAAAAATTAGGCCTTAGGCACTGGTGCTGGTGCCACAACACTGCAACCCCTCACAGACACTCTAGTTGGAACGCAGGAACGAGCCCTGCTGCAAATTATTGCTTCAAAAATTGTAATTACACGCCCCTGTTAGACAGGGGCAGAAAAATTGGGCCTTAGGCACTGGTGCTGGTGCCACAACACTGCAACCCCTCACAGACACTCTAGTTGGAACGCAGGAACGAGCCCTGCTGCAAATGATTGCTTCAAAAATTGTAATTACACGCCCCTGTTAGACAGGGGCAGAAAAATTGGGCCTTAGGCACTGGTGCTGGTGCCACAACACTGCAACCCCTCACAGACACTCTAGTTGGAACGCAGGAACGAGCCCTACTGCAAAGTATTGCATCAAAAATTGTAATTACACGCCCCTGTTAGACAGGGGCAGAAAAATTGGGCCTTAGGCACTGGTGCTGGTGCCACAACACTGCAACCCCTCACAGACACTCTAGTTGGAACGCAGGAACGAGCCCTGCTGCAAAGTATTGCATCAAAAATTGTAATTACACGCCCCTGTTAGACAGGGGCAGAAAAATTGGGCCCTAGGCACTGGTGCTGGTGCCACAACACTGCAACCCCTCACAGACACTCTAGTTGGAATGCAGGAACGAGCCCTGCTGCAAAGTATTACATCAAAAATTGTAATTACACGCCCCTGTTAAACAGGGGCTGAAAAATTGTGCCTTAGGCACTGGTGGTGGCGCCCAGAACCAAAAATGTTCTTACAAGCTATCAGCGTGATGATTGAGGAGGAAGAGGATAATTACTCAGGGATAGTCACTCAGCATCAGCATAGGCAGTCTTTGAAGGGATCTGAGATTTCAAAAAAAATTATTCGGTTACATCAGCATCAGGTGCTTGGTAGCTGGTGGTGATCCAAGACTCATTCATTTTTATGAAGGTCAGCCGATCGACCGAGTCGGTGGACAGACGCACCCTGTGATCGGTTACCACGCCTCCAGCAGCACTGAATGTGCGTTCCGAAAGAACGCTGGATGCAGGACAGGCCAGTAGCTCAATTGCATACTGTGCAAGCTCTGGCCAGTGATCCATCCTCAAGACCCAGTAACCCAGAGGATTTTCGGTGGGAAAGGTGTCCAAGTCTGATCTTGCCCCTAGGTATTCCTGCACCATGTAAAACAGACGCTGGCGATGGTTGCTGGAACCGATCATACCTTGGGGCTGCGGACCAAAAAATTGTCTGAACGCATCGGTCAGACGGCCACCTTCTCCACCGCTCCTTCTTTGACTGACCGAAGCCTCAGCAACACGTTGTCCAGAAACAGGAGTTTGTAACCTCCCAGTCTCTGGGAACGCGTTGCACAGACCTTTCTGCAAGGCCTCCCGAAGATGTTTCATCCTCTGCTCCCTCTGCGATGGCAAGATAAGGTCCGCAACCTTACCCTTGTAACGTGGATCAAGGAGGGTTGCCAGCCAGTATTGGTCCTTCTCCTTGATACCACGAATACGAGGATCCTTACGCAGGCTTTGCAGGATCAGGGAGGCCATGCAGCGTAGGTTTGCTGAGGCATTCGGTCCGGAGTCCTCTGGGTCACTAAGAACGACATGGTCCGCAGCCACCTCCTCCCAGCCACGTACAAGTCCATGTGTTTCTTGGGACTGATCCCTTAAAGACTGCTGCTGATGCTGAGTGCCAGGCTCCACCTCCATACTGACACAATCTTCCTCCTCCTCCTCTTCCTCCTCGTCCTCTTCCTGTGTGATCGGCGGGCACGCAGGAACACTGTCTGGATAAAGGGGGCCTTGAGAGCTAAGGAAGTCCTCCTCTTCCTGCCTCTGTTCTGCCTCAAGTGCCCTGTCCATTATTCCACGCAGCGTGTGCTCCAACAGGTGGACAAGGGGGACAGTGTCACTGATGCATGCACTGTCACTGCTCACCATCCTCGTGGCCTCCTCGAATGGTGACAGGACAGTGCATGCATCCCTGATCATGGCCCACTGGCGTGGGGAAAAAAAACCAAGCTCCCCTGACCCTGTCCTGGTGCCATAGTCGCACAGGTACTCATTGATGGCCCTCTGCTGCGTGTGCAGCCGCTGCAGCATGGCCAACGTTGAGTTCCACCTGGTGGGCATGTCACAGATTAGGCGGTTCTTGGGCAGGTTAAACTCCTTTTGGAGGTCCGTCAGCCGAGCACTGGCATTATATGACCGGCGGAAATGCACACAGACTTTCCTGGCCTGCCTCAGGACATCCTGTAAGCCCGGGTACCTGCCCAAGAACCGCTGCACCACCAAGTTAAGGACGTGAGCCAAACAGGGCACATGGGTCATTTGTCCCTGTCGGAGGGCAGAGAGGAGGTTGGTGCCATTGTCGCAAACCACCATTCCTGCCTTAAGTTGGCGTGGCGTCAACCACCTCTGAACCTGCCCCTGCAGAGCTGACAGAACCTCTGCCCCAGTGTGGCTCCTGTCCCCCAAGCACACCAGCTCAAGCACCGCATGGCATCTTTTGGCCTGCGTACTTGCGTAGCCCCTTGAACGCCTACGGAGCACCGCTGGTTCCGAGGAAGAGGCCATGGAGGAAGAAGAAGAGGAGGGGGTGGAGGAGAGAGGTGTGTCACAATCAGCATTTTGGAGGCGTGGTGGCGGAACAACCTCCAACACTACTGCACCTTGTCCTGCATCCTTCCCAGCTGCCAGCAGAGTCACCCAATGCGCCGTGAAACTTAGGTAACGTCCCTGTCCATGCCTGCTGGACCATGAGTCAGCGGTAATATGCACCTTACCGCTGACCGCCCTGTCCAGCGAGGCATGGACATTGCCTTCCACATGCCGGTAGAGAGCCGGAATCGCCTTCCGTGAGAAAAAGTGGCGTTTGGGTACCTGCCACTGAGGAACCGCACATTCCACAAACTCACGGAAGGGGGCAGAGTCTACCAACTGAAAAGGCAGCAGTTGAAGTGCTAGCAATTTTGCCAAGCTAGCATTCAACCGCTGGGCATGTGGATGGCTGGGAGCAAACTTCTTTCGGCGGTGCAGCAGCTGGGGCAGGGAAATTTGCCTGGTACAATCTGACGTCGGTGTACCAAAAGCAGATTGCCCACAAGTACTTGGCTGTGACACACCTAATTCTACACCTTCATTCCTCTCACTGTAGGTCTCAGAGAGGACTGAAGGTCTAGTGGGGTTGGAAATCTCAGCTGATGAGGAGCAAGGAGAGATCCTCTTTGTTCTTTGGTGTGGGTCTTTTAGATACGCTTGCCAACGAACTGCATGGCAGGTCAACATATGTCTGGTCAAGCATGTGGTACCCAAGCGGGAGATATTTTGGCCACGCGAGATACGCTTGAGACATATGTTGCAAATAGCAGCGGTGCGATCTGATGCACTCGTCTCAAAAAAGGCCCACACCAAAGAACTTTTTGAATAACGCGCAGAGACTGCAGCGCCCTGCACATGTGGAGCTTTGGGGTGTGATGCAGTCAATGTGCTGCCCTTAGGCTGGCCCCTGGAGGGCATCCTGCCTCGTTGGTGATGTGCTGCCGCCTCCTCCTCCTCCTCCTCCTCCTCCTCCTCCTCCTCCTCCTCCTCCTCTCTCCTATCAGGCACCCACGTTGAGTCAGTGACCTCATCATCCCCTCCCTCCTCATCACTGGAGCAAACCTGGCAGTATGCTGCAGCAGGGGGAGCATGACTGCCAGATTGCTGTCCTTCTTGGGCACCCCCTCTGTCCGCGCTCATGTTACTGCCTTCATCGAGCTCAGTATCGTCATCAGAGCCTTCCAAACGCTGGGCATCCTCCTGGAGCATGTACCCAACACTGTGGTCAAACAGTTCGAGGGAATCCTCATGAGGACATGGTGGAGCTAGGGAAGGAGTCACTGATGACATTGAGCTGAGGGAAGAGGCCGCTGCTTTGCCAGACAAAGCACCCTGGGCATGGGTGAGAGAGGATGAGGAGGATGAGGACGGCTTGGTCATCCACTCGACCAAGTCTTCCGCATGTTGCGGCTCAACATGGCCAGCTGCCGAAAAAAAGGCCAAGCGTGTCCCATGGCCACGTGCTGATGAGGATGCACCGTCTCCACGACCAGCACTAGACACAGAGCCTGCTTGCCCTCTCTTATTGGCTTGTGACTGTCTGCCTCTCCTTCTTGGCCTTCCAGACATACTAATGGCCTGTAGCTGCACTAAGCTGGGATAGAACACCTGTAATTTTCTTCAAGTAGCTTTATATACTGTAACCAGACAAGCCTGCCTGTCAGTAGGAAGATAACAGGAACGGATCTAGCTGAACACTGTGAGCAGGACGCACTGTACTAAATGTAAATAGTCTAGCTGCCTGACCGTGGTACTAATAGGATCAAATAGAACACCTGTAATTTTCTTCAGGTAGCTTTATATACTGTAACCAGACAAGCCTGCCTGTCAGTAGGAAGATAACAGGAACGGATCTAGCTGTACACTGTGAGCAGGACGCACTGTACTAAATGTAAATAGTCTAGCTGCCTGACCGTGGTACTAATAGGATCAAATAGAACACCTGTAATTTTCTTCAGGTAGCTTTATATACTGTAACCAGACAAGCCTGCCTGTCAGTAGGAAGATAACAGGAACGGATCTAGCTGTACACTGTGAGCAGGACGCACTGTACTAAATGTAAATAGTCTAGCTGCCTGACCGTGGTACTAATAGGATCAAATAGAACACCTGTAATTTTCTTCAGGTAGCTTTATATACTGTAACCAGACAAGCCTGCCTGTCAGTAGGAAGATAACAGGAACGGATCTAGCTGTACACTGTGAGCAGGACGCACTGTACTAAATGTAAATAGTCTAGCTGCCTGACCGTGGTACTAATAGGATCAAATAGAACACCTGTAATTTTCTTCAGGTAGCTTTATATACTGTAACCAGACAAGCCTGCCTGTCAGTAGGAAGATAACAGGAACGGATCTAGCTGTACACTGTGAGCAGGACGCACTGTACTAAATGTAAATAGTCTAGCTGCCTGACCGTGGTACTAATAGGATCAAATAGAACACCTGTAATTTTCTTCAGGTAGCTTTATATACTGTAACCAGACAAGCCTGCCTGTCAGTAGGAAGATAACAGGAACGGATCTAGCTGAACACTGTGAGCAGGACACACTGTACTAAATGTAAATAGTCTAGCTGCCTGACCGTGGTACTAATAGGATCAAATAGAACACCTGTAATTTTCTTCAGGTAGCTTTATATACTGTAACCAGACAAGCCTGCCTGTCAGTAGGAAGATAACAGGAACGGATCTAGCTGAACACTGTGAGCAGGACACACTGTACTAAATGTAAATAGTCTAGCTGCCTGACCGTGGTACTAATAGGATCAAATAGAACACCTGTAATTTTCTTCAGGTAGCTTTATATACTGTAACCAGACAAGCCTGCCGGTCAGTAGGAATTTAACAGGAACGGATCTAGCTGAACACTGTGAGCAGGACGCACTGCATTAAATGTAAATAGTCTAGATAGAAGATAACAGGAACGGATCTAGCTAAACTGAATACAGTGTATATATATATATGCAACACCTGGGATGCATATATATACACAATACACTGTAAGTGCAGCTAACTGACTGACTGTTCTGCCTAATCTATCTAACTCAAATCAAATGACACTGTCTCTCTCTCTCTCTATCTCTCAGCACACCGGAACACACACTACACAGGGCCGCCGTGCAGGCGGCCTTATATAGTGTGGGGTGTGTACTAAATGCCCTGAGCCGTAATTGGCCAAAGCCACCCTGGCTTTGGCCAATTACAGCTCTCTCTACTGACAGCGCTGTGATTGGCCAAGCATGCGGGTCATAGTGCATGCTTGGCCAATCATCAGCCAGCAATGCACTGCGATGCCGCAGTGAATTATGGGCCGTGACGCGCCACACGAATTTAGCGCGAACGGCCCATAACGTTCGCAATTCGGCGAACGATCGAACAGCCGATGTTCGAGTCGAACATGGGTTCGACTCGAACACGAAGCTCATCCCTATTCCTGAATAAGGTTAGTTATTTCACCGACAGAAGGAAGTTTGAAGTTTGAGAAAGAAGAAGAGAGAGGAGCAGAAAGAGCTGGAGAAAACAGACAGTGGAAGGGGCTTAGAATCATTTGTTGGGGAATTTTCCCAGCTTTTCTGTTGAAAAATGTAATTAGAGAGCTACAAAAAGAAGTTGATAAGGTGGAAAAAGAGTCTGGTGGCTTAAAGGATAAATTCACTTATGATTTTTTTGGAGCCTGTTTAGCCTTGGACCAGCGATGCACAGATCACTGGTGCCATGCATGTCTCCTGAATACCTGTCATTGTATCTGTGTGCTCGTACATCCCATGCGGGCAAGCAGATACACTGACAGGCAGGATCATTGGATCCACAGCGCCGTGGTAGTTCAACGAGAACTACAAGCCGATATCAACAAAGGAGGTCTGTGATATGTAGAAACGCTACTTGTTATTAAAGAATTAATGTACATTTGTCTTATTACTAATTAGAAATTTGGACAGTTGTGAAGGCAACATGGACTCTCGTGGTACGACAAACTTACAACAGTCAATTTACAAAAATATATAAATTTATTATACACAAATACACACATAATAAAAAGCCTTCAATAGTAGAAAAATTACATTAGATGCTGCTAATCATGGAGCATCCACTTGTCTGACACAATTTGGAAGAGCTTAGATATATAAAATAATGATCCCTCGCTGTTACACACAGAGATTTGTAATTCCAGTTACACACTCTACATGTTTCGGGGTTACCCCCTTCTTCAGGAGTATATTAGGTCAGAAAATGATCTACAAGAAAGCATATAAATCAAATATACAGTATTAGAATCAAAAACACATAACTAATAACCAACCTTCATAGTATACTGTCATGCATCTTAAATCAATAAACATCGAGTCTAATATGCCCCTCAGTATATCCCTCAATATTAAGGATTAAGACCATGTCAGATGGTTGATTTTGGAGCAAAGAAGGAAAATCACCCACATAGCTGGCACCAGAATTTTGGGCGTCAGAAGGCCAAAAAATTGGCAATCTCCCGGGCGAGTGCGGGAACCACGAAAAGTGAAGTCACATAAAGAGACTGTTGCATGAAAAAGAAAATACTTTAAAAATAAAAAACTGATATTTTAAAAAAAATTCATAGGATGGAGAAATCTATCTCACAGCCATCATAATTCCGATAATTAAATTCAAAGAATACCTTCAAAGCATTTCAATTGGTGATACACACCTATGAGGTCTTCACTAAACAGTGCATGTAATTTGGGCGGGGAGAGAGTGTGTTATCCAAATGGATATTGAAGTCAGGTGTAGATGAAAATAGTCCAAGGAACCATCCAAAGCCACATATAGATTCTATGTAATATATGAAGAGCATTAAAGAAACTTATTGTTAGAATGGTTGAAACATCTTAGCACCGATCTAATCCTAATGAGAGTAATCAAAAGAGACACCAACCTATCTGAGAGATCTCAAGGTATAATATCAGGAATCACATCAAGCAGATTGGATATACTCAATAGGGATCCAAGCTTCAAAGAATGTTCATAATGAAATATTACACAGGATCTCAGACAAACACCAGATCCACCGGATCTGTGGACAAACATATCATTAAAAGTGGTTCATACAGGAACACATCATAAGGGTCATACCAGCGCATATAACAAGACACATACCAGTCGATCAACTATACAGAAAGTCTCTCCACTGCCATGCAAACTGCCACAGGGAACGTCTGAAAAATCAGTTCCCCTTACAGTAAATACCATAATATACACCTGATTCCTATCCATTGAGATGTCATTAGCGTGCGCCGAGGCATTGCAATATGACATCAACAGATATGACGCCAGACTGTGTATGTGAACATGCGCAGTACTGCACGACGATTTGTAACTGTGAAACACAAAAAACAAAAATGTCAGCCCATCTACAAGTCTAATATCTGTATGCGCCATTTAGTGGATCTACCACAGAAGACAAGAGGGTGAGGAATCACACGCTCGCCTTGGAGAAATAGACCTCCAAAAACAACCGGAAGTCGGACATGGTGAGTAATGGCCCCTATTCACACGAATCCAATAAAAGACTGAGGAATATAATTGAAGGATAAAGAGGGGATGAAGAATTATATTAATCTAAAAATACAAAAATACATATTAGTCCATTAGATAGTACTAACCACTTCAGCCCCAGAAGGATTTACCCCCTTCCTGACCAGAGCACTTTTTACAATTTGGCACTGCATCGCTTTCACTGCTAATTGCGCAGTCATGCAATGCTGTACCCAAATGAAATTTGCGTCCTTTTCTTCGCACAAATAGAGCTTTCTTTTGATGGTATTTGCTCACCTCTGCGGTTTTTATTTTTTGCGCTATAAACGGAAAAAGACCGAAAATTTTGAAAAAAATGATATTTTCTACTTTTTGTAATAAAAAAAATCCAATAATCTCAATTTTAGTCATACATTTAGGCCAAAATGTATTCGGCCACATGTCTTTGGTAAAAAAATGTCAATAAGCGTATATTTATTGGTTTGAGAAGAAGACAAGAAGAGGCGAGACAGCGGTGACAAGACAGCAGCAGCAGACCGGCCCCCCTGCTGGCAAAAGAGCTGGAAGAAGATAGCGGAGGGGCCTGGGAGAAGAAGCGACAAGACAGCGGCAACAAGATAGCGGCAGCAGACCGGGCCCCCTGCTGGCAAAAGAGCTGGAAGAAGATAGCGGAGGGGCCCGGAAGAAGAGGCTGAACACCGGGAGAAGTCGGAAGGAGACCCCCGAAGTCAGAAGAAGACCCCGGAGCTGCCTAATAAATTACTCTTAAAATCTGTACTGTGTTTTTTTTTTATTGACACTTTTTTCCCTAGGTGAATGGGTAGGGGTACTATGTACCCCATACTCATTCACATAGGATGGGGGGCCGGGATCTGGGGGCCCCCTTTTTAAAATGGGGCTCCCATATTCCGATAAGCCCCCCGCCCACAGACCCCGACAACCAATGGCCAGGGTTGTCGGGAAGAGGCCCTTGTCCTCATCAACATGGGGACAAGGTGCTTTGGGGTGGGAGGGCCGCAGGGCGCCCCCACTCCCCAAGGCACCCACCCCCCATGTTGAGGGCATGTGGCCTGGTATGGCTCATGGGGGGGCGCTCGCTCGTCCCCACCACCTTTCCTGGCCGGCCAGGCTGTGTGCTCGGATAAGGGTTTGGTATGGATTTTGGGGGGACTACCACACCGATTTTTCGGCGTAGGGGGTTCCCCTTACAATCCATACCAGACCTAAGGGCCTGGTATGCCCCTGGGGGGGAACCCACGCCAGTTTTTTATTAAAAATTTGGCGTGGTGTTCCCCCTCAGGATTCATACCAGACAGCTGTCAGCACTGCCTGTCACTCATCGCAAAAGGAAAAAAAGTTTTCCTTTCCCGATGAGCGAGCCAGCGCGACATGCACAGCACCCTGTCGCCGAGAACCAGCGCGATGGTATCACGCTGGAAACACAATCTAGCGGTCAGGTACTGTATATCATTTAGTGACAACTTTGTGCAATAAAAAAAAAATTTGTTTCTTTCCCGCAACTTGTGTCACAATATAAAATATTCCATGGACTCGACATGCCTCTCAGCAAATAGCTTGGGGTGTCTACTTTCCAAAATGGGGTCATTTGGGGGGGGTTTTGAACTGTCCTGGCATTTTATGCACAACATTCAGAAGCTTATTTCACACATCACCCACTCTTCTAACCACTTGAAGACAAAGCCCTTTCTGACACTTTTTGTTTACATGAACATTTTTTTTTTTTTTGCAAGAAAATTACTTTGAACCCCAAACATTATATATATTTTTTAAAGCAAATGCCCTACAGATTCAAATGGTGGGTGTTTCATTTTTTTTTTCACACAGTATTTGCGCAGCGATTTTTCAAATGCATTTTTTGGGGAAAAACACACTTTTTTAAATTTTAATGCACTAAAACACATTATATTGCCCAAATGTTTGATGAAATAAAAAAGATGATCTTAGGCCGAGTACATGGATACCAAACATGACATGCTTTAAAATTGCGCACAAACGTGCAGTGGCAACAAAATAAATACATTTTAAAAGCCTTTAAAAGCCTTTATAGGTTACCACTTTAGATTTACAGAGGAGGTCTACTGCTAAAATTACTGCCCTCGATCTGACCTTCACGGTGATATCTCATATGCATGGTGCAATTGCTGTTTACATTTGACGCCAGACTGACGCTTGCGTTTGCCTCAGCACGAGAGCAGGGGGGGACAGGGGTGCTTTTTTTTTTCTCTTTATTTTTTTTGCTTTTTTATCTTATTTTTAAACTGTTCCTTTCATTTTTTTTTTTTATCATTTTTATTGTTATCTCAGGGAATGTAAATATCCCCTATGATAGCAATAGGTAGTGACAGGTACTCTTTTTTGAAAAAAAATTGGGGTCTATTAGACCCTAGATCTCTCCTCTGCCCTCAAAGCATCTGACCACACTAAGATCGGTGTGATAAAATGCTTTCCCAATTTCCCAATGGCGCTGTTTACATCCGGCGAAATCTAAGTCATAAAATACTCGTAGCTTCTGGTTTCTTAGGCCATAGAGATGTTTGGAGCCACTCTGGTCTCTGATCAGCTCTATGGTCATCTGGCTGAATCACCGGCTGCATTCTCAGGTTCCCTGTTGGGACAGGAGAGCCAGAGAAAAACACGGAAGACGGTGGGGGGGCATTCCCTCCCACTGCTTGTAAATGCAGTCTAGAGGCTAATTAGCCTCTAGGATTGCTTTTACATGAAAGCTGACCGCTGGCTGAAAAGAATGATACAAAGATGATACCTAAACCTGTAGGCATCATTCTGGTATAACCACTCAAATTCGTGAATTGCGTACCTGAAGACAAAAAAATGGTTAATAATAAAACACAGTAAACGGTAAAGTATAAAAAATTGTATACCTGAAAAGCAAACATGATAAAACATAATAACAATAAAACATTACAGAATAGAATACAGTAAAAAATAGCAGAACAATAGAGAGAGAATAGAGAGAGAGAGAACAATAAAACGACAACTATTTTTTTTTTATTCTATATATTTTTTTGTGGTTTTTTTTTTTACACTTTTTTTTGTAACTAACTTTTATAACTGTAACCGGTTCCAGGTTCGGGTCTCTCAAAATGCGATGGAATCTTGGGAGACCCTGTGAAAGTACGCCTAGTCTGTGCAATGCTGTACCCTACGCTAATACTCAACTAGTGTATGGTAGTGTTCAAAACATTCACCAATGCAAAGACCAGGATTGTCAGGACAGGAGGGATAATAATAGCGGGTGTCACACCTATATCTGCGCTTGCTGCAGACACGACATCTTTTTTGGGGGGGTTCGTTGGGTAGGGGTACATAAAGAAAATGCCTCTCATACAGCCGACTGCATTTGGTTGGGGATGTGAATGGGGGAACTACGGGTGCTGCAAAAGCGGTGGGTTCCCAATTAGGATTGTCGAATGCAGCAGGAAGGGCACTATGGGCATGACGGGCCTGTTTGTCTTCTTTTTGGTGGCAGCGGGACACTACTTGTGCTTACCACCTCACCAGCTTGAACTGCACTTATGGGACTCGCCACGTCACCAAGTGTTACTGCAGTGCTGGTTTGACTACGACCGGGGTGTACTAGGCCACTGGTGCTTGCCAGTTCACCAAAACGCTACCAAAAAAACTGTTAGCGATCGCAGGGATCAGCCCTGACTCTGCGAACACTGCAGTTATGCATTTAGTGTTTTGTAAGTGACAGTGATCGATCGATACTGCACTTGGGTGGGCTAGGCTGGGCCGGGCGGAGGGGCAAAACGCAGGTGCTAGCAGGTATCTGGGCTGATTCAGCTAACACTGCATTTTTGGGAACCCTAAACTGCTGGGGACGCTAGTATATATCTGATCGGATCAGATATTGATCCGTTCAGATACTATACCACTAAGGGAGGTGTACGGTGCGTGCGTGGGTGTTAGCGGTACTGGTGCTAACCTGACGCTGCCTAGGGCTGGTGCTTGCCAGTTCACCAAAACGCTACCAAAAAAACTGTTAGCGATCGCAGGGATCGGGCCTGACTCTGCGAGCGCTGCAGTTATGCGTTTAGTGTTTTGTAAGTGACAGTGATCGATCGATACTGCACTTGGGTGGGCTGGGCCGGGCGGAGGGGCAAAACGCAGGTGCTAGCAGGTATCTGGGCTGATCCCGCTAACACTGCTTTTTTGGGAAAAATAAACTGCTGGGGACGCTAGTATAGATCTGATCGGATCAGATATTGATCCGTTCAGATACTATACCACTAAGGGAGGTGTTAGCAGTACTGGTGCTAACCTGATGCTGCCTGGGGCGACTCATATCACCGCCGGGCGATCAGGGGGCTAAACCTTTATTAGGTAATAAACGGCGGGTGCCCTGACACTATAAAAAATAAACTAACTAACCAGCGTCACCCGTAACAGTTATACGGTGATCACTGGTGAAAGGGTTAACTAGGGGGCAATCAAGGGGTTAAAACCTTTATTAGGTAGTATATGGGGGTCCCTGATGTTATAAAACGCTGACGGCGAACCTAAATATTTAGCTCCCCAACTAGCGTCACCTGTGACACTAATACAGTGATCAGATAAACGATCGCTTAGTTACACTGGCGACGGGGGGTGATCAAGGGGTTAAAACTTTATTAGGGGGGGTTAGGGGGGTACCCTAGACCTAAAGGGGGCTAACACTAACTGCCCTAACACACTAACTGTCACAAACTGACACCAATGCAGTAATCAGAAAAAAAAAAACTGCTTGGTGTCAGTGTGATGGGGGGGGGGGGGTTAGGGGGTGATCGGGGGTGTATTGTGTGCCTGGCATGTTCTACTGTATGTGTGTGTGTTTGTGCACTCACATCGATGTCTTCTCTCCTCGGCGCCGGAACGGAAAATACAGAGCCGAGGAGAGATGACATAATTTCCTCTGCTGCTGTTTACCATACAGCAGCAGAGGAATGATCCCATTGGCTGGGAGCGATCGGGAGGGGGAGCCACAAATGGATGGCCTCCCCCTCACCTCCGATCGCTGGGGGACAAACGCCGCCCGCGGGAGGCAGATCACATACAGGTACGTGATTCTGCCTGCCCGGCCATTCTGCCGCAGTATATCTGCGTGAGGCGGTCGGCAAGTGGTTAACTATGTCGTTTCAATATCAAAGTGTCCAGATAAACATTGTTTATATAAAATTCTAACCCTACAATATCGCAGTATCCAAAATTTCAGGTACCATAAAGCTAGAACCACTGACAAAAATGGAAAGGAAAGAGAATGGGGATTTTCAATAGAAAGAGCAAACAAGAATTTAAAAAATTATTATATAATGGAGTGAGTGAGTGAGTGAACGCTCCTCCCCCCCTCTCACGTTCCCGGGCTAAGCGCACGAGAATCATCCAGCTGAGACGCGGAGAGCGAGGGCTTGTCTACCTGCCTATCTATCTGGTTCAGTCCTGCTGTATGCCGTATGCCAGGCAAATACACGCCGGAGCTCTCCAGTCTACCTGTCTATCTGTCTGGCTTCAGTCCTGCCGTATGCCGTATGTCGGGCAAATACACGCCGGAGCTCTCTGGATAAAAGGACGGGCGGCCAAACCGAAAGTGGAAGGAGAGAGAGGCAAGAGGTGATTGGGGGCTCTTCCCGGTCCCTTCCTGATACTTCCCCTCTATTTTCCTAGATCACTTCACAGCTGTGTTACTGTCTTGCTGGGTCACCGCTTCACTATATCACAGTTCCCACTGTGTCACTGTATGAGGATGACAACTCGCAGACAAGCAGCTTTGCAGCCAACAGCAGGGAGAGGAAGTAAATCAACGGACGGCATTAAGGCTTACATGTCCCCCCGCACACCTGAGCTAACAGGAAGGCTGGACATTAAAAAACGGAGCAGAGCTAACGTAACTGATGGTGTGGAAAAAGCAGAGTGGGAGTCCGGGATAAAGCGGGCGAATGCGAACGCACAGACGACAGGAGACAGTGTCGTTGTGAACGGTAAGAGACCTCCTACAGCGGGAAGAGGGAGGAGGACCCCGGAGCAAAGCCCTCCCGGTAGTGGTGGTGGGAGCCCCCTGGTAATAGGGGCTAAAAATTTAAGCCAGTTAACTCCGGGTAATGGACATCTAGTAACGGCTATACAAAGTACATCAACAGGAAGCCGGGGCACAGTGACACAGTGGGAGGATTATAGACAGACTCCAGAGGAGTCTCAGACCATAGACATGGAGAGGATGAAAGGAAGAGAAGGAGAGGATCCAACCCCCAATATGGACCGAAGTAATAGTCAGGAACATCTTAGTATAACAGGAGGGGGCATGATGAAGCTGTGGTTCACCGCAGAGACACGTCATGGACTGCGACCAGGAGAGTCTCCAAGACGGTGAAGGGAACCAACAAGGATGGATTGGACAGAGTGTAGACCCAGAAAGGGATATCTGGGGTCTGTTAAAGGCCCTCCCCACTAAAAATGATATTCAGCAACTAATAAACGCAGTTGAACAATCCTGCATGCAAGCAGTAGCAAGCTTAAAAGAGGACATCAGGGACTTGGGATACAGAGTAGAGGGGATGGAAAAAGAACAAGAATCTACTATACAGGCAGTGATGGAGGCTGAAGAGTCCATGAAAAAATATGAAGAAACATTAAATGCATACAGGGACCAGCTGGATGAGTACGAGAATAGAGATAGACATCAAAATATACGTATAAAGGGATTGAAAGAGTCAATCGCAGCAACAGAACTAGCCCCAGTGGTACAAAAAGTGTTTGGACAGATTTTGGGGGATCAGGCCCCTAATACTATAGAAATAGACCGGATACACCGGGTCCATCCCAAGAGTACAAAAACTGATGTTCCCAGAGATGTAATATGCCAAGTTCACAAATATGCAGTGAACGAGAGTATAATGAAGATGGCACATGATAATCCTAGGATTACATTTAAAGGTTCAAACATAGCTCTGTATCCAGATATGGAAGACCCGCAACATTGCGAACGAAGGATGATCTAAAAGTATTTGTGGAAAAATTAGACCTCCCGATGGTGGACTTTGTGGATTGGAGAATAAATTTTCTAGGGCCCCCCCTGCAACGAGCAGAGAAGTGGCAAGAAGTACCAGCAAGGGTTAACAGGGGAATAGCCCAAAGAAGGACTTAAAGGACTTAGAGGACTTTTCTTTTTTTTTTTTCTGCCCGGGTCCTTTCCACTCAGGAGGCGGTCAATAGAGTAATGCTTGGGGGGGGATTGGAAGGGGGGGTGTAATGGGAAATGTGGACCTTAGGTAGGTCAATAGGCCAGCCCCAATTAAAGGGGAGAATAATCCTGCGGAAGGCAGGGAAGGGAGGTAGCAGGCGCGCAGGAGGTGTTGGTGCGCGCAAGCTGCATACCCGAATTTTAGATATACCCCTAATGAGAGGTTTGTGGTATGGGGGGATAGGATGTAAGTATGTAAGGTCTATATCTATGACATATATGTGGTATATCTTTTGTTCTTTCTGTGTTTTTCTCTGTTTTAGGTATAGATATGTGTTTAATGAAGTAATGAATGATGGGGAGGGGGGGTAGAAGGGGGGGTGGGATTGGCAGAGGAGAAGATAGAGAACAAGGGCAAGGGGCCCTGAAAATGAAATAAAATGACAGCCACTTTGAAAATATTGTCATATAATGTGAGGGGTTTGAATTCACCAATCAAAAGAGGGCGCTTATGGGTTGAGCTGCAGCATTGGGGAGCTGATGTTGTTTTCTTGCAGGAGACCCATTTTAAGAACAGCTCAATCCCATGCTTACCCCAGAATATACTGAATCAGTGGTATCATGCGGTATCCTCAATAGCGAGGGCAAGAGGGGTCACAATTGCGCTCAAGAAATCATGCCCTTGGATTATGGAGACCTTGCAAAGTGACCCAGAAGGTCGGTACTTGTTCGTAAAGGATATGGTACAGGGGAGACGATATACCTTTGCTTCAATATATTCGCCCAATGATGGGACTGCTAACTTTTTGGTTAAAGTATTTAGAAAACTGGAAGAATTTAAGGAAGGGTGTGTAGTGGTAGGAGGAGATTTCAATATGGTGTTAGAACCGAGTATAGATACCTCCACGGGTAGAACTGCCCTGTCTTTCAAAGCCATAAAGCGGGTTAAACAAACCTTATGCTCACAACACCTTGTGGATACCTGGAGAGCTTTACACCCAGGTACCAGGGATTTTAGCTATTATTCTAAAACACACGATATGTATTCGCGGTTAGATCTTTTCTTGCTGGATCAATTCTACTTGGGGGATGTCAACACAAGTACAATTGAACCAATGACCATGTCCGACCACGCCCCAATAATTTCGTCCCTTCAGCCAACTCTAATGACTCGGGCGGAACGAATATGGCGTCTGAACGAGTCATTGTTGGATAAGGAGGACATAGTGGAGAAACTAAGGGTCAAGATAAAGGAGTATTTTGAAATAAATAAAACAGAAGGAGTGTCAGATCAGGTGGTGTGGGAGGCACACAAGGCGGTTGTGAGGGGGGACTTAATTGCTTTTGGTACATATATAAAGAAGGAAAGTAAAAAAGAAATAGACGAACTACTAGAGAAGATCAGTGCCCTAGAGATAAAGCATAAGAAATATCTTGATGAAAACAGATGGTAGATGTCTGGAGAGCTTACGAGCAGAGCTTTCGCAATGTTTAGAACATAGAGTGAAGAACAAAATTAGGTTTTTCGCAAATAGAGCATACGAACAAGGAAATAAAAGCGGGAAGCTACTGGCAAAACAACTTAAAAAACAACAGGACTCTAGACAGGTGCATAGCTTATTAGTCCAAGGTAGGAAAATAGAGGACACAAAGGTCATAGCAAAAGAATTTGGTAAATTCTATGAGACCTTATATAACATCTCAAAAACAGAACCACCCGAAGCAGGGGAAAATGAGGAACAAAGGAGGAATATGATAGATGAATATATTGAGAATGCTGCAATGCCCCTAATACCAAGAGAAATTTCTGAAGATATGGAACACCCAATCACGGTAGAAGAGTTAGGCAGAGTGATAGAAGCCCTGCCCCCGGGGAAAAGCCCAGGGCCGGATGGGTTGACAAACTCATATTATAAGAAATTTCTTCCGATTTTGCTAAACCCACTCTGTAATTACTTCAACTCTATTGGCGCCGCAAGACCATTATCTTTAGAAGCATCACTGGCGTATATAACGGTTTTGCCAAAAGAGGGAAAAGACCCTCAGAAATGTGCTAATTATAGGCCTATCTCTCTGCTGAACTCAGACACCAAGATACTGGCAAAGATCTTGGCCTTGAGACTGTAAGAGACCTGGTGCACCCAGATCAAACGGGGTTCACAAAGGGACGGGAAGCAAGAGACAATACCACCCGTGCACTCCATGTATTGCACTGGATGCGATACGGTCCGGATGGAGCCCCAGGAATCGCTCTGTCGATGGATGCTGAAAAGGCCTTCGACAGAGTGAACTGGGGCTTCATGAGAGAAGTACTAGGGAGGATAGGACTGGGGGAAAAAATGCTGGGATGGATTATGTCCTTATATGCTAAACCAAGAGCAAGAATCAAGGTTAACGGGACAGTATCTGAATGTTTTTAACATACAAAATGGCACCAGGCAAGGGTGCCCGCTGTCCCCCTTGATATTTGCGATAGTAATGGAACCACTTCTGCGCAGAATTATAAAGAATAAGGAGATAGCAGGGACATATATTGGCCATATGGAACATAAAGTAGCGGCATATGCGGATGACTTATTATTTTTTCTATCCGCCCCCCAGACATCGATAGCCGCATTGATGGTGGAAGTACAGAAATTTGGAAGGGTGTCCGGTTTTAAAATTAATTTTGAGAAATCAGTCATCCTTCCTAGTCATGTCCCAGCGGAGATGGAGAGGTCACTGAAAGAGAGGTATCCATTTATTTGGAACAAGGAGTCGCTGACATACCTGGGGGTACAGATTAGCGCAGAGTATGAAATATTGTTTGAGCATAATTATGGCTCATTATTGAAGGAAATAACAGAGGAGCTAAAGAGGTGGAAGGGTAAATATCTGACCTGGTTTGGGAGAATTAGTGCCATAAAAATGAGCATATTGCCAAGAATAGTTTATGTCTTGCGCACAGTGCCAATCAGGTTGCCGGCGACTCTCTTTAAACAAGTGGGCCGGCTGTTTGTGGCCTTTGTGTGGAGTGATAAAAGGCTTAGATTAGCTTATGATATTTTAAGAAGGAGCAGAGCAGAGGGTGGCCTAGGACTCCCAGATATAACATCATACTATAAGGCCATGGCGATAGATAGAATACTGGACTGGTGCCATGACCTAAAGAAAAAACCATGGGTACAGGCAGAAACGTCAATGGTGGGGAGAAATCTGGCAGGAGCTCCATGGATTCAAGGGTCATTGAGGGGGTTGTCACAATGGACATCACCGATGACCCTGAATTCATTGGAAGTATGGGATAGAATGAACAGAGAGGGTAGATATGCCCCACAGACTTCCCCTCTGGCTCCTCTGGAGGGATTCCCCTGGTTCCCTCTGGGGGAGGAGATGGGAAGTCTGGGGGTTTGGGGTCAAGATGGGAACACTGGATGTGGTAAGTTTGCACCCAGTGGAGCTCTACTACCACTGACAGAGATGATTTTGAGATTCGGGGAGACAAGAATGGCGGAATGGAAGCATCGTCAAATGACGAGCTTCCTTAAGAAAACAAAATCGTTAAGACCCATGAATTCACTTACCGCATTTGAGAGACAGTGTGCTCAGAGATCCGAAGCCGGGCATATGTTATCTTGGATGTACAGAATGATCATAAGGGAACAAGAAAAGAAACCCCCATACTTTGTAAGAGAATGGGAGAGGGAGCTGGGCCAAGTTTGGACAGATAAACAAATCAATAGAATAATATCATTAACATTTACTACCTCCATAAGTTCAAAGGTGCAAGAAATGGCATATAAGTTCCTAGCTAGGTGGTATAAGACACCAGTAAAAATAGCACAAATCTCCTCGGCATCTAATGATAGGTGCTGGAGGGGTTGTGGGCAGAGGGGAACCTTTCTCCACTTATGGTGGACATGTCCAATAATTAAGTCATTTTGGGAATCAGTGGCCCCATGGATTAAAAAAACAACAACGGACCCTCTGGAGTTTGGGCCTGTACAATATTTATTCCATGGAAAACCCGGATCTGTCAAAAAGTATAGAGAAAGTATAACCCCACACCTAATAAACGCAGCAAAAAAATTAATTCCGAAGTACTGGAGACAAGACCGGATACCGTCAGTTATAGAGTGGAGAAACAAGGTTAATATAATAAAGGAAGCGGAGAGGTGGATACATGTGGTGAAAAAACAAAAAAAAAAATTTGAAATGACTTGGGCTAACTGGGAACAGTGTAATAAGGAGATAATAGAAGAGGGAAATATAAATGGGTAAGGAAGGAAGAAGTGGTATAGTCATGAAGTTAAAGAAATAAGAAGATTAGCCCTGAAGAAAAGACTTAAATAGTGATTTATCTTCTCTGATTCTCTAATGCTAATCAAGAGGAAGGGGGTAAGGTAATATATGGTCATATGGTTAGGTTTGGAAATGTTTTGGGTTTTTTCCCTTTTTTTTTTTTTTCCCTCTACTCATTTCTCCCTAAAGGGTTTTTTCCTTTCTTCCTTTCTCCCCTAATCCTTTAAATATTGGATATTGGGGGGAGGTATAAAATGAAGGGGGGAAGAAGGAGGAAAGAAGGGGAGAAAGAGAAAAAGAAAAGAATAAATTTGTTTTTTTTTTTGTTTTTTTTTTGTGTGTGGGGTAATGAGGGCTCTAGATGTTTTGAAGGGAAGTGAATGTCCCTTTTTTACTAATTTAAACACATATGCATGAATTATATAATTATGAATTATAGGGGTTTTTTACACAAGGGAAATATAGGGGAATTAACTTTATATTTCTAATTAATTTACATAATCACGTGTGCACGGTGGGAAGGAGGAGTTCGAGTAAATCACGAATGATAGGATGGGGGTAGGAAGTGTCATATATTGGGGGGGGGTTTCTTTCTTTCTCTCTTCTCTCTCACATGCACAAATTACATAATTATGGATCACAGTGTTTAATGATATGAATAGAATAAGGGGGAATCTTACTTAATACACTTTATAATTGTATTTAATCACGTTTTTACATTGAAGGGGAGGGGAAGGGATAATATAATAAATGTTAAGGAAGGGAGGGAGAGATCACAGAATTTGGGGGAGGAGAGGGAGGAGGAAGGGGGGAGGGAGAAATGGAGGGGATAGGGGGTCCTTTTTTTTTTTCCTTTCTTTCTTTCTCTCTGTGTATATGTAAACTTGGGTTGATGGGAATAGAGGTAAAATGTGGTAGTTGTGGAAGGATGATCTTTTTTGGGGCGGAATGTAGGGGTATAGTATGAATGTATAATTGTTGTATATATAAATGGAACAAAATAACAATAAAATTTTGATTATAAAAAAAAAAAAAAAAAAATTATTATATAATGAAAGAGCGGGGATAGTGGCATAGGGATATCAATTGGTTCCATGGGATCAATGCCTACAAAAAGGGTCTGTAGGAGATTGCCAATTTTTGGCCTTGTGACACCCAAAATTCTGGTGCCGGCTATGTGAGTTTCCTTTTTTGCTCCAAAATCAACCATTTCACATGGGCTTAATCCTTAAAGCGGAGGTCCACCAATTTTTTTTTTTTTTTAAAGTCAGCAGCTACAAATACTGCAGCTGCTGACTTTTAAAATAAGGACACTTACCTGTCCAGGGCGCCTGCGATGTTGGCACCCGAGGTCGAACCGTCCCTCGGTCCCCGGATGCTGCCACCACCATCTTCAGTAAGGGAATCGGGAAGTGAAGCCTCACAGCTTCACTTCCTGGTTCCCTACTGCGCATGCGCAAGTCGCACGGCGCAATCTGAATGGTCCCGTGTGTCTCCCAGCAGACAGCGGGGGGGACGGGAAGTGGCGTAGACCCCCCGTGGGGGTCTCTGCCCAGAAGTGGGTGCAAATACCTGTATTATACAGGTATCTCCACCCCCTCCCCCCTAAAAGGTGCCAAATGTGACACCGGAGGGGGGGTGGTTCCGAATAGCGGAAGTTCCATTTTTGTGTGGAACTCCGCTTTAATATTCAGGGATATACTGAGGGGCATATTAGACTCAATGTTTATTGATTTAAGATGCATGACAGTATACCATGAAGGTTAGTTATTAGTTATGTGTTTTTGATTCTAATACTGTATATTTGATTTATATGCTTTCTTGTAGACCATTTTCTGACCTAATATACTTCTGAAGAAGGGGGTCACCTCGAAACATGTAGAGTGTGTAACTGGAAGAACAAATCTCTGTGTGTAACAGCAGGGGATCATTATACTGTATATATCTAAGCTCTTCCAATTTGTGTCAGACAATTGGATGCTTCATGATTAGCAGCATCTAATGTAATTCTTCTACTATTGAAGGCTTTTTATGATGTGTGTATTTGTGTATAATAAATGTATATATTTTTGTAAATTGACTGTTGTAAGTTTATGTCGTACCACGAGAGTCCATGTATGAATGACATGTCCGCGCTGATTTAAAAACCAACAGCTAGTCTGGGGAACTTCTCGTCGAATGCTTCTGCCGACTGCCTGTTTCACCAGCTGACATTTCTTCCTTCAATCTAATTTTATTGAAATTCTCATATAATTTTACAATACAAAAAATATTTCAACATGCTTCATAGGAAATATACATCTGTAGCAAGGTCCCGGCCTCCTTCGGTCTAATGAGAACCTCCAGGGCCAGAGATAGCTGACATCCTTCTGTATATGGTGGGTTGTGAGGCATAGTGGGTGCAAGGTTGTTAAAGTCATTGGGCGCCAGACACTTCTTGAATGCAAAAGGGATTTGTATTTCTCTTAAAACTTTAAGAGAGAAGGTTAGGGCCAGGACACCCTTAGGTAGTTACAAGATTAATTGGCAGACTCTGAGACTTCAATAGGAGGACAGCCATGTGGGGAAAGGCATCCATGTGGGGAAAGGCATCCAGTAAGACACCACATCTGCATTTGTAGGGATGCTGTCTCCTAAGGCAACAGTCTTTAACAGTTCCTAACACAGAGTGTAACAGTTTTTTCGCCTCCACTACCATCTCACTTCTTGTAGTTCTTCAGCCCTTTGAGCTCCCAGTCTCTCATTAGACTTGATGATTCACTGCCACCGAATCCCTTGTACTCCTCCAATCTTCACTGTAGTAGCTTCCTCAAGCGTCACCTCTGCCTCTCTGCTGGGTCCCTAGCTTGGAACTCAAGATACTTCTCAAGCTTCACCACACTGGCCTGCTCGCTTCCTGGCTTGACACACAAGGCTGCTCTGCTCCTCCGCTGGCTGGGTCCCTGGCTTGATACCCACTGAAGTTTCCCTATTCTTCACCGTACCCGGTTGGTGAGAATTCTGCTCAGGTACTTGCTTCAGTTACTCACTGTGGTCCCTGGTTATAAGGTGGTTGGTCCCTTAGTGGTGACAGCTTCCCCTCTACCTCCGACCATGACAGATTCTCCAGCCAACAGAACCGTCACTTCTGGTTGGACTGCAAACCCCAGTCCCAACCCTGCGCTGCTCTCTTGCTTCTGGAAAGGCCCTCAGACAGCCTAGCAGCCAGATGTGCCCAGGATAGGCCCAATCTCCAGCCTAGCAGCCCTGGCAATACAACTCAGTCCACCCAGATAGCCATCCAGGTGGCACAGAACACCGATCACCTGACTCCACCCAAATATATTGGTTCTCCCAGCAGGCCAAGGGATTTAAGAAAACCCATGCCTATTGGCTGGGATACCCATATACCCACAATCTGACCTTGCATTGCCCCTCTCATATCTAATGCCACCAGGTACCCGGCCACCTAGCTGCAAAAGAGACATGCAGCAATTACAGACTTATGCCCCGTACACACGGTCGGATTTTCCGACGGAAAATGTGTGATAGGACCTTGTTGTTGGAAATTCCGATCGTGTGTAGGCTCTATCACACATTTTCCATTGGATTTTCCGACATACAAAGTTTGAGAGCAGGCTATAAAATTTTCCGACAACAAAATCCGTTGTCGGAATTTCCGATCGTGTGTACACAAATCTGACGCACAAAGTGCCACGCATGCTCAGAATAAATAAAGAGATGAAAGCTATTGGCTACTGCCCCATTTATAGTCCCAGCATACATGTTTTACGTCACCGCGTTCAGAACAATCGGATTTTCCGACAACTTTGTGTGACCGTGTGTATGCAAGACAAGTTTGAGCCAACATCCGTCGGAAAAAATCCTAGGATTTTGTTGTCGGAATGTCCGATCAATGTCCGACCGTGTGTATGGGGCATTAGAGTGAAATCAATTGATCCTCAACAATTAACCAAGGTAGCTATACCTGGCAGGTAAATTTAGGAGCAACCCTGCCTAAACACCAGGGTGCTACACTTCACATAAAACATATTACTCATAAACATATACCAACCCCCCTACTAAGTCCAACAATATATTTACTTATATATTATGAAAAATAGATCTACCCGACTACTCAGTTTGCTGGACCCTTGGAGAGAATAATCATATTAAATCTCCCTCGCCCCAACAAAATTATAGTCTATGGCTATTACTCCCCCTCTTTCACTCTGGCAAGGTGTGAGAAACACAAAACCACAAACCCCCCAAAAAAACTAGCGGAGTCAGGAATAGTCGACCGTCTGACATTTCTTAAATAGATAATGGGCAGAGTCACTCTGATGTCAGCAAATGACCCCACACCCCTGACACCATCAACCCAGCATTCCCCGGATATTCTTCACACAGAATTCAAAACAGTTGATCATTTTTAAACCGATCCAGATTGTTCTGAACAATTGGAATTCTTTAGAAAACAAATAAATGAAACAAGATGAAACACATTTCAATGAGATTTGTTACTATTTCATTCGGAGATTTGGATACATCTGAATAACCAAAAATTCATCCAAATTTACATTCTGACCAAAACAAATTGCACATGTCTAGCCATCATTGTAATGGGAGACCGGTTTCATCAGAAGTGGATAAAGAATTTTCTGCTGGAGAGACAATTAATACCACTGGAGAGAGCAATAAAATCAATGTTCCTAATATTTCAAAATGGAGATGTCAATGTCATTTAGTCAGTTCCCACCCAGCAAAAGTTAGTGTCAGATTGCCCACCGCACAGTCCTACTATGTCGCTGCTCCTCCTAAGGAGCCCCTTGAGTAGGTTTGGTTCTGTACTCTCAACCCCAAGAACAGTCTCAGTCCCTCTGGCACACCTGGCAGTAATGTTAGTGCAAACACCAGAGTAAGTAAACACAAATTGTAGTAACCCAGAAAGTTTGTCTACTGTAATGTCCCGTACACACGATAGGATTTTCCGACAAAAAATGTTCTATGGGAGCTTGTTGTTGGAAATTCCGACCATGTGTAGGCTCCATCGGACATTTTCCATCGGAATTAACGACACACAAAATTTGAGATCTGCATCTCAAATTTTCCGACAACAAAATCTGTTCTCGTAAATTCCGATCGTGTGTACACAATTCCGATGCACAAAGTTCCACGCATGCTCGGAATCAAGAAGAAGAGCCACACTGGCTATTGAACTTCATTTTTCTTGGCTTGTCGTGTACGTGTTGCACGTGACCGCGTTCTTGACGTTTGGAATTTCCGATAAGATTTGTGTGACCGTGTGTATGCAAGACAAGTTTGAGCCAACATCCATCGGAAAAAAAACATGGATTTTGTTGTCAGAAAATCCTATCGTGTGTACAGGGCATAAGACTGTTTACTATCAAGCAAATGGTAATAGTGTAGTCAAAACATAAATAAAAATCTGATATAGAACAGTATAACACAAATTCACATGCAAATTACAAATAGCAGAATTCAACCAACTTAAATGAGTCTAAGGTGACCTATGTGGTCAGGCATGAAGGGAAACTATAATATCTTGAAAGCACAGGCCCAGAAGGTAAATGAGTGATACAACAGGCAACAGTGTGAATTATCAACTTTAAGCCTAAAGTTAGGGTTCCTCCCTAATGAGTGTGGTTACTGAGTCACTGCTAAATGAAGAAGAAATGGAAATGTGGAAGTCCTCACAGTGGGGATATCCAGTATCTCCAGCTAGCTCTGTGTTGGTGCACTTGATATCCTGTTGGCAAAGTGAATAAGGTGTATTCGGAGATTCTCTGGCAGGCAGGGGTGAGGCAAAGTGTGCTGGCAGTATCCAGGTAAGCAAGGTGGATACTATGTGAATAAGAGAAATGGGGTGGTTGGCGCTACCCAGAAAACCCTAGATGCTGCTATATCATAGGGAAAAAAATCAAGTAAAGATATTTATTATATATTTACACAGCTATACCCATATTATCTGAATAGGGCTATGTATTATGTAGAACTGCTTCCTGCCACAATAGGCAAATATGGAGGAGGTATATCATATAGGCCTAAGAATCCAGCCTGTGGCTACAGGTGATGAATGGGTGTGCAGTGAAAATAAAAAAAACTGGTATGGAGAAAACAGCTATGTATAGGAAATAAACCTAAAAAATGTACATGCAAATCAACTCCAATTCACATATAACACTGTCACATCTACATAGGAATTACAAATTGTCACATCTATATAGACATCACAAATCAGCCAGATGGGATCCTGCAGAAAAAGTTCAATGATTTGTACAGTGGTCCCTAGAAATTATGGCTGTTAGTAGCAAAAACAAAAACAAAAAGTCTATAGTATGCAGGACAAATTGAAATATTAAAGTTCCATATGCATAATGATGTTTGCATCAGATCTAGACAGCAGCAAGGTGACTTTAGTGCTTAGATATATTTCCAGGTGACTTCTGTGCTCCCCCTTCAGAATTCCTACTCACCGGATCCAGACACCCCTACAGGGGTAATAGGCATGTAGTGCTTATTATGGAGGTCACTGTTCCCTGATGTCCTCGGTGGATATCCCAGATGTATCCTTGTTAAATAGTAGATTCTGATGTGCCCATAGGTAAATCACTCATATGCCAAAAAATATAAAGACAGAGCTCCCATGGTGTAGTAAAATTAAAAAATTGGTCTGTTTATTCATTAAGAAAACATAAACAAAACACCAGGCAAAAGCATCCAATGAAAAACGTGTGTTCCTGAATCAGTAGTACACGTAGCCAGCGTGCATATAATGCCGGTTCAAGTTTAAAAACACAAGCGTGTACCGAGATAGGGGATAGCGGCAGCTATTGCGCTCCAGCTGCGTTCCACCCTCTCGTAAACATGGAAGTGACGTAGTGTGCGTGGCTCCGTCGTACGCGTTTCATCATAGACATCCTCAGCGACGGTGCCACACTGTTGCACGCTACCTCTTATGTAAGGAGAGCTTCCATGCCTGTCCCACCCCCTCATGTAGGAGCAGCCAATGTAAAAGGAGACTATGTTGAAAACCAAATCGAAAGCCCCAGAGCGGGCGGACAATGCCCAACTGATGTATAATCCCCACGTCGATGCAAGGCTAATGTCTGGATGATATAGACATTTGATATACTGGACTCCATGGTGGCGCTCTCCCCCATAACATCAACAGAGTTATATGTCTAATCATTGCAAATGAGAGACACGTAAATAGGGATGTGTAGGAATAAAAGCTCCCCCTCCTGGCAAGAAGGAGGTAATTCTATGCACCAGGATGTAATGAATACTGGCAGATATTACCATGTAAAGCTCAAATAAAAAAAAAAAATATCAGGGGACAGGAATTATTACATCTGATGTTTTACCCCAATATGTATGTGTGGTGATGGACATGATCCAAGTTTATTATGTGCATTAAGTGCCAACAGTCCCCCTAATAGAAGTTATATATTAATAATAATAATATATATATATATATATATATATATATATATATATATATATATATATATATATATATATATATATATATATATATATATTAAAATTACAATAGAAATAAAAATAAAAATAAGAACTCAAAAGTGTATATTACGTGAATCTACAGCATCTGTCCCAACTGCTCAGGAAGGGAAATATTCGTAAACAGGTACCCAGTAGCCAGAACCACCATAGATGTAAGTGATCGCTGAAAAAATGGATAAAAATGTCCATATGCATATATATATATCCATTGGACAATAATTATCAAAAACATAAGGGGTAAATAAATTGTGTCTAATGATCTATAATACCTCTAGTGCCCATAGTATAATTACGTGTACGTCACATGTATACATCATATGAAATTAAAAAATTAAATTAAAAGGCCACTGTATGCATGATCCCTTGGGCCTATAAATGATGTGCTAAAGGGAGGGATATAGGAAATCCCTTTCCTTGTGAGTAGTGAATAAGATGGCAACCAACAAGAAGAAACCCCACCCTAGCTAATGTAACAGGTGCTAAATAAATATTAAGATCAATAAAGGAGAAAAATAAAAGTAAAAAATCTCAACGTGAGGTGTAGTGTAGATAACCCCTGTCTGGGCCCTAACCAGGGTCCGTTTACATATAGCGGATGAGAAAACTACAAAGAAATCTAAACTAAAGACAGGGGAATATGTGCAATAGGGGAAATATGTCACTAGGGGTGAATCCCAAAAAAAAAAAAAAAAAAAAAGTGCATATGTGACCCATGGCTAATGAGATACGCATTGCAAGTGTTGGATTTTATGCATAGAGAGCTATACAAGAGTGGTGGGATGTGCAATCTCACTGCTCCCATGAATAAAGGGCTACATGGCCAGACAGAGGGATATGGCAAAACATAGCCCCATCATGGGTTGGCTACAAAGCAGTTGAGGTCTATATCTAGGTTGAGGCCCCTGGGAGCCAGGGACCCCAACCTATATTTCCAGGCTATTTCATTTTGAGAGATAAGTGTTGTCTTATTACCACCCCTCCAATGATATCTAATACAGTCAATGCCATAGAAAATAAGACCAGGGGGGGTCATAGTTATGTATCTGATCAAAATGGCATGAAAGATTGTGTTTTGGAAACCCCTTTTTTATATTCTTAATGTGTTCGCGTATGCGTACAAATAGGGGGCGAGTGGTTCTCCCCACATACTGAAGGTGACAGGGGCACTCTATGACATAAGTCACATGGGTGCTATGACATGTAATCAGATCCCTGATGCTATACTCCTTGTGGTCAGTTTTGGATTTAAAGGTTTCCCTTTTCCAGGGTTGTTTTTTACTGACCCCACAAGGTAAACATTTCTGGCATTTATAAAAGCCCTTCATATCTGGAAAGATCTTTGTTTGTTTAGGTGGATTAATAACATTATGGACCAGATAATCTCGAAGGTTGGGGGCTTTCCTGTAAATGAAGCTCGGTTTATTGGGCAAAATTTTGGCCAGAACTCGGTCTTCCTTCAGGATAGGCCAATATTTCTTTTGGATATGCTTAAATTCTTTATATTGGGTATTAAACCCTGTTATGAAAGCTATATCCATTGGCTTTTCCTTTTTTGCGTTTTTCTTGAACAGCTTTTTTTCTGTCCATACTCGCTATGTCGGCTTTTAGTTTTGCCAGAGTCTCCATGCTGTAGCCTTTCTCATGGAATTGCTGGATTAAAATGTCCGCTTGCCTTAGGAAGTTCTCCTGGGTGTCACAATTTCTACATAGTCGTAATAGCTGACCCTTTGGAATATTCCCTTTCCAGTGAGGGTGGTGGCAGCTAGTCATAGGTATATACCCATTTTTATCTGTTGCCTTGAAAAGGGTTTTTGTATATAGCTTGTCTCCATTTTTAAAGATCTCTAAATCTAAATAGTCGATCTTTTGATGGCTCCATTTACCTGTAAAGGTGAGGCCATATTTGTTGGTATTCAGGTTCTGTAGAAAATGCTCAAACTCCTTAGGTGTACCTTCCCAAATTATAATAAGGTCGTCGATGTACCTGCGGTAAAATTTCAAGTGGGTGGATACTATAACTACTACAGGGTGTAAGTGTAACACAGGTTCTCCTACTTAGGTGAGGCAGAGAAACAACACTGGTGTCTGCATGCAGTGCTCTGGCTTATGGAAGATTGGGCAACTGCCTGCTCACCAAACCTGCGTCAGGAGGCCTAAAGAGAGGATGCCCTGGGACAGGTTGTTCAGGTTGCCCGACTGACTACCTAACCACTGCAATGCCTCACGCCGCCAGGAATGCCTGCAGATGGACCCAGGGTCCTCTCTCTGGTGGGACGTCTGCGACTGGCTGTGGATCTGGGGCAGGAAATGGGTACACTGACCATGGATAGCAGCACCTCTTCTGTGTCCTGTCTAATCCTCACCTTGTTGTCTCTGCCCCTGCTCACAGGCAGCCTCCTGGTGACTTTTTCTCCTCACCCCCTGAGCATGCTGGGATTTGTAGTCCACCCCCAGGAGAGTACACTAAGGCCACCTGTTGGGGACTAGATATCCCATGATCCCTTGCTGCTCCCACAAAAAACACACATGAGGACACAACCACATTGTGCATTACCTTAGATAATTTTTTATTTAATCCACATGTACAAATGTATACTCACATGCAAGTAAAAACATCAATCAATACAGATCTGCTCCAGCTGGAGTGCAATGCAGTATATTCTGGGAACAAATGGCTGGACAGCTGATGCATTTCAGGGGTCATGCCCCCTTCCTCAGAGCTAACCCAACTTGACAACTGATGGCCTTAAGTGTTGACCCCCTTAGCTTTTAGTTTCCATGCTTCAGATCTGCTAGTGCAACCTTCAATGGTTACTATGAATCCTCTAGCCAATCTTTAAAGCATTCACCAGATCCTTAGACCCTTGTATCCTCTGGATCTTACTAGCTTTTACAACCATCCAGGATTCTTCATCGGAGACCCCAAAGTGTAGATTAGGCACATCATAGACACGTCAAACAATATTTCCTTTCCTTTAATTACACCCCCATTCATGCCCCTCCCCCGCCGTTGCAACCCCTCACATTGTTTGAAATTTCTTAGCTAATATCTTACTAATCATATTACCTTCATGGTGGTGTGCCTGATACTGGACCATGTTCCTGTTTCTCTTGTCATTTTCTCCTTTTCACTTTTCTTCTCTTTTTTCTCCAATATCTACCCTCCCCCATGTCATTATCTGCATGAATTATGTTTTGCTAGATCCACCATATCTTCGGAAAATTGTCCTCTTAGCAATGCCATAACCATTTTCTTTTTCCTTTTCTTTTTCCTTTCTTTTTTCTTTGTTTGCCCTGTTTTGTGCCATGGTACAGCACGTACTGTATATAAATAGGACAATCCTTTCATATTGTTAATGTTGTTTACATTATTGGTCCTAATTGGCATCCTTGGACATGCTTGTTTTTATATTCTTTACTTTTGAAAACCTTTCTGTTATAGCAATAAAAATATATGCAACCTTAAAATACATAAAACATAATGCACTCACACTTGGCAGTGCTGTCCCAGCACTAATTGGAAATCGTATCTGTGTATGAGAGTGCAGCTCCACCAGCAGCAGTTCCAACAGCTTTTGCTGCCAGATTCACCTTTAATCCAAAGATTACCACTCAGTACTTTTTCTCACTGTTACATGTTGCGTTGTGTTTGATATAAGATATACTGCATTATATGAACAATTTTTCTATAAGACTGTCATAGAATAGATATCAGTCTACTGAAGGTTTGTTTGAAGATGCTTCTCAAACGAGTGCCTTGGTAACAAGTACACAGGCTGTCCTGAAACAATGGGAACTGTTGACAGTTGGTTGTTAAGTAAACAAGTTTGTAACCAATGTCAACAAAAGCCCAAATAAAGGAGCAGCAGAGACTAGATAGTGGAGCCTCTCATCATGCTTTAAGACCAAAAAAGGAAGAATATGTACTAGCCAAAAAGAAGATGCCCGATCTCCAGAAGCCTTATTGTCAACAGCGATCATGAACACACAGTAACTGGAGTCAAGCAACTTTTAAGCATATCTCTACTGTTACAGACCATCATTTCTGTTTATTTGTTAGGCATCTTGCTTGATATATCTGTCAGTCTTGATTTGTATTCCTGTTATTGTAATAGTTTTGGATGTACAGCATTTTTGATCAGTAAAATCAAACTTATACACTGTACAGGTCTGAGCTTCCTTGCTTATACCGCAAAGTAACCTTGCTAGAAAGATGCAAGCATAACAATTGGGGGCTCATCCACGTTTTGAGCTATAAGTCAACTGAAGCAGACCTGTTTTCTGTGGTGTGTTGTGTAGCTTGTGCTAGGTAAAAATGCTACATAAGCTGTTTAGGAAAAGCAGGGGATCTCCGTTGACAATAAGGCTTCTGGAGATCAGGCTTCTGGAGGGTTCTGGTGTCCAGAGGGGTGTGTGCAGCTTACCTATCTGGGCCAGAGACAATGAGTGGGAGCCTCTTGCAAAAGAATTTGTAAAGTATGCTTCTCCCTTGAATATGACTTGGGGTGATAAAATCTCAGATCATTTTGTAGATTTCAGCCTTAAGTGGTTGGATTTAAGTAAAGCAGAGAAGAGGACAGTGTCCAGGGTGGGTTGGTATTTCCCTCATGCTCTCTATGCTGAATTACAAAAGAGGGAGAAGGCAGAGGCAGAAATTAAGGCATTAAAAGACCAGCTAGCAGTTGCTTCAAAGTGTGCTTGTTCAACTGCTAGCTGGGCTGATGATTTGCCAGAGCAGTGTTCAGTCCTCATGACTAAATCTATTAATGCCTTCAGGAAAAGGAAGGGCCATAAACTTGTTAGTAAAGTCAGGCATATGTCAGGTAAGGAAGCGGTGGCTAGTGGAGTGTTAACCCATGGTCCACAATTGCGTCAGGCTATGCAAAAAGCCCAAGAGTTTAGTGTGAATTTTTCACCGTTTGACCTCGTGAGAGATGGAATAGTCAGAGTATACGCTAGTCCTAGTGACCTGGAAAATACCTACTTCTGGAGATCAATAGGAGAGGGCATTTCCAGGTTACGTGAGATGGGTGGTATAACCGGATTAAATACGTTTCCAGAATGGATGGGTCCAGTTATGGAACCCTTTACTTCTGCTCTGCACTCTAAGCTGATGAAGTCTGTGCCATTTAATTTCAGGGCTCATTTATTGTCCTTGCTGGGAGGCCTGGAATTAACCACTTTAGCCCCGGAAGATTTTACCCCCTTCCTGACCAAAACACTTTTTGCGATTCAGCATTGCGTCGCTTTAATTGACAATTTCGCTTTCGTGAGACGTTGCACCCAAACAAAATTGACGCCCTTTTTTCCCACAAATAGAGCTTTCTTTTGGTGGTATTTAATCATCTCTGTGGTTTTTATTTTTTGCGCTATAAACAAAAAAAAAATTTGAAAAAAAACACAATTTTTTTTACTTTTTGCTATAATAAATACCCCCAAAAAATATATAATTTTTTTCCTCAGTTTAGGCAGATATGAATTCTTGAAATCGCAATGAGCATATATTGATTGGTTTGCGCAAATGTTATAGCATCTACAAAATAGGGGATAGTTTTATGGCATTTTTATTATTTTTTTTTATTAGTAATGGCGGCGATCTGCAATTTTTATTGGGACTGCAACATTATGGCAGACATCGGACATTTTTGACACTATTTTAGGACCATTGTCCATTGACCTATAAAAAAGCACTGATTACTGTGTAAATGACACTGGCAGGGAAGTGGTTAACCACTAGGGGGCGATGAAGGGGTTAAGTGTGTCCTAGGGAGTGATTCTAACTGTGGGGGGTGGGCTTTCATTCACATGACAGCGATCACTGTTCCTGATGACAGGGAGCAGTGACCTCTTTTATGACAGAGCGGGGAAATGCTTTGTTTACATAGGCACTTCCCCATTCTGCAGCTCCGTGACACAATCGCTGGGAGACCGGATGACATTGCGTGCCTGCTGTCCTCGACTCTTAAAGGGGACGTACAGGTATGCTCATTTGCCCATCGCTCCCATAGTGCCGAAGTATATCGGCCTGCAGCAGTTGGCAAGTGGTTAAACAGCAAGATTCATTAAGCCAGTACTTTCTTAAGCCAGCTGGGGGAGCTAGAGGAGACCTGTCAGGGCATTAGATAAGGTCAAAGCAAGACAGGAAGAAAACAGGCAGAAAATAACTTCTACAGAGAAGAAAGTGAATGTGGGAGAGAAGAGAGAAGGTGAAAAGAAAACCAGGCTAATTTTCTCTAGGAAACGAACGTGGGTGGACCTATTAAAGGCAGGAGTACCTAGAGGTGAAATCGATGGGATTTCTACTGCAGAAATGCTAAAGAGGTGGAAACATTTAGTGGGGAAAACTGTCAGGAACACCACTCCTAGTGAAGATAACATCAGCCTAGGCTTAGAGAAAACAGAACAGACCCCTCCTGTTAGCCCCAAACTAATTCCCAAAAGTGCACATGGACCCAAACCCAAATCCATTTATCCTGGGGAGGAGTTGGAAAGACTCAGAAAAGGTTCTCTTGTCCTTTATGAAGGGTAAGTGGGTTTCCTGTAATAGCAGTAAGGACAGTGACAGCAGGAGACCAAAACCCATATCACCTGTCACTATATGGTGAGGGAAGTCATCTTCTCCTGCACATCTGATGGCTTTAGTTGATACTGGGGCTGAAGTTACACTTTTGCAAGGAAATCCTTCCCATCACAAAGGAGAATTGATGTATGTAGAAGGTTTGGGAGGGAAAACCACACCATCAGTTAGGACACAGGTGAAATTGGCTATTGGCAAGGGATCAGGATTTTGGACATATGTTTTGGTATCAGAGTTACCCGAAAATATTCTTGGGATGGATGTACTTCAAGATCAGTCAATTCAGATTGAAAGGGGTACATTCACATTCGAGTATCCTGATAAAGTGTATCTGGTTAGGGCGGTGAAGGCTGTGGTCAGAGGTCATGTGAAATGGACCCCTGTCTACATTCCTCCACCAGTACAGACTTCCTGGAGGCCACAAAGAAATTGGGGAGACTAATCAAGAACTGTTGAGAGTAGGGATCCTTAGACCTGCTGTAAGTCCTTTCTCGCTTCCCACGTTCCCAGTAAAGAAACTTGTTGGGACATGTAGAATGACTGACTGTTGATTACAGAGGTCTAAACAAAGTGACACCTCCATTGAAGTCAGCTGTACCGGATATGATCTCAATTGTTGAGAAAATTGCTAAAGAGGCAGGAGAATATCATGCTGTGATAGACCTGGCTAATGCTTTCTTTTCAAATTTGATAGACCCAGAGTGTCAGGGCCAGTTTTTCTTTGTGTGGGATGGCCGCCAGTACACTTTTACTGTCCTTCCGCAAGTCTATCTCCAACTATTTTTAATGGACTGATTGCCCAAGAGTTTAAGTACCCTGAATTTCTGAATTTTTGAAAGTCGCTGTGTTTCACTACATTGATGATATCATGATCTCTGGAACAAAAGAAAATGCAACTGAACCATTGCACCTGCTGATACAGCACAAGGAGAACAGAGGGTGGGCTATCAACAAAGACAAAGTCCAAGGACCTGCCACAGAGGTGAAATTCCGGGGAATGAGGTGGACTGGGCCGCAGAGGAAAATTCCAGAGAGAGTTGTGCAAACTATCAAGGCACTGTCACCCCCTACTACCAAAAAGAAGGCACAGAAGTTCATTGGAGTTATGGGATTCTGGAGATCGTTCATCCCACATCTTGGACTGATCCTGAGGCCTATATACAATGTCACCAGAAAAAAGACTGAGTTCTCATGGGGTTCAAAGCAGCAGACTGCATTCCTTGCTGCTAAAGAAGCCATTTTGCTGCATTAGGGATTGGGACCCGTGAGATAAGGAGTACCATTTCAGCTGGAGGTAGTGGAGCAGGGTAGTACCATATCTTGGAGTCTGTGGCAGCCAAATGAAAAGAAGGGACTGAGAGCAATACCCATTGGATTTTGGTCCAAACATTTGACACAGAAGAGATACACGCCCCTAGAGAAGTACCTGTTTGGGGCCTACACAGCACTTCAACATGTAGTGACCATTACAGGAAAGGACACAGTCAACATCCATACTGCATTGCCAATAGCAGTATGAGTGAGAGATAATGCACTGACCACTAGAGCAGCTGTAGCCCAGAACCAGACACTGATGAAATGGAAGTGGTACCTTCAAGAAAAAAGGGGTATTGCAGCTGGGGATATCTAAGACATTTTAAAACAGTTGGTAGGGCTTGTTACTTTTACCAGTACCCAGCCAGAAGAAGAAATTCCTGTTCTGCAGTCATCCCCCATTCCAGAGGCTCCACCCTTTAAATCTCTGTCGGAAGACATGAAAGAGTCAGCATGATTCACTGATGGTTCAGCCATAGTTACCTCATCTGGACATAAATGGACAGCAGCAGCCTACAACCCAAGTACAGACACAGTCCTGCAGGAGACTGAAAATGGAGGGTCCAGTCAGTATGCAGAGTTGAAAGCTGTAGTGATGACTCTTCAGGAGGATCCTTCTTCCCATGTCACTATCTACACTGACAGCTGAGCGGTTTTTAAAGGACTGACAACTTGGATGCCCACGTGGAAGTCCAATGAATGGATGATTCATGGAAAGGTGGTGTGGGGGGGCAATGGAAGGAAGCTCACTTCTACACCATAAAAGAGGGGCATGTTGACGCACATGTGCCCCTAGTCCCAGACTTTGAGAACTATAACAGAGTTGCAGATGAAATCGCCAAAGTGAATCCAATTGTGCCAATTGATCCTGTCTTGATGAACTTGGCCAACTGGACCCAAAAACAATCTGGACATTTGGGGCTGAAAGCAGCATATGAATGGGTACAGCAGAGAGGGTTGCCTATATCCATGGACATGATAAAGAGTGTAATAGGGAATTGTACAGTGTGTGGAGAAGTGTGACAATGGCCATTGCAAAAGTACTCCACTGGGTCGATTAAGAGAGAGGCCTGCAGACATCTAGCAGATTAACTTCATCAGTAGGGATGAGCCGAACATCCCCCTGTTCGGTTCGCACCAGAACATGCGAACAGGAAAAAAGTTCGCTCGAACACGCGAACACCGTTAAAGTCTATGGGACACAAACATGAATAATCAAAAGTGCTAATTTTAAAGGCTTATATGCAAGTTATTGTCATAAAAAGTGTTTGGGGACCCGGGTCCTGCCCCAGGGGACATGGATCAATGCAAAAAAAAGTTTTAAAAACGGACGTTTTTTCAGGAGCAGTGATTTTAATAATGCTTAAAGTCAAACAATAAAAGTGTAATATCCCTTTAAATTTCGTACCTGTCTATAGTATGCCTGTAAAGGGGTGCATGTTTCCCGTGTTTAGAACAGTCTGACAGCAAAATGACATTTGGAAGGAAAAAACCCATTTAAAACTACCCGCGGCTATTGCATTGCCGACAATACACATAGAAGTTCATTGATAAAAACGGCATGGGAATTCCCCACAGGGAAACCCCGAACCAAAATTTTAAAAAAAAAATGACGTGGGAGTCCCCCTAAATTCCATACCAGGCCCTTCAGGTCTGGTATGGATATTAAGGGGAACCCCGGCCAAAATAAAAAAAAAAAAATGACGTGGGGTTCCCCCTAAATTCCATACCAGACCCTTCAGGTCTGGTATGGATTTTAAGGGGAACCCCGCGCCAAAAAAAAAAAAAAAACGGCGTGGGGTCCCCCCAAAGATCCATACCAGACCCTTATCCGAGCACGCAACCTGGCAGGCCGCAGGAAAAGAGGGGGGGACGAGAGAGCGCCCCCCCTCCTGAACCGTACCAGGCCACATGCCCTCAACATTGGGAGGGTGCTTTGGAGTAGCCCCCCAAAAGACCTTGTCCCCATGTTGATGAGGACAAGGGCCTCATCCCCACAACCCTGGCCGGTGGTTGTGGGGGTCTGCGGGTGGGGGGCTTATTGGAATCTGGAAGCCCCCTTTAACAAGGGGACCCCCAGATCCCGCCCCCCCCCGTGTGAAATGGTAAGGGGGTACTTACCCCTACCATTTCACTAAAAAACTGTCAAAAATTTTAAAAATGACAAGAGACAGTTTTTGACAATTCCTTTATTTAAATGCTTCTTCTTTCTTCTATCTTCCTTCATCTTCTTCTTCTTCTGGTTCTTCTAGTTCTTCCTCCGGCGTTCTCGTCCAGCATCTCTTCTCTTCTTCTCTTCTTCATTTTCTTCTCTGGGCCGCTCCGCATCCATGCCGGCATGGAGGGAGGCTCCCGCTGTGTGACGGCGTCTCCTAGTCTGACGGTTCTTAAATAATGGGGGGCAGGGCCACCCGGTGACCCCGCCCCCTGTTATTTAAGAACCGTCAGACTAGGAGATGCCGTCACACAGCGGGAGCCTCCCTCCATGCCAGCCCGGAGAAGAAAATGAAGAAGAGAAGAAGAGAAGAAGGAAGAAGAGAAGAGGATGAAGAAGAAGATGAAGAGAATTGCGGGAGCCTCCCCCCATGCCATGGGTGCGGAGCAGCCCGAGGAGAAGAAGATAGAAGACGCAGCGGAGGAGATGCTGGACGAGAACGCCGGAGGAAGAACCAGAAGAGCCAGAAGAAACAGAAGAAGATGAAGGAAGATAGAAGAAAGAAGAAGCATTTAAATAAAGGAATTGTCAAAAACTGTCTCTTGTCATTTTTAACATTTTTGACAGTTTTTTAGTGAAATGGTAGGGGTAAGTACCCCCTTACCATTTCACACAGGGGGGGGGCTAGGATCTGGGGGTCCCCTTGTTAAAGGGGGCTTCCAGACTCCGATAAGCCCCCCGCCCGCAGACCCCCACAACCACCGGCCAGGGTTGTGGGGATGAGGCCCTTGTCTCATCAACATGGGGACAAGGTGTTTTTGGGGGGCTACCCCAAAGCACCCTCCCAATGTTGAGGGCATGTGGCCTGGTACGGTTCAGGAGGGGGGGCGCACTCTCGTCCCCCCCTCTTTTCCTGCGGCCTGCCAGGTTGCGTGCTCGGATAAGGGTCTGGTATGGATCTTTGGGGGGACCCCACGCCGTTTTTTTTTTTTTTTTGGCACGGGGTTCCCCTTAAAATCCATACCAGACCTGAAGGGTCTGGTATGGAATTTAGGGGCAACCCCACGTCATTTTTTTTTTAAATTTTGGCCGGGGTTCCCCTTAATATCCATACCAGACCTGAAGGGCCTGGTATGGAATTTAGGGTGACTCCCACGTCATTTTTTTTTTTTTTAATTTTGGTTCGGGGTTTCCCTGTGGGGAATTCCCATGCCGTTTTTATCAATGAACTTCTATGTGTATTGTCGGCAATGCAATAGCCGCGGGTAGTTTTAAATGGGTTTTTTCCTTCCAAATGTCATTTTGCTGTCAGACTGTTCTAAACACGGGAAACATGCGCCCCTTTACAGGCATACTATAGACACCCCCCCAACTACGAAATTTAAAGGGATATTACACTTTTACTGTTTGACTTTAAGCATTATTAAAATCACTGCTCCTGAAAAAACGTCCGTTTTTAAAACTTTTTTTTGCATTGATCCATGTCCCCTGGGGCAGGACCCGGGTCCCCAAACACTTTTTATGACAATAACTTGCATATAAGCCTTTAAAATTAGCACTTTTGATTTCTCCCATAGACTTTTAAAGGGTGTTCTGCGGCATTCGAATTTGCCGCGAACACCCCAAATTGTTCGCTGTTCGGCGAACTTGCGAACAGCTAATGTTCGAGTCGAACATGAGTTCGACTCGAACTCGAAGCTCATCCCTATTCATCAGTCCCCTGCCCCAGGGAAACAATGGACTGAGATATTATTGCACTGCAGTGGACACCTATTCATGACTTTTGCTTCTTCATCCTTGCAAACGTGCAGATCAAACAACAACTGCTCCAGAAACTTGTCGTGGCTTATGGTTGTCCCAAACAAGTCCAAAGTGATAATGGCTCACACTTCACCGGATCAACAGTACAGCAATGGGCCAAAGATTCTGGAGTGTACTGGTTGTGCCACATCCCATGCCATCCACAGGCAGCTGGTTTGATTGAAAGATACAAGGGGCTATTGAAGGACCAGATACGCAAACTTAAACCTGCACATACACTAAAGGGGTGGGATTGGGTCCTCACACAGGCAGTCATATTAAATTCTAGTGAAAAAAATAGTGTATGGTGGGGGGCGCTAGGTCTATGTTAACAGTGAGCAAAATTAGATATGCAACGTTACACTCTAATAAAATATTTAAGTACACATCAATGTGCCATACGGAAATCCCAGGTGAGTGTATAAGTTAAATTCCAAAAGTGCATTAATTCACAGCCATGCAAAATGCATAAAAAAAAAGTCCACGTGCAATAGAAAGTTCTTATGCAGATCAATATAAGTGAATTGATTGAACTGCATAAGAACTTTCTATTGCACGTGGACCTTTTTTTTTAATGCATTCTTTCTGCAGGGATTTTTCATATTTTTTTTTTCACAAGGACTTTATTATTTTTCACATATGCAGGGATTGCATGGCTGTGAATTAATGCACTTTTGGAATTTAACTTATACACTCACCTGGGATTTCCGTATGGCACATTGATGTGTACTTAAATATTTTGTTAGCGCGGAGGGGGGCATGACCGGATGCTGAGGTGAGGGAGAGCGCTGTGGCCGTGCCTGGTTCTCTCCCCTCGCTCCTGCTCCTACACCTGACATGAGCGGACAGTGAGACTGAGCGGAAACACCGAGGAGGGGGAATACCCGGAGCGTCTGGAGAAGCCGCCGCGGCTGTGACACGCCGCTTTAAAGAGCAGGGCGACTCGCACGGAGCTCTCCCGAGAGCGGCATCAGCGGCGCCTGTCTCAGTGAGAGAGGGAGGCGCCGACATCCGGGATCGAGCGGCAGTGCTGGAGAGTCCCTGGAAGACCTGATCAGCAGAGGATCCTGTTCGTGGCGCTGGAGGGGTGAGTTGGCTGCTGCCTTGTATGCTCACCCACAGCACACTACAGCACATAGGCTCTGCAGAAAAATCATCTACTGTTGTAGATACAGTGGGGAATAAGAACTTATACATACCCAGGACAGAGTCTTTGATTGTTTGAGAGCAGTAGCATCCTGTCAGAATGACAAGGAAGAAAGGGATGGAGGACGGGCCAGCTCAAGAAGGGACAGGGGCTCTTGGAACCCGCGGCGCCAAGGAGAAGGGAAACCAAGTGGCCGCCAAGTTGGAGCGCTTTGCGCATACCCCAAACCAAACCCCCAAAAAGGCCAGCAGCACAGGGGGAGGTCAGCACCAAGCTGGCCACCCTGGGAGGAGAAGTCAGCCCCAAGAAAACGGGACTTTGGCAGCTATGCCACCAGCAGGTCCGGCAGCAGGTGGGGCTCCGGGAAAACAACAGGTCTCGGGCCTGGAGGGGGCGGCAGGGGGAGGTCAGGGTGGCTTGGTAAAAGAGGGGGAGCCATCCCTTAATGATATCTTTTTGGCTGTCAATATTTGCAAGCAATCAATCAATGATGTGTCTGAGCAACTGAAGGACATTAGAGATGAATTGCTTGCCGTTAAGGGAGAAGTGTGTGCAGTTTGCACCCGGACAACAGCCCTTGAAGAGAGGCTTAACCAAATGGAAGATGATGTGTATCCAGTAGCACTCATGAAAACCCAACTGAAGGACTGTTTACAGAAAATGGATCGTGTGGAGAATAGGTTGCGCAGAGAAAATCTGAGGGTACTAGGGCTCCCAGAGGGCTGCGAGGGGAATAACCCCATTCAATTTATGGAAGATTGGCTGAAGGAGAAATTTGGCAAGGATTCATTTTCAAACACCTTTGCTATTGAGCGCGCACATAGGATAGCCCCCAGGGTCCCAGCTCTAGGAGGCCACCCCAGGCCCCTTATTTTTAAACTTTTAAGTTTCCGAGACAAGGTCACCATTTTACAGAAGGCAAGAGAGTTAAGGAACATTCAGCATAATGGAGCCAGGATTTCAATTTATCCAGACTTCTCCCCCGAGCTACAGAGGCAAAGAGCTAAATTTGGAGAGTGCAAGCGTAAGCTCCAGCAATTGAGAATCAATTATGCGCTATTGTACCCGGCGCGGTTGCGCGTCTCAGCTCTGGGGGAGGTTAGGTTTTTTTCTACCCCTAATGAAGTGTCAACCTGGCTAGAAAGGAACGAAGAAAGAATTAAGCGGGGAGAAGGAAGTTAGGCATCTTGGAACTTTTGCTTGCTTGGACTCCTCTTCGGTGTTTTTTCTCTTTTTTTTTTTTCTCTTTTTTGATGATGCGGTGTGGAAATGGAGCGGGGGGAGGGGGGGGGATTAAATATAAATTATAGAGGTACTTGTACAAATCATATGCACAGTAATAAGCACAATTTTCTGTTGTTTTTTTTCGTATGTAGGGGAAAAGTCCCCTCCCACTAGATTTGGCGCACGGTTTTTCTCTTAAGCCTTAGAAGGCTTTGAAGGTCACAATAGAAGCTCGAGGGTTAGGCCCAAAATTGGGCATAGGGGTACCACACAGGGGGGTGAGAGAGGGGGGTGGTGGGTGGGGGGAGGGGGGTAGGGTGGGTGGTAGAGGTACACAATCAGGGAAGTTTGGTAGGGAGCGTGGAGATGGGTGGATGTGTGTTGGTTCAGATGGCTAGATTAAAGGGATTGAAAAAAGGTAGGGTGATACATAGTATTCACAAAATGGGGGCGGTTTGGATTAACAGGAGACCGAAGCTTTGCAAAGGCACCAGACCCAATGGTTCATGAGTATTGAAAGTAGGCGTAATAAATCCCCGGATATGGAAAAACGGGTTAATATATGCTCATGGAACGTAAGGGGGATAAAGGATAGCCTTAAAAAACAAGTAATTTTCTCAATAGCCAAAAAGGGGAATGTCAAAATACTCTGCCTGCAGGAGACCCACCTGGTAAAAGAAACAATCAATACTTTAGGTAATAAGCAATTTCGGACACAGTTTCATTCCACTCACTCATCCTACTCAAGAGGGGTGAGTGTTTTGATAAGCACAGATCTGGCCTTCTCCTGCAGTCAGAGTAAGGTGGATGAATATGGAAGGTACATTTTTCTCTCTTGTTTAATTGAAAACAAAAGATATATACTGGCCAATGTCTATATCCCTCCCCCGTTTAGTATGGCAATACTGGAAGATCTAGCCAGGTTCATAGTGGATTCTCCCGGGACCCCGGTAATAGCAATGGGGGATTTTAACATGACGATGAATAAGAGCATAGACAGGTTCCCACCAAAATGCAAAACCAGAGAGGTCACCAAGAGCCCCCTCCTACAATATTGTGATGAAATAGGGCTGGTGGATATCTGGAGGAGGAGGCACCCGGGAGAGAGGCAATATTCATGCCACTCCAGGACTCACGCCACCTTATCCAGAATTGACCTCGTCCTGGGTAACATGGAAGCACCAAATGTAGTGGAGGAAATAGTCTACGAGCCAAGAGGTGTCTCGGATCATACGCCAGTTATCGCTACTGTAAAGGTAGGGGAGCAATGCAGTAGGGGTGGCTGGAAGATTAACCCCTTTTGGCTCGAACTTATAGGAGAGGAGGAGAAAGTGATGGAAGGCCTGTTAGAGTTTATTAATATAAATCTAGGATCGGCCCCATTGAGGGTAGTCTGGGACTCCCTGAAGGCCTACCTCCGGGGAGCCCTAATTCAGAAAATCGCATATATCAGAAAACAGTCACAAACAGAGGAACTAGGAGCCAAAGAAAGTGCAAGATTGGCGGAGGCGCAGTTCGTAGCAACACCATCCCAAGCTAGCTATGAGTGTTGGGTGAGGAGACAGGAAGAGTACAGCAGGGTACTTCGGGAAAAGATGGAAAAGATTAGATCTTTTCAGAGGCAGAGCTTTTTTGGAGAAGGAGAGCGAGTCGGGAAAGCTCTGTCCCTGATAATCAAGGCAAATGGCCCCTCGAGTGCTATACCAGCAATTGAGGGGAGGGAAGGAGTATTAAAAAAAACTACCCCTGATATACTAGGCGAATTCAGGTCATACTTTGAGAAACTATATAGTTCTTCTAAAACAAACGTGGAGGGGGAAATGCAGGGTTTCTTTGAGGGGCTGGGGATAACTCCAGTAACAAGGGAGGACCGGGAAATGCTGGATGCCCCATTGACTCTCAAGGAGTTGCAAAGGGCAGTGGGAGACATGGCGGGCCAAAAGTCACCGGGCCTGGATGGTCTGCCCATAGAAATATTTTAAAAATATGGGGAGGTACTATTGCCCTTACTCTTGGAGGTATTTAATGGAGCCAGGGAGGATAAGACTTTACCCTCCTCTATGTCAGAAGCCATAGTAATAACTTTGCTGAAAGAAGGGAAGAACCCAATAGACATGACTTCATACAGGCCTATCTCGCTGTTGTGCTCGGACGTGAAGATCTTGGCAAAAGTATTGGCCGCCAGGCTGAACAAGATAATTTCCAAACTAATACATGTGGACAAGACCGGGTTTATCCCGGACAGATCCACAAGTATGAACATAAGACGAGTATACCTTAACATGCAAATACCCATAGAAAATAGTGGCAGGAGAGCGGTTCTCTCATTGGACGCAGCCAAAGCCTTCGACTCTCTGGAATGGCACTACCTGTGGAAGGTGTTGGCGGAATACCAGTTTGGCTCTGGGTTCGTCCAATGGCTAAGCTTACTGTACAATAATCCGAGGGCCAAGGTTAAAATTAATGGACAGTGCTCAGAGTGGTTCCAGCTGACCAGGGGTACAAGACAGGGGTGCCCTTTGTCCCCCTTGCTCTTTGCCCTGGCAATTGAGCCCTTGGCTGTTGCTTTGAGGATGGCACAGGGCGTACAGGGGTTTAAAAGAAAAAGAGGGGTGGACAAAGTAGCCTTGTATGCTGATGATATTCTGCTGTTTCTGGCAGACACGCAGGAATCACTGGAATCAGCTATGAGGATAGTCGAGGAGTTTGGTGTTTTCTCCGGGCTATTGGTCAATTGGGAGAAATCAGTGATTTTACTTATAGATCCTCTGAGCGTACCCCTCCCTCCCCAAGTATCCCAAGTCCAAGTAGTCAGACAAATGAAATATCTGGGGATCAATATATCTAGCGACCCAGGACAGTACATATCCGGAAACCTAGTTCCACTTATGAAAAAGCTGAAGCAGAAGTGCCGAGTGTGGAGAAGCCTGCCCCTCTCGGTTGCCGGGCGCTGCAACCTGATCAAAATGGTCTGGTTACCCCAAATTTTATATGTTCTGCAGAACTCCCCTGTCTGGATTCCCAAACACTGGTTTAAAAAAATAGACAGTGTGTTCAGGGAGCTTTTCTGGAAAAATGGGGTGGCTAGGATCGGTTTGCGGACGTTGCGGCAATCAGAGGTGAAGGGCGGCCTGGCGGTACCAGACCCACGAGGCTATTTTCTAGCAGCCCAATTGCAACAGGTGGGAGGTAGCAATAGGCTAAGGGATGAAGGAGCGGGGGGTAGCATCCTGCTGAATGACACTGTACACGACACAATTGCAGAGGGATTAGAGGCAGATTCATTTTGCACTAAATGCCCCACTACCCAGATGATGGTTAAGGTGTGGGTACAAGCCAAAAAAATTCTGGGATATACTGGCTTTTCGGAATTCTCCCCACTTTGGGATAACAACAGCCTCAATGAGCTTAAAAAGATGGGAAGCTTTGAGGAGTGGGACCGTCAGGGTATCCACTACTTGGCACAGATGTACAGGGCAGGGAGGTTAAAATCTTTTCGGGAGCTGGTAGAGGAATACGCAATCTCTAATAGGTCATTTTACAGATATTTGCAAATCAGGCACACCCTGGAGGCACAATTTGGGAAGGAAACGCCAGTATGGTGCGAAATGGCCTCTTTGAGAAAGCTAATTGACACAGGCTCCACGAGGGGATTGATCTCTGACTTGTATGGATGCCTGAAGGCATCAGCTCAGGAAGGTATGGTGGAAAATAAAAATAGGGTCAAATGGGAGAAAGATGTGGGAGCACTGTCTGACGATCAATGGGAGTATGTCTTGTCGCTAGGGCCCAGGGTTACTCTCTCTCCCTCACAGGTGACGTCTCACTTCTATTTATCTTATAGGGCATATTATACACCCCTGAAATTATTCGAGTGGGGTAAGAGACCTGACCCAAAGTGCCAAAGATGTGGAGGGGGGTATGGAGATTTGATCCACATGTTTTGGCGATGTCCCAAATTGCATAGATACTGGAAGGGGGTGGTGGAAAAAATAAACGTAGTGTTTGGGACGTCGCTGATGTTGGAGGCGAGAGAGTGCCTATTGGGACTGAAGGAGGATAAAGTGACCTCAAAGGACATACAGACAGCAAGGGTTAGATGCCTGTTTCAGGGAAGAAAGCTCATTGCACAGCGCTGGCAGAGAAAGGAGGCGCCAACGGTGCCAGAATGGGAGAATGCAGTAAGGGAGGTGATCTGTAGGGAAAAGTACATATATAAGAAGAGGGGTAATTATAAGAAATTTGAAAAAATATGGAAAGCATGGCTGGATCAGGACAAGGTCAGAATAGAAGGGGGGGCGGGGTAGGATGGTATGGGGCGGGGTTAGTCCCAAGAAGTATAGCAGAGTGAATGGTGGGAGGTTGGATAGGGGGTGGGGTGAGGGAGTAAAACAGGGGGGAAAAAGAAGAAACTATTTTGGAAGCTTACTGCATACGGGTATTATGAACTGGTATACATTGGAATGATGAAAACGCACGGGAAAAAAAAAGGATGATAGTAATGCGTTCCTGTTCGTGGTGTTGTTCCTTGCTCTTTATGCTTTTTTATCTCTTTTGTAATGCAAAAATTTTCAAATAAAAAGATTTAAGAAAAAAAGAAAGGAAAAAAGAGGAAAGAAAAAAAAAAAAAAATAAAATATTTTGTTAGAGTGTAACATTGCATATCTAATTTCAATAGCCCCTTGTAACATAGACGTAGCGCCCCCCACCATACACAATTTTTTTCACTAGCACTAGAATTCTCATCTAGTTTGGGGGATAGCAGCTCCTATTTGATTATTCACTAATATTTTCATTTGGCGCGAGGTTTATATATATGTTAAATTCTAGGCCAATAGCCAAGAGCACAACATATGAGAGCATGGTTGGGGCTGAGGTGCAGATTCCACAGCTGGAGTAAAGAGTATTTGCATAAGGTTCCTGAAAGAACAAGGCTTAACAGGTACCATGTTACTGCATCCCATGAAACCTTTCTAGGAATGAGAGGAAATCTGGCAGGAAGGTTTGAATTTATATTTGCAGATGTGCAGATGTGCTATAAAATATATTATATGGAGGGGGCGTGGCTTGGCAAGCGACCAGGATGGACGCGTTCTAGAGGAGCTCCGTGAACGACACAGCCTAGAGCCAGACAACCCGTGAGCACAGACCCGGAGATGGGTAAACTGACCCTCCAGACACCCCATTTTAGATCCCGCCGTAATTCCGCAGCCACCTCCACTGCCCAGAGCATTTCAGACCTGCTTAAAGCACAGCCAGCACCTCGAGGCAGCAGTACAGGCCTCAAGATGGCGCGGGCCCTACAGGACCAAGGGGACTTCAGCGAGGACTCGCAATCGGCAACCGAGGACCCAGGTAGGGGACGAAACCACTCCAAGAAACACCTAACATATGCTGACATGTCCGGACTCGCTGCAGATATAAAATCTACATTCTCGGCAGCCATCACAGACTTAAAGTCAAACCTCCTGGTGCTGACCGACAAGATGGCGACTGTAGAAGCTACAGGCAGGCACAGGGACAGAGCACTAAATAGACTGGAGAAGGTCACAGACTCACATGCCGCACAGTTTATAGAAATGAACAGGCATTTAGAGGACCTAGATAACCGGGGGAGGAGGAATAACATCAGGGTGAGGGGGATCCCTGAGACGGTTGACTCCAATCAGATCATCCCTGCACTACAGAGAGTTTTCAACTCCCTGCTAGAAAGACAAGACGATACAGATATAGAGTTTGTGAGGGCACACAGAGCCCTCAGAGCCAGAGGCCTGGACACAGCTCCCCCCAGGGATATTATCTGCTGCCTTCAGAGTTACCCACTCAAAGAAGACATCATGAGAAAGGCACGCAGAAATGACCACATTGTCTTTAATGGAGAACACATTATGCTCTTCCAAGACCTCTCCCAAATTACTCTGAAAAACCACAGAGCTTTCCCCTCCTGGACAAACTCAGGGAGCTTGATTTACACTACACGTGGTGCATCCCATTTGCCTTGGTGGTTACTCTAGCGGTGAAACAGCATATCTTACGCTCGCCATCTGACCTACCTGACTTCTGCGATGGACTAGGGGTGGAAAGAGTAGAATTGCCTGAATGGTACCAAGAATTTGCACTACCACCCCTCGTCAGAGGTCCTCACGCCTCACCACCCATTATGCCAGAGAAGCAGCTCTCCAAATGGGTGAAACATGGGCGTGGCGGCGGACAATACTCAGGTACCCCAAATGGGCGACATACCCCTTCTGGGTCCCAAGCTGCGGAGTAAAGTGATACCTCCACATCCCAGAAGTCTACTTCATCAGCTACCAACAACATCCACAACTGATCTCGGAACTCATTACCTGTGACCTATTCCTCATCAGGCATACCATAATAACACAAACGGATTTACAGTTGACTACTAGGGTGCTTAACCAGCTTAACTCAGGACATGTCTCTCCTAACTCGCCAGGGGTCATGCTGTGGCCGCAACATATCTTTTCAGCACAGCAATAACTTGGACGGAGCAAACTTATGCTCGGACAACACTGACATTTCTTGCAACACATGTGAGCTGCTACATTGCTCATGACAAGATCAACTTAACGGGCGACATTGGCCCTGGGAACTGTACATAACAAACAACAAATAAAGTCAATACCTGATACCCCTTGCACAGGGACTTGAGGAAATCCAGATTTTGAGTAGTGACACACACCATACGGATGTTATTGATGTAAACAAGAAGCTCTTCACACAGACTTCCAGGATGATTATAGTTTTCCAGAATCACATCCTTCACTCTTTCCAAAGGGTTGATCCTTGCTGACACTAGTTTGTTCCTGGCCTATACTTTCAGGCTGTGTCGTTCCTGTTCCTTTTTTCTTTTTTATAGACCACCTAGTTCACATTTTCTGTGATTTCTTTTTTTTATTTTTACTTTGGTCTTTTTTGCTATCACAGCCTCACCATGATCTAGTCTAGAACTACACTAAAAGTGATTGTGCCACCCCGGTGGTGACCTACCCACGCACCCACGAAGTAAATCTGGGCCGGGGGTTTCTTGACCCAGGTTCACTAAACATTCACTTTAGAGACAGTTAATTATCTTCTAAAGTTTGTTTACTCTTAAAGTAACTCCTGTTATATAGGATTCATTATTATCTTCGAATCCTCTTCTACTTGATCATACTTTCTCTTTTCTTTTTTTTCTAGACCTGTACCTCTCCTGCAATCTCTCTCCTTGGCTTGTCGCGCAGTAACTTAAACACCGAATAACCAAAATTTATTTTCGCAGAGCTAGCTTGAAGCACCCTCCCACCCTCGACTTCTAGAGATGGCGTACTCGTCACTGGGAAAGACTCTCTTGGTGATCTCACACAATATCAGGGGACTGAACATTCCTGAGAAGTGGGTGTCTTTGCTCAGGGAACTGAAGAAAGGTAGGCCACAGTTCGTTTTCTTACAGGAAACTCACTGCAGGACCAACCACGTCCCCAACCTTACTAATGCGTTCTTCACTGCGGCCTACCACGCAACTAACGACATTGCAAAAACCAAAGGGGTAACAATCTTAGTTAGTAAAAACACCCCCTTTACCCCCACTGACAGGATAGCAGACCCAGAGGGCCGCTATGTGTTTATTAAAGGGACTTACAGAGATAGGACAGTGACATTAGTAAATGTATACTTCCCCAACTCATCGCAGGTTACCTTTTGCCAAAAGGTCATTCGGGAACTCAAGGGTTTTGCAGCGGGGCTCCTGATCAAGGGAGGTGACTTCAACGTCCCCTTAAACCCTACAGTGGACTGCTCCACTGGAAAGTCTTGCATTAAATACAGAGCTCTTAAAAAAATCAAACTACTCCTCAACTCTCTACAGTTGGTAGACTCCTGGAGGTTCCTCTACCCAGAATCTAGAGACTTCACACACCACTCCATTCCTCATAACCAATACTCACGTATCGACCACCTTTACATTTCCCAGAGAGACCTACAGAAGGTTACAGAGGCCCACATAGGCATTCAGTCGCTTTCAGTCCATGCGCCTATTTCTCTGGGGGTGGATTTATGTTCCTCCCTGTCCAGGCCAAACACGTGGAGACTGAATATATCCCTGCTGACAGACCCTGAACTACTCCACCACATCCGAACAGCCATCTCTGACTTCTTTGTTACCAACAATACCCCTGGCATGGACCCGATGATGATTTGGGAAGCACATAAATGCACAATACGGGGGAAACTAATTAAGATGGGCGCCCAACGCAAAAAGATGCAAGAAACAGAAATTCATAACCTGACAGACAAAATACGTAGACTAAAAAATATACACAAACAATCCTTGGCTAATCACTCTGCTAAGGAATTGTTAGACACCAGGAAAACTCTACGACAACTGTTTGAAACCAAAACAAGGAGATCGCTATTCTTTAAAAAAAGAGTCTACTATGAGTCAGGTGACAAGACGGGTAGGTTTTTGGCCAGGGACCTAAGGGAAGCAAACTCCACCAATGTCATCTCAGGCATCAGGACACCAGATGGGAAGTTAGAGGTCACCTCAGAAGCTATAGCGGCCCAGTTCCACCAGTATTACTCAAAACTTTACAATCTACCACACCAACATAGGCCCCCCACATTACCAGCTGACAGAATGCAGGCCATACAGGACTACTTGACTGACAGCGGACTCCCACAGTTGGGGAAGCCGAGATGACCCTATTGGAGGATCAGATATCACTCACGGAAATTCAGGGGGTAATTAAGGGACTTAAGTTTGGAAAGAGCCCAGGCCCGGACTGTTATACATCCGCATACTATAAAACGTTTAGCGACATTTTGTCGACACCCCTGACCAAGGCCTTGAACTCTCTTTCTCTGCCCGGACCCGTCCCACCTGATTTTCTCTCGGCTCACATTAAAGTGATACCTAAAGTGGACAAAGACCCTACGGAGTGCTCAAGTTACAGACCTATCTCGCTACTGAATCTAGACCTCAAGCTACTAGCCAAAATCATAGCGAATAGGCTAAAACCTCTCCTTCCCTCGTTAATTGGCCCGGATCAGGTGGGGTTTATGCCAGGTAGAGAGGCAAGAGATAACATCATCAAGGCCTTACTACTGACACATGCGGCATGCTCCCGGGGCTTCGAGGGCCTTCTCCTGTCCACGGATGCAGAGAAGGCCTTCAATAGGGTCTCCTGGGACTACATGCTGGCAGTGTGCCATCATGTGGGACTGGGCACACATATGATGACCTGGATTACAGCCCTGTACCAGAACCCATCCGCCAATATAAAAGTAAATGGCATCTTGTCAAACAGGGTCCTGATATCTATTGGAACCAGGCAGGGATGCCCTCTGTCACCAATACTGTTCATCCTGTTGCTGGAGCCATTCATTAGACGGGTTAACAAAGACCAATCCATTGCAGGCTTTGAAGTGGCTAATAGAATGTACAAGATGGCAGCATACGCGGACGACCTCCTGTTTTTCCTTACCAAACCACATACCACAATCCCAAACCTACTGAAAGAATTCACACACTATAGTTACATCTCTAACCTCAAAATCAACTACGCAAAATCTGAGGCAATGAATATCACACTGACGGCGGACACACTTAACAGAACTCAGGAGAACTGCCCATTTCGTTGGGTAGCAAGCACTCTCAAGTATCTTGGAGTCTTGCTGCCACCGAGACTGGAAACGACCTACGAAAAAAACTTCCCACACATGTTGCGAAACATGGCCACTGACTTACAGAATTGGAATTCCAAATACTTCTCGTGGTTCGGAAGAGCCACCATCCTAAAAATGACTATCCTCCCCCGCCTAGTGTACCTCCTAAGATTACTACCTGTCAGAATTCCACAGAACTTCTTCAAACAATTACAGTCCCTTCTTATACGATTCCTCTGGGGTCACAAACGACCCAGAATCAAATTTGCACTCCTGACTAGACCTAAGGAACGGGGCGGCATGGGATTACCACATTTCCAAAACTACTACATGGCTGCTCATCTCACAAGAGTGATCGACTGGCATTGCCACAGTGAATCCAAAGATTGGGTCAGGCTGGAAGAGTCGCTAACTCAGGGCTCTCTTAGGTTTTCCCCATGGATCCCTTGGAAATGCAACATCACTCAGTTAAAAGACACCCACTGACAGGGAACACTATGAACGTCTTCCAGAAGGTGATTCAGAAGTCTGACTTAACGTCACAACTTAGTCCATTAACCCCATTACAAAATAACCCAGAATTTACTCCAGGGTTAGACAACAGTACCTTTCAGTCTCAGGATTAGGGATGAGCTTCGAGTTCGAGTCGAACTCATGTTCTGTGTGCAAGTTCGCCGAGCAGCGAACGATTTGGGGTGTTCGCGGCAAATTCGAATGCCGCGGAACACCCTTTAAAAGTCTATGGGAGAAATCAAAAGTGCTAATTTTAAAGGCTTATATGCAAGTTATTGTCATAAAAAGTGTTTGGGGACCTGGGTCCTGCCCCAGGGGACATGGATCAATGAAAAAAAAAGTTTTAAAAAAAGGACGTTTTTTCAGGAGCAGTGATTTTAATAATGCTTAATTCAAACAATAAAAGTGTAATATCCCTTTAAATTTCGTAGCTGGGGGGTGTCTATAGTATGCCTGTAAAGGGGCGCATGTTTCCCATGTTTAGAACAGTCTGACAGCAAAATGACATTTCAAAGGAAAAAAAGTAATTTAAAACTCGCGGCTATTGCATTGCCAGTCCGACAATACACATAAAAGTTCATTGATAAAAACGGCATGGGAATTCCCCACAGGGGAACCCCAAACCAAAATTTAAAAAAAAAATGACGTGGGGGTCCCCCTAAATTCCATACCAGGCCCTTCAGGTCTGGTATGGATATTAAGGGGAACCCCGGCCAAAATTTAAAAAAAAATGACGTGGGGGTCCCCCTAAATTCCATACCAGACCCTTCAGGTCTGGTATGGATTTTAAGGGGAAACCCACGCCAAAATTTAAAAAAAAAACGGCGTGGGGTCCCCCCAAAAATCCATACCAGACCCTTATCTGAGCACGCAACCTGGCAGGCCACAGGAAAAGAGGGGAGGACGAGAGAGTACCCCCCCTCCTGGACCGTACCAGGCCACATGCCCTCAACATTGGGAGGGTGCTTTGGGGTAGCCCCCCAAAACACCTTGTCCCCATGTTGATGAGGACAAGGGCCTCATCCCCACAACCCTGGCCGGTGGTTGTGGGGGTCTGCGGGCGGGGGGCTTATCGGAATCTGGAAGCCCCCTTTAACAAGGGGACCCCCAGATCCCAGCCCCCCCTGTGTGAAATGGTAAGGGGGTACAAAAGTACCCCTACCATTTCACTAAAAAACTGTCAAAAATGTTAAAAATGACAAGAGACAGTTTTTGACAATTCCTTTATTTAAATGCTTCTTCTCTCTTCTTTCTTCTATCTTCTATCTTCCTTCATTTTCTTCTTCTGGTTCGGCTCATCCCTACTCAGGATCCACAGAAACGACTTACTGTAGGGGACTGCCTTTTAAACGACAGAATTAAAGACTACTCTACGCTGCAAGACGACAACAAACTGCCTCGCTTACCTCGCTGGTCATACTTCCAATCCGTAGCTATGTTACCAATAGAGCTAGACAACCCTATTTTCAAAGGCCACTAACCCAACTGGAAACAGCCTGTCAAAAGGGGGACGACTTTATTAAAGCGACTTCTGTCACATACACCTGGTTGCAATACTCTAAAACCACAACTGAGGACAGGTTCAGGGGAGAGTGGTCTAGAGCCCTGCAGAGGGACATCACAGACAACCAGTGGCTTATGGCCTGTATGCTTGCACATAAATACTCTATTAGCACCAAATCGCAGGAAACGGCGTACAAGCTCCTGACACATTGGTACGCCACACTCCACAAACTCAAAGCTTGGTTCGCAGAGGTGTCGGATAGATGCTGGAGATGTGAGGGAGAGACTGGCACTCTCATGCACATATGGTAGCAATGCCTGGTCATTGAGACCTACTGGACCGCGGTGAAGGACATCATACGACAGATCACGGAGACCAGAATCACGCTTGATGCAGCCTGTTGTTTGCTTCATATTTCCAACTTCCCGTTTAAACGATACAAAAAATCCTTAACAAAGCATTTACTGAATGCCGCTAAGGCTCTGATACCGCTTCGTTGGAAGAGCACTCAGGCTCCATCGATAAGAGAGTGGCTTCAGAAAGTCTCCGAGGTCTGTCACATGGAAGACACACTAGCTCAGACTTCCGACAACAGAAAGATATCACAAGACATGGTCACCTTGGCTTTATTTTAAGGTTTCAACAGATCACGATCATTTGATGAAAGATAAACACCCGAATGGGTGGGGGTGCTTCTCGCTCTCTCCTAACCACACTCTAGCGTAAAGCGATGATCGGGGAGAGAACTGTTCACCAACTTGCAGGTAACTCTCTTCTCCACAACTACTTTCCTTTCTCTCGTCTACTATTTCTTATCTTTCCAAGAATACTGAACTTTCTCAGAACACTCAGAGCTAATAACTTACTATGTTTTATGTTACCCGAACTTTGTTAACTCAAGAATCCCAGCCGGAAGATGCTAACCAAAACTTCAAATGTGATCCCATTGATGCATGCCTCCAGCCTGGGAAGTGTAACATTATCACACATAGACTAACTACTGCAACTCATTCTGGTAGCTAGCCAACATGTTTGATGTTTACTTAATGTTATGTAATTCCATGCCAGGAGAACATTGAAATAATGCTTTGATTGTCAAACTGCATTTGTTTCAAATAAAACTTTTGATGTAAAAAAAAATATATATTATATGAACAATTTTTCTATAGGACTGTCATAGAATAGAAATCAGGTTACTGCAGGCTTGTGTGAGGACGCTTCTCAAATGAGTACCTAGGTAACAAGTACACAGGCTGTCCTGAAACAATGGGAACTATTGACAGTTGGCAGTTGGTTGTTAAGGTAGATGGGTTTGTATCCATTGTGAACAAAAGCCCAAATAAAAGGAGCAGCAGAGACTAATAGTGGTGCCTCTCATCATGCTTTAAGACCAGAAGAGGAAGAATCTGTACTAGAGAAGAAGATACCTGATCTCCAGAAGCCTCGTTGTCAATGGAGAACACACAGTAACCCGGAGTTAAGTAACTTTTAAGCGTATTTCTACTGTTACAGATGATAGTTTCTGCTTATTTGCTAGGCATCTTGCAATAGAAATCTGTCAGTCTTGATTTGTATTCCTAATATTGTTATAGTTTTGTATGTACAGTTTTGTTTAGTAAAAGCACATTTACACACTGCAGAGGTCTGAGTTTCCTTGCCTATATTGCAAATTAACCCTGGATAGATGCAAGCAAAACATCATCAGTCTGATGGCCAGGAGCAATTTAAAGAGCAATTCCAGGCATGGCTATATTATACAAATTTACATTGGTGCAGCTTGAACCAATTTAACTATGTACTGTATATACCAGGGGCCCCAAACTGGCAGCCCTCCAGCTGTTGCGAAACTACAAGTCTCATCATGCATCCGCCTATGGGAGTCATGCTTGAAACTGTCAGCCTTGCAATGCCTCATAGGACTAGTTTTGCAACAGCTGGAGGACCGCCAGTTTGAGACCCCTGGTATATACCATACCTGGCCAATGCCTCTGGAAGCTGGAGATCACCAAAGTAGACACCACTACTTTGATTTGCTTCTGGTTCTCGTGCCTGATTGTGATCACAGGAGGTCGGCTGCTCAGCAGGGGCACCATTCAGAGAATGCTTTGCTGTTCCTTGAATGAATGCAAAGCAGTTTCTAATTGGACAGAGCAGAGAGCATGACATTTCTCTACCATTTTGATTTATCTAATCAGAGAAAGCTCAGAGAGAAAGCTATAACAAATAATTTTCTGAAATGCACCTGTGCCAAGTGGTTGACCACTTGTGTTCGGTAAGCAGGGGTTCAGCCAGCATGGGACCTGTAAGCAAGTGGAGATCGCTGAAATTGCAGTGCCTACTTCAGTGATTTCCAGCATCTATGAACACTGGCCAGGTATGGTATATGCATAGATACATTGGTCCAGCTATGCATAATATAGCTTGTGATAAACGCGGGTCAGACCACTGCCCTATTCACCAACTTGTGACAGTTGACTGGTCAACCTCACACCATGCTGTCACTGATCCACAACATTGGCACTCTTAGCCTCACCCTGCAGAAAGATTTTCCAGCTTGCGGGACCACGATCTAAGTGCCAACAAATTGAGAGCGATTGTCATTGGGCTTAGTTAACTAAGCAATTAACTCTTTAAACTGCCACCAACTACTTTTATAGAGAAGTAGTAAATGTTCATAATATTAGCAATAGTGATTTATGACTCTAAATAAAAGTCGGTACACACACTGTCACCACAGACAGGTATATCCAAAGACTTACACTACAGTGTCGCTCTTCAAGAGACAGGGATCTTTTTTAGTTCTACCTTAGTACATTAGAGACAATCTTAACACTCTTCAAAATATGGCTTAATAACAAAAAGGTAAAAAGTGGTGCAAATAAAGTATTTACTGAAAAAAAGTATTACAAAAGAAACAAAGAGACCACAATGCAATAGCAAGACAAAAGTGGTGAAAAATGAAAATACTTGCAAGTCCTGGTTTGCAGAGTCCAATGAATAAACAAAACGGTACAGTGGCTCTCAAAAGCCATGTTAGGTGTTGCTTGGTTTAAAATTAAACAAGAGCTGTCATCTATGGTTGCAGTCCCATTTTCTGGACCTCAAGGGGGTGTTGACAGAAAGGACCTGACCAATCAGGCTGAGGGGTGGCCATGGGGTGTTTCTGTGTTAATGATTATGCCACATATCCAGTTTTCTGTAGGTATTAATATCTCTGAATACCTACATGTTACAGTTTGCCAATGTGCATATTATTGTCCAGCACTGAATTACCTTCAGAATGAATATAAATATGACAGGTTTCTGATGCCCAGTTTGCCTAGGAAAGAAATTGGGTCAGTTCTGCTCCCGGTACTCCTAGGGTAGCAGTGTTTGGGTTTAAAGCGCTACTAATTAACTGAGGGAGATAAATATGTTCTTATTCTGGCTGCGCTGTTATTATTTCAAAAATAATGAAATACACTGGGGTTATGGATACTACCAAGAGGAAGTGACAAATGTGTATTCTTACAGACTCCAGCTAAGGTATTTACGATAAGGTGATCTGGCAAGATCTCTGTTTGTTTTTTTGGGTTGCTCAAGCTTGTAAATTTGACAGTTTTATGAAAGTACTTAGTACCTGTGTATTAGTTAGTGGTGAGGGACTGTGTGTGTCCAATCAATGGACTGATAAGAAGGTTTTAGCATGGCTAACAGTTTGTGTATTGTATGAACTGAAGGAGGGAGGGGGAAGGTCATTGCAGCTTTGTCTCTCTTATGACAAAATGGAATAGGTGACTTAGGACCTGGACAAAATGGCTGCCATACATATAGCTTTTTGTGTGCCTGGTATGCATGACCGTTCCAGCCATGCCTGGAACTATTCTTTAACCCATGTCCTCCAACCCTTTGGTAATCCTAGACCCACCCCCAGTGATTGTGAAAGGAGAGGCAACACAGTGATGAACTATTGTTTTCTGTCATTCTGCTTTCTATGCCTATCAATATGTTTTTGGTCAGCATATAAACTTATTATTGACATATCGATATGGATGTCACACCACTTTCTCAAACTCAATCTTTCTAAAACTGAGCTTGTAATATTTTCTCCTTCCCGATCCCCACCCATGACTTTACCATTAAGATCAACAGCACAGCCATTGGTCCCTCCACACATGCCAGGGTGCTGGGTCTAATCCTTGACTTTGACCTCTCCTTCAGCCCCCACATCCAATCACTGTCTAAATCCTGCCGCCTTAACCTCCGCAACATCTCCAGAATTTGACCCTTCCTGACTAATGACACCACAAAGCAACTTATTCACTCCTTGATTATTTCCCACCCTGACTACTGCAACTCTCTCCTTAATGGTCTACCTTTACGCAGGCTATCCCCCTTCAGTCTAATATGAATGCTGCTGCTAGACTAATACACCTCACTAATCAACCTGTGACTGCTGCCCCTCTCTGCCAATCCCTTCACTGGCTACCCCTACCCCACCATATAAAATTCAAAATGCTAACCACAACATGCAAGGCCATCCACAACATCGCCCCCAGCTACATCACCAACCTCATCTGCAGATATCGCCCAAATCGTCCCCTCCACTCCTCCCGGGACCTCCTGCTCTCTAGCTCCCTTGTTACCTCCTCTCATGCTTGCCTTCAGGACTTCTCCAGAGTCTCTCCCATCCTCTGAAATTCCCTGCCCTAGTATATCGGAACTGCCCCTAACTTGTCCAACTTTTGGAGATCCCTGAAAACTCACTTATTCAGGGAAGCCTACTCCACACCCACCTAACAACTGTCCCCGAGCCACCCCCATCAAATCATTCCCTGCATCTATTAGCTTTTGTACCACCACCCCCTCCCTTTAGAATGTAAGCTCTACGAGCAGGGCCCTCCTGTCGCTTCTGTATTGAACTGTACTGTAATTGTGCTGTCCCCCCACTAAATTGTAAAGCGTTGTGTAAACTATTGGTGATATATAAATCATGAATAATAATAGTAATATTTATTACCCTGTGCCGCTTCTTCCTCTCACACTTTGCCCTGTTTCACACAATAACTTGCTAGTGACTCCTGCTCTTTTCGGAGCTCTCATGGAGGTTGGCCAACCTTGAGCAGTCAAGGCTGTTTCTCTTGTCACTGCCCCCCCCCCCCCCGGACGACAACTTCATTGTACAATCATTTGCATTGACCATGCTTTACTTTTTAACTACATTGAAGAAAAAGTAAAGTTAAAGTGGTTGTAAACTCCAATTCAATACTTTTCCCCATGTAAAGCAGCCTAGAGTATCTTACATGTGCATGTCTTTCATATTGCTCCAATGTGCGCCCTTTAGAAGAAATCGCCGATGTTTACTCCAATGACGTCACCAGCGCATGCGCATTTTTGCCTTCATTTATGGCATGCTTCATGGGCTGTCAGTCTATTCCTCTTGTGCCATGCCTGCATCATTAGCAGGTAATCACGCAAGATTACAGACCCATTGAGATTTTCTTAATACACCTCATGTGACTTGCATGTCACAGGGGGTGTAACATCGGCGCTCAGCATCAATGGAGTGGGTAGGCCCACTGCACATGCGCGAGACAGAGGAAGGGCAGAAGTATGCTGAGGGCAGGAAGCAGACAGGAACTAAAATGGCGCAGTCTAAAGCTGGGATAGATAGAAACAAAACTACACTGGAAACGAAGTAATAGGCATGGTATGTGGATAAATCGGATTGCAATGTGTTTTAAAAAGTATAAATTGGTGGCCTTATAGTTGCAAATAATTTGTGCACTGGAGTTTACTTCCTCTTTAATGTCCTAGTGATGATGTTTAGAATGGGTGTATGGATCACTTAAATGGCTGAAGAAAATGCACACTTTTTTGGCTAGTAGAGCAATTTACACATCATTTTAAAAATGTGTATTAAGCTATTTGCCTGGCAAAATTTTGAACCATAAATTAATAACCAGATGAGCAAAAATTGTGCAGATCCCGTTTTTGTGCATACAGTATATGCAGTACCTCTCGACTATTCTTGTTTTGGCTTAGTGGTGAAGAGTATTTATAATGCACTGTTTTGAGTCTCTGTCCTCTCTTCTGATATTTGAGAAATAGCTTACCAACTACTACAATTTTGAATGTGTTAGCTCCAGCATTCACCTATTGGGCCCAGTTTAGGTAGGTAAACATACTGTATATATCAAACAAAGTTGCTGGTGAACCACCATGTTTATTAGTTCACCACTGACTTGTATTTTCTAATAAGTGAATGCTAAACACCAAATCTAGATAAATGATTATGCATGTTCATCATTTTGGGTCTACTCAGTAGAAATACTAAAGATACTGTATATCAAGACCCATCTACACTCAAATGTTCTGTTGCAGAATGGTGCATTTAGGCACATGTTAATGAGTTTTGCATTAAGACAGCTTGTTCATTATGAATGGGCTGTCAATGCACCATAACAGATGACAAAATATGGTGCACTGCAGTGTATTGAGCTCTACTATAAAATGTGAGTGCCACTCACAATGAACAAGGAGCAGGTGAATTGTTATGCATTGTGACAATGCATATTATAGCAGACATTGCCACAACTTGGACTTATGAACCCATATTTCTTTGGGCAGTAATATGTATACAGTTTTCTGTATATGATTAAAATATTTCTCCATTTTTGTCCAATTTAATTATTTCACATTTTTCTGAAATGTGCTATAGAAAATATATTCATTCTAGAGGAAAATCCATTGTTTTTCCTCATTTTATACAATATGCATCCTTTCCTTCTGAAAACTACAGCAATGTACAGCCAAGACAGAATGCTCGCACTCAATTACTATTCATGAAGCAATAGCCAGACTTCCCAGGTTGCTTGAGTAAAGAACAATTTAAATGATGACAAATTGAGCTCATATTGTTTAATCTTTTTGGTATCTAAAAGCTTTAGTGCTTCCTGGCTGGTTTATGTTCTAATTCCATAGTAATGGTAATGAGGCTTTCTGTGTCTCTTGGTAATTGAATGTCACATTCGTTTGTTTATATAGAATTAGTCACTTTCGGGACCTTTTTTGTTTGAAACTTATTATTGACCCACACTTCTAAATAGAAAGCATGGTTGAAATTTAAAGTGACTACTATACTAATAATGATTTGGTACTATTACTTTCTTTTTGTGAACTCCTCATTCTGGAATACTATTGAACAGTGATTCCCAGCCTGGAGCATGTTTACCTTGAGGAGTATTTGTCAGCACATTTTTTGGGTACTTGGGAATATTTTTATAATGGCATATGTAATTGTATTCGATCTGCAGATTACAAGGTTATGTCAGGAGGAATTCAGGGACTAAAATATGTGCAGAAGGTCAGCAGAGTAATCTGGTGGCTGCATTTTCTGGCACTTATTCTATAGTTTCAATCTCAGCAACTCAATCAGTCCCCAGTGAACTAATATGCTCCCTGTCTCTCTTAAGAGCAAATGCTGCCTTCTGCAAATGTTTAGAGAATAGGACTGCTGAGTGTTGACTGTTGAGTTGAGCCACAAGACTATTCCCTTGTTTCATCTGCATTCTCCATGCCCCAAACACCGATCATGGTGGGATGCCTAGCCCTCAACCTAAAGCAGTCCAAAGACCACAGAGCCCTAGATCCACATAATATAATGTCACAATCTGCATACCAAATGTGTTCTAAGATAGCACTGCACATACCACTGCAACCCCAGTCCCCTAATAGCCTCCCACCCCAGCCTCCTAGCTCCCTCCTTCATTCCACTGACACAGCAGCATGTTTACTCTCTCTGACACACCATTTTTTTCATCCAATTTAAGCCTCTCTGATAATTTGTTTCAAGCTTAATGTGTCCACACCCACAATTTGCTATGCATGCCACTATGAGCCGATACTTTGCCCTCTGTCCCTTCCCCATTGAGGGGTACATGTGTGTCAAACAAGATTTGATAGCAATTACGAGAGATGACATTACTAATGGGGCAATGGAGGAGGTGGAATCCATGTGGCTGGAACTTCAAGGAGAAAAAACAAACCTGAAATTAATAGTGGGTGTATGCTACAGACCCCCTAACTGAGGGATGGAGAAGAGACCAATCTCCTTTTACAATAGGAGTACACTGGAGTTTACCCAAGCTCCACCTCAAGATAAAATACATGCATTTTTTGTCTATATATTACTTTGATTTTATATTTTTGTGTATGCTATGAGTAAGGCTACTGCCAAAAAGCGTTAGAATTTGTGATGTTATTACTGCTGCATATGCTGGAATAAACTGCATCAAGAAGAAGCATTCTTGTGCCAACTGTTTTTTGATCTGTGTCAATCTCCTTTCACAGTTAGAAATGGCAGTGAGGCAGGGCAATATTTTTATCATTGGGGTCTTCAATTATCCTGATATTGATTGGGCAGACGGAACTGCTCCTCTAAGGCTCATCATTTCTTAAATGTCTTGCAGGACAATTTAATGTTTCAGTTGGCGAATGTCCCAACTAAAAATACAGCTCTGTTTTTTGTTTTTTTTTATGTAGTTGGGCAGCTAGTTTTTCTAGTGCAAACTCCATCTAACTTTTTTAAAAATATGTATAAGGCCATTTTTCTTTTTTCTTTTTTCATCTTTGATTGTCCCGTACTGTCATTTTCCCCTATTACTCCCTATATCATATCTTGTGCAAAAATGCATGGTATATGAGTACTTTATATTTTTCATTATTTTGTTCTTTTTCTGTAATTGTTGTGGTCCCCTATTTTTTACCCACTGGGGGGTGTTGTTGGTCCCGTGTGCCCTCTGTCCACTACTAATGGATTTCCGTCGGAGTGGCCTGCTTATTTGCTTAGATGGCTTCCGGGCTGCGCGGTGAGGATGTAGGGTCACATGATATCTGCCCCCTGTCCCGTGTGGCCTTCGGAGTTTCCATTGAGCCAATGTGTGTGCCAGCGAGCGCTTAACATTTGATGTCAACCCACTGGAAATAGGCAGTGTCCCGCTGCACACCGAATGCTCGGGGGGCCAGAACCTGACCTCACTGATGAGAGCACGTGAGACAAATTTGTGTCTCAGTGTTGTACATATATGTGCTGAGAAATTTGTCTCCTACTCTCTCTGTTGCGTTGTACTCATCCATCTTTGCCGAAGCATCAATACCAGGTATAAGGGAACCAATCATTATACTCTTTTATGCCATATACTTAATTGAAAGGTAATATATGGGGGTAATTTCCTATATGGATATTTACAGTCTGTCTTATAGAAGTGCCCTAACGTTTTGCTTATTTGGGATCTATAAAGACACTCCCTATAACATCTCAAAGTACCAGCTACTACAAAAATGTAAAGCACCCCTGAGCTTATTTACAGCTGATTCAAGAGATCCGTGAGCAATCCTTTGCATTAACAGTTACTGCCATCCTAAACATTTGACATTTTTGGTTCAAATTTACATTTATCCTTTTTGCTTTTTGGCAGCTTTGCCCCCCCCCCCCCCCCTGGAGAGCTACCGTGTGCTGTGATTTCAGGCTGGCCACAGTGGCCAGGAGAAGTGGGAACCCCTCTTTCCAACAAGGAAACAAGCCTCCCCGATACACCTGTGTGGGTGATTTTTGAGTAAGGATGGCAGCAAGTTTCCTGTCACCTTGTTCTGAAAGCAGCTCTTCTTTACGTTTCATATGGATGAGGGTCAGTATTGAATGTGAGAAATGTACTGTTATTTACCATTAGATACCTGAACACGTTTTACTTAATGATATTTTCTTATTGTAGAAAACTCATACCCTGCATTTGTATACCCCTGATGAAGAAAGAAAAAGAATGTAATCTGAAATGTGTTTTATGTTTCTTTCTTTAGATTAGGCAGTGTCTTATGCGGGTTGTTTGCATACCCAGTAATGATTTGTACATGTATGCTTGAGCTGCAAAGTAATGATTTTATGCTTCTTTTATATACACTATATTGTCAAAAGTATTGGGGCCCCTGCCTTTACTCGTACATGAAATTTAATGGTATCCCAGTCTTAGTTTGTAGGGTTCAACATTGAGTTGGCCCACCCTTTGCAACTACAACAGCTTTAACTCTTCTGGGAAGGCTGTCCACAAGGTTTAGGAGTGTGTCCATGGGAATGTTTGACCATTCATCCAGAAGCACATTTGTGAGGTCAGGCACTGATGTTGGATGAGAAGACCTGGCTTGCAGTCTCCGCTCTAATTCATCCCAAAGGTGTTCTATTGGGTTAAGGTCAGGACTCTGTGCAGACCAGTCAACTTCCTCAACCCCAAACTCACTCATCCATGTCTTTATGGACCTTGCTTTGTGCACTGGTCCAAATCATTTGGTGGAGAGGAGATTATGGTGTGGGGTTGTTTTTCAGGGGTTGGGCTTGGTCTCTTAGTTCCAGTGAAGGGAACGCTTACAGCATCAGCATACCAAGACATTTTGGACAATTTTATGCTCCCAAGTTTGCGGGAACAGTTTGGGGATAGCCCCTTCCTGTTCCAACATGACTGCGCACCAGTGCACAAAGTAAGGTTCATAAAGACATGGATGAGCGAGTTTGGGGTGGAGGAACTTGACTGGACTGCTTCCCCCAATACACCTGTGTGGGTGATTTTTGAGAAAGGATGGCAGCAAGTTCCCTGTCACCTTGTTCTTAGGAGGCCCTTCTTTACATTTCATATGGATGAGGGTCAGTGTTGAATGTGAGATATGTACTGTTATTTACCATTAGATACCTGGACACTTTACTTAAAGTGGTTGTATACCCTTTTTTTGTATTTTTACCCACAGGTAAGCCTATAATAAGGCTTACCTGTAGGTAAAATGAATATTTCCTAAACCTGTACACGTTTAGGAGATATTCATGCAGCTGCTGACATCAGCGGCGCATACTCTGTGAAGGTCCAACTGACGCTGCCGGACCTTGCCGGAGAGTAGTCTCCCGCGTGCATGAGCGGGAGTGACGACATCACAGCTCCGGCCGCTCATAGCGCCGGAGCCGCGAACCCAGAAGACACGCCGAGGGGAAATGTCAGCTCCCTCAGCAGTGACCGGGATCAGCTGCCGAGGCCTCGTTATAAGGTAAGTATTTCATAATGAGCTAGTGTACGGTGCATACTAGCTCATTATGCCTTTTGCCTTACAGGTTTTTTAAAAAAAATTAAAAATGTGTGGGTATACAACCGCTTTAATGATATTTTCTTATTGTCAAAAACTCATACCCTGCTAAGGGGAAAACTAAGGGGCCAAGCCCAACCCCTAAAAACAAGCCCACATCATAATCTCCCCTCCACCAAATGATCTGGACCAGTGCACAAAGCAAGGTCCATAAATACAGGGATGAGTGAGTTTGGGGTGAAGAAACTTGACTGGCCTGCACAGAGTCCTGACCTCAACCCAACAGAACACCTTTGGGATGAATTAGAGTGGAGACTGCGAGCCAGGCTTTCTCGTCCAACATCAATGCCTGACCTCACAAATGCGCTTCTGGAAGAATGGTCAAACATTCCCAAAGACACACTCCTAAACCTTGTGGACAGCCTTCCCAGAAGAGTTAAAACTGGTATAGCTGCAAAGGGTGGGCCAACTCAATATTGAACCCTTCGGACTAAGACTGGGATGCCATTAAGGTTCATGTGTGTGTAAAAACAGATGTCAAAATACTTTTGAAAATATTGTCTATTGTATTTAAAAAGTTTTGATATAATTTTTACTTTTTGTATAAATTGTATACATTTCTATGCCCAGTATAGTCCCAAACAGAGGGTTGGTCTGTCTGGCTATATTAATTTCAAACAGCACAGAGCTGTTTGCAGATGTGAAAGCAAGGGATAGGAGACACAATGGTGGGACAAGAACGTTAAATTTCAAGAGAACCAAATACCAAACTGCGCTCCATACTTCATGATATTAAATTGGAGAATATTCTAGACACCAAAACCATGGAAGAAAAGTTGGAATGCTTTAAGAACATAGTGATTAAGAGCATCAGCCAGTGTACTCCATTGGTCAACAAATATAAAAGAAAAAGTAAAATCTGGCAGGCTAAATTCAAGCTTAAAAAGGCTTATTAAAGAGAAAAAAAGATTATCCTTTAAGAAATATAAGGCCAAGGGGTCGAGAAATGCCAGTGGACTCAGTGGGGGTGATTTACTAAAGACCTGCACCTGTGGTGCAGTGGAGAAATTGGAGCAATTGCTCAAAAAATGGGACTCAAGACATTTATCAAAAATTATGGCGCACTTATATGCACCAAACCATATTTAAAAAGGAAGCGCTATTGCGCACTTGCGCAATCTTTCGCACCTACCATTAGCAAGCGCAGCTAATGTAATCTACATTTTTGTCTGAATACTGTGGATAACTTTACTACAGTTTACCATCTTCTGTTACCAGGCTAAAAAGTATGTATATAATATTGTTTAAATGCACAAATTCTGTCCAGAACATGTAGATCTGTTTTACAACTAATCAAGCCTTTTTACACCCTTCTTTCAGCTTACTCAACTGCACATGCGCATTGTCAAAGCTCACCATTTCATCCTCGCCTAACAGGGCGCACACGTTTTAGCTTGTTAAATATGTGTGTTGCACACAGGCGCATCTGCGTTCTCCAGCGTACACAACTGCTTATACATTGGGCACTTGCTCATTGTAGTTCTTATCATGTTAATGCGCTTTTCCTTTTTACATGAAGAATATTGCTTCCAGTTTTATTCCATTCATTCACTTCTTTTTGAAACAACTCAATATTCATTGTAGAGATCTTCCTCCAATCAACAACTGTGCGGTTGTTCCCTGGACTTGTAATTGTGCATTTTATGGTAATAATCTATAATCATTGGTGGAGCCAAAACTTCCATGAAAACATCTTCTAAATACATGTCTGTGTATTGTGCATTCTGGTCAAGTAATTTCCCCATACACTGTGCAATCTGATTGCATAACGTTTAAATCTAATCATCTATCTGAGCAATTCTTTCCCCATACACTGTGCAATCTAATTGGATGACGTTTAAATACACTCATTTGTCTGTGCAATTAATTTCCCCATACACTGTGCAATCTGATTGGATGACGTTTAAATACACTCATTTGTCTGAGCAATTTATTTCCCCACACATGGGGGGCTGATTTACGAACCGTTTGCGCACGCCGAGGCGTAATGTACGCTTTGGTATTTATGAAACGTTTGCGCCGGTAACACAGCGCTATTCCCCATTTACTGTAGTAATCTCGGTGCACAGGAGGAGGCGATCAGTGCGCCACTATGGACATGGCACAGGACATCTTCAACTCAAAATTAAAAGAAGCTGGAAGTGCCAATATTATGGAGGTGATGTGGGTGATGTGAGGAAGTTTAGTAACAACTGCCCAAGTAACAAATATGCCCAAAATAGAATGAGAAAGTAACTTTTTCTGAACAAGCCTGCTGTGCCTGCAAGTATGTTTAGAACTGCGTGAGATCAATGTAAGCACTGCGCATGCGCAAGCGGCTCTTGTGCTCGTTCAAATGCGTTGGTTCACTGTGCGGCCAAAATCTTAGTAAATGTTAAGCAATGTAAATGCATTTGCATGGGTTGAACGGGCGCAACTCTAATCTTTTTTTACGCTGGTTCACCTTTATGTGTTTTTTTTGTCGGATATTTGCACACAGGTCGTGTAGCGTGTTACGTTGCCAACATGTGACATGTACCTTGTTAAAGTTAAAAAGATTCCTCTAGCTCCTCCTAAAAGGGCATTTAACCTTCCCCCTCTAATACATATGATTTCCTTGGGCTAGTTTTTGCTTTTAAAGAGGAACTCCACACTCCATTCTCCAATCTCCAAAGGCTGTGAGCTGTCTTCACCAATCCAAACCACATCCTTTTTCAGAGCAAACAACAGGGTCAGCTAGGAAAGGGCGAGAAGAGCGATCACCCAATCCCCTCCTGAACCATACAAGGCCACATGTACTCTACATAGCAGGCTGCCTTTGGGGCATTTTGGGCTCAGCCCAATACCAACCACAAAGCACCTTGTACCCACTAGTTTAAAGGGGCTTTGCACATTCTGTAAAGCCCCCTGTCTGCATCCCCCCACAACCCCAGCCTAGGGGTGTGTGGAAGAAACCCTTGTCCCCCTGAATATGGGGACAAGGTGGTTGACTTTTGGGGTGCCCGAGCACCCCCTACCCCCAAGCACCCACCCCCCTTTCATGGGCTGGCTTGCTGTGTGTTTGGCTAGGGGTTTGTTAGTGTGTGGGAGGGGCACAATATTTTTAGATTTTGGGGTGGTATTTTTCACGTGGGGGGGTTCTCATTTTAAGCCTTTACAGCCCCATATGGCCTTGTATGTATTGGGGGGGCAGGCTATTTTTGGTTTTGTGTTAAAATCTTGCAGCTGCAATGTCAATTTGTAGGTTTTCTCTAAAGCTGTACATCTTTGAAGCAGCATTTTGGATACATGCTACAGATGTAACACTTTACAGGCAGAGTATACCCCCCTCCACAAGTTAAAAAGCATTAGGGCTAATTCACTCCATAGAAACGCAGTCCAGATGCATGTGCGTTTTTGATGCAATCCAGTGCATTTATGATACTTTTTGGTGCGTTTTTGATGCATTCCAGTACTTTTTTCAACCTTCTTTTTTTCTTAACCTTAATTAAGGACATGCTGGATGATGTGTTTAATTTTAGACAGGGGAGTGGCTTATTTTGTGCTAGCTGCATTTGGGTTGGTCTGGGCATGCTCAGGGACTTTAGTTTTTTTGTGCTTTTTGTGTGTGAACAGCACTTGGATGTTTCTGGGCATGCTCAGAGAGTGTGTTTTTTGGGTTAGTAATTTAAGGACATCCTTAACAGGTGTACCCACTTTGAAGTTCTCTCTACATTGGGTGAACTTGCATTTTGTGTCTTTCATGGACTGTCCATGTGTTTGCAATTGCCTCATTAGCACAAAAACCTATGTTATATAAAGCTTGCAGATAGCATTCTTTACCTTGCTCTGAAAAGAGCCAAGATTGTGTGATGGTCTGAATTTTTCTTTGCTGTACTCAATGGAGCGAAAGGGGATTCAGAACACCCTGCGGTTTCAGGGTATGCCTGGTCATCTGCATAAAGTGAGTTTGGAGTTCCTTGTTCAGGATTTGCTGGAGAAATCAGTTGCAGTGGAAGCACGTCACATATATTGTATCCAGGACCATGCAGCACCAAGGTACTATGATGTTTCTTTTGTGCATAGCAATTTTTGCATGGGAGTTATTGAAAAGTGTAAGGAATTGGAGAAAGCTAACCATGAGTCTATAAGGCCTTTCATAGTGGAACCCTTGTATGCTATGGAGGAGAAACCATTGGTTGTTCACTTGTTTAACCCCTTCACGGACATTGCCTTGGTAGTGGCCTTTTTGAAGAGATACTGCTCTGCAGTGAAGGGAGGCTTTAGGCTGACTCATCATCTGGGGATCTTTAATGGCAAATTAAAGTTTTTTGTCAAGCTGAAGGTGGATTCTGAAGGGATTGGTGGAGTGCGGCATCCACCAGCTAATTTTTCAATAGCAGGAAATAGAGGGTTTCTCTACTACCCTGGTCAACCGATATACTGCAGAAAATGTCATAAGTTTGGGCATACCAGAGATTAATGTAATGTGGAGATGCACTGCCGGAACTGTGGGGAGGAGGGACATGAGGCTGGGGCTTGCTTGATTAAGCGGGCCTGTGATATATGTGGACAGCGTGATCATACAGTGAAGAATTGTCCAAAAGTAAGAAGGGCCTATGTTTCTTATGCTGAAGCTGTCAGGAGCACCACTGAGAGTGGATGACCAGTGTCCACACAGGTGCTGTCTGACTCTCCTGAAAGACAGGCAGAGGAGGAGGAGGTGGTGGTGGAAGAGGAAGAAAGTGGGCACCTGGGTGTGGAGGAGAGAGTGGAGGAAAGAGTAGAAGTGCCACCCACTAGTGTGGAGCCATTAACAGTGGGGAGTGGAGCAAAGGTGAAGAGGGCAGTGGAGTAGGCTATGGAGGAGTTGGCAGCAGCCTTACAGTGGGAGCCGGAAGTGCAGGAAGCCCAAGAAGAGGAGGTGGAAAAGATGGAGACACTGGGTGCCAAGACCAAGGTGGATGCTTTGGGGAGCCCTAAGAAGAGAAGGGCTAAGAAATTGAAAGTAGAGACAGCTGGGATTGAAACACCTAACCCCTTTGATGTCCTAGGGGATGTTGGAGTGGAGGTAGAATCACCAGCACTAAGTCCAGGGACTCCAGAAATGTTTCAGCCGACCACATTGTCGCCTAGGCAGGAGTTTTTGGATGATGAAAGTGTGATGGCCCTGAGGAATGTATGTCAGTTTTCTGGCTTAAGTGATAGGTCTGGGGGTGAATGATGCACATCTTCATGTGAATGAGCATCAAGCTGGTGTCCCTCAATGTGAGGGGTTTTGGGTCTCCTGCTAGACAGTGTGCCGTTTTTGAGGACTTGAAGGTCAATGGAGGAGACATCATCTGTCTACAGGAGTGTTTTTTTAATCGACCGCCCAAGCCTCCGGAGTGGGTGGTGGATTACATATGGTCGTCAGTTGGGGAAAAAAGGAATGCTGGGGTAGGCATTATCATTACAAATAGAAATATTCGCATTATGTCTCATGTTGTGTTAGTGCCAGGAAAATCAATTATGGCAGATTTAATTTTGTTTAACCAGAAGTTTAGGCTTTTTAATTTATAGGCTCCTGTGAATAGCCAGAAACGTCTTGAGTTTTTTGAAGTTTTGAAGTTAACATGTAGTGGGAAGGAGACCTAGTGTGATCATGGGTGATTTTAATACGATCCGATTTGTGAAAGATCGGATAGGAGTAGCGGAGACTAAGTTAGATGTATGTAGCACTATGCTGAATAGGGTAATTCAGGACTTGCATCTCAATGATGCTCATATTGTTCTGGGTTAGGTGGATCCATATTTCATTTTTTTTCGGAGTATGGGTGCACCAAATCCAGAATTGATTTATGTTTGTTTTCTGTTGCATTCAAATGTGCTAATGTTAAACACAGGCCAGTAATTTTTTCAGACCATGTGGCAGTGTATGTTGATTTGAGTATGGGTGATAGTATTAAGTTTGGTTTAGGGGTATGGAATTTAAATAGTTTATTGTTGCAGGACGAGCATGTCAAAGCTCATTTTAGTAAGGTATATAGTAGATGGGTTAATAAGAAAAAAAAGATTTTAGTAATATTTTGGGGTGGTGGGATTGGGTCAAAAGGAAAATTAAATTCTTTTTTTCAAAAAAAGAGTAGGGATTAAAGTAGCAGTGAGAAAAGGAGATATTCTAGGTTACAAGTCAGGTTGGCTACATTATATTCATTTAGAAATATGGGCTATGACATGGTCGATGAAATGGACCATGTTAGGAAGAGGATTAAAGAGGTATTAACTGAAAGAGGAAAACAAATTATTTTTCAAGCGAGAGTTAAACACCTGGAGCAGGATGAAAATTGTAATAGATTTTTTTTCAAAAAGGTTTGTAAGGAAAAAGGAGTGTTTGAGGGTGTGTATGATGAAGAAGGTAGGGAATGTAAGGAAGAGAATGTGCTGGAATGCGTGACTAAATTTTATGAACGATTGTATGAGGGAGTGTGTGTTGATGAGTCAGATACTAGAATGTTTGATATGGTAGAGGGTAATTTAGATGAGGATGATAGGGTTTTTTGCAGAAAACAGTGAATGAGGAGGAGGTGTGGGAAGCTGTGGCAAGCATGGGGGTGAATAAAACCCTGGGAGGGGATGGCTTACCAAGTGAGTTTTTTAAATTGTTTTGGGATATTATTAAGCGGGCTGTGGTTGAGGTATTTAGTTACATGATGAGGGAAGGCATTATATCCAAATCTATGAGAGAGGGGGTAGTGGTATTAATTTATAAGAAGGGGGATAAGATGGATATTCGAAATTGGAGGCCTATCTCCTTACTAAATTCAGACTACAAGGTCTTTGCAAAGATGGTGGCGAGGAGATTATCTAAGGTCATTAGTAGGATGGTTAGCGAGACGCAGGCCTTTGCAGTGCCAGGTCGAATGATCTCGGAGAATTTAATTTTAGTTAGGGATATAATTAATTTTTGTAAAGATAGGAATAGTTCGATTATCCTGACATCATTTGACCTTGAGAAGGCATACGATAAAGCAAATCATGGGTTTTTGTGGGAGGTTTTGAAGCGGATGGGTATACCACAGCTGCTCATTAATGTGATAAAAGGGTTGTATTGGGGGATCAGTAGTCGGGTTCTGGTTAATGGGAGTTTGGGGCGGGCTTTTTTGGTTAAATCTGGGGTGAGACAGGGGTGCCCCCTGTCCCCTATTCTCTTTATTTGTTTTATTGATCCACTGTTAAGGATGATACAGAGGGATATGGTGACGAGGGGCTTTTTGGTGCCTGGGAGTGGGGGGAAAATTGTGAAATGTTTAGGTTATATGGATAATGTGGTAGCAGTGTCAGTCAGTGGTGGGCGTAAGAAGGGTGAAGTTACTTTTGTCAATTTTTTGTGTATGTGTGGGAATGAGTGGGAATTGGAATAAGTGTAGTTTGGGTGTGTATGGAAGACAAGTGGAATGTGTGGATGATCAGATTGGGAAGGTTGAGGATGGAGTGAGGATTTTGGGTATTGTGTTTGACTATGGAATGAAAGGGGAAGTGTGCTGGAATGAAGTGGGAGAAAAGATAGCCAAGAAGTTGAGGTTTTGGTGTCTAAGAAAATTGTCGATTTATGGGAAAGTTTTAGTAGTCAAGGCAATAATCTTACCTTTAATTTTGCATACAAGTAATATCTTCCCTCCTGGGGAGATAAGATTGAGGAAAATTAATAAGTTATTGTTTACCTTTTTATGGGGGTCGAAAATGGAAAGAGTTAAGAGAGAATATGTGTGTAGACATGAATGCAATGGTGGGTTGAGTTTTCCGAATGTGAGAGTGTTTTTGTTAATGCATTATTGGTTCTGTGTGGTGAAAGTTTTGAGGAATGGTGGAGTGTGTGCTAGGATGATAGCTTTTTCAGGTGGGTAGTTGTTTAGGAGATGGGGGTGGTTGGGAAGGGATTCAAGGATACCGGTGGCTTACGTGGTGGCACGCGACTACTGGGTATTGGAAAAGTTTAGGGTAGAGTTTAAGTTGGCAGATTTAGGAGAAGGGGAGAGGGATAAAGTGAAGGTGAGAAAGTGGTTGATAGAGAAGGAGTATGTGTGTAACCTTAGGGGAGTTAATGCATCAGTGGCTGGGGAAGTATGGAAGAAAACGAGCATATATGGGGTGACAAATGTGCAGAGACAGATAGTATGGATGAGTTTGCATGACTGTCTAGCTACGAGGCTATTTATGAAAAGGAGGGATTTGCGTGTGTCTGATATTTGTCTGAGAATTAATTGTGGAGGTGTAGAAGACAGTGAGCATGTATTCTGGAGGTGTGGTGTAGCGAAAGATGTGATCAATAAGAGTCAAGATCTGGTGAAAGAAATAACAGGAGTGAAGGTGAGTGAGTGGAAAATGATGCTGTATGGCTTGGGGAAACTGGAAAAAGATAAACAGAGTATTGTGGTTAGTGCTATGTGCATTAAAGGAAGTATTGTGGGATGCATGCAACTTGTATGTATATAAAAATGTTTTGTTAGACAGTAAGGCTATGTTTCCACTAGTGCGTCCCCAAAGTCGCGCGATTTTGCCGCGATTTTTTACCGCGATTTTACCGCGACTTTTTACCGCGATTTGAAGCAATGCCTGTATCTATGGACCTCAAGTCGCATCAAAGTGGGACCAAAGTAGTGCAGGGACTACTTTGAAGTCGCTGCGACTTGAAGTCGCACAGATATGAACGGTACTTATTGGAAATCATGGGAAACAATTTGTCATGCGACTTTTCAGTCCCAAGTCGCATGAAAAGTTGCACTAGTGGAAACCTAGCCTAAGGCTAGGTTTCCACTAGTGCGTCCCCAAAGTCGCGCGATTTTGCCGCGATTTTTTACCGCGATTTTACCGTGACTTTTTACCGCGATTTGAAGCAATGCCTGTATCTATAGACCTCAAGTCGCATCAAAGTGGGACCAAAGTAGTGCAGGGACTACTTTGAAGTCGCTGCGACTTGAAGTCGCACAGATATGAACGGTACTCATTGGAAATCATGGGAAACAATTTGTCATGCGACTTTTCAGTCCCAAGTCGCATGAAAAGTCGCACTAGTGGAAACAGAGCCTTAACAATGTATAGGATTATGGCTAAGCAAGCTATACTTTTTTTCGTGTTGGATAAAAAGAAGGGTGTGGATGCCGAAGGCATCTGGAAATTTAAAAAAATGGAGAATGTTGATTAAAAATGTAGTCTCTTCCACGATGATGCAAGACCTTGTTGGAGACAGTGAATGAGCGTCAAGCTGAATAGTCTCTCGAGAGTTTTCTGAAGTGGAATTAAAAAAACAAAAAAAAATAAGAGAGTACATTTGGGTGTCCTTATCAAGTTTCTAACACATGTATTTTCTATTTCTATTTTGTTTGTTATGTCTTTGCAAAACAGATGTGTTTTCGAGCAAGTTTTTTTTTACTTTGGTTTATTGTATTTTTTTGGGTGGGTGATATTTTCCCCTGAAATATGTTTGTTGTCAATGTGCTTCGTTTGAAGGTTGTTCACTTTGATTTAATTGTCTGTGCTGCATTATTTTGCAAAAACATTCTCAAAATGTTGACTAATGTTTAAATCCTTAATAGATATCCATTTGTGGGAGCACTCCTTTTAACTCATGTTAACTATATTCTGTTACTGTCTCAAATTAACATACATGTGTTTTTTGCTTTCCTTGCTCTTTTCCAAGTCCTGTTTTGACCAATAAAATTTGTAGCAAATTTTTGTTTTGTGTTTTTTGTTACCTTTCATGCAACACATTTCCCAGCTGCAGCTTAACTAGGCTGATTGGCATGGCAAATCCCAAAACAGGTGTGATTTGTCTAAGTTACTTTCCTGGTGCCTTCATGGTAGCATATGCATGGATTGTGTGTATGCTGCCATGGATAGGCACCAGGAAAGAAATTGGAGAGGTAAGTATTCCATTTTTCGTTCTAGCGCAGTGGTTCTCAGCCTCAGTTCTCAAGTACCCCGGACAGGACATGTTTTGGGAATTTTATCTTGGCTAAAATAGCTGTCCAAAATACCAAGCCATTGATTGATTTAAAGCACCTGTGCAAGATGAAGGTAAACCTGCAAACATGGCCTGTTGGGGGTACTTGAGGACAGGGTTGAGAAGCACTGATTTAGAGCACTGAGCTAAAATCTAGCTCAAGACAATCCTATTCTAATTGTGGGCATTTGAGGGAAACCAAATGAGTGTTGGAACCTCTTTTTGTCTTTTTTTAGGTTGAGCTTTGTGCCCCTTTTCTTAAAATTGGCTTCACTTCCTGTCACATAGCCAAACAGGAAGTGAGGGTAAAACCCTAACAATTCCTTTCCTTGGGGACACACAGGTCAATCTAACTAGTGTCCCCATTAGGCAAATTGCGCTCTAGCATTTTGTTGTGTACATCCCAAATTATTAGGTCTTTTTGGGTTTGTTAAAGGCAAATCCACTCTGCAATACAAGTGTACTCACTGAAAATCTGAGGGGAAGCACTGGTGGTTTTAACATCCAATCATGTAGAAGCAAAGATGCTGTTTTTTATTTTCTATGCATGTCCCCCTCGGATCTCCACCAACTGCACTTGTAGTGCAAAGTGGATTTGCCTTTAGTAAATCAACCCCAAAGACTTTACCTGTTTTTTGTTATCTTGGGTTTACATGGGTTGCCACAGATTGTACATGAAGACCCCTTTCATACTGAGGCGTTTTGCAGGAGCTAAAAAAGCGCCCTGAAACAGCCGCTGCTGTGTCTCCAGTGTGAAAACCCTCAGGAGTGAATGGAGCCACTCTTTCAGGGCACTTTGCAGGTGCTATTTTTAGCATTATAGCGCCTGCAAAGCACCTCAGTGTGAAAGGGGTCTACCTCTAAACAGGCAACCTGTAAACATTTTTAAAGCGTCGCCTATGGAGATTTTTAAGTATCGTCGTTTGTCGACATTCCGCAAGCATGTGCAATTTTAAAGCATGACATGTTGGATATCAATTTACTCTGTGTAACATCATTCTTCACATTTTATAAAAAAAATTGGGGTACCTTTACTGTTTTCTTATTTTTTTTTCTAAAAAAAGTGATTTTTTTTTTATATAAAAATGCATTTGTAAGAATGTTCTGCAAATACATTGTAAAATAAATTATTGCAATGATATCCATTGTACTCTGCTAAAAATATATATAATGTTTGAGGGTTCTAATTAATTTTCAAGCAAAAAAATACAGATTTTAACTTGTAAACAGAAATAGGCTTGGTCCTTAATTGGCTGGAGACATTACATATTAATGGTCAAAATCTGCATAAATGTATGCTATGTGTGTGTGTGTGTGTGTGTGTGTGTGTGTGTGTGTGTGTATATATATATATATATATATATATATATATATATATATATATATCTCATATTCATATTCATATGTAGATTTATAGAGATAGAAAGATCAAGAGAAATGGCTACAGTTTGTTTTGAAGAAATACATGGCATATGATGGCTAATTTTAATATAGATAGATTTTTCTTTTTTGGGGAGGGGGGGACTACCCATAGACACACACATGATATGCTGGAAATACTCCCCTCTTTGTGAGCAATATATTTTTCACACTTGTTTTAAAAAAGGGGTTACAACATTACTACCAGACGCAGTTCCGTTCAGTTCCTGTGCGCTTTTTTTCTGCACTAAAAATGCATGCACAGTGTTTTCCATGTATTCCAATGGCTTTAGTTCACACCATGCAGTCAGTTTCCAGTCGGTTTCTGGTGCAGAAACTGACCGAAACTGACTGTATGGCTGCAGAAAAAATGGAACTGCACGGAACTGCATCTGATGTGAACTGGCCCTTTTTTTCTGCATCGGAACTGACTGGAAACTGACTGCATGGTGTGATCTAGAGCCATTGGAATACATGGAAAACACTGCATGCATTTGGCTGAATCACACCTAGGCATTTTTAGTGCTTTTTGCATTTTGCAGATTTGCAGTACAGTCCATTTAACATGGTTTCCTATGTAACACGTTCTGTAGTGCAAATCTGCAAAGTGCAAAAAGCACCAAAACTGCATAGGTGTGAATTCAGGCTAAGGGCCAGTTCACACTATAGAAACGCAGTCTGGATGCATTCCAGGTCCTTTTCTGCATGCACGTTTTTGATGCGTTCCAGTGCATTTTTGATGTGTTTTTGGTGCGTTTTTAATGCAGTCAACTGCTTTTTTTTCCCCCCTCTTTTTTCTTAACCTTAAATAAGGACAAGCGTGTTGCAGTGCGTTTTTGGTGCATTTAGGTGCGTTACAGTGCGTTCTCCATTTAACCTACCTTCCATGCGTTTTTGGTGTGGAAAAAAATGCACTGGACTGCATGTGGTGTGAACTGGCCCTAAGCGCAGAAAAAAAGCGCAGGGAACTGCATCTGGTTTTGTGCTGACACATTCTGAATAGGAGTTACTAATCAGCTACACCACCAGACACAAGCTGCTTTCTCTTTTTGGGTATTAACCCTTTACACATTGCACAGTGTATGGGGAAAGTGCTCAGACAAATGAGTAGATTTAGACGTTATACAATCAGATTGCACAGTGTATGGGGAAATGAATTGTCCAGAATGCATAATACACAGACATGTATTAAAGTGGAGCTCCACCCACTTTTACAACTCTTCAGCATCCCTCACTAAACTGTGCACTGTAAACGAATTGGATATTTTTTTATCTATTTTTTTAGCACTTACTGTATATCTGCTGCATTCATTTTTCACTTCCTCCTCCCTGGCCGCGGCCCATCGCATCATTTCCTGTTTGCAATGCCTTCTGGGAAGGGGTGGCAACTTCCTCTGAAACTGCCGTTGCTATGGAAACCTGACCTGAAACCTATTACACTGCTTGTGCTGCACTGAGCATGTGCAAGATCTGCATGGTTGAGATCCAGGAAGAAATACAGTCTGGCTTCAGATGCCCAGACTTAAGATGGCCACGGCCTGCTGTAAGTTTATAAAATAACAAACTACTGCTATAAACTAACAAAACAGACCTTAGTTTACAGACTAACTTTACTAGAATACATTAAGCTTGTGTATTATAGGGTATTTTTATCTAAAAAGTATAATTTCGGCTGGAACACCACTTTAAGAAGATGTTTTAATGGAAGTTTCGGGTCCACCATAGATTATCACCATAAAATGCACACAATTACATTTTGACAATTATGACATTTCACATCCAAGTCCAGGGAACATCCACACAGTTGTTGATAGGAGGAAGATCTCTAGAATGATTGAGTTGTTTCAAAAAGAAATGAATGAATGGAATAAAACTGGAAGCAATATTCTTCTTGTGATAAAGAAAAGCTCATTAACATGATCAGCATTACAATGAGCAAGTGCCTGATGTCTGTTCTGTATTTAAGAATGTGTCTGAGCCCATGCGTACAATGATTCCGCGCATTCGGCGCAAGTCACCAGCTGGTTTCTATTTGTTTAAGTATGCGCCATGTTGCAATAACTATTCCTGTGCATGCAAATGCGCCAACATGTTTGTAAATCAGCCCCAGTGTGTCTGGACTTTGCCACAGCAATTAAAAGGGCCCCATAAATGCTTAATTTACAAATTGAGGTCTGTTGGCATTGACTATAGTGTATGTACCTGGATAGAAAACTGTTTACAGGAGTGCCTCCAAAAGGGTGGTGATAAATAGTGTATCTAAGTTCTGAATGGTCTGGAGTTGTGATTAGGGTTCTGCAGAGCTCGGTCCTGGGACCAATTCTGTTGAACTTGTACATAAAGGTTATAGAGATTAGAATAAATAGTTCAATCTCTGTGTTTGCAGATGATACAAAGCTAAGCAGAGTAATAACCTCGCAACAGTATATGTAACCTTACAGGAAGACCTCAACAAAATAAAGGGGTGAGCAAGTACATGCAGTACTGATAAAAAAACTAAAAATAGGGAACTAAAAATAGGAATGCAAGTTACATGCTAGGGGGGAACCTCTTAATCTGGAGGAATCCGGGATTTGGGGGTCCTGGTGTTCCACAGGCTTACCAATACAGTAGCATGAAACTACCAGCAAACTACTAGCATGCATTAAAAAGGGCATTTACTCAAGGGATAGGATTAATTCTACCACTGCACAAAAATCTGGTAAGGCCACGTCTTAAATATGCTGTCCAGCTCTGGTCTCCAGGCCTTAGGAAAGATATGCTGTAACTGAAGAGAGTTCAGAGAAAGGCAATTAAGCTGACAGGAGGACCTCACTTATGAGGAACAACTACAAACATTAAACATAGTTTCCCTGGAGAAAAGAGCATATAAGAGGAGATATGATTGCAATTTAGGAATATCTAAAAGGTGATTCTAGCTAGTGTTGGGCGAATGGTTGCGATCCACGCAGAAGTTCAGCCTGAACAACAACTGTTCGCCCATTTGGTGAACACCTGAATTGTTGGGGCATTCGACCATTTGTTCATCCCACCGAGCGCCGCACAGTGCATTGAAAGCCCTGATTGGCTGAAGCAATGAAGGCTTTGTCCAATCGGGGCACATAGCACTGTCAGAGCCATGATTGGACACAGTCATCATGACTCTCTCCAATCATGGATCATTGCTCATAGACCCACCCCACACTATAAAAGGTTCTTTCCCAGAGCAGTCATTTGCAGTGTGATATTGGAGTGGAGATAGATAGTCCAGGGCTCTGTTCATTGCTACTAGTGAGTTAGTGTGCTATTGTGATTCTATTGTGAGTATAAAATATCAGTATAATGTGAATATATATTTTTACTGTAGTGTCAGCTGGTGTATCAGGGCAAGTTTACTGCAGTATATGGATGTGTGTCTGTGTAGAGTGTTGGCAATTTTACTGTAGTATATTGTAGTGCGTCAGTGCACTTTTACTGCAGTATATTGAAGTGCATCAGTGCTCTATTACTGCAGTATATTGAAGTGCGTTAGTGCACTATTACTTATGTAAATTGAAATGTGTTTAGTGCACTTTTACTGCGGCATATTGTTGTGCGTCACGGCAGTGTTACTGCAGCTTGACCTGCATCAGGGCAGTGTTACTGCAGTATATTGTAGTGTGTCAGTGGAGTGTTTCTGTATACTGAGCACCAAAACACCACTTTCCGTTGATTAACCACTTCAATACAGGGCACTTTCACCCCCTTCCTATGCAGGCCAATTTTCAATTTTCAGTGCTGTCGAACTGTGATTGACTATTGTGTGATCATGCAACACTTTTCCCACAAATAGAGCTTTCTTTTGGTGGCATTTGATCACCACTGGGTTTTTTTTATTTTTTTTCTAAACAAATTTTGACTGAAAATTTTGACTGAATATTTTGAAAAAAAAAGTTTTTCTTTGTTTCTGTTATAAAATTTTGTAAATAAGTAAGTTTTCTCCTTCACTCTCGAGCACTGATGAGGTGGCACTGATGATGAGGCACTAATATGAAGCACTGATAGGTGACACTGATGAGCACTGATAAGTGGTACTGATAGGCGTTGATTGGCATCCCTGATGGGCACTGATTGGCATCCCTTGTGGGCACTCTAGATGGGCACCACTGATGAGTCTGCCCTGATAATCAATGTGATGCTTATAAGTACAGACCCCCCTGTCAGGAAAGTTGCTTATCGGCTCTCCTCTGTTCACGCCGTATCAGCACAAATATAGGAAAAGCCGATAACCGTCACGTCATGGTTGTGACGTGATGAGCTGTGATTGGACACAGCTGATAATATGGTAAAGAGCCTACATCAGAGCCTACATAATAGGCTCTTTACCAAAATCGAAGATAAGGTGTATCAGAGCAAACATCATGCTGTGCACCCTCGGGGCGCGCATAAGTGGCTTATCCTGCTGGACGTCATATGACGCCCAGTCAGGATAACGAAATGGGGCGGGATGTGGTTAAAGTGTATCCAAGTACACATTTCCCTGTCTCTATTACATTTCAGTAATAAGCCCCACCCCATCATGTCTGGGAGACCAACAAGGAGAGACCGCTGCTTCCATGGCACTGTGAGGGGGTCAGCAGCGGCTGTGTCCATAGGCAAAGGTGGATGTGGTCTATCCTCAGGCAGGGCACCATTTCCTCCATGTAGTGATGTTGCCCTTGCTATCCAGCCGCAGCATGCAAAGGAGGTGGTAGGTTGGCTTAATAAACCATCCTCATCCGCCTCATCCTCTATCACCCAAGCAGAGACTAGTGTGCATTCTACCGCAGCTGCCAGAGTGGCTTACTCTGCCTCCTTGTCCACAGCTACTCCTGCCATAGCCCCAACATCATGCATGGAGGAGTCAGCTGGGTTATTTGAACACAGCGTCAGCCACTTGCTCCTTGACGATTTATAGGCATTACTTGATTCTGATGTTGGTGCTAAAGTTGAGGAAGGTAGAAACATGAGCCTACAGAGGGGAGAACACTCGTAAACAGCAAATTGGCAGTCATGTTACCCCAGCTTCAGTGTATTGCCAAGTTGGCTCCAGTCATGATGAGGATAGAGGGGATGATGATGATGTCACTGATGCAACTTGGATGCCTGATAGAGCACAGGAGGAAAGTGAGGGTGAGATGCAACCCCAACGAGGCAGCCATCATGGAAGAGCAAAGAACAGCCACCCTATTCCATCACATTGCAGAGCTGTTATCTCCCAGCCCTCTTCCCATTGCTCAGCTGTCTGGGCCTTTTTTTAGTACATGTACAGCCGATCGCACTGTTGGAATTTGCAAACATTGCCTCAAGCAGATCAAGCGTAGCAAAAACACAAGCCATTTGGGTACCACATGCTTGACAAGGCATTTAAGCTCCCACCACTCAGCCCATTGCCAAGAGCACCTGAAAGACACACAAAAGGGACGCAATTTTGCTCCTCCTTACCTCTCAGGTCTACCCCTGCTATATCTCATGAACTCTCAGCAGCCTCCACTGACAGGGATGACGGTATAGCGAACTGTGTCACAGGTCCTTGCAGCACGTCTGCCAGCAGCACACCACCAGCTGTAGAGCATAGCAGGTCAATTTCTCTGCCCCAGATTCTGCAGCGAAAAAAAAATACAGTAACTGCCACCCACATGCCTAGCATCTAAATTCAAGCTTGTCAAAGCTGCTGGCTTTAAAACTCCTGCCTTTCCATCTGGTGGATTCTGCCCCCTTCCGTGAATTTGCAGAATGTGCTGTACCATAATGGAAGGTTACCAGTCACTATTTCCTTGCACACAAGTTCATTTCAGCTCTGTACCATCACATGGAAGGCAATCTTGTGGCATTGTTGGGCAAGACGTCTCTGTAGCCATATCAATTGGTCATACACAGCCAGTGCTCAGTTGGCTGAAATTCAGTGGGAATTCCACCTGCCCGTAAACCGCCTGATTTTTGACATACCTACTAGGTGGAACTCAACTTTGGCAATGTTGCAGTGGCTGCACATGAAGCAGAGGGCCAGTAACCAGTACCAGTCAACCAGTACCTGTGAGTATGGCACAATGACAGTCTCAGGGCTGCTCTGCTTTTTTTCCCCATGCCAATGGCTGCTGAAAAAGGATGCATGCACTGTACTGTCACCATTTGAGGAGACAGCAAGAATGGTGAGCTGTAACAATGCATGCATCAGTGACACAATCCCTCTTGTGTTCCTGCTGGAGCAGACTCTGTGGGGCATTATGGACAGGGCACTTGAGGCAGAGCAGCAGGAGGAAGAGGAGGGCTTCCTTTCCTCTCAATGCCTCCTTTATGCAAACACCATTCTTGTGACACCACAGAACACACAAGAGGAGAGGGAGGAGGAGCAGGAGGAGGATTCTGGCAGTTTTGGAGGCATTGGAGCAGGAAGACATACGTCAAACCTTAGGAGATTGTTTTCTGTCCCCAGAACCCTTGGTAGTAGTACGTGGCTGGGAGGAGGCAGTTCCAAATACTATAATCCTCAGTGACCACGAGGACGCTGCTACTCATGCTTCCGCAAACTTGTAGTGCATGGCCTCCCTCATTCTTTAAAGCCTGCGAAAGGACACAAAATTTGTGGCATCAACGAGAAGGATCACTATTGGTTGGCAACCCTCCTTGACCACCGATACAAGGGGAAAGTCTTGGAACTCATCCTATCCCCACAGAGGGAGCACAGGATGAAATATCTTGAGGACACCATAAAGAGGAGTTTATGTAACACATTTCCAGACTCTGGTAGGTTACAGTCTTATGGAAAAGCTAGTTTTGAGGCCTCTGTTGGGCAAGAGAGAAGCAGCGGAGAAGGGGGCCGCCTTAGTGATGCATTTCAAAAACTGTTTAGTCGATCCACTGGGTTACTGGGTCATGACAATAGGCCGCTGGCCAGAACTCGTCCAGTATGCAATTGAGCTGCTGGGCTGCCGTGCATCCAGCGTGCTTTCCGATCAGGCATTCAGTGCTGCCAGAGGTTTGGTGACAGATAAAAGAGCGCAAATGTCCATAGACTCTGCTGACCAGCTGACATTTTCAAAATGAATCATTCCTGGATTAGCAGCAACTATCAAGCCCCTGGTGCCGATGTCCCAGGGTAAGTGTTTTCTGAATCTGGAATCTCTGCAAGCTGGTCTAGGCTAGGTTGATTTTATCTTGAAGATTTTTTTGATATAGGTTTCATGGGCACAATTAACACCCAAAGACCAGTTTTTCCGCACCAGTTTGACAGGTGCAAATTTCAATTTTGGACAACAAGTCCAATTCTTGCTTTCATCAAGAGTACCTCTATAGAGTTACAGTGTGAAGGCACCACCAAGACCCAAAGCCTAATTTTTCCGCACCTGTTACTTCTATGCAAAGTCTGCAAAATAGACACCTGAATTTATAATAAAAATAATAATCTCTAATCTCATTCCAAGTGCATTAATTGTGGCCTCATCATACAGATGGGCTCCCCAAGCCGCTGTTTATAAAATAAAGAAAGCTTGCAGGGAAAATGTCATTTTTTTTTGGCTATATAAATGTAATTTTTGCCGCAGCAGGTTCTGTACATAGTACAGATGTGCCACTTTACAGGCAGACTATGGGGACCCTCCAGGCACCATATTTAAAGGATTTTTTCATTTTTATTATTTCACTTTAAGCATCAGTAAATCACTGCTCATTTACCCACTTCCCACCCACCATATAACAATATGACGTGCGCAAAGTGGTTTCATTATCCTGACTAGACATCATATGACGTCCAGCAGGATAAACCACAATTTCACACCCATGGGGGTGCACAGCACAGCGATCATTGGTGTGGTTTGTCACTCTGACACACCGCATCACTGATCTCGATAAAGAGCCTCTGACGGAGGCTCTTTAATATGTGGTCAGCTGTGTCCATTCACAGCTGATCACAGTGTAAACCGGAAGAGCCATATATCGGCTTTTCCTTCACTCGCACTGACAGGTGCGAGTAAAGGAGAGCCAATCGGTTGCTCTCCTGACAGGGGGGTATGCGCTGATAATCAGTGCATTGATTATCAGTGCAGACCCATTGAGGATGCCCACCCAGGACCACCAGGAATGTCCACCCAGGACCACCAGGGATGCAGATCCCAGGACAACCATGGAGGCCAATCAGTTACCAATAGGGATGGCACTCTGTCCCCATCAGTGATGCCTGCCAGTGCATCCTGATCAGTGCTGCCTAACAGTGCCGTCCAGTTCCTATCAGTGCCACCCATCAGTGTCCATCAGTGCCTCCTATCAGTGCCCATGAGTGCCCACCAGTGCCACCTATCAGTGCCCATTTTTTTATTTGGAGCGCAAAAAAAAAAAATCCCCAGCAGTGATCAAATACCACCAAAAGAAAGCTCTATTTGTGGCAAAAAAATGTATTACAATTTTGTTTAGGTACAGTGTTGCATGACCGCGCAATTGTCATTTAAAATGTGACAGCGCTGAAAGCTGGATATTGACCTGGGCTGGAAGGAGGGGTGCCCTGTATTGAAGTGGTTAAAAATCATCTTTTTTACAAGCTTTTTTTTCATTGATACATGTCCCCCATGGCAGCACCCCCATACCCTTTGTTTGCTCAATAACTTGCATATAAGCCTTCAAAATGGGCACTTTTGAAATGTCCAGTTCAAGTCCCATGGACTTCAATGGGGTTTGTTATTTGGCTCAAAACTTTTGCAATGTTCACAAGTTCTGTTGTGATCCAAACCGGGGGTGTTCACCCATCTCTAATTCTAGCATAGAGAGAAACCTCACTAGTCTCAGGTCACTTAAGAAGACATGCGGCCACTCAATGAAATTAGACGAGAACCGATTTAAAGTAGATGTAAACCTGATTCATGAAATTGGAGCTGGGCACATATATCTGCAGTGTTTTGCTATCTCTCTTCAAAGCACTAAGTCCCGTAGCGGTCTCCTGCTCTGTTCTTCTGTTATCAGCCTGATAACTCCTGACAAGTTCTCAGTCACATATGATAAAAGCATTGTGTTGGAAGGGATGCTATAAATAGATTAGCAGAGCCCTGAACTATTCATCGATCAGCTCTGAAGGTCTCTACCTATGAGGAGAGGGGGTGTGTGGCTTTCCTTCAATCAGCTGTCTTGGCTTTATGCCCAGGCTTCACTGCAGTGTTGAACAGGAAGAGAAAATCTCCTAACATGATCTGAACTTTCTAAAACCAGTGTCATGATCAGGCGTCAGGCTTGAAGACCAGTTGCTATAGCAGTTGCAGGAATACCACCAACCAGCAGGATAGGTACACAGGCGATCACCCTGGCAGATGACACAGGCTCATCTGAGGTGTGGAGTCTCACACACCGGTGTTCACCAGAGCTCCTGGTGGTGAAGATGGATTTAGCTGCATGCTAGTACCAGGTCGCAGTCCTCAGGTTTGCCCCACAAAGGTGTGAGCAAGCCGGGGACCAGAAGCATATAAGCAGATAAGGATCAAACAAGAGTGGTCGTTAAACAAGCCAAAAGATCGGTAACAAGTAGTTGCAGGTTGGGATCATTGAGTCAAGTAGTCAAGGAACAAGCCAAGGGTCGAGTGGTAGAAAAATACAGAGGCAGCAGGGAAGACAAGAGCAAGGCACTGGCTGAGAAGGCACAATAACCTGGCAAAGAGGAAGTGCTGAGACAAGGCTTATATAGGACATATATTATATTATTCATTGGAGGAGCAAGGAGTTCAAGGTTCAACAGCAATCAAGACACAAGGCAGGGTTACCCAACGGATCAGATAGGATTGTCCAATAGATCAGGCAGGGAGCTGTCCAGCATCCCAGATAGCTCAGTGGGATGAGTCAATGCCAGACACTGAAGAGGTCCCATGTTCGAGCCCAGGTCCTGACAGTACTCCCCTCCTCTCAGGACATCGTCTGGATGGGCTGGGTTTGTGAGGAAACCTCTGGTGGAATTTTCTTGTTAATCTACGGGCATGAATGTTCTCCTCAGGCTCCGAAGAATTTTCTTCTGGCCCATATCCTTCCCATTGGACCAGATACTGTAGCTTGTTTCTAAAGATCCTGGAATCAAGAATTTTCTCCACCACCAGTGATATGTGAAAAACAGGATGAATTTTCATACTATCAGGAAGTTTTAAGCGAATGGTAACCGGATTGATTTGAGCAGAAATCTAAAAAGGGTCTACAAACTTTTGGCCCAGCTTTGCAGACGTAACATGGACGTTTACATTTTTGGTTGATAACCAAACTTTGTCACCCACATTAAAGGTAGGAAGTTATCTGCAATGTCTATCAGCAGCCTTCTTGTAACATTCCTGAGCCTCCCTCAAAGTTTGGATTTCTCCTGAATCTCCTGCAGAGTAGTTAATCTGTTGGTAACAGAAGGAATTGGAGTTGAGATAGGGAGATCGGGAATAAAAACTGGATGATACCCATTGTTTAAATAAAAAGGACTTTGAGAAGTGGAGCTATGTTTAGAATTGTTGTATGCAAACTCTGCTGTAGAAAGATAATCCACCCAATCATCCTGAAGATAACTGACAAAACATCGAAGATACTGCTCCAAGGTTTGATTGGTCCTCTCGTTTTGACCATTAAACTGAGGATAAAAAGCAGAAGACAGATTAATGCTGCGTACACATGATCGGACATTCCGACAATGAAATCCTGGATTTATTTCCAACGGATGTTGGCTCAAACTTGTCTTGCATACACATGGTCACACAAATGTTGTCGGAAATTCCGAACGTCAAGAATGAGGTGACGTTCAACATGTACGACAAGCTGAGAAAAATGAAGTTCAATAGCCAGTGCGGCTCTTCTGCTTAATTCTGAGCATGCATGGAATTTTGTGCATCGAAATTGTGTACACACGATCGAAATTTTTGACAACAGATTTTGTTGTCGGAAAATTTGAGAACCAGCTCTCAAATTTTTGTTGTCGGAAATTCCGACAAAAAATGTCTGATGGAGCCTACACACGGTCGGAATTTCCGACAAAAAGCTCCCATCAAACATTTGTTGTCAGAAAATCCGATCGTGTGTATGCAGCATTACTGTTACACCTAAGGCTGAGCAAAAGTGTTTCCAAAATTTTGAAGTAAACTGTACTGCTCTGTCAGACACCACATCGTCAGGAATTCCATGTAGTTTAAATACTTCTCCAACCATTAACTCAGCAGTTTGTTCAGCTGAAGGTACCCCCTCAACAGGTATAAAATGAGCCATCTTAGTGAGACGGTCAACAATGACCAAGATTGTGGCCGTTTCCTTTGAGGGAGGTAAATCTACCACATAGAAAGTCCATAGAAATTGAGCCCCATTATCTTGGAGTGGCTGGAGCAACCACAAAGGAGTGCTTGTCTAGAAGACATCCTCTTGGCAGAAGGAATGAATTCTAGATTTTTATGGCGAAACCAACAAATCCTTGTATCTCTTTAACATTTCTAGGGGCAGGCCAATTCACCACTGCTTTGATCTTCTCATGGTCCATGCTTACTCCTTTAGGAGAAGTATTATATCCCAGGAACTGCATCTGGGTTCATTCAAACTCACATTTCTCCAATTTAATATAAAGTTGGTTCTTCCTTGGCCTTTCAAAGACAGTGCAAACATGTTTGTGATGTTCCTCCAGGTTATTAGAAAAAATGAGAATATCATCCAGATAAGCAATCACAAACCGGTCCAATAGGTCTCAAAAATAATCATTGATGAAGTGTTGGAAAGTGGCAGGGGCATTGCAGAGGCCAAAAGGCATAACCAGGGACTCAAAATAGCCATATCTGGTTCTAAATGTGGTTTTCCTTTCGTCTCCTTGATGCATGAAGATGAGGTTATATGCCCCCCCCCCGTAAATCTAGTTTTGTGAAGACTTTGGCAGAGCGGAGTCTTCCCAACATTTCCGAGATTAAAGTAAGTGGATAGCATTTTTTAATAGTGATTTTATTAAGGTTCAAGTAGTCAATGCATGGACGCAAGGTGGAATCTTTCTTTGCAACAAAGAACAGGGCTGCCACTGCAGGAGAAGTTGAGGGACTAATGAAGCCCTTCTCTAAATTCTCATCAATCCATTCCCTGAGAACCTTTAATTGAGGTTCTGAAAGATTGAAAAGGTGACCAAAAGGTATTTCAGCCCCTGGGAGCAGTTCAATGGGACAATCATATGGGAGATGAGGAGGTAACTGATCATCATTCTTCTTATCACAGACATCCTGGAACTCATGATATTGCAGAGGCAGGTTGTCATATGACTGCGTAGTAACAACATCCACCTGTGATTCTTTGACCGGCAAAGAACTTGTTTGACAAGGTTCTCTACAGAATTCCTCACAATGGGGGATGTAAAGTTAAAATCCGTGTTTCCAAGTTGATGGAGGGATTATGGGTGGAAAACCAAGGAATGCCCAGGATGACAGGAAATTTGGGTGATGTAATCAGCTTAAAACTGATGGTCTCATGATGGTTAGCCTCAAATTGCAGTGCCAAAGGGACTGTTTCATGGATAACAGGTCCTGAAGTTAAGGGTGAACCATCGACTTTCTCTATATCGATAGGAGCAGCTTTATTTCTTGTTTTAATATTATTACTGTGGGAAATTCTATGTCCATAAAGATCCCCCAGCCCCAGAGTCCAGCATAGCAGAGCAAGGAATTTCAATACCATCAGAGATGAGTTTAATAGGGATGATAAAATGAGATAGTATAGAATTGACTTTATTCGCTTCATGAATCAATGGGGAGATTGAGTAATAGAGTTTATTTGTTCAGGCATGATCACATCAGTCCCCGCAATTGTTCTTCTAACCTTGTTAGGACAGTTAACTGCGTATAACTTTGTATCATCTCAGGCTGTTCACTTCACTGGGTATATGTGAGGGTTTACATCCACTTTAATCTTAAACTACATACGAGGTTCTTTACTTTTTAGAGTATTGAGGATGTGGAACTTCCTTCTACAATTGGTCAGTGTCAGTGGGAATTGTTGATAATTAAAAATAAACTCTTGAATGGGCATCTTAGTGATAGCAATATACAGGGATATGGAGGTGGTAGAGACATAAATACATACAAAATAATACACTCACACAGGTTGAACTGTATGGGCTGATGTCTTAATTTACTAATTTACTATGTAACTATGGCATTTATGGAAATATATCAACAAGAGGAAACAAAAGTTTAAAAAAGGTTGGAAATCATTGCTGTGTGAGACAGTAAACTGGAATCTTGTGAAAGATATTGACAGCACAGAAGTTTTTAATATGTATTAATGAAGAATGGTAAAGGCGGAAAAAGTGACACAAGCTTTACATTAGTCAGCAACTGATTTTTGGTACAGAACTCTAAAGCCAGCTCTATGTGCTTTTGACTGAAAGGCATACTGTCTGCTCAAGTAATTCTACTATTTCACTTATCCCACATATTGCTAAAGCATGCCTTCTCAAGATGTTGTAAAACTGCATAGAAACCAATCGGTTTCCAGATTTTAGCCCTTGTTCACACTGACCTCGGTTTTGAAATTGTGCGACTTCATCTGAACTCGCAGAATTTCAAAGCCACATTTCAGTCTGACTTGGGGGGGGGGGGGGACTTGGAAGACATCTGTGTGGGTTCATGCACAGATGTCTATTGAAGTCGCCTCTGAAGTTGCCAAAAGTAGTGCAGGAACTACTTTTGGAAATCAGTGCGGCACCACAAAATTGTCATTGCGCTGATTGGAAAGGTGCCATTGCTGGCAATAAGCTGTGATTTGACCTGTCAAATCGCTTGTCAAATCGCTTGTCAAATCATGCTGATGTGAACGGGAACTTATTGTCAAAGCTTAATTGAACAAGCTGAATTTAGAAGCTGATAAGGCAGAGGGAGCTGGACATGTGATTTGCAGCAAGGTGAGCAGCCCTTCATTGCCAGAACCAGCTTGTGAGCATTCAAGCAGGAGCCCAATAGCATGCAACTTCTCTGAAATACCTAGCTACTGTAGTAAGGTGATTCTAAAATACTCATGGTGAGGGACTTCAGGATTGATAACTTATATAAAGAAAGCAAACCTATTGTTTACACAGAATATTAAGTCCTGTACTATGTCCTGGAGCCGAGAGACTTTGTAGAGCATTGGTTGGGAATAAACCTCCATTCCTAGGCTAAAATCTTACCTGGGCAAACTCATTAGTTTCATCTATCCACAGCCTTTTATATATGTGAGCTGACTGATGGCCAGTGCTTACTCTCTTGCAGAAAATGGTGTGGGAGCCTGCTGTTGGATGAAAAGGCTGGGTGCTGACAGAACACTAATGCCGTGTATACAAGGCCGGACTTTTCGACCAAACTTGTCTGACGGAACTAATCCGTCGGACAATTCGACCATGTGTGGGCTTCATCGGACCTGCAGCGGACCTTTTCTGTCGAAAATGTGACGCACTTTAGATTTAGAACAATCTGATCGTCTGTATGCTAGCCCAACGGACGAAAACCAACGCTAGGGCAGCTATTGGCTACTGGTTATGAACTTCCTTATACTAGTCTGGTCGTACGTCATCACGGTTGAATCCGTTGGACTTTGGTGTGATTGTGTGTAGACAAGTCCGATTCGACAAAAGTCCGTCAAAGTCCGACGTTATTCAGTCCGTCAAAAGTCCGGTCGTGTGTACACAGCATAGAAGGTACATGTGCTGCCTATGTTTTGGGAAACCTATTAGGGGAACTCCATTAGTAAGGAACTGACTTGGATTTAGCAAGCTTATATGATGAGCAGACATATGGGCTTGCTGATTCACCAACAAATCATGGACATGGCTATGGATATGCAAATTTAATTATTAATGACATCAGCAAGCAATGTTTTTAGGCATGATTTACAAAAGAGCAATTGTCTATGCCCCTAGAAAAATGGCCGTAGAAGGGGAAGAGGAGCCAGAATACAGAGTGGAGCTTTTTTGTGGGGTTTACTTTGTACCAGAGGCCTTAGCTAGGTAATTTTTTTTTTTTTTTTTAGATTTTGATTATACTTTATCTTTAGTCTGCCCTGCTCAAAGAATGCTTGTGCTAACTGAAAGTGGCACCAGTTAAGCATTTACAGTATAGCTATTCTACACACACCGACCAGTGGCAGGAAAGTGGGTTGAGAGCAATGAGCTCAGACCTTGCAGGAGGAAATTAACAAAATTTCAAAAAGGCTGCACTATGACATATCTTTGCTAAACTGGAAACGAATCATAGATACTATGTGTAAAAGAATTATAACTTATATATATATATATCTGTGTGTGTGTGTGTGTGTGTGTGTATGTGTGTGTGTGTATATATATATATATATATATATATATATATATATATATATATATATATATATAGTACTTCCCCTTCAGACCTTCTTATTGCCAGCTGAGTTGACAATGTCAGAGAGAAGTGTGTTTGGAAAGAGATGTCTGTTGAGCTATCAAAGCTGAGAAGAGCTTGAAGCTGGAAGGACCCCTGTTACCTATGACTTGATCCTGCTGGGTGAGCTTGCCTGAACTGGGACTTTGCTATGTAATATGCTGTGACTGGGAAGCTGAGCATTATTTAAAAGGACTGTCTTATACTGCTGTCAGAAACCATGAACCAGACCGAGACAGAAGTACCAGGCCAGAAGTCAGGGATCCAAGTAGAAGAACATCAAGCAGAATAAGGAGCCAGAAGGGATGTCAGCAAAGCCAGTCTTTAAACAGGAGCGCAGGAGATGGTTTCTTGTGATGTGATCAAGGCGAAGGCAGGAATGAAGTGAGCTGGAGATCTTTAAGTAGGCGGGACTGACAAGCAGATCCATAACAGCTGGTTAACAGTGGAGAGAGATGAGAGCTGGCAATTAGACGATGGCTGAGTGGCCAGGTCAGAGAAGGAAGGGCTGAGCCCTGACAACTGCTAAGAAGAGTTTTTGTTTTGTTTGAACTGCCTATGAAGACAAAGTGTGTCAATTTTCTGTTTCTTTTTGCTGAATAAAGCCTTTTAGGTTGACTGAACTGTCTGAGGCGGCTTGTCACTCCCTGATCCCTTACAATATATATAGCAAACAGGTGGTGGTGAACAGCAGATCATCAGTCTCCCAGTGCAATGCAATCAGACCATCCCAAACGGTCATATATAGAAAGAAGGTTCAGAGGATTGCTGCACAAAAATTTATTGTAATGAAAAACATACAAAAAATGTATCAAAAGCTTTCCATTGTATAGTTAAAGTTTCGGGCTATATTGTTAGCACCCTTCCTCAGACTGGAACGTATTACAATTGTAAAAAAGTATTCTTTTCACAACATTTATAAGAAAGCATAATTGGAATCAATTGCATTAACAAGGTCATTATTCATCATCACATGTGTCAAAGATCTCTTTAATCAAAAATAGTAAGATGAAAAAGGCTAGAGACTGAATACAAATTCCTATTCACTCTAACATGCATCCCTGGTGTCAACCTATAATATAAAATATAAAAAATAGGGAAAACACATGCCTTTTTAACTTCATATTCAGTAAGCATCATATAATTTAAAACAGGTCATATGTTGAACAACCCATACTCCCATGAGCCACTTATACAAACAAGTAGAGATTGATTTCTGAGTTTAACCCTTTGGGGTACATAGTATCCAAAGAGTGGATCCACTGTCTTTCCTTCTCAAAATTAACTCCCGATTGCCACCTCTCCTACTGCGACTTATGCCCCGTACACATGGTCGGATTTTCCGATGGAAAATGTCCGATCGGAGCGTGTTGTCGGAAATTCCGACCGTGTGTAGGCTCCATCGGACATTTTCCATCGGATTTTCCGACACACAAAGTTGGAGAGCAGGAGATAAAATTTTCCGACAACAAAATCCGTTGTCGGAAATTCCAAACGTGTGTACACAAATCCGACGGACAAAGTGCCACGCATGCTCAGAATAAATAAAGAGATGAAAGCTATTGGCCACTGCCCCGTTTATAGTCCCGGCGTACATGTTTTACGTCACCGCGTTTAGAACGATCGGATTTTCCGAGAACTTTGTGTGACCGTGTGTATGCAAGACAAGTTTGAGCCAACATCCGTCGGAAAAAATCCTAGGATTTTGTTGTTGGAATGTTCGAACAAAGTCCGACCGTGTGTACGCCCTATATCTCTGTCTCTAACCACAAATCTCAGTTGAGAAATTGCATGGCCCTTTTCAACAAAATGCCTAGCTAGTGGAGGTTGAGTAAGTTTTTGTCTCTTATAGAGTATTTGTGGTGAGTAATGCAGTCCTTTACTTTTTGGGTTGTCTCACCAACATAGAGGAGCCCACAAGGACATTTAATCTTATAGATCACATATGAAAACTGACAAGTGTAATATCCTTTCATTTCAATCCTATGACCTCTATGTGGATGAGACAGAAATTTACCTCAGTCATTGAGTTGCATTAAATGCAGTTCAGACAGGGGAAGGAACCATTGTTTTTAGGTCCCAGGAATGTTACAGGAGGGGTGGGGATATGGTATTGATCAATCCTCACTAGTCTGTCTTGCAGTGTTCTGCCCTGACTATAAGATGAAAGAGGAGATGTGTTAAATTCAGAAATATTAGAATAATTTTCACCCAATATGGACCAGTGTTTCCTGATAATACTGAAAATCCTGAAGGAGAAGGGATGACATTGAGCCACAAATGGAATCCTGCTATATCTAATAATTTTGGGTTTGATGTCTAATGAAATCATCTCCTGTTCTTTATGTACCACCTCTGAAGGGTAATCCCTTTGTGTGAGTCTCTTTTACATTTCATTAAGTCGCTGATAGCATCTCTCTGGATCATTTACAATCCTATTTACCCTAGTAAGTTGGCTTTTGGGAATCCTATTTATTTTTCAATATTTTTATTGAATTGATGTTTAAGAGGTACAAACAAGGTAAAAAGGTTCATGGATTATATCAGTTGATAATATATCCTTGATATAATTGTCAAGGTTGTATGCAAGAGAGAGAAAAACTAAAACAGTCAAACAAGAGCAGTATCCCTTATATTATGGACTGCAAAGGTGAAGGGATACAGTAGCCAGATCAACCTGTTGTATATATGCTGTTATGTAGGGACTGGTGGTGGGGGGGGGGGGGGTAGGGGAGAAGAAAACTAGGGAGGGAGAGGGATGGAGAGTCTGCTCTGTGCAAAGTGATTAACATAAATCAGTTTATATGAGAATTATACCATGTCGATCATGGGTCCCATGCCTGAGACATTTTAAGGCGAGTACATCTATCCACCGCTAGTATGGTCTCAAAGATGTAATGGTCTTGGACCTGTTTTATTACATTTAAAGCCTAAGGTGGTGAAGCATTTTTCCATCATTTGGTTATGTTTTGTCTGGCTGCTAACAGGATGTGTTACTACTTTGTGAAACTTGTAGAGGATGTGTTTGATGTTTAGGTTCAGAATTGCTAGGTCAGGTGAAGGAGGTAAGGTGATATTAGTAATCTGTGTAATCAAAGAAATTACTTCTACCCAGTAGGAGATTAGAATTGGACATTCCCATAGCACATGAAGAAGTGATCCTGTGGTTCTGCAGTTTCTCCAGCATGCCAGGGGAGGCATTGTGGTCATAGGTGGCAATTTTGAGAGGTGTGAGATATCTGCATTGTGTTATGCTTTGGGTAAGCTCCCATAGAGAAGTACAGGTAGTAGCTTTGTAGATAGAGTGTAATAATCTTTCCCATTTTTGGGCGGTGTAATTTTGTTGTAGATCACGTTCCCAGAGGTGGAGTGTCTTGGAATGTTGGAAGAGTGATTTTTCGTGGAGCATATTATAAAAAAAACGAGATGCCCTTTGTGTGTTTAATACCAGGTGAGTAGTAGGCAAGTGGTCGTGCTGGAATAGGAGTCAGGAGTTGTGATGTATACAGTGGGTGATTTGAAGGTATTGGCAATAGAATGTGTTAGGCAAGTTTAGGTTAGATTGCAGCTGGTTGAACAATTCCATGCGGTTGTTAAGGATAAGGTAGTTGAGTTGGGTTTCTTTGGGCCAAGTGTTGAGGGTTAGGCCTGGGATTAAAAATGATAGGATGGAGATAGGGAGCTTCATGGAAACCTTAGGAGTGTCTAGCCAGGGCATGGAGATAAACTTTCGCCACGACTTCATTAACGTTAAATTAGTAGGGGAGAGGTGTTTAGGGAGCGTGGATTTTGGTGGAAGCTATAGAGCCATAATTTCAAATTTCTGCTAGGTATGGAGCAGCGTTCTGGGTCACCTCATAGGGAGGGAGCCTCTGAGAGAAACCAATCTTTAAGTTGGGCAAGAACAGTAGAGTGGTAGTAGTCTGTGATGTCTACTAGGCCTGATCCACCAACTGACCTATGTCTGGTTATCCAAGCCCGGGTCACCCAAGGTTTTTTGCTTTTCCAAATAAATTTAGATAAGAGAGATTGCAAAGAACTTAAGTAGGAGCATGGGATAGGGATAGGGAGGGAGCGGAACACATGCAAGAGTTGTGGGAGGCTTGTCATTTTGAACGCTGCTAGCCTGCCGGCCCAGGAGAACTCGTGTTTGGATATCTGTTCTAGGGATGTAATGAATTTCTGTTTAAAGGGTATGTAGTTTGCTTTAAATAAGTTCTCTGGATTTTTAGTCGGGGTAATTCCTAAGTATGCTAGGCCCGACTCTGACCACTTGAATGGAGATTGAAGGGCTAAAATGTTTTTAGTGACACTGTCTATGCCTAGATTAAGTATGTGTGATTTTGAGGCGTTCGGTCTATAGTATGATACTTTGCTAAATTTGTTGAGAAGAGCTTGGGCTGTGGTCAGGGTAGAATGGGGGTTTGTCAACATCAAAATTACATCATCGACGAAAAGACTGCTTTTATGCACTTTTCCACCTATTTGGAATCCCGAGATCAGGTTAGATACTCTAATGTGCTCTGCTAGAGGTTCCATGGCTAAGTCAAAGATAAGAGGGGATAGAGGGCAACCCTGTCTTGTGCCATTGGTTATATTGAATGTGGATGATATCATCTCTGCCACATATATGTTAGCTGAGGGGATCATGTAGAGAGACATGATGGCTGATAGGATCCTATTGGAGAATCCAAATTTAGCAAGGACAGCTTGCAGGTAGCCCCAGTGGACTCTGTCAAATGCCTTCTCTGTGTCCAAAAAAAGGAGCAGAGAAAGCGTTCTAGAGTTTGTTGCCAAATGAGTTATATTGATCAGACGCCTGGTGGCATCAGAGAACAGACGAATCCTGCCTGGTCTCTGTCTATTAGGGAAGGAATGATAGTTATCAACCTGGAGGCAAGAAATTTAGCATACAGTTTTATGTCTGCATTGAGCAGAGAGATTGGTCTGAAGTTCTGTGGTGTTGGTTCTTTCCCAGGTTTAGGAAGGGCCACTACTAAAGCCTTCAACATTTCCTGAGGGAACGAGGAGGAGGAGGCAGTTTCTTTGAAGAGGTCACACAAAAAAGGAGCTAGAGTGTCTTTGAACTGTTTGTAATATTCCCCTGGAAGCCCTTCAGGCCCAGGTGTTTTATAATTTGGGAGGGAATCAATATGTTGAGCAATTTCTTGGACGGTAAATGGAGAGTTAAGTACTTCTAGTTAGCTAGTGGAAAGGATCGGAAGATTTATTTGGGATAGAAATTCTTGAATGTTAGCAGGAGTTGGTTGAGGTGTCCTTTTTAAGGTTACATAGGGACTCATAATAATTGCTTAATTCATTAGCTATCCCTTGGGGGTCTAGAATCTTGTCCTTAGAGGTGGGGTAGAAGATAACTGGTATCCTGGCCTTGGTGCGAAGACCACGAAGGCACGTGGCCATGCATTTGCCTGCTTTGTTGCTAGTGGAGTATGAGTAGGCTTTGAACCTGCATTGTTTTTTTGTTTTTTTAAGGATTCTAGTAATAGGAACCTGAGTTCTTGCCTCAGGGCCAGGAGTTTCAATTTGAAGGAATGAGAAGGTGTCAATTTGTTGAGGGACTCAGTGGACACTCTTTGTGAGTTTACCCTGTCAATTTGCTGCGTCCTCCACTTTTTTGCAGGAGACTCCAGTTTTATCAACACCCCCCTAATGAACACTTTATGCGCCATCCACAAAGTTGCGGCTTTATCCACTGAACCAACGTTGTGTGAGAAATAATCGTCTTTCTGACATTGAATCTCATTTGCTTAAGGAGAGGATTTCATGACAAATGCATTAACCCTCCATAGCTTTGTGGATTTGGGTGGATTGAGTGAGTCAGTTTTTAGACAGATAGGAGCATGGTCCGACCACATTATCGGGTCTATAGTTGAATCCGAGATTCGTTTGAGTAGCCACTTGTCAGTCAGAAAATAGTTAATCGAGTAAGAGTTATGTGCTGTGGAATGGAAGGTGAAGTCTTTCTCGGAGATGTGATGGCATCTCCATATATCATATAAGTCATTTGCTAGGATAAAGTGATGCATCAGGGAGGTGTGTCTCAGGTTCCTATTTGAGGTGTCAAGATTGTAGTCAGGAGCAATGTTGAAGTCTCCGCAAAGAATTAGGGAGCCTTTTTGGGCTTTATGTGCTTTTCTCAGTGGTTTGTTTAAGAATGAGATTTGTCGAGAGTTTAGGGCGTATAGATAGACCAATGTGTATGGGGCTGAATCCAGTGTGCATGTCAGGATCAGATAGCATCTATTAGGGTCTGAGATTTGTTCCAATAATTGGAAGTCGATAGCTGTTAATACTATCAAGACTCCACGTTTCTTTTCTGAACTACAGGCTACAAAATACATGGGGGAAGGAGTTATGTTTTAATCTAGGAGGTTGCAATGTATTTGAAGTGCGTATCTTGTGCACAAACAATATCGTAGTTCAGTTTTAGGGCTGTTTGGCAGAGTGAGGCTCTTTTGGCCGGATGATTAAGCCCTTTTAGTGTTGATGTTATTTTAATGCCCATTGTAAATTGTGGATGTGCTGGGTGTAGATTTACTCACAGTTGGTAGGTGGCTTTTGGTTCTGAAGAGGTGGGACGCTGGCTCATGATCTGTAGCTTTAGTTGTCATCATTTCAGTGGTGGAACTGCACAGTGACTGTGGAACTAGTTGCAGACTAAGGGGAAGGAAAACACATGAACAAACTGAAACAAAAATACCCAAAAAGAAAAATGCACAGCTGGAGGTACTGGTGTATAGCTGCATATTCTGAGAAAGGGGGATGAGTTCAAACAGGTTTAGCGCTGCAGCCGCGGAGCACCTGGAGGAGGAGGTATGTTGCTGGATTTGTTAGTGGGTGTAAGACCCTTCAGAATTTGGGTTGGAAGTTTTGGTAGGATTTGTGCCATAGAGGTGGAATTGGGCCTAGGGTATTTTGAGAGTTTGATGTGGGTGGCGGGTCAGGGATAATCCCCCACTCGTTTAGGCAAGGCCAGCCTCAAGTGAATTGATAGTAAATGATCTTCCATTTCTGTCGATAGACAACTTAGTTGGGTGGCCCCATTTGTACCCAATATTATGGCCTTTGTGATTGTATTTAATTGGCGCCATCCATCGTGTATTTGAATAGATCAGCAAATACTTGGACATTTTTGTAGGGGTCTGGAAGTTTTCCCAAGGTTTGGACTTCCTTAGGATTTGGTTGTGCAAATGTACACTCTCATGAATACGTCTCTAGGAATCATGTCCGTGATGGATGTGGTTGATGGCTAATTCGATCGGTGGAGGGTCAGGGAGGAGAGCAGGGAGGAGAGCATGAAACAAGTCAGTAGCATTTTTGTTTTAGCTCTGAAGACTGTACTGACTCAGGTATGCTGCAAAGCTTCAAGTTATTTTGTCTAGAGCGATCCTCCAAATCTGCGATTTTCCAGCCATTGTCTTTACTTTCTGCCACCCTCGTTTGCATCCACTAGGTTACTAACTGTATTGGTGATGTCACTGAAAGCATTTTCAACTAAGTTCACTGTTCCCCTAGGAATGACACTTCAGCAGAACATTTTTGGGACAGGGAGGTGATGTCACTATGTAGAGATTGCTGCAGTGGTACGAACCTTGAGTAAAGTGTCCATGACAGGCTGGTTACTTGTGGGAAAGGAGGCAATGGGAGCACACAGTGTGTTATGTGGCAGAGAAGGGGATTCCCCCTTGACTCACCAGGTTGCCATTCAGATCACAGTCCAGTGTCATTCTGGCATTAGCAGGGCTGGCACAAGGAGGACTTCACAGGACTTGACAGAGGAGAGGTCGGATGGGACAATGCAGCTCCTGGAGTTATCTTAGCTAGTGGATTATCATCAGCTAGGTCAGTGTAGTTGGAGTTGCTGTGTGTGGTGGCGGGGGCTGAGGAGCCGACTCCATCCTTTCCGCGCCACGTGGAGGCTGGAGAAAGAACTCCATCAGCCTTTGAGGCCACCATTCCTCCTTGCACTTCCTTGTCATCCTCGGGAGGGAGGGGGAGGTGTAGCCAGCTGGTAGTGGTGGCGTGGCCATTGGAATAGGGTCCTGGATGCTTTACTCCCCCTCAATGCTCTGGAGCTTCTCTAACGAGCAGCAATCAGCAGCACATGGAAGCCACGCCCCTTGGGAATGGATTTAAATACACCTGGAGGGTGAAAGCTGGTATAATGTAATAACTGATTACATTCTGTAGCTTTTATATATAGATCACTAATGATTTTAGATCCTTGTATGGTCAACATGGTGTCTAAAAAACCTGTGTTGTACCACAGGTGATATTAAATCACAGACCTGGCACAAGATAATTCAAATCATGAAACAATAAAAATGATTCCAAGTCACCTGTCCATATAGCAAATATGTCTTCAATGAATCTGATGGCCAATAATTGCAACAAAAAATTAATCTGCACGTTTTCATATTGACGGGACAGGGTTAGAAGCCGATAACATGCTTCAACTCCCAATTCATGCGGTATAATCATATACAAGCTGAATATATCCCATGTGACTAGGATGGAGTCAGAAGCTACTTGAACCTCCTTAATTTTATTAAGAAAATCACCTGTATCTTTGATATAGGATTTAGTTTGTGACACCAAAGGTGTCAACACTTTATTCAAATACTTAGCTAGAGGGGCAGTTACCGATTCCATCCCTGACACAATTGGGTGGCCTGGGGGATTAGTAGGGTGCTTATGAATTTTGGACACAATATACATTACTGGTGTAATAGGATAATCAGCGGTAAGATAAGAACAAGTTTCTTGATCAATGATCCATTCTTTCATAGCTTCTGTTAATGTCTCCTTGATCCTAGTCTGTACCCGAAATACAGGACTAGATTTAAGAGGCATGTATATATTCCTATTCGACAGTTGTATCTATGTTAGGATGCATGTTGGAGTGAAAAGGAATTTGTATCTAGTCTCTTTTTCCAATTATGCTTTCTTATAAATGTTGTGAAAAGAATACTTCAATTGTGATATGTTCCAGTCTGAGGACGGACGCTAGCAATATAGCCCAAAACTATAACTATACAATGGAACGCTTTCGATACATTTTTTTTGTATGTTTTTCATTTCAATAAATTTTTGTGCAGCAATCCTCTGAAATATATATATTATACACACACAGTATATATTTGTCAGAATGTGAAAGTTGTGTGTGTATATGAATGTTGAAATACAGACATATTGTTCTTGTTGAAAGGGACAATATACAAAATAACAGGCATGTGAAAAAGTACTAATCTTACATTAAATATTTCTACAGCATAAGAAGTATTTACTAGAGCTCTGACATTAAAGTGGTAAATATGGAATTGACTGCCAAACATCTGCAGAAAAGTGACTGCCTGTGGAATGTGTGATTAAATACCTACTTTATTCTATCATACTTGTACAAGATCTTAAAGTGGAATGTCACTCTCCCAAACGACATTGATGATTTTGAATTCTCATGCTGCTAGCATTAGTAAATAGATAGGAAGGTATATTATATTTACTTGTTTTAAACCATTCTTTTTATGCTTCAAATACTTCCTGGTTTCTTGCCTAGTCAAATGATGTCATACATCCCAGAAGTCTTCAGAAGGGGAGGAGGGGTTTTCTCAGCTAAGCACACTCTGCTACATACATGCTTGAACTAAGGGGCAGATGGGTTCCAGGAAGTAAATACTACATAAATCATCTACCCACTCAAGATGGCCATGGCCAGAAATGCTAGGGGGGGTGTTTTTCAAAGTGATTTCTTGATCAAAATAAAGCATGGAGACATGGATGGAGGGGGGCGTTTGCTTTGAATATTAAAAATTAATTAAATAGTGTTTTTGATTTGTGATGCTCAGGAGCAGTGTAGTTCTACTTAAAATTTCTGCTGTAGACAGTGCATGCTCCCCATATTGCCAAAGAAAAACTGGATCAGCAAAGCATGATGGAAATGTCACCAGATCTATACAAAGTTAATAAAACAAATTAGGTGTTCAGTCATTATTTTGGAAATCATCATTTAATTACCCTACTCATAGTCAAATATAAGGAAACGCGAATTGGACTTATGCATTTAAGTTATTAATCCACCAAATTAAAATAGACAAAATGTCAGATCTCATATAAAATCCACCCCAAAGTTTGTTCCACAGCATGTTTTAGCAAACACGCAGTAGACACTGTAAAGATCAAAGCATGAATAACTTTTCAATTGATTGACATTTTGTTTACATCAGCCTCTGTGTCCTAGGCAGGAGTTGTTTGTGGGCCTTGATTTCTGCCCAAGTTTGGCTTAACCACTTGCCATCTAAGGATGAGCCGAACACCCCCCCAGTTTGGTTCTCACCAGAACTTGCGAACAGGCAAAAAATTCAGATGAACACATGAAAACCATTAAAGTCTATGGGACAAGAACATGAAAAATTTAAAGTGCTCATTTCAAGGGCTTATATGCAAGTCATTGTCATAAAAAGTGTTTGGGGAGTCGGGTCCTCAAACACTTTTTATGACAATAAAAAGTGATAATTATTTTTTTTATGTTAATAAAAAAATAAAAATGTCCCACAATGTAGATCCATCTCATGCCACCCAACGAGTCAAAAAAAAAAAAACCTGCAACAGCTCCACCTCTGACAGCTGTTATGTAGCTGAGGGTGGGGCCACTCTGTGACATAAACAGGCGACCCCGCCATCCTCTGACGTCACATGGCATCAGAGGGGACGGGGTCACCCATTTACGCAATGAGTTTTATCTATTTTGCCGAGACCCGACAATTCATTACAGCCGTGATCAGTTTTAAATGACTTTTTTTCCTTTAGAAATGTCATTTTGCTGTGGTACTGTTCTAAACACGGGAAAACTGTGCCACTTTACAGGCATACAATAGACACCCCCAAGGCATCATATTTAAAGGAATATTTGATTTTTGATATATCTGGTCTGGAACAGCCGTATTGAGTGTGCTGATTATACACAATCCTGATAACTACTAAAATGCTATTGAACGTAGCAAAGAAAGTACAAATTAAAATGCAATAAAATATGCAAAATGAATAATATGTATAAAAGTCCAAAAAACTCAGTCAGCGTGACTATAAAAAATATATAGAGAGGGTGATGTGACAAGTCCTTTGTGAAGAAGCAAAGTTCCATGCATACAGTCTATAGCAATTCAAGGCTTCAAAGTTTAACGAAGTGCACAATCCTAGGGCTGCTACACCATCACTGGACCACCTCGCAATATCCCTTTAGGTTATATGCTTACCAGAGGTAACTGTCAACTAAGCCCGTAGTAGCTTCCTGGTAGTAATCTGCTCTTCCACCACTAGATGGATCTGCTCTCACTAGCATACATTTTCTCAATGCCACAGACACGCCATATAGGAAAACAAAGGGAGGCTTTCCATAGTGTTACACCATTTATTAATAACAAATAAAACCCCCTCATACAAATTATGCTTACAAAATCAAAGTATTAAAATTGCATCCTGTCACAATGTCAGTGTCTCTCACCGCTGGTCGTAAGTTCGTAAGTCCTGCCTGCCGCGATGAGTCCAGGGATGACGCTGCCTGTGGTTAGATGTAGTTGTCCACCATCTTCCGTGGTGGAGGGAAACCTTCCTCCTGCATCCACTTGTCGCTGTTACCCACTGACGTTGGTGCTGCCAGTCACTGGGGTTCCCCTCTTGCAAGCTTGGTGTACATCCATCTCTGGCCAGCCGCTCCCTTCCGGGTCCTGCGATTTTCACTTCTTGTTTGTCAAGAATGGACGTGGACAATCAGATGGTAGATCACCTGGGCATGGTTGGAAACAAGGGAGTGCATGGGGCACTACACCAACGTGTTTCACCCACCTAACACATGGGTTTCATCAGTGACCCTGATGAAACCTAGTGACTGGCAGCACCGTGAGTTTTTTGGACTTTTATACATATTATTCATTTTGCATATTTTATTGCATTTTAATTAGTACTTTCTTTGCTACGTTAAATAGCATTTTAGTAGTTATCAGGGTTGTGTATAATCAGCACACTCAATATGGCTGTTCCAGACCAGATATATCAGACCCACCACTGCCAGGTGGTCTGCCAATAGAGTGTAAATAGTTCAACTTATTTTATCCATTTAATATTTTTTTCATGCACTATATGTTCTATCAAATTGGCGAATATATTACTCACTTGTAGCGCTGTTTAATACCTCCTCTTTTTTTCTAAAAGAAAGGGGTAAATATATTTGCTTGTTTATAACTTTTATAATAGCAGCTTGAAGTGCATAGACCAACATTATTTCATCCATTTTTAGAGCGCTGGGATAAGAGCCCTTTCACTATCTCTGATATCTAATTTGTCTAATATTTCATTTTTATTATTTCACTTTAAGCATTATTAAAATCACTGCTCCTGAAAAAACTGGCGTTTTTTAAAACTTTTTGTTGCATTGATACATGCCCCCTGGGGCAGGACCCAGGTCCCCAAACACTTTTTATAACTTGCATATGAGCCTTTAAAATGAGCACTTTTGGTTTTTCATGTTATTATCCCATAGACTTTAAAGGGGTTCCACGGCTTTCGAATTTGCCACGAACATGGCATAATGTTCGTTGTTCGTCGAACGTCCGAACAACCAAAGTTTGTGTGTGTGTATATATATATATATATATATATATATATATATATATATATATATATATATATATATATATATATATATATATATATATATATATATATATATATATATATATATATATATATATATATATATATATATATATATATACATATATACATACATACATATACACATACATACATACATACATACATACATACATACATACATATACACATACATACATACATATACACATACATACATACATACATACATATATATATATTTTAAAGATGAACTTAGCCTTTAAATACATAAAAATAAAAGTAATAGAAAAATGTATTTAAACCCATTTTTAAGGTACCATGCTATTTAAAACCTTTAAAATAAATATGTAAATAGCTCTGAAACTCTTATGCCCCATTCACATGGTCGGATTTTCCGACGGAAAAGGTGCGATCGGAGCGTGTTATAGGAAATTCCGACCGTGTGTGGGCTCCATTGGACTTTTTCTATCGGATTTTCCGACACACAAAGTTTGAGAGTAGGCTATCAAATTTTCCGACAACAAAATCCGATCACGTCAATTCCGACCGTGTGTGGACAATTCCGACGCACAAAGTGCCACGCATGCTCAGAAGAAATTCCGAGACGGAACAGCTCGGTCTGGTAAAATTAGCATTCAGAATGGATACAGCACTTTCGTCACGCTGCAATGTCAAAAATTGTTTAATACAGCGCACTCTCTTCTTCTTTATAATGTGAGAAGAATGAAGTAGTTTTGCTGCTGATATTCACACAGACTTCTCACAGACTTCTTTCTTTATTATTTAGCGGGATTCCCTCAATACATTTTGATTTGTCACATCTGACCAAATTTCTTTTTTGTTGTTTTATTTTTGTTTTGTATTTTTTTTCAAGGCTGTTTTTATTTTTTTTTTTGGTTTCTATTTTTTTCAAGGCTGTTTTTATTTTGTTTTTTTGGGTTTTACTCCAGAATATTTTTGTGTGTTTTGTGTGTCAAGTTACCACAACACCATTGATATCTTGTATTATTTAATCTCGAGGAGATTGTTTGGTGTTGGTGTCCCTTGTTAATTTCACATTGTATATTCAAAATGTACCTGCCTACTCACCAACAAACTGTCCTTTTTGAAGGAAAACACACATAGGCAAGTATAATTGAAACAAAAATTCCTTTATTAAGGGCTCAGAACCAAACAAAGAGGAAGGCAACGCTGGAGAAAATGCAGAAATTGGCGAAGCCCTTGACCCCCAGGGCACACATCAATTATTTAACATCAAAATTCATGGCCTGAGGAGTCCATATGTAAGGGAGTGCAGTCTGGTCCAGAAGTCCAAGAGATCATGAAAGCAGCAGATGACATCTGTGTCCCCAGGCTGTGGTCATACAAAAGACTGCATCTTTGGCCAGACCAGACTGAACCCAGGGCCATCACTCTCTGGTCTTCCTTCCACGCTTCCTTCCACGCTGTGGCTGTGGTGGTGGAGTTGTGGCAGGAGGAGGAAGAGGTGGAGTAGGGGGATGGGCCAACTCACTCAGGTGGGTATTGGGTGTGATTTCGCCACTCACCCCCTTACTTAGGACTTTATACAGAAGGTCCTCACACAGCTTGCGTTGACCCTTCTACATGCCCTGCAGTTTGGTGGCAGCCATGCAGGCAAAGGCCTCTTCAGGAGTGGGGGTGGCTCTGAGGGATGCAGAAGCCTCCTGAATGAGCCTGAGCGCAGAATCCTGAACGTGACTCCCCTTCCTCGGTCTTTTGTATGGAAGGCGGAGGGGAGGAACCTGCGATTCAGTCAGGCTCCTACTGGTCCCAGGCTTCTCCTGGCTGCCAATTAGACCCGCCTCCTCCTGGCTGCCACTAACCCCCACCTCCTCCTGGCTGCCACTAACCCCCGCCTCCTCCTGGCTGCCACATTCCACAGCCTCCTCCTGGCTGCCACATTCCACAGCCTCCTCCTGGCTGAGGTCTTCCTGTGTATGAAAAAGGGCCATAGTTTTATTTTTTTATTCATCAATCACACACAATTTTCACCTCATGACTGTTGCAAATTGAATGTTAACAAATATCAAAGACTATCATTCTGAGCCCAGCATTTTTCATTCTTGTCCCAATTATTTTTGAAAACTACTGTCTATTGATATGTAAAACACTTTATTAAATCAGCAATTATTGATCAATAATAACATATATTAAACATAATTTATTTATTGACCAGAAATCTGTAGAAGAATGCTATACCTGGCTCCATCTGGGCTCCTCCACTTCTTCCTGGCTGGAAGTCCCAGGTTGGACATCGGAAGCCTCAGCTGGGGTGGAAGGAAGAGTGGAAGGAAGGGTTGAGAGGGATTCCCTGACTCCAGTCTGGTCTGACAGAAATCGCAGTCTCTCATAGTACCACAGTCTGGGGACATAAATGTCATCTGCTGCAGCTCTGGATCTCTGGGAATCCGTGACCTTCTTGCGCTCCCTAAGATAAGTGCTCCTCAGGCCACCAATTTTGGCTTTTAAATATGGGATGTTTGCTGTGGGGACCACCGGCATCACCAACTCCAGCAGTTTCTCCAGCGCTGTCTGCCTCTTTTGTTTATGATTATAATGAGGATGTTTCACCTGCCACAAACAGGGCAGCTCCCTGTACTTGTCTATGAACAGGGGGAGGAAGTTGTGGTCATTGAAGCCATCCATTTTATCTGCAAGACTCAACACGAGACAAACCCTAATGTCAGGCAAAACTCTCCTAATCTTGTTACAATATAGGCCTCAATCTAGAAGCGGTATAGGCCCAAGTTTAGATCTTACCTTCGTTATCACGATCGGCGCCTCTGATAGTCCTTCCTCCACTCACCGATCGTTCGTACTACGCACATGTGTTATGCTTTATACACACTGAGCATGCGTGTAAGTCCGCCTGCCCCTGACGTTCTTTCTAGTCTATTCCCTGCCCCTTTTCGTTCGGTGCAGTGGGTGAAGAGCACGTGGCGGAGACACAGCAGGTGCTGCAATGAGGAGGAGGAGGAGGAGGAAAGCCCAGAGCCTGAAACATCTGGATCCAGAAGGAGAAGATTTAAGGCATCGAATATGTCCTTTGGGGAGATGTTGGAGATGGTCGACATCCTGAAGAAGGCCGACTATGACGGGAAGTATGGACCTTACCCCAACCCCAATGTCAGAAAGGCCAAGATCATGGTGAAAGTGGTCAAGAGTCTGCACCGGAATTTCGGGGTACGACGATCGAAAGATCAGCTCAGGAAGCGGTGGTCGGATCTGAAATTAAGAGAGCATGAGCAGTACCGAAAGATGCCCTGTGTTCCTATTCTTTATGTTTATTATGTTCGTGCTGCTCCATGTGTTTTTCTTAACTGTTATCCAGTTTCAAAAGGCAACTTTCATGTTCATGGGCACATTATTGGTTCGTATAAAACATTGTTCGTTCAGCCTAGAAAACACCATTGTTTTGGCCATATGCATTTGCCCACATTTTTTAGGGCCTACTTGTCTGAAATTAATTTGGTTGTGTAGATGTGTTTGTTACTAGAATGAAATGCAAACTAGATTCTGTGTAAGGAGAGGACACTCAGCAGCAGTTTTCACATCTGGACGCTGTAGCACTAGTGTGGGACACAAGAACACATTTTTATTAGGGGGCCCACACAGGTGCTCCAGTATATACTATAGGGGTGTCTCCATCTGTGAAGCTTGTACAAAACAGATAAAGTATTGAAGCTTGACAAAGGACACTAAAAATTCTACATCTTGGAACTCTGCCAAAATAGACAATTGTACCCCACTTCCAAGCAATGTTTCATATTTATAGTTCTGACATCAAATATCTGTGTGCTAAGTATACCAATTTTTTTTTACATAGGGGAGAAAAGACTCGGAGGACACCCCTCATCCAAGGAGACCAGAGACCCCCCACCTCTGGAAGAAGGGGAAATCCACCCAAGCAATGCAGAGCAGGAGGAGGAAGACGTGGTGGAAATTGGCACCACAACAGGTGAGTGTCTGCGACCACAGGCTCGGGTAAGAGATGGATGCTGGCATATTTATAATACATGGTGTTTTTTGGTTTCTATCTTTTTAGGTGCTCGTGATGTTGTGGATCCAGATCCTTTCACCTCGGAAAGTGCACAGATCCTGATTGGGAAGATCATGGGGTGTAATAGGGACTTGGAAAACATCAAGAAAAACATCAATGACGTTCTTAAAAAAAAAAGAGAGTTTAAAACCCCTCCAAATCCCTTTTGTGCTACAAATGTTTGACATTTTTTGACAAATTTGAGAAAAGCCAAATTTTGAAGAGGCACACATGTGCTATCTGCCATCACGGGAGATCAATGGACGCGTTTTGGGGGTGCAACCCCTTTCTCAATAATAAAGTAGCTGTGAGGAAGGGGTTGCACCCCCAAAACACGGCCCTTGATCCCCCGTGATGGCAGGTAGCATTCGTAAATTTGTGTGCATCTTCAAAATTTGGCTTTTCCTGGGGTGACTTCACCCCATCTGAACGCAATATCAAACAGTTTGTAAATACTCATGTCTGATATTGCCTTTAAGTTCTACCAAAAGTGAACTTTGTAAGTTCAATATTTGTGTCTTTCTTGTTGGTTTTAAACATGCCTGTTTTATCTTAAATGGACATTTCTACTTTTTCTAATGTGACCCCAAAAATTGTTATACAACAAACATGTTGGTTTGTTTTAAAAAACCTTTTCTAAATGCACATGTGATTGTGCTGGTATTAAAAAGATTGTTAATCAAGAATGTGTGGATTATTGTCTCAACGCTACAGCACTTTTGTGGTGCTCTAATTGCTGTTTTCTGTGACAATGGGTGTTATTTCCTAAGGGCAAATCCACTTTGCACTACAAGTGCAGTTTTAGTGCAGTTTCAAGTGCACTTGTAGTGCAAAGTGTCTTTGCCTTTAGTAAATAACACCCAACAGTGCTTTGTAAAGTTACACAATCACGCCATTTTCAGGACTCACCACATTTCTGACAGGGTCAGCTAAAACAAACACAAGCAGTAAATGTCACCAAAGATTTGAGTTTTTTTTTTTTTTTATTTGAAAAAGGTTTTAGACATTGTCTGGCATATTGATAGCCCCCCTACCCGCAAAGAATTCAAGGTATCTTAGCTGGACATCACGGGCACTCAGGGGGGGGCAAGCCAGGACGGCCACTTTCAAGCGCCATCAGGGTTGGTTCATTTGGAATTGCAGCCTCAGGCCCAACTGAGCCAGCATAGTTGGCAGAATGTTGCCGTAAAAAGTTGTGTAGAACACAGCACGCCAGGATTATATGATTCAGTTTATACTCCGCCATATGTATGGGTGTAAGAAATAGGCAGAATCGGCTAATTAAAAACCCTCTGGTCCGGGGTGAGGGTCCTCATTGGGAATGGTCGCATAAGATGGTCCCCCAGTGCAAATGCTTCATCCGCAACGAAGACGAATGGGAGTCCTTCCACATTCTCTTCTGGAGGTGGCAAGTCCAAGCTGCCATTCTGGAGATGCCTGTAGAACTCCGTCTGGGTGATGACTCCACCATCGGGCATCCGGCCATTCTTCCCCACGTCCACATACAGGAACTCATAAGTAGCTGACACCACTGCCAACATCACAATACTATTGAACCCCTTATAATTATAATAGTACGACCCCGAGTTGGGTGGTGGGACGATGTGGATGTGTTTCCCATTAATTGCCCCTCCGCAGTTATGAAAGTCCCACCACTGCGCAAAGTGGGAGGCCACAGTCTGCCATGCCTGTGTCGTGGAAGGAAACTTTGGAGTCAAAACAAAAAAAAACAAAATTAGTCATTTTGCACATAAACATGGAAAGCAGATTAGACACAAACATTGTTGGCCAACATCAAGATAACATTTATTTGAGGGAGTTTTTAAAGACCAAAGTATAAGGTACACCTATCAGATTACCCCCCCCCCATGGGCCATTTCTAACATTATAGGGGGGGAGCTCTTGGACAGGTAACCCTCTCCACTTCATTGAGAGATGAATGCCTAAATAATGGGTATTACTTTGGCCAGCCCCTCCTTAGTTACACTATTGGCAGCCCACTGGACAGGTAAGAAGTGTCATAATACAAAGATATAAATACACATTGTACACATTTGAGCACATTTGGACATTCTGCTATTACCTATCAAGACAATAATAGGATACAAAAAATTTAAACCGTACCATTAGAAAGTATACAGGCAGGCCCTTGCAATACTTAGTTTGCTTTGGGGAATTCATCCATACATCTGACCACTAAAGAGGTGGGTATAGTGTGTATGGGTTTGGCAAAGTCACCAGATAGATGATTGAGGATAGACAAAGAATTGTTATCAGCTGACTTAGCAGTTGGGGGGAGGGAGGGTTCCAAATGATTTGGGGACCCCCAAAAAAAAGCCTCTGGCACTCTGCCTGAATTTAAAGCACAAATCACATTTAAAAAATTTTTAGGGGTGTTTGGGGTAAAGCACTACTATGGAGCTGATAAAATACATAGCTAAGTGACTACATGAGGTGAATATAGGGCCAGGAGACCATGCTGGGGAGGTAAGTGAAGACAAATATGTATGAAGGACAACAAAAATAATTACATAAAAATCCAGCATGCATGAGGACAAAGGGGACATTCACAGCATATTACAATCATGGTAATTAGGGAATGAGGAAAGAAATACAATATATTAGCAAACATTAAATACAATAAAATGTGATATTAAAGGATAAAAATCTTACCTTAATATACTCCTTCTGCAGGACCTGTATGATGGCAGAACAGGTCTCTGGGATAATGATCCTCAGAGCCTGGGGGGAGATGCCTGTCGAGAACTTCAAGTCCTGCAGGCTTCTCCCTGTCGCCAAGTACCGCAGGGTGGTGACTAGCCTCTGCTCCGGAGTGATGCTTGCCTCAGGCAGGTATCCTGCCTGCTGATATAGGGGGTCAGCGAAGCCAACAAACGGTGAAATACGGGGTCCATCATCCGGAGAAAGTTCCTAAAATCATCAGGATTATTCTCACGGATCTCATGGAGCAAAGGCATATGACAGAACTGGTCACGCTGAAGCAACCAATTCTTGGTCCATGAACTCCTCTCCACCTTGTTCATGGACTGGACTTGTGTCAAGGTAAGGACCCCAAAACCAAGCCCCCGCACAGCACGAACTCTACGAGGAGTACGTATACGCAACATGGCTAGAAAACGGTTGGCTGCTCAGAACGAAGTAACAGAACGCACTGAAGAACAGCAAGGCCTGTGAAGAGCGACCTGATAAACAGTAACAAATGAACAAGAACACAATGACTGAGTCACGCGTAGCTTGCTGCATGCACTGAAGACCAGATACAAACCCACAAGCACAAACTGAACATTAGAAAACAATCTGAAAACCACGAGTCTGAAAAGCGTGAATCGTCTCTCACCAAACTTTTACTAACACGAGATTAGCAAAAGGAGCCCAAAGGGTGCCGCGCTTGGTTCTGAAATGGCTTTTTCTAGTCTTGTCATACATGGTGTACGTCACCGCGTTCTTGGCGAGTGGAAATTCCGACAACTTTGTGCGACCGTGTACGCAAAACAAGTTTGAAAAATGATTTTGTTGTCGAAATGTCCGAACAATGTCCGATTGTGTGTACGGGGCATTAGACTACAGTGATTTATTTGGTCTTTGTTTATTTTACTTTTACAACATGTTGATGAAAAATTGTCTGCATTTCTGGATAACTTGCAGATTGACAAAGTATGCGGGTTTGTGTTGTAAAGCGTATCTGAAATCATTAAAATCTATTGTTTAATTCCTATAACTATCTGATCATATATTTCATTGTACAGCATATTTTAATAGGTAACATTATTCATTCGATGTGGCATTCCATTTATATAGCTCTCCTACAGGACGGCAGGGAAATAACAAATTAATACTTGTCACTTTATAGAAAATATTTGAAAAAAAAACATTGCAAGACTACAGCTTGAAGTTCTGTGTGACTCATTTGATCATGTTTATAATTATTTATTCATTTTCCTATTCCATATGTACATATTTTAACAAAACAATAATGATATTTAATATATAAATTTTTACATTAACTATGATTATTGATTAGGCAACAATTAATTACTTTCATTACACATTATATCAGAGTGTATATATGAAGTGATTCAGGTCAGTCAGCACTTTAATTTTAGGGCATGGAAGCCCATTTTTATTAAAAGGCAAATTAAAATGCTAGCCCACCTGGCTCTTAACCACTCTATAACCGCCTTATAGTAAATTAAGGCAGTGGGGTGGCACTCTCATTCTGGGATGACGACATATGATGGCACCCCATACCCGCTGCTTTTGCACGCCTGCGGGGGTGTAGAGCGTGGCGATCACGGCCGCGCTGTATGCCTAGGATGCAGTGACACCGAGCTTGGTAAAGAGCCTGTGACTTGGCTGTGTCCAATCACAGCTGCTCAGCTGATCAGCGGCATCTCCTTGCAGGGGAGACCTGTGCAGGTAATCAAGGCACTGATCATCAGTGACCCCAGCAGTGCCCATCAGTGAAACCAATCATTGCCCATTAGGGATACCAGTCAGTGCTGCCTTTCAGTGCTCATCAGTGCCTGCTCATCAGTGCCACCCATTAGTGCGGCACATTGGTGTCTTCTCATTAGTGACAATTAGTGCACATCATTGCCCATCAGTGCAGCCTATCAGTGCCCATCAGTGCCGCCTCATCAGTGGACATCAGTGAAGGAGAAAAATTACTTACTTACAAAATTTACTGACAGAAACTAAGAAACTAAGAAACTCCCACATCTTCATCTGAACTAAGAATGATCACTAGATTCTCGGGACAACATAAACAAATACGGGAATTAATGCAGAAATATTGGTACCTCCTAATGGGGGATCCACGGGTCTCAAAACATTTAAAAAACTATCCAGAAATAACCTTCAGATGATCACAATCCATTAAGGACAAGATTGTTCACAGTCATTATGATCCATCTTTCATTTCTATCAGCTCAAACAGAGGTACACGACCATGTCATAAATGTGGTTTCTGTAGGTACATCCATGCAACACGTACCATTGCCCTTCCCAATGGCCGTCTGTATTCCCCTAAATTTTCAGTCACATGTCAGTCAGTTGGCATTGTCTACCTAATGACCTGTGGCAGTGACGCCTTTTATGTGGGCAAAACAAAGCGCCCATTTTTTCACCGTATACGGGATCATGTTTCCCTTGTATGCAAAAAAGAATGGAGATGCCCATCAGTCGCCATATGGGCCTCTTTCACAAATTTGATGACACCATGATGCGTTTTGTAGCCTTAGAACATGTTCTCCCAGGAGAAAGGGGAGGCAACTATGACCAAATCCTACTACAACGGAAGGCCAAATGGATTTCAAATTTAGATGCTTTAAAAGCCCCAGGTCTAAATGATGCTCTAAGCTACAAACCCTTTCTGTGAATTATTTTCTTTTTTGGGTCTAATATTCTTTATATTAGTATTATGTTTTGTTTTGTAGCTTCATCTTTATTATAATTTTGTTTGCCAAAATTTTTGTAGCATTTATTTACTATATTATTTTATTATTATATATTATATATTATTATAATATATTATTTATTTTCAATTTATTTTATTTTATTCTATTTCATTTATCATATTTATTTATTTCATCTATTTTTACTTACCTCTAAACAATATTTTTCAATATTAATATATTGAATTTTCATATTTTCTATGTTATTACCAATTTATCTACCTATGAATTTTTCTACATTAATGAACATTTCCCTCACATTTTAGCCCCTCCTCTATCCTGGATTGCCTTTTTTTAAACTTGCACGGACACCCAGGCATTTGCTGAATGTTGGTTTCTAATCAATGACCTTGTCTCCAAATGCCTTTTTTGGCTCCCTGCGCTATGTATCACATCCCCAATATATCTCTATCTATCCATCTGGCCCGCTCATGTAATGACTGATGTTTGTCTCATCAGTGTTCCTAGACTCCTTTCTGAGTCGTGCCAGCCTCCCTCCCATCAAGTGAGGGCAAAACCACTTCTAAGATGGCGATCAATAGCTGTATGTTCTAACAGCCTCTGACGCCGCTGGTATTAATGTGTGCGCATGCGCAGGGATACCTTATGTACGTCCGCGGAGCGGCGGTGACGTCAGATGCCGGCCGCTCTGGAGTGTAATATTTAAACAGGGAGATTTCCTTTACTCCCTGTCATTGCTCTGCTGGACACCACAGAGGAAAGAGGGAAGGATCTCCCCTCCTTATTCCATTGAACTCCCGAAATATCTCTGCAAGGTAGGCAGCCTCATTCAATGTTAACCTTGGGATCTCTTTATCCACTATTCCTTTGCTTATAACTGGCTTAACCTAACTAAATTTAAAGTAAATCTCATTTTATTTGGCTATTTATATGGTTGATGTGTTGGATCTAAGTGAAGGCTGATTTTGAATCCTCCCTTTCCAGACTGTCCCTACTTCCTCTCCACATTGAAGTTTTCTTTCCTATTACATCCTATGGCTGGTGCTCCTGTCCCACTAAACACCCAGGATGTCTTATGTTATCAAAATTGATTCAATCATCTAAAGTATATCCAGGTAAAATCTATTAAAGAAATACTATTGGATATTTTCAATATAATGATTTTCTCAAACATTTAAATATTCAAATATATTTTTCTAATTATATGTGTCCTGTCTTTTCCAGTTAGGACACTATATAAAAACTTTTGATTATACAAGTATTACCTCTGCAAGCAAACCGGGGACCCAGGAATTTCAATGAGTGGGGGTTAACCTAGGGGTTAACCTTTTCATTATCTGGCAAAACTTCAGCCTCATTTTATAATTATTGTTTCTAGGTAAGGGTATAATTTATTTTCATTTCACTTTATTTTATTTTTATATTTATTTTTATTTTATTTTACTTACTTTTATTTCATTTTTGTTTAGTTTCAATTCATCAATTAAATATTAATTTAACATCAATAATCCAAATTAAACTAATTTATATACATTTCATTCAATACTCTATAAATTTGATATTTTGATCTGTAAGAGTTATCTCTATTATGAAATTTGTTTGATTTAAATTTTATTTTGTGCTGATGGTTTTTTCTTCTTTATGTAAATTTCAGTCTTACAATTGGTACCACATGCTCACCTGAAGAAGCTCCACAGAGCGAAACATGTTGAGAAAAAAAGTGGTATCTGTATCATAAATTGTTGTTGCACTTTATGAATTTTTTGGAAATTGTTGTACTATGTATGGCCCGTTGATAGGCTTTTTTTTAAATCAATTGTAATAATAAAAAATTCTCTTTTATTCTAATACGGTTTGAACCAGTGTTAATAATTTTTGGATATTGACACCTTTAAAGTCCCAAGGCTTGATGCCTACAGCCCTTTCCTTCCATATCTAAGAAACTTTTAGCCTTTTTTCATTTTTTTAGCAAAAAATAAAAAATCCAGCAGTGATTAAATGCCACCAAAATAAAGCTGTATCTGTGTGAAAAAATTATAAACATTTCATTTGGGTACAGTGTTGCATGACCACGCAATTGTCATTCAAAGTGTGACAGTGCTGAAAGCTGAAAATTGGCCTGGGCAGGGAGGGGGTGAAAGTGCCCAGTAGGCAAGTGGTTAAGCTCTCCCTCAGCTTTAGTCACAGTACCTCTGCTCTTTATGCTGGTCACCCAGACCATAGGTTCTTCAGTGCAGACAGTTTCTCTATAGTGCCCACAGCTCCACTCTGGCCTTAGTCCTCAGGCCATTTTCTGTCTCTTGCAGACACACATACTTTTGGCTGCCACATGCAGCCTCTATGAATCCTGGAGACCTCCTGTCTCTCTTGGGTGCAGCCATCTCCAACTGGGAGTCCTGAGGTATTTCTAAACCTCCATTATAAGGACTGCGTGCACCTTAGCACACACCTTTCTGGTCCTCCACAAAATCCGGACACAGGGTTGGAGATTCTGTCCCACCCAAGATACTATAGAATCTCCAAACTACAGCGCCCCATCCAGGTATATCAAAACCTAAATAAAGATTTTTCCCCACAAATGGAACTTTCTTATTGTGGTATTTGATCACCACTGCCTTTTTTATTTTTTGCGCTATAAACAAAAAAAGACCAACCATTTTTGAAAAAAATAACAATATTTTTTACTTTCTGCTATAAAACATATCCAATAAAAAAAATGAAAAAATGAAAATGTCTTCATCAGTTTAGGCCAATATGTATTCTGCTACATGCTTTTGGTAAAAAAAAAAAAAAAAAAACAATAAGCGTATATTGATTGGTTTGTGCAAAAGTTATAGTGTCTACAAACTATGTGATATATTTATGGAATTTTTTTATTTATTTATTTTTTACTAGTAATGGCGGCAATCAGTGACACTTTTTTGGGAACCAGTGACACTAATACAGTGATCAGTGCTAAAAAATAAGCACTCTACTAATGACACTGGCTGGGAAGGGATCAACATCAGGGTCAATCAAAGGGTTAACTGTGTGCCTAGCTAGCGTTTTATTGTACAATGGGAGGTGATTTTACCAGGGAAAGGCATGGATCCATGTCCCTGCTCTGCAGAAACAGAAGATCCATGCCTTCCTTACTGACAGAACGGCAATCTGCCTTGTTTACATAGGCAGACTGCCATCCTGCCTGTCTACAGAACGATCAGCTGTTGCTGGCAGACATCAAATCTGCGGGACCTGCTAATCGGCTCCCGCTGTGTAGAATTACAGTGGGAGCGAGCCACTGATGGTGTGAATTTGTGCCCTCTACCTGGAATTAAAACTGCTACAGGGCAGTCGGCAAGTAGTGTGCCTATGCCCGATGATTCTCCTAGCTTGCAAAGGCTGGCATCTTTCATTTTTTTAGTAGCTAAAAAGGTGATTGCAGAAGGGGGTGTGGCTACCGCGCTGCTGGATGGAAGCTTGAATGAGCAGCTCCTCCAGAAAAGCCGGGGAGAACGACAAATAGAGGCTATCACCGGGGCTGATATCTCCTCACTTACCTGCCACAGAGTCTCTGTATCCGTGGAGATGGCCTGGAAGAAGCAGGTGACTGCCGGCTCAAAGAAACTGCCTAATTTTTTCCTCCCCACGGAGCCTCCTCATGCTCAAATTGGAGCCAGCGGCAGATCGCCAGCCTCATCTAGCGGCTCCCCTCGCTCTACACAGAGCCCGGCACATCTGGGGCTTCTAAAGCATCACAGCCACGATCACCAGTGGCCTCAACCCCCATGTCACAGATCCCAGCCAAAAGCAAGCCACGGCTGTCAGCAGGCTCTTCACCTATAGAGGTAAGCCACAGCTGTAGCTCTATCGATACAACCAGAGAGCTGGCTGACACCTTCAGCTCCTTCCCTGCTAGTAACCAGCCTGTATCTGAATCAACCCTAAAAGATATGCTGGTATCCCTGAGGGCCTCTCTCCATACAGATATGATGGAATGTGTTATTAACTTTAAAGCTGAAGTACAAGAACTGGGAGGGAGAGTGGATCACATAGAACAAAAGATGGGAGAATTTGCATCTTCTCATAACAACCTAATAGATGCACACAATGATCAGGAAGATGAAATGGAAAATCTTAAAGCCAAAGTAGCGGATATTAAGGACTGCTCAAGGCAGAATAACGTGAAACTCAGAGGTGTCCCTGAGTCTGTCCAAAATGCTCAACTCAATCAGTATGCCTGTGACCTGATACTAACGGTCCTACCTTCTATCCCAGCCTCTGAAATAGTAAGTGACAGATTTCATTGTCTGCCTAAACCCTCATACCTCCCTGAAAACATACCTAGAGATGTTATTGTGAGGGTACATTTTTTTACCACGTAAAAGAATGGCTTATGTCCAACTTCCACAAAACAGCCCAGCTCCCTGAGCAATTCTCCCCCCTTCAAATGTACACGGATCTCTCCCAATACATGCTACAAAAAAGGAAGTCGCTTTGCCAAACATGAAAGCACTACACAACCATAATATCATCTACCGCTGGGGTTACCCTATGAAGCTCACCATTACACACAGGGATGCCACCTCAGTGGTTACATCGCTAACTGAAGGCCTAGCTGCTCCTGGAACATTCTTTCAGAGCAAGAATCCACATCTTGATCTCCTCCTGCCAAGATGAATGGCCAAGATGATTGGCGGGTTGTTTCTCACAAATGCAAACAAAAAGAATCACTCACACTGCCCCCAACTTCCAACAAAATCATACTACCTGATCTCCCCGGTCAGATGGAACCCAATACCCACGATACTCCCTCCACAAGTAATGTGCAGTACATCTGCATTCAGATTCCGGCTGGAATCATCCACTTTTTTTTACTAACTGTTCTCTACTATTCTTGTATATCTTTCTGTTCCTTTTTTTGTTTTTCATTTCCATTCACTCTTTGTCGGTTACAGGTCTGGTAACCAAAATATTCACCTTTCAAGGTCTCAACTGATATACTACCTCGCAATGCCTACCAATGCCTACATCTGGATTTTCTGCCTCCTGCATGTATCAGTTCCCTTTTATCATTAAAGGTAACAAAGCTATCCTTATAACTTATCTCCATGGTGCTAAAAGTGACTTTGTTTAATGTGCTCAATCAATCACCCTACTAAAAGGGCATCTCTCTGGAGAGAGTCTCTTAAGTTAGGAAGTGACCTCATTTGCGTGCAGGAAACACACTTTCAAGCATCGATCCCTTCTATCTTCTGCCATAAACAGTTTCCCCACATCTTCACCGCATCCGCATAAACAGAAAGGAGTCCTTACGGCGATCAAAAATACAGTAGCTTCCTCCTTACATGAATTGATCTGTGATCCAGAGGGGAGATATTTAATCCTTTTGTGTGATATAAACAACAGACCATTTACCATAGTGAATTCTTATGCCCCTAACTCACACCAGCTCTGCTTTGCTCATAAACTGTTCCAGAAAATCTCAAAACTCAAACGAGGCTCCCTAGTGATATGCGGAGACTTTAATCTTACTGCAGATCCCCATATGGACCTATCCTCCAAACCCAAAAGACTTCCACTGGCACTTCAACCTTTATTTCACAAATAAGATATCTATAACACTTGGAGATGTCAACATGCTGAAGAGTAGGGATGAGCCGAACACCCCCCTGTTCGGGTCGCACCAGAACATGCGAACAGGAAAAAAGTTTGTTCGAACACGCGAACACCGTTAAAGTCTATGGGACACGAACATGAATAATCAAAAGTGCTAATTTTAAAGGCTTATATGCAAGTTATTGTCATAAAAAGTGTTTGGGGACCTGGGTCCTGCCCCAGGGGACATGGATCAATGCAAAAAAAAGTTTTAAAAATGGCCATTTTTTCAGGAGCAGTGATTTTAATAATGCTTAAAGTCAAACAATAAAAGTGTAATATCCCTTTAAATTTCATAGCTAGGGGGTGTCTATAGTATGCCTGTAAAGAGGCGCATGTTTCCCGTGTTTAGAACAGTCTGACAGCAAAAACATAAAAGTTCATTGATAAAAACGGCATAGGAATTCCCCACAGGGGAACCCCGAACCAAAATTAAAAAAAAAAAATGATGTGGGGGTCCCCCTAAATTCCATACCAGGCCCTTCAGGTCTGGTATGGATTTTAAGGGAACCCCGCGCCAAAATAAAAAAAACGGTGTGGGGTCCCCCCAAAGATCCATACCAGACCCTTATCTGAGCACACAACCTGGCAGGCCGCAGGAAAAAAGGGGGGGAGAGAGAGCGCCCCCCCTCCTGAACCGTACCAGGCCACATGCCCTCAACATTGGGAGGGTGCTTTGGGGTAGCCCCCCAAAACACCTCGTCCCCATGTTGATGAGGACAAGGGCCTCATCCCCACAACCCTGGCCGGTGGTTGTGGGGGTCTGCGGGCAGGGGGCTTATCGGAATCTGGAAGTCCCCTTTAACAAGGGGTACCCCTAACATTTCACTAAAAAACTGTCAAAAATGTTAACAATGACAAGAGACAATTTTTGACAATTCCTTTATTTAAATGCTTCTTCTTTCTTCTATCTTCCTTCATCTTCTTCTTCTGGTTCTTCTGGCTCTTCTGGTTCTTCCTCCGGTGTTCTCATCCAGCATCTCCTCCGCGGCGTCTTCTATCTTCTTCTCCTCGGGCCGCTCCGCACCCATGGCATGGGGGGAGGCTCCCGCTCTTCTCTTCATCTTCTTCTCTTCTTCATCTTCTTCTCCGGGCCGCTCCGCATCCATGCTGGCATGGAGGGAGGCTCCCGCTGTGTGACGCGTCTCCTCTTCTGACGGTTCTTAAATAACGGGGGGGCGGGGCTTGACAGGACTTCCCTGTGACGTCACGGGGAATGCCACAGGGAAGTCCCGTCATGTCCCGTGCGTCACCAGGTGGCCCCCCCCATTATTTAAGAACCGTCAGAAGAGGAGACCCGTCACACAGCGGGAGCCTCCCTCCATGAGGAGAAGGAGGAGAAGGAGAAGTCAAAAACTGTCTCTTGTCATTTTTGACAGTTTTTTGTGAAATGGTAGAGGTACTTTTGTACCCCCTTACCATTTCACACAGGGGGCCGGGATCTGGGGGTCCCCTTCTTAAAGGGGGTTTCCAGATCCCGATAAGCCCCCCGCCCGCAGACCCCCACAACCACCGGCCAGGGTTGTGGGGATGAGGCCCTTGTCCTCATCAACATGGGGACAAGGTGTTTTGGGGGGCTACCCCAAAGCACCCTCCCAATGTTGAGGGCATGTGGCCTGGTACGGTTCAGGAGGGGGGGGGCGCACTCTCGTCCCCCCTCTTTTCCTGTGGCCTGCCAGGTTGCGTGCTCGGATAAGGGTCTGGTATGGAATTTAGGGGGACCCCCACATCATTTTTTTTTTAAATTTTGGTCGGGGTTCCCCTTAATATCCATACCAGACCTGAAGGGCCTGGTATGGAATTTAGGGGGACCCCCACGTCATTTTTTTTTTTTTAATTTTGGTTGGGGGTTCCCCTGTGGGGAATTCCCATGCCGTTTTTATCAATTAACTTTTATGTGTATTTTCGGACCGGCAATGCAATAGCCGCGAGTAGTTTTTAAATGGCTTTTTTTCCTTTGAAATGTCATTTTGCTGTCAGACTGTTCTAAACACGGGAAACATGCGCCCCTTTACAGGCATACTATAGACACCCCCCAGGTACGAAATTTAAAGGGATATTACACTTTTATTGTTTGACCTTTAAGCATTATTAAAATCACTGCTCCCGAAAAAATGTCCGTTTTTAAAACTTTTTTTTGCATTGATCCATGTCCCCTGGGGTAGGACCCAGGTCCCCAAACACTTTTTATGACAATAACTTGCATATAAGCCTTTAAAATTAGCACTTTTGATTTCTCCCATAGACTTTTAAAGGGTGTTCCGTGGCATTCGAATTTGCCGCGAACACCCCAAATTGTTCGCTGTTCAGCGAACTTGCGAACAGCTGATGTTTGAGTTGAACATGAGTTTGACTCGAACTCGAAGCTCATCCCTTCTGAAGAGCGTGACACTTTTCATTCTCCATGCCACAACTCATACTCCAGAATCAATATGATACTAGTAGACAAAGGGGTTGATTTACTGAATGCAAATCCACTGTGCACTACAAGAGCACTGCAAGTCCACTTGGAAGTGCAGTCGCTCTAGATCCAAGGGGAAGATCTGAAATTAGGGGAAGCTCTGCTGATTTTATTATCCAAAAATGTGCAAGCAAAGATGCTGTTTTTTATTTTCCTTGCATGTCCCTCTTATATCTACAGTGACTGCACTTCCAAGTGCACTTTCAAGTGCACTTGCAGTGCACTTGTGGTGTACAGTGGATTTGCCTTTAGTAAATAAACCCCAAAGTGTTAGTACAAGCTTCTTCCACTGTCTTCTTCCACTATGCACAACATTTCATGGTCAAACCATGCTCCGATCTCCATATCAATAGGGGAAGAACACACACACCCAGTCCCGCTTTCATTTGGAGAGTTAACTCTAAAAATATCAATAAGCATCTCCAAGATTGTTTTAAACAGAACTCGCACTCAGTATCTGAGTTTTTAATAGTTTGGTGTGCCCATAAGGCCTTTATTAGAGGCATTTTCATACAAATGTTTTATCGTATTAGGAGACAGAGGTTGCTGCAGCTTGATAAATTATTGAGTGATATCCGAGCTTTAGCATCCCTTAATAAAACAAACCCTTTATATCCCTCATGTGCAACTCTCTAAAAACTATGTACAGACTTTAGACTCCTTCTGGTTGAGCAACATGATAAACATTTTAAAGCACTTAAACTACTACACTATTCATCAGGTAAGAAGGTGAGTAAATTCATAGCGAACCATTTCAAAACCAAGAAAATCCAATCTAAAATTGAGTATCTCAATCTAAACATAAACTTACCAACCCAGAGAAAATTGTGCATCCCTTCGCCTCTTACTATAGTTCCTTCTATAACCTGAAGAATGATCCCGACACACCTCAACCACAAGATCCTAGCATTGAATCATTCCTATCCTCCCTACAACTGCCTACTCTTACAAGTGCTCAATTAGAAGCACTTAACGCGCCTATAACCCATATGGAGATCAATAGAGCTATTAGGTCCCTTCCATTAGGAAAATCCCCTGGGCCAGATGGTCTATCAAATGACTGTTATAAACAATTTCCTGAAGCTCTCACGACAACTCTCTCTTCAGTGTTCACAGCTGCAATGACCTTGGCCTCCTTTCCACCTGAGATGCTACAAGTCTATATAGTAACGAAAACAAAACGTGGAAAGGAACCTACCACTCCGGCAAATTATAGGCCGATTTCTTTATATACAGATGTCAAACTATATGCAAAAATGTTAACTCATAGATTAACCCCTTTTCTACCAACCCTGATTAAGCCAGATCAAACAGGATTTTTTTGTGGTTGACAAATATCAGACGCAACCAGAAGAGTTTGGGGTATAATTCAACATGCTGGGGCCGGTCGGTTACCTTCTCTGCTACTATCCCTGGATGCAGAGAAGGCATTTGACCAAATTCATTGGCAGTATATGCACAAGACTCTCAAAAAATTTGGATTCACTGGGCCTATACTATCTGCCATCTTAGCTTTGTATTCCATGTCTCCTGCCAGAGTATATACTGTACTTCCAATATGCTTTCCCACCCCTTCCAAATCTCAAATGGATACAGGCAGGGCTGCCCTCTATCCCATCCGTCTTCAACCATTAATTGAACCACTCACAGAAGCTATTAGAGCATCACCACAAGTTGCTGGTTTTACATTTCAGCAAAATTGTCATACCATAAATCTGTTTGCTGACAATATAATTATCTTTCTGACAAACCCGGAATCTTCCCTTGCAGCAACCCATAAAATCCTTACATCATTCACTGAAATATCTTACTATAAAGTTAATTTTACTAAATCTTTACTCTTAGATCTGGGTATTGGCACTACCTTATGCAATAAACTTCAAGCCTCATACCCTTATACTTGGAGCACTGAGGGTATTCCCTACCTAGGAATCCATCTCATAGCTGATACATTATGATTAGCAGAGATTAACTATCTTCCTCTCATTAACAAACTGACTAAAGATGCCCAACGCATGTCCAAGTGTGAACTGTCCTAGACAGGCCTTCTCACCTCTTTTAAAGTGATAATGTTACCTCAAATATTGTATCTCTTCAGAACCCTCCCTATCCCAATAAAAAAAAACACACTTAATGGCATTTAACACATTGCTAAAAAAAAAACTTTGTTTGGAAAGGCATGAAACCTCGCAGCTCTCACGCCCAACTGCTTAAGCATAAATGTGCGGAAAGCATGGACTTAATTGACCTATTAGGTTGCAACCCATCTATCTCAGTTAAAAAGCTGGTTTTCACCTTCAACAAATAAACTTTGGATGGATGTTCTTTGGCTAATAAACTTTGGCTGCCCTATACCCTCACTCAGTAACCTAATATTGGTTGATGTGTGGAAACCTTGGCCACTTAAAACCCTACCTCTCTCCACCCAAGCCTCATTGTTGGCATGGAGAACCTTCTATTCTCTTAATCCTCCACAGCTACAGAAATTCCCTATACCCATTCGTCTAAAAGTCCTAGAAACAATTATCCCTCACTCTTCTTTCCACAAATGGGACAAAAGAAGAATCTCAGTGCTTGAGCACATGTTTAAATACAGACCCTTAAATCGTTTGTGCAATTTCAGAGTGAGTTCCACATCCCAACCTCTGATCACTACTTACATCTTCAATTATCCCACTTCATGAAATCACTTGCTTCCCCTGAAATACTTGTACACAAACAAGGTTGGCAATATTTCCTTGAGGTTTCACCCTCTGTAAAAGGAACCTTTCTTTTCTGCAATATTTTACAACATAGACTCATATTCCACAAATCACCCCCTTACACAAAATGGGAAAAGGACCTAGGGGAAACCTTCACTGCTTACCAGAGGGAATCAGCCTTTAAATGTATATACCAGGCTTCTAAGTGTGCCAACCATTGGGAATTGTCCCAAAAAATAGAGCCAACTGGTACCTTACCCCATACAGAATCTCTAAATTTCTTGTAACACAATCCCCACTATGCTGGAGGGGCTGTGGAATGATTGGACAGCCTATGCACATCTTCTGGTCATGTAAACACCTAACCAGTTTTTGAAACAAGATATTTTGCACAATATCTGAGATTACTGGGATCATTACCTCACCATCTCCAGCTTTGGTGATTCTTAACATAGGCATAGAACTTTTCCTTCCCGAGGTTCGTAGAGTTATTACTCACATTCTGCTGGCTGCCAGGATGCTTATTACTAGATTATGGAAAACAAATCTGTCACATAACGTGTCTAAAGTAACTGATATCATGACGCAAAATAATGTCTTTGAAAGCCTACTGGCCTACAGACATGGAAACAAATGACTTGTCGATCACAGCTGGAACCCATGGAATACATGGGTAAAACCCATTAAGTATGATACGCTCAAAACACATGGTCAGACCACATTCTGTTACCGACCATTTGCAGCATTGTTCTACTATCCCACTTTTTACTGTTTTATTATTATTATTATTATTACTTTACTTTGCCTGTTTGTTCTACCCTCCTGGCGACTCTATGCCTGAAAAGTTATTCGTTATTACTTTAATTGTTCTGTGCAACAAGTACCACGAACTTTAGAACAATGCAATCAATCCTTGGTTTCTCAACATATATAGTTCAGTTTCCCGTCAGAGCACTACATGCTCAAATGCTTGTTGTACTGTATGATGTTATGCTTATTTTTTTTTAAAAAGTCAGTGAAACAAAAAAAAAGGTGATTGCAGGAACATGGAAAAAATCCTCAGTTTCTTTAACTCGAACCAAACACAAAATCTAAAAAAAAAATGAATGATAAGATAGAAATTAAAAAAAAATGGGTCCCTGGGCTGAGTATGTGGACATATGGCTTGATGATTAACCAGGTGATGACATAAGCATTGGCAGAGATCTCTAGGTCTATCTTTTTCTCCTTATTCTATTTTTCATTGTTTCTTGTTCTTTCCTTCTTTGCTTCTATGTCTTTTCCTTCTACCTGTCAAATTATGGGGTCATTGCCTTCATGGCATTAAATATCAACAGGTTATTAGGTTCTCTATGTACATAGGAGCCTCAATTTAATGCTGATAAGCTCCCTAAACCACTGTGCATTATGTACATTGATTGTTAGCTTCTTTTATCAATCTGTATATGAAATTACTATGACTCCTCAGGGGCGTGACCTGGACGGAGATCTGAATGGCAGCATAGTCTGACTGCTCCTGCAACCCGGGAATCAAACCTCACCATTTGGGTACCCTGTACCCGAAACCCAGCATGAACAGATCCACTCGGAGCACATCTGCATCCCGGGCCACCATGGATTCAGGTACTCAGCTGAGTAAGAACATTCCGGAGCTCTTTCGGACACAGCCCCAGGCGGCCATCGCAGCCTCTCAGGCCCAGACCCCAAGCTCGCCTAACGTGACAAGCGGCACACAGGCAGGAAGGGAAACCCCCGCTTTCGATCCGGCTTGGGATCAGCTCCTGAGTCTGACAGATCTAGAAAGATTCGCCATGGACATCAAAAGCACTGTGACAGCGGCGATCGCAGAGATAAAGACAGACATCCAGGCAGTGGCTCACCGCATAGACAAGGTGGAGCAAACCACTCAGACACATGCGGCGGCCATTCGGCAAGTACAGCGCACATATGACACACAGCTCTCCCAACTATTTGAGCTACACAGGCATGTGGAAGACCTCGATAACCGAGGTAGGAGGCATAATATTAGGGTGAGGGGGGTCCCTGAGAGCATAGACCCAGGATCTGTTCAGCAAACCATTTGTGCAATCTTTAATGATTTAATTGACCGCCCGGCTGACTCACCAATTGACATGGAAAGAGCCCACCGAGCTTTACGCCCACAACCTCGTGAAAATGAACCTCCTAGGGACATTATTTGCTGCGTGGTTAATTTTCCTCTGAAAGAGGAAATCTTAAGAAAAGCAAGAGAAAAAGGCAGAATTATTCACAATGGCACGGAAATTAAATTATTCCAGGATCTGTCCCAAATAACACTCCAGAACAGAAGAGCTCTTCGCTGCTGGATGCTCTGCGCGCACGCAATATTCAATACCGCTGGAAATTTCCGTTTGGTTTCTCGGCATCCGCCAGGGGGTGCTCCGCCTTACTAAGAACACCAGAAGATCTACAGAACTTTTGCGAGCAACTCTACCTCCCTCGCATGGAACTTCCAGATTGGTACTCTCTGTACTTCCCCTCGGAGCCATGGATGCCAACCTTGTTGAACCCGACGCCAAAAGCACAGCGGCAAAGATCACACAGACAGGGAACGGACTCAGGCCCTTCTTCCGCTCGCTCCTCCCGCCGTGATTTGTATCACTGTAGTCCGGAATCGCCCCCCTCGCCCTCGGCGAGGAGGGGCCATATGGAGGCCTAGGAACCTTACTCTGCTTTCCAGTGCTCCCGTTCGTAAGTACAATGCCTGACACTACCTGATCCCCTCCTCACCTCGATACGTGACTCCCACCTGATGCATACATCTAATCCTCTCTCTCCAGCCTCATAGCTATTCCTAACCTCGTCTCCACGGAAACTTTTCCGCTACCCAACAGGACGATCATGAAGAGGACCCAGCCATGGATTTCTCCAGCTTTTGACTCTTTACTTGTACGTCTCCCAGGTAAAAAAGTTGCTCTTTGAATAAGCCTATGCAATCCACAGCCTGAGTTAACAGGAAGGTTTGCACCTAGAAAAAAGTACTTTGATCATCTAACTCAGCGACATGGCAAAGACAACTTTACCCCACACCCTGGACTCCCTTTTGATATTACCAGAAGATGCACAGCTACCCCTTTTAATTATCGTTCCCCGGTGCCACTGTATCCACACTATGTTGCTATCGCACGGAACTAAGACATAGCTTGTTAGTTATGATGATCTGAGTGGTCACCCTGCTTAATATCTTTTTTATGCCTGATCATTATTATTATTCTTTTTCACTCATGTCTAGATAGGCCATTGTGGAAACAACAGCATGAATACCTGGGATGCACAAAAAAAAAAAAATGTTGAACTTCAGAACTAAACGCTTAACCATTTGCTTGATAAGGTTCCTTCCTTACTAACGTGGGGTTCAGGTACTGACTTTCCCTCTTCTCGATCCTAGCATCCCAGGTCTCCATGTACTGACCCAAACTATCCAGCTGTGCTGTTTTATTAACAAAAATAGACACTTGCATCACTACTACTCAAATGTATAACAAATCGATTTGTGATCATGCCTTTTTACGAATAGCCCTGACCTGAATATTATACTTTTTTCTCCCCTGCAATCGATAAGTAAGGGGGAGGGGGAATTTTACACAGCTGGACAATTCTGGGTCCTCTCCCAAGTCCCCTCAACTTTCCGCCTTCACCCCATCTCCCTCCCACCCCTCTTCTCTTTCCTTAATTTTCTCACCCCCTCACCTTCCTTCCCTTCTCTCTCTCTCTCTCCTTACCCCGCCCTGAGACTTAACCCCCCCAATATTGCACTATAGAGGTAGATTGTGCTTTCATTTGATTACATCTGCTGAACAAACTATTCAGGCTTAATACGATTATGCACACTGGAAGCAATGTTCTCCCTTTATCCTTGTTTGAGATGGTATCTGTTATCTCTGATGCAACAGTTTCACTAGATGTGTCATGGTTCTTTTTGTTACAGTTAAGATGATTGATGATGGTTTCCTTTTATCTTTTTTTTTGTTTACCTTGAGCTCTTAGCAGGGTCCCACTATGCATATAGGTAACTGCACCTCCAGTGCATCCTTAACACAACTGCTTTTCTGGTTCCCGGGTGGCAGACACTTGGTGATCCCCGCCCATACTCTCATCCCCACACAGCGGTCCCATTGGGTCACCTGCTGACATCCCAGATCCTCTTCTTCTTTCTTAAGGTGGAATAGAGGTTCTATTTCCATCTCTGGAGTAGTCTGTCCTTCCCTTCTATCCTCTCTCTTTCCCTTTCTCTCTCTCTGACTTTCTCATTTCCTCTTGACTTTCACTTTTCCCCCTTTTTTTTCTCTTCTTTTCCTTTTCTAAAGTCTTTCCCATCTAACATCTCTAGTCCCCCTTTTCCTCTTGAACCTGCGCTCACCCCCCCGCCCGCTGCCATACCCCTAGCTCCATAGCCCTGATCCACTATTTTGCACACAAACATAAACTCTACACATAAAAAAAACTCACCCCTGACATTGAAGTGCATTTCCCTCAATGTGAAGGGCCTTAACCTACCGGAAAAAAGGTCTAAAGTTCTGTCATCCCTCTCCAAACATGGAGCACACTTTATATACCTACAAGAGACACATTTTCGTTCGGATTCCATTCCTAAACTGTCTAACCATATTTATAATTCGGCAATGCATGCCACAAATCCAGACGGTAAGACTAAAGGGGTTTCTATTTTAATATCTAAACACGCAAACTTTCATCTTGAAGACTCCCTCATCGACCCCGAAGGTCATTTTGTCTTTCTTAAGGGCACCTACGCCTCTAAGCCTATAACTTTAGCCAACATATACAGCCCAAATGAGAACCAGGTTACTTTCTTTAGAAAAACATGTGACCTTCTAGCCTCATTTCAAAAGGGTCTGGTACTATTAGGAGGGGATTTCAATGTTCCTTTAAATCCCTTGCTAGACTCCTCTACTGGGACCTCCACATTGACATATAAAGCCTTACGACAGATCAAGTTGCAACTTCAAAGCCTAACCCTCCATGACGCTTGGCGTACACTAGCTCCCTCAGTCAAAGACTATACCTTTTACTCAGCTCCACACCAATATTCTAGAATTGACTATTTCTTTTTATCCCAGACTGACTTACTGTACCTACAACAATCTACGATAGAACCCATGTTTTTATCGGACCACCACCCGATTACGGTCACGCTTTCTTTCCCAGACACTATTACCAAAACGAAGTTCTGGCGTTTAAACGCTTCTCTGCTTAAAGACCCGACCTCCAGTGACCACATACGCACCCGTATCCAACAGTACTTCGCTGAAAACTGTAGCCCGGAAATCTCTCTAATATCCCTTTGGGAGGCTCATAAATGTGTGATCCGAGGTGAACTCCTGGCCCTAGCAGCGAAAAATAAAAGGCTACAACAGGAAAAAATCCAAGCTCTTCTCTCCTCGGTCAAAGCCCTTGAAACAACTCACAAACTGACACAAGCTCAATCCACCCTTCAGGATTTCATCCAGGCCTGGTATCTCCTTTTGGAGGAACTAGATAAGCGAGCTAAACGGCGTTACGTTCTTGGCCAGAGGATTTTCTACGAGCATGGAAACAAGTGCGGCCGTCTTTTGGCGCGCACGGTACAATCGTCTAAAAAGTCCTCAATAATTCACACTATTCACAATAACGTGGGGAGTCCTCTGGTCAAGAATGAAGATATTGCCAAAGAATTTGAGAGTTTCTATTCAAACCTATATAACCTAAGAACTAATCAAATTACCCAAACTACTCCCGATAAACGCCTTGACCTTATTACAGAATTCTTAGCCAACTATAGCCCTAAACCCTTAACCCCCCAACAATCACTTGAGCTTGAAAGCCAATTATCCTTGATAGAATTAGAGTCAGCTATCAAACAAATGAAAGTGGGCAAAAGTCCGGGCCCAGACGGATTTTCCCTACAGTATTATGCCCCGTACACACGGTCGGACTTTGTTCGGACATTCCGACAACAAAATCCTAGGATTTTTTCCGACGGATGTTGGCTCAAACTTGTCTTGCATACACACGGTCACACAAAGTTGTCGGAAAATCCGATTGTTCTGAACGCGGTGACGTAAAACACGTACGTCGGGACTAGAAACGGGGAAGTGGCCAATAGCTTTCATCTCTTTATTTATTCTGAGCATGCTTGGCACTTTGTCCGTCGGATTTGTGTACACACGATCGGAATTTCCGACAACAGATTTTGTTGTCGGAAAATTTTATATCCTGCTCTCAAACTTTGTGTGTCGGAAGATCCAATGGAAAATGTGTGATGGAGCCTACACACCGTCGGAATTTCCGACAACAAGGTCCTATCACACATTTTCCATCGGAAAATCCGACCGTGTGTACGGGGCATTATACATCTTTCTCCGAGGTACTCTCTCCAAGATTGCTCGATACCCTCAATACCCTATCGGATCCCCAGACTAGACCGGATAGAATGTTAGCTGCCCATATTACTGTGATTCCTAAGGAGGGTAAAGACCCCTCTTTGGTTGCTAACTACAGACCGATCTCACTCCTTAATGTGGACATCAAGATATACGCAAAAATTCTGGCGAACAGATTGCTCCCTCTTCTACCTGGCCTAGTCTCCCTTGATCAAGTGGGATTTGTCCCTGGCCATGAAGCCAGGGACAACACCATTCGTACGCTCAACCTTCATCATTGGCTCACAATCTCCAAAACACAAGGTTTCTTTTTATCATTAGACGCCAAGAAGGCGTTCGACAGGGTGTCCTGGGACTACATGCGAGAAGCTCTTCGGGCCATCGGTCTAGAGAGTCGCATGCTTTCATTCATCATGGCCTTATACTCCGGCCCCTCTGCAGCTGTAAAAGTCAACGGACACCTGTCGGACGCCTTCCCCATAAGCAACGGCATGCACCAAGGATGCCCACTTTCACCTTTAATTTATATTTTGACCCTGGAACCACTCCTTAATAAAGATTAGGCTCAACTCTGACATTCAGGGGGTGACAATGGGGAAGCGAGAGTTTAAAGTTACAGCTTTCGCTGATGACGTCTTACTCTCTCTAAGATCTCCTCGGACTTCATTACCTAACTTCCTCAAGGATTTATCATTTTTCGGTAAACTATCAAACCTTAAAATTAACTACACCAAATCTCATGCCCTCAACATCACCTTACCGGCCCAGGAAGTTGCACATTGTCAGGAAGCTTTCCCCTTCCACTGGGAGAAGAAAGCGATCACCTACCTCGGCATCAAAATCCCCACGACCCTATCAGAACTCTACACCATGAACCATCATGCGGCACTCCTAAAAACACAAACCAACCTCAGGGAATGGATGGGTTTAAATGTTTCATGGTTTGGACGTTCTGCCCTGATCAGGATGATTATCCTACCATGTTTGCTATACCTGATACAAGCAGTCCCGATCCTCTTGCCACCAAGCTTTTTCTCTATATACCATAAAGCATGTTCTTCATTCCTATGGAGAGACTCCGCACCTCGCATCAAATTTTCACGCCTCACTTTACCCAAATCTAGAGGAGGTATTGGTCTGCCAGACCTATATAATTATTATGCTGCCTGCCATCTCACAAGGATCGCTGACTGGAATATCCACTCCTTTAAAAAGGCGTGGGTATCCCTTGAAAATAATTTTTCGTCACGACCCTTACACCTTCTCCCTTGGCTACCTCAAAAAAGCTGGCCACAGTCTATAAGGTCCCATCCGCTTATCCTCCCCTACCTTTTAGTATGTAATAAGGCCGCACGAGAAGGAACTTTGACCTCTATCCCGGGTCCCCTAACCACACTAAGAGGGAACTCTGACTTCCCTCCAGGAGACTCAGTTAACTTTCTGCAACATGACTGGCCCTTTGAAGATGTCCTAGCCCTTCAGTTTTACTCAGATGGAAAACCTACCCCCTTAGACAAACTCAGAGAGAAGACTATGAGGGCCTCGTTCCCCTTCTGGACATATAGACAAATTCGACATTTCCTAGAAACCCAAGCTCATCAATCATGTTGGTTGAGACCCCTTACTCCCTTTGAGTCCCTTTGCCATCGTAAGTCTCCGCAAAGACACTTGATCTCCCTCATATACAATCTCTTATCGGTACACCTAAGCCAAAACCCTGTACCCTCACAAGAGTCCTGGAGCAGAGACCTACAAATACATCTCACAACAGATGACTGGAATACAATACATGATTATGCCAATAAAGGCTCGCTAAATGTGACAATACAGGAAAATTGCTATAAGGTAATTACCAGATGGTATAGAACACCCTCTCGCCTCCATACATTTTCGTCAGAAATCCCCGACACCTGCTGGCAATGTGGGAAGGAAAGGGGTACTATGCTTCATGTCTGGTGGGCCTGTGAGAAGCAACAGCCATTTTGGGAGGAAGTTCATGAGATCATCACACAGGTCACTACGTTTAAGCTAGACTACACTACAGCCCAATACCTCCTACATCAGCCATGCACATGGTCAATGCAGCTAGACTATGCATTCCCAAATTGTGGCGTTCCACATGTACCCCAACGATCAGAGAGTGGTTCGCGAGAATCACCAAAATAAAAGACATGGAGGAGTTAATATATACCTCTCAAGACAGAATACACAAATTCCCAATTATATGGGCATGTTGGATTCATTACACATCCACTGCTAAATATCTTCAACATACCCGTTAGGGCGGCCCTTCGACCTTTACATTGAATAACAGGCGCACTTGGCGGGCGGGCGAGTGGAGGCGGTTTCTTGACTCCCCCCCCTCTATCCATATCTCTATCCACTCCCCCGCCCTCCCTTCCCCTCTTTGTCTCTTGATCGCCTCTTTTCTTTCTCCTCTGCTCTTACTATCTCTTTTCTTCTTTTCTCTTTTCAACCTTAGCTCTGTTTCCTTATGAGAGCTAGGGATTCTAAATGAATACTTTACGCCTTCACTTTTTAAATCTGCCAAATTTGGACACCTTTATCCACCTGGAGTTTCATCATTTATAGTACCCCATACGCCTTCAAAGACTTTATGATGTTTAAGTTGAGTCCCAGGTACGATTTAATGCTGGTTTTCCTCTTCCTAACGGTGCCGGGAGAGGAAACAGGGGAGGTGAAATTTGATAAGGAGACCCTCTGCCTACAGTCACTAATGTTTGGGTTTACCCATCTGGCTCCTGGACTCGCCTCTCCAAGTTACGTCTCCCAGCTTTCTTGTCTGAAGGTACTGATGTATGTCCTAAACTTGTTTTAACAAATGTTGTGTGTGGATGCTTTGTATGTATACTTCTTTATGTTTAATAAAATCTTTATGGAAAAAAAAAAAGAAATTACTATGACTCCTGTTTCAGATTGATGCACAATGTCCCTATCATTTTTTTTTATAAAAATAATAAATGTAGAAATGTGTATTATTTTTTTTTTTTAAATGGAGGCTGCAAAGCATTGCACCTACTATCAGCTCGAAAAGGTAAAAAGAGGTTGCACTGTCTGTTGACAGAAAATTAATTCCCACACAAAGGTGCCTCAAGTGATAAATCATTCCAAAAAGGACAATATAAATTAAACATGTGGTTGTATCTAGTTCTCATACACAGAAACACTTATATCAACAAGTGTTCATTGATAAGTGTCCGAAAAAATAAAGGTTTACTCAAAATATAACAGTGTCCATATCATTTTCAAATGAAAATAGACAAAGGTGCACTGCTCCCAGTGTGTAGTAATAGACAAATTCATAAAGTACATCCGTGTTTCACCTGTGCTCATAAAAAATCAGCCGCTTACCAGATCATTATGATCTCTATGTTATAGGGGATCATGAATGGCATGAGATCAAAGGTCTCCTTTGTTCACCCAAATATATATACACAGCAGCACTAATCAGGAATGGGTCGTGAGTCAACGGTGGTCGTCCCAACCTCCACACATATATGTCAGACCTTGCTACAAACCTTAGGTATGCTTGTCTTTAATCTCGGACCGTGGTATATGTGAATGAAAATGGAAGACTCATCGTGCAATACATCCAGAAAACATGTATTTAAAATAAGGCAATTGCACTTACAAAAAGTTGATACAAAAAGAGGTAGAGAGAGTGATGCCCCTCCAGCAGGTACGTCACAGTTCCTGGCCCCCCTGGACACATTTCCCAGGGAAGGCATAGTCGTGGAATGGAGAGTCAGCTGATTGCAGGTGCAGTCAGGCTCCTGCAGGCAGTCAGTACAGAAGTGTACCCATATCTCCCATGTAGGCAGATAGTTACTGAAGAGCAGGAATAATCAAAGAACTATGAGAGAACTCACCAGCTCCCTTGCAAATCATGGAGAACTACAGGTCATCTGCCACGGTGGCAGATTGGAAATGTATTTCATTTATTGACAAAACTCTAGGAATGAATAACGTGGCTGTGTAGGCTGAGCCCTGCACAGCGGCACTGTTTTTAAAATGAGACAGTGGGTTCAGTGAGAGGATCCCCCCCCACTGTCACATGAGGGGTCAGGAGGGTGTGAAGTTGCTGCCTAAATAACATGTTACATGTCACAAACTGAATTTGGGTGTAATATACTGTATAACATGTTACTAAAGGTGAACTTATCCTTTAAACTCACTTCAAGTAAGGGGCTTTTTACAAACATTGTGCAGGGCTCAAAATTTCAAGTCCTACTAGCTACTAGCCAGGCCTCAAGAGTTACTTGCCACCAGTTGCACCACCCAACCTCCCCCCTAGTTCCGCCCCTAAACAGGCCATCATAAATGATCTCATGAAATGACACTTGTTAAATGTTTTATGCAGAATTAAGTTACAAAAATAAATATTAACATCAACAACTTTAACAATATTAACATAAAGCATATTTCATTGATCATTAATTGGCTGCTATAGGCACTGTACACATCATTACTGCCTTGTTAAGTAAATATGCACTACATACAGAGTGCAGGGTGGAGAGGTGTGCTACGTACACAGGGCTGAGGGGTATGCTATGTACAGAGTGCAAGGTTGAGGGGTGCGCTGCGTACAGAGTGCAGGGCTGAGGGGTGCATTATGTACAGAGTGCAGGGTTGAGGGGTGCATTATGTACAGAGTGCAGGGCTGAGGGATGTGCTGTGTACTCCCAAGTTCTCCCCAGTACAGAGCTCACCCCCCTTCCCCCGTTCCAGTGCCGGCTCCGGCTGGTAGGTTGTACGGGGCCTTTTTTCTAACAGCAGCTTTGGTTCAAGGTCATAGGCCTAGTTTGGTGTAGGGATTACCACTTTGTACTAGGCACCCCAATCTGCCTGTCTGTGGACACTGGGGAACTTCCAGATCCAGTCAGTTAGTGAATTGTTATTTATTAAACAGATCAGTGCAGTCTGAGCCATGTCCCAGGCTTGGAGAGACTCTGCTATAGGAATACAGGGACAGCACAGACATCATGCCATTATCTGCCTTTTTCCATGCTATTCAAATGCTGACAATACAGATCAGATGGCTGGCTGTGGACAAGTCAATTGGCAGAAGATTGATCCTATGGAAAATCTGAATATACACATTACACCCCTGTCCCGATTATCTGGTGATTGCAGATCACTGCTCCAACCAACTGGGAACGTCCATCCTGGGCCATTGATTCCCACCACTAGAACTGCCTTAAATGCATGTCCAGTCTGGACTGTTAGCTTTCATCTGCTGCAGGGGGACGGGTCCCAATAATTGCCTCCATGGCCATGATCCCCTTCCCTCGCTTGTCAGCTAGCCAGCAGTGCTCCTCTACCCACACAACACCACAGTAGCCTGCTTCCCCACCCAAATTGAGTGAAGCTGAGCCAAGTAGGCCCGCCCGAGCCGAGTGAAGCTGAGCTGAGCCGGTGTCCACAGCTGCTCAAGACAATTGGAGCCCAGCTGAGCCAGCCGACCCAGCCTGCCCGAGCTGAGGGGATTCAGCCTCCCCCCCGCCTGACCCGAGCTGAGCCAGCCGAGTGGAGCCAAGCTGAGCCCACCTGCCTCCCCGCCTGAGCTGAGCAGAGCTGAGCCAGCCTGCCTCTCCGCCCGAGTCAGGTAACTCACCAAACAGCTTATTTCCACTCGCCAAATGCCAGCAGGTAAATGGAAATTTTTAGATCTGCATTGTGTACATGTTTGTAGAAGCCATGCAGATGTGCCACCATCCTGCACACCTGCTTCTACTAGCGCAATGTATGTGGCACAATTTTAGCAACAAATGAAGAAGGCTAAACTTTGTACATATGAAAAAATTAACAGAACACTTTATACAAATGTTAAAGGCACAAAGAATCCTTGAATAAAGGCTCGACTGAATGATAGTGTTGTAGTGCTTTTGAAATGCTGCGGCCTGCTTCAGACAGTTCCGCACATCAATAATACAGACTTAGTCTGGGGGTTGCCTTTTATGAATTTATTGCAGAAAGCATAAACAGTCGGAAGGATAGGGTGCAGGATGTTCCAAAAGGTCAAGAGAAATGAATAGGAGGACAAACGTCTTATCACAAATCCTGTAGTTGTAACCTTTACTGGAAGTGATAGGAAATGGCCAGTAAGGCCTGTTGTACACAAGAGTCATTTTTTTTAGTTTTTTACTGATCTGAAATGAGATGCATTGTTCTCTATGGGACATTGCACATACCTGAGTAAAGTAATACAGCATTGAATACAGAATAGTAAAACAAAAATAGGAAATTTTACATTTGAGTGCAGGAATTTACTCCCGTGTTTGTGAGTATGTTACAATACTGGCAATGAAGAAGAATTTTACTTGTCTATATGCATCTATACGCTTACACACCTTTACTCGCCTATACTCAACATTACTCAGGTCTTTACACACAGTTTTTGTCCCCTTTCACACACATGCGTCACAAGTTCCTGAGCATAGGCATGCACACAGGGTGTGCCAGGCACACCATAATCACCCCATGTGGCACAGATACCCCCGTTTGGACCCCTGATATTACACCAAAGCCCCCTAACAGGGCTCCAATTCTTTTTTAAGAAAAAATAAAATTGTAAAAAATAAAAACGACTGACACCAGTCTCTGCCCTATTGATACTGTCAGTATATATACACACAAACACACACACACATGCATGTGTGTTTGAGCTTTGGGGTGCACACCCTAATGCAATAGGCTGTGCACACCTATGTTCCTGAGTAAACATCAGTAAAATGTGATGCCCTTCTGCAAGGGGCCTAACTCTGGGTCTCTATAGTGGCAGTCTATATAGTAACCCTTGGCACTCACTGTCCTCTAGCAGCAGGCACACCTGAGAGTCCCAAAACCAGGTCTTAATCGCAATGTACTAGGAGCTGTCTCCAGGCCCTCATCTATGCATCTGCTGAGGACCAAACAACAATTCTAGTCACAATCTACCTGCCTCCCATGGGCAGCAGCACCCTACAGAACTGGAAACCTCCTTGAAAAGGAAAAAAAACTTTGGAAAGGTCTCACAAATATTTATCACCTTCCTCAGCCACCTTGTGGGTGCCTCCTCCAAGGAATTTTCTGGGGTCTGATAAATATTCATAAATCAGTAGTTGATCCTATTCTATTTTCTGGAAGCTACCTCCAGAAGGAGACTGGAGCAATCAACCACTGAGACACAGACCGGACCAAAAAACAGATCATTGCTCCACTGAGTATAGTGGAGCCAAAAACTAAATGTAGCCTAACTTTTTGGCAGGGTGCTACACTAGTCTTTAATTAAAACAGCTTTTTGATTGTTAAGATGTCCTTTATCAAGTGTTTTGTATAAGTTGTATTAGTGCAGTCTGCAGTAATGCTGATCTACATTTGTGATACGAGTTTTACTATTACCATATTTGCCAAAAAACAAAAGCATAAGTGGTATGCCAAACTTACTTTAACTTGTTCTAACTTTTATAAATTGCGTATTTTATAACATGAAAATGTATTCCTGTGTTTGGATTGCTAAATGTTATGGCTTGATTTTAATGCATGCCATTTCCCTAGTCAATAACATCTCTGTGCACAAGTACAGAATGGTAAACAAAATAATCACATATTGTACATGGTAATTATACAATATAGTCCAGTTTCATCAGGGCTTACTCAAAGATTCTCTTCCAAGCGTCAGCTCTATTTACAAGTGTAAGTAAAGGGTGGTTAGAACTTCTTTCAGGTCTGTTCTTAAAAAAAATCAGAAAACCTTAATGAGTTAATTTTATGTTTATGTAGAAATTAGTTAATATGACATTTGCAGATCTGGGCTGTTTATCCCAGCAAAAATGTTTGTTTTGAGCACAGCAATATTATAACTTATCCTCAGTCTACCTGTGCTTGTATTTGCCTTGGTAAATTTTAAGAAACTTTTGCTGTAAACACTGGCTTAACCAGAACCTTTAGGGCCCGGTGCAAGAAACCACAAAATGCCCCCCTGACCCCAGCTGGGGTCCTACTCTCTGAGCCCAGTGGTAAAAAGCCAGGGCCCAGTTGCAAGTGCGACTTTGTGACCCTGATAGTTTTGCCACACCTCCCTCCATTTTTTTTTTTAGTTTTTTTTAAATTTTTATACTTTTTTTTTTTTTTTATTATTATATTATTTTTTACAATTTTGTAGGATCCCCATTGGGGGGCTTTGGTGAGATATCAGGGTTCTAAACAGACCTCTGATGTTCCACCCTTGAGACAGAAAAGCTTCCAGTTTATTCAGAAACTGAAGTATAATAAACACAGTTCACTATGCCTCAGGTATAAATGAACAGAGTCAGTAATTGGTACAGATCCCTTAACTCTATTCATTAAGTAAACGAAGGGGCCAGTAAATTACACATTACTGGCCTCTTCCCTGCTCTCCATTCTGACAGAACCCCTCCAGTAGCGGGCAGGAGATGGGAAGGGGGAACCTGACAGAGCTGTGTTGGAGGAAGGGGGGGGACAGGAAAGAGCACAGGGGGGCTGGAGAGCACAAGGGGGATAACAGAAGGAAATTGGATAGGAGGAATGGTGAGGAACAGTGGGGGAGACTGCATATTTTCCTCCTGCAGCCACTGAATGCCTGTTTCTCCTCCTCTCCCTCCCACAGGCATTCAGCAGCATAGGGCCAGGTCACAATTGTGACTTATGCGACCCCTGCAGGTATGCCCCTGGCTGTTAACTATCTATTTACAAATGTATTAAACTGTAGACCTTGAACTCCCCATTATAAGTGTAAATGTATTTAAAACACAGGACAGAACTTTCATGGGAGAAAAATAACAAATAAAAAAAATAACATAGTATACACAAGTCATATTGTTATTAAAAATGACCTTTCCTTTTCAATCTGCAGTGCTGCAATTTTATGTAAAATGCAAAGCAATATGGCAACCTGGGGGCATTCTGTACACAGATGGTGTACTGAGCGCTTCCCAGAAATGTAATTTCCTGCTTGTGGTTGGCTTACTAAATTTTTCAAAAGTCTGTACTAAGATAACAGTCAAATTTTGGGAATCATCTGAAAAAGCAATTTAATTTTTATTGAGGGACTCCCAAAGGGAAATCATATCTAAAGGGATTCAGACTCTTTCACTAACCTCATTATAACCCTGCAAATGCAGCGGCTGATTTATTATTATAAGTCACTCCCATTTACATTCATCGTGCATGAATACATTTACATTCATCGTCATGGATACAGACAAGCAAACAGCTATTTCTTCAGAAAAACAAAGGGTAGGAATCTGCAACAAAGTTAGTTTAAATCCTTGTAATGTACAAATGTGGATGGGGCCACTCATCCTGCACGTGGGGGTACCTTTCTCTGTTTGCGCGCTCATCAATGCCCGGGACCAGGCGGTGGACTGCAGTCATGTGAGAATCAAACATTAAAGTGTTAATAAACCCAGGACCCTGCATTCACTATATCTGGTCTCCCAAAGTACACAGAACATGGAAATACAATTATTTTAGTAACTATAAACTGCTAAATACACTTTCTCATTAGCATTATATAGCAGTCTTGTGACTTCTATCAGTGTCTGGCCAAGCACTGGGTAAAGCCTGAAGGAGGTGTTTTCATTCTCCTCTGTCCTATGAGGCTGCATAACCCCTGACCCTATGTCTGGACAGTGCTAATTGGCCCTGTGTTTATCACATGCATCCTCCAAAGAAAAAAACAACTGTCTAGCAATACACACCAAACTGAGCATGTGCAGAATGCCTTCAAGACTCGGTACTATGTGCAGATGGTTTGAGGACAGTAAAAGAAGAAGAAGATCAGAGAAGACAGGATCAAACCGCCTTTTTACAAAATGCAGAGGATTAACCTCTTAGGTTCCACAGTGAGTATAACAAGCATGCTTTACTGCACATACAGACTGATTTTTCTGTTGTGGGTTTAGTAACACTTTAAGTGCTTTTCCTCTAAGTCAGAGAACTGCATTAAAGTACAGAGTTCCTTTGAAAGTGCTGTCCCGTATCTCTACACACTTTAACTTGATGTAGGTTGCATTTAAGAGGGACACCGCTGAGCCCGTGTCCTCTCCACCAGTCCAACATAACTCTCTTACTTCACTTCCAGTAACAGAACTGGGTCCTGCTGTGCACATAGTGCAGACTTCCTTCCTTCTTGTACCATTTTGCCAGGCTAAGGGTCTCTATAACTGGGGTTCAAGCCTGGCTGCTATGGGACACTGACCTCTGGGGAGGGAGTCAGAACACCAATCCCCTCACTACAAGAGAACCCATCACCTACACCTCGCCCATACCACACAAGTGCTTTACTGACCCTGGCTCTTTTGATATGCCAGGAATCCATCATGCACCCCTTTGAATAACTTCAGACCAGGCTTAGAACAGTTGATGCAACTTTACTCAAAAGTTTTAACAATACAGTTCAGCATGAATGATAACCTTAAAATGTCCCTGACTATCTCTACTTGGCTGCCCAGACATACCTCCAAAAGGTAGTAATCCATTTTAGACGTTCTTCAATTCTTGGAGGATCTCCAGGCTCCTAGTGTTTCTGATGGACTGCAAGGAGCAGCAACCACATCATCCTCTTTTGAGCGGTCCACCAAACGACCACCTCGGACCTAGCCTTCCCCCTTATTTATATCACAGGTGGTTAGGCTGTATCCAAAAAAACTCAGTACTTCTGGATATATGAAAGCATGTGACCTGCTCCCATGATACATTGCATGGGTTGGTCTAACAGCCATTTACTAAGACCAGGCACTGTCACAAGATGAAGGGAGTGATACCATCATCAGTGATTATATTGTTGCACTAACTCTCTCCTTTCCTTCTTTCCAAATGCGGGGGGCATGTCTTCTGCACGGGGACAGGTAGCTGAATGATGTTTAGAACAGCAGGGAAATCTGCTGTCAATCAAACAGGGGGGTAACAGAATCAGGGACAGCAGAATGATGTGTAGACAGCTGGACAAGTCGCTGTCAAACTAGTAGGTGTGTAGCTGCAGCATGCATGACAGACATCAGAACATGACATGTAGGACAGTGGGGAAAGTCCCTGTCAATAAAGATGGCGGCATATAGATGTATGGTGATAGTATACAGTATGTTGGAATGTTTTGAAGTATCCATTGGAAAAACCGTCTGGTCCCGGTGATTTTCCATTCGGTAGTGTTGTTATAACTGATTCTAGTTCTTGAGTTGTGAATGGGGCATTTAGTTCTTCTAGTTAGGTTTTGGAAAGAGAAGGAAGTTGTATTTTTTTGTAGGAATTACTGTATTTTTTCTATAATTGGTTGCAGCGTTGATGTGTCTTTGTTTAGGTTGTATAGCGTGATATAGCAGTCTGCGAATTGGTTCGCTATATCTTGTGGATTAGTTATTTTTTGGTGTAGATTGGGGTGTATCAAATGTGCTATTCTGGATTTGGTGCGTGCTGCTTTAATTCTATTAGCTAAGTATTTGCCTGCTCTGTTAGCATTGGCATAGTACTTAAGTTGTAGGTCCCTGAGATGTTTGTCATATTGTTGGGATAAGTATTCCCTCAGACTTTCTCTGAGTTTTGAAAGTTTGCTTGCCAATGTACCTGTAGGCAATTTTTTTTGTTTTGGGTTTCTGCAGTGTGGATTCCGGATTTTAAGGTATTTAGTATAGATGTATAGCGTTTTTTCTCTTTAGCCCCTAATTGTATTAATATGCCCCCCATGACGGCCTTATGGGCATTCCATAGTGTATATGGGTCAATTACAGATGATTCGTTATTCAAAACAAATTCCTGAAGATGCTGAGAGAGTATTGTGTGGGTTTGGGGTTCTTGTAGCAAACTAACATTTGCAAGTTTTTGCGATACCACTTGCCATTCATTTTGGACTGATTGTGGCCTTGAGGGAGGTGCTGGGTATGAGGCCTGGTCTGTGAGAATGCCCCATTGCCTTGGGGCTGCAAGCCCTTCTTCCAATGTGTTGATTGATGTAGTGGTCCTATTATGAGTAATGGAGAGCGTTGCAGGGTATTTCCATTTGTGGAGGACCTTGTGGTTTCTTAGGGCTTTGGTGATTGTCACCAAGTTACGGCCGTGTTGCAATGTGTGCCTGGATAGGTCAGGAAGTAACTGTATGGTGGCATATTGTGGAGGGATGTTGTCAGGTTTACGTGATGCTTGTAGGATTTGTTCCTTCATGTGGTAGTAGTGGACCCTTAGTAATACATCCCTTGGTGTTTCTTCAGGAAGGAAAGAGGGTTTAGATACCTTATGGAATCTATCCACTATGAGGTCCTGTGTTGGACCAAGGTGGAGAAAAGTGTATGGGCATATTGTAAGAGCTGGTTGGGTGGAACAGATTCTGGTATGCCTCATAGTTTGAGGTGGTTTCTTCTATCCCTGTCCTCTAAATCTGCAACTTTATCTTTTAGCCATGAAATTTCGTCTCCCTGAGCTGCATGGGTATCAACCAGCACATTATATGAGGATGCATATTCATCCATCTTAGTTTCAACTTGATCCATCCTGTGTCCTAAGCTTGAACCTCTCTCTGACATTTTTTGATCCCTTTTGATCATGTCTGTTTGCAGGGAGGATCTTAGGGACAGTAGCTTTTCTTTAAACACTGTATCAGATATTGGTCTGTCTAAAGTAGGGAATTCAGCTATGGGATCGCTGGAGGGTATATCCTGAGAGGGATCAGTAATTTGTGGTCCGCTTACCTCCATGCCTGTGTCAGCTTACGGTCTAGCTGTGCCTCCTTTGCTTGGGCTTTGCTGGGCTTTTTGTGGATGGGCTGGATGCCCCAGAGGAGGACTCACTGCATGGTTTGGCTGTGGAGGATGTTTTAGATGGCCCTCCATGGCTGTTATTGTGTACCACAGCCTTGTACTCTGGCCCTTGTTCCCGGGCGCCACCGCCATTTTATTGTAGGCCACGCGAGTCTGCTGAGAAGAAGTTCAGCATTTTGTGTTGCCGCGGTGGGTTCTTTCTGCACCTCGGCATCCCTGGGCAGTGTGGCAGACTAATGTTAGTGTGGATGGCCATGGATAGAGCCGGTGGGCTCAGACATTAGCGGATTATTTCCGGTGGAGCTCCTGTCTCATGCATCCATCTTGGAGCCCGGTCACCATGCCACCCCCTATGGAAGATGTATTGATGATGTGATCATCATATTGGACGGCCCTCCTCCTTCCATTGCTTCTTTTGTCCAATATTGACAACAAATTGAGTATTTCTTTTATACATGTGTGTGATCCCAATCCTGTTCCTAGACCTTGAGTTGTCCCATGCAGAGAGCCATATTGTGTCCAAGACACACTTCATGCCCTTTGTGGGCAACTCTAATCTTCGCTTTGCAAGCTGTCACCATCCTAAATGAAAACAGAACATTTCAAAGGGCGAGTTTTGTAGACTTGTAGACTGTAAAATTGCACGCGAGAAGAAGATTATATTATTCAGGGACAGATTTTGATAGACAGATTCCTTGACAAAGTGTATTAATTTGATTTAGTACATAAAGCCTTTCTAGATTGCCAAACTTTTACCCCTAGGGTTAGAACCAGTTCCCTGACAGCCATTGCAGAAATGAAGTATATCACCCAGTACCAATATAAGCATAACAAAATGAAGACTATTATTAAACGGCATTGGCGTATTCTCTTGCAGGTCCCCAAGTTAGGCCCAGACCTGTCAGATAGACCTAGGGTTTTTTACAGAAGGGCAAGAAGTATAAAAAACATAGTGGCCCCCAGCAGGATTTCTCATTCCTCTACTACCTCCTCTAATTCTCTAGTCTCATTTTGCAATCTGACTGGCATGTTTCAATGCAAAAAGATCAGAAGCAAGATGTATTGCTTTGTACAGCATCACCAGAAGAGTTATTGGAATTATCAATACCATTTCATGATAGTATAAAACGATACTATCGATAAAGGTAATCTTTGGTATTTGATTGGTTTTTAGACATGTATTTAATTCAATATTGAATATTTTAGTGATGTATTTTTATTTTTATTTATTTTAACCAAGATTTCCAGTAACATTTGGACATGCCATCTATTATGATATAGTGTTTATCTGCACGCAATTGAAGTGATGTAATATATTATTGTTTTATACTATTATGATTTTCTTCTTTTTTCTACCACTGTGGACTTCTATTATTATTATTATTATTATGTAACTGGTATTATCCATTCACTGTATTATTTGTAGATATCTGTATACAATTGTAATCACACTTTGAGCTCATCGGGTGGACCGGAGTTGACAGCCCTTGTGTAAAATCCCCCATATTTGTTTCCCAATTGAGTCTTTTAGTTTTCTTATTTTCTCCTCACTCCGCCCACACATGTTGATTGCGGCTTGTCAGCGCTGTGATCAGTGCTGACGACGATCGTGTAGCCCACTTCGCCCATTTATGTCCTCAATTGGCGCACAATGAACCAGCTTGACAGCTTAAAGCCTTTCTTTGCCATGGAGCTAGCTAGCCTAATGAAGGAGGTGGGACTTTGGAAACATTTTGTGGCCCGCCCCCTCTTTGCCTTTTTGTTCTTGGTCTCCTGTCAGTGACGCATGTGAGAGCCCAGGATGCCGCCAGTCTCTTCCTTCTTTGGCACGGGTCCAAGCTTGTGCCTTGCGGCTGTCCCCCAGTCCCTCTATACAGCACACAGGAGTTTTTAATGTAAGTGGACTTGGAATAAATTGTCTGTTTAAACACATACTAACCTAACACTCCTTTTTTATTGATTTGTTTCAGGTCTATCTGCACTTATGCCACTTTCTGTTTCAGAATAAAAAAAAACTAGTGCAGGTATTCCATAATTAACATAGGGAATATGGAAGTTTTCTATATGCTTGGTTTGACCTGTGTATACAGCACACACAAGTGGACTTGTTGTTACTTTTAACTCATTCTGACCTGGAACCCTTTTTATTGTTTTCTATGCCTACAATGAATTCCCAGACCTTGCTGAGGAGCTGCAAGTGACTGTGTATGTCCCCTTCACCCACCTGTAAACTGTTTACCCACCCATCACATCCTTACTGCTTGTTCTGCTAAAATATGGAATCGCTGACTCACTTGCTATCCAATAGTTTGTGTGCTTTTTGCTTCCCTTAAACAGTTGTTGTTCTCTATTTACAATTACCTAGAAAGAAATACAGCACTTGCACTGACATGACATTTGTTTATCAACAAAATAATGTGATTGTCATATTAGCAATGGAAAGTCTTTGGTGACTTGATGAGATAGCTTGAGGTTTTGGTGCATGAAAAAAATCATGATTTATAGGAATTGCAGAATCTTGGCTGTAGCCCTGGCAGGATTAGACTTTTAAAGTGTGTGAACCCTAATAAAGAGCTTCTCTTATTTGCTCCTTTTTGGTCTGTTAAATATGTTATTGAAAGCATTTTGTTTGATGCAGATAAGATAACAGCAAAAATACTGTTTATGTGGGGGTCTTGTGAGTCAAAGATGGACTGATGCCTCTGTGAGGTGAAACAAATATAGATAAGCTGCAAACACTAACCACGTTTCATTGCGTGCATAAACCAAAAAACATAAATAAACGTGCCTGCGCTGAAAAAACAGATATATCCCAATAGTTGGGAGGTGCATATATAGTGTAAAACTATACTACAAAGGGGCGCATGCGCGAGGCTTTACATGGCAGTCGCTTCTCTGTAAAGCTCCGCACTCCCCGCCGCACACTCGGGACTCTTGTGCCTTACTGAACCGGCATTTCAGAGCTGCTATTACAGCGATCGCATCTCCCCACATCAGTGCCCCTTCCGGTATGGTGCTAATGGGACATTGCGGTAAATCCAAGCAGAAACCCATCAAAGAAGCGCTGGCCCACGCTTCCTCCAAGATGGCGGCGAAGGCCCGGGCCCTGGCTGAACTCTCAGCATCCTCTCCTGCTCGCTCTGATGTGCCTGACAGTGAAGAAGAGACTGACATACAGGAGAACCTTGGCGGTTCCCCTTCCATTCCACACACAGGTATGTCACAAACTGCCTTTATGAAACTTATGGAAACCACGCTTCAGAAGGCCCTTAAAGTAACATCAGACCAGATTACCAATAGCCTGACATGTGAAATCCGCGAGATAGGCCAACGCACAGCAGACCTTGAAACTAGGGTTGATGACATGGAATTAACCCTTCAAGAGTAGGCACAAGAGCAAATTGCCCTTCGTGAGGAAAACCGCTCCCGCAGATCTAACCTACGCCTCAGAGGTATTCCAGAGACAATTGATGACTTACAATCTTTCACTACAGCATTATTCCAAGAACTGGCGCCCTCCATACCTATTGAGCGCCTTGAGTTCGATAGAATCCACAGGGCACTCACCAGGCGCCAGACGGATGGACCACCAAGGGACATTATCATCAAGCTGCATTTTTTTCGCATGAAAGAACAGCTCTTGGCAGCCGCCCGTAACAACAACTCCCTACAATTCCAGAGCCACACGTACCAATTGTTCTCTGATTTAGCACCCCTCACGATTGCTAAACGCCGTGCTATGAAACCTCAATTGCAGGTACTTATACAGCACCAGCTTAAGTACACGTGGCGGTTTCCATTCGCATTACAATTCTCCTTTCAAGGACAGCAGCACACCTGCACCACCCCAGAATCGCTTCAAAGACTGCTGGAATCGCTCCACCTGTCTCCCCAGACAGACCATTCGGATACATCCCTTCCTCGTACGCCAGCCAGATCTGCTTCTAAACCATACACCACGACCCCTAAACGGAATAACTCTGGCCCACCATCCACCCGGAAAGGAACCCCAGCCAGATCATCTGAATATTCCTATCTCAGCCCGAAATCCCGAGCCCCATGTTGAAGACAAAGAAACTGACTTTTTTTTTCTCTTATCTCCCCCTCTTTTTTGAGCACACAGGTACTCGGTTGCACTTGCAGTGATTGACTCCACAACATTTCAAGAGACCCTCCCTGCGACCGAGACCTGCTGGAAGTCCTCCGTCGAGTACGGACACTCTATGCTCTGAAAATGTCTCCTCTTTAGGGCTCACAGGCCACTTAAGGCTTGTTCTGGTTCAGTTGTTTTGTTCTATTTTTTTTTTTTACAGTTTTAAAGTTTTTGTTTGATACTATTGCCATGCTGATCTCAAAAACGCAATTGCGCAATAGACATACCTAACGGGCGCTTGACCTGACCCGCTCATGGTGAGCCAGGTTAACCCTGTTATTTTGCCACTTCCGTGTTCGAGTAATGGTAATGAAACGGTTATATAACTTTTGCACTTTGGTTAATATGTTACTATTGTCAGGTATACCTTCTTAGTATCCATCCCATGTCTTTCCATTTCACCCTTCCCTACTTCCCTCCTCCCTCCGCTCCTCCCCCTTTCCCTCTCCTTTTCCTTACCCCTCCCCCCTCACTCCCCCCCCTCCCCCCTCCTCCCCCCTTTTTCCCCCCCTCCCCCCTTCTTTCCTCTCTCCCCCCCTTTTTGTTCCCCCTTTCCCCCATTCCCCCTCCCCCCTCCCCCCTTTCCCCCCCTTCCCCCTTTTTTCCCCTTGCTCCCCCTTCCCCCTCTTCCCCCCTTCCCTCCTGTCTATATCTCTCCCCTCCCCCTCTTTCCTTATGTCCTTCCCCCCTCTCCCCTCCCCTTCCTTCCCTTCTCATCCTCTCCTGTAATCCCAATATATTTATCCCTCACGGGAATGACATTAACTGAAAACTCAAATACGTGCTTATCAGTTATTGGAGTATATTGTACCTTGCGTTCTTACACTCCCCCCCCCCCTCCATTTTTATTTTGATACTTTACTGTTATATACATTGCTAGGGGGAAAAGGGCAATAACTTACATTTTTTCTTTTTTGTTTCTTTTTTACTTTAAATTGTCTTTATTATCCCCGTTTGCGGCGGGGAGCAGTCAATGCTCACCCTCTCTACGGTGCGCCCACTCTCTGACTGGACTTTCAGTCGCAGAGCCAGTGCACACATTGGTCGGGCACTACTGACTTATTGCCTCCTTATCAGGGGGATCACTCAATACTTTGCCCGATACCCTATGCTCTCCCTCTCCCCTCCTTCTTCCTTCCCCCTCTTCTATTCTATGCCTTTACTCTCTCACCTTCTTTTAGCCGGTCGGCTCACGCGGGCCCTGTACTCTCTGCTATTGGCTCCCCATACACCCTATAATGGCCCCACTTGAAATCCTTACCCTAAACGTTAAGGGACTAAACTCACCACATAAGCGAGTGAAAGCGTTTCAAACATTTGCGTCACTAAAGGCTAAAGTAGTAGCCCTCCACGAAACTCATTTCACCACACGCCAAACCCCGAGCTTTTTTAGCTCTAAATACCCACAGGTATTTACTGCTTCAGCAAACACAAAACATAGAGGAGTTTTGGTAGCTTTCCACCACACCATGCCATTTACCCCCCTGACTGAGATAAAAGACCCTGAAGGTCGCTACCTAATTCTCGTAGGACTATTGCAGGATATAACTACAACCTTCGTCTCCTATTACGCCCCCAACACTAACCGGAACCCTTTTTTTTCACATTTATTACAGGTTGTGAAAACACACTGCAGGGGAACCTTGTTCCTGTGTGGTGACTCCAATTCAGTGTTACAACCACACATAGATAAATCGCCCTATGCTCCAGAACACTACACTCCTTCTACATAATTTCGTAAATTAATACAAATGGCCTCCCTCCTAGACACATGGAGAGAATTCAACCCCACTAAGAAAAACTATACATTTTACTCGCACCCACATAAATCCTTTTCCAGGATCGACCATATATTTATTTCCATAGCATCTGCCCCACTCCTTCTCCACTCACACATCCAACCAATCACATGGACAGATCACTGTGCTGTTATCACCACAGTGTCATCCTTAATCCCACAAGCTACCAACAGGTCATGGTGCATGAATGATTCTCTACTAACCAATCAATCATACTGTCTGGATATCCAGGTAGCTCTTAAGGACTATCTTACACATAACGCCACCCCTGACATCTCCCCCTTCTGCTCTGGGAAGCACATAAACCCGTGATACAAGGCACATGCATCTCAGTGGCATTGCATCTCAATAGAGATAAGAAACTCAAATTACGCCAACTTGAATCAGATTACCACGATAGTTTCCTTTTATTCCAAGCCAACCTAACCGAAACACACAAATTAACGTTAGAAAAAATTAAACTAGAATTAGACTTACTTCTGGCTGAGACGGCTATCCGTAGGACTAACCACACGATCTATACCAAAGCAAATAAACCAGACACCTACCTGGCTTTACGTCTACGTAGACCAGACCGTACTCGTATTCCCATTAGACTCAGACTGGCTAAAGACATAATCACTAGCAATCCTGTTAAGGTTCTCTCGGAGTTCCGTAAACAGCTAGCAAATCTTTATGGTTCTAAAACAGCGTTTCCATTGCGCCAAGCGGAGAAGCTGTTTCATAATTTGCCAATCCCAACCCTGTCTGAAGCCAGTCGCGAGCTCATGGAAAGTACGATCACGACAGACGAAGTTCTAGCAGCCATCAAAACCCTCAAACCTCATAAGCGCCCGGGTCCTGATGGCCTCCCCAGTCTCTATTATAAGAAATTTGCTGCAGAGTTATCTCCCCTTCTTACCAATACTTTTAATACCATACTAAAACAACACTCTTTTGGCAGAGACACATTGACAGCCCTTATCTCAATGATCCCTAAACCAAACACTGACAGTACATTATGGTCCAACTATAGGCCAATTTCACTTCTCAATGTGGACATCAAAATCTTAGCCAAAATCCTAGCCCTACGCCTCAATCCCATCATTGGAGGATTGATACATAAAGACCAGGTTGGGTTTATACCCAAACGACAAGCGAGTGACAACATCAGACGTGTAATTCTCCTACAACACCTGGCCCGCTCCCGTAAGATCCCTATGCATCTCCTCTCCCTAGATATACGGAAGGTTTTTGACACAGTCTCCTGGCCTTATCTATTTTATATCCTTCAGCGTTGGGGCTTCGGCCCAAATTTTTTAAGTTGGATCAATGCCCTTTACAACCACCCACAAGCATATGTGCACTATTCCGGATTTCGGTCGGATCCTTTCCTTATCTCACGGGGAACTAGACAGGGCTGCCCCTTATCCCCCCTGTTGTTCGTACTCGCAATTGAACCTCTAGTAGCCCTGATTAGATCTAACCCCAATATTCGAGGCTTGGAAGTAGCTTCAGTCTCTCATAAATTGTGTCTCTTTGCTGACGACGCACTAATGTTTATTACATCACCCCACACTACATTACCAAACCTTATGAGCACTTTAGATAAATTCTCTCGCATATCTGGACTTGAAGTCAACCAATCCAAATCCAAAGCCCTCGATGTGTCCCTGCCACAAGCTGATCTCGAAATATTACGTAAAAATTTTCCCTTCCACTGGTCCTCCTCATCTATTCCCTATTTAGGAATCAAGCTAACTAAAGACCCATCCAACCTGTTCCAATCTAACTATCTCCCAATGCTCACCCAGCTATCTTCTCTACTTAATTCTTAGCTACCTCTATGCGTCTCATGGTTGGGACGTATCGCAGCTGTGAAAATGTCCCTATTACCAAAGCTTCTGTACTTATACAGAGTGCTCCCTATTACAGTCCCACCCTATTACCATAGGATCATACAAAACAAAGTTTTCAAATACATTTGGGGCCCTATTAGGCCCAGAGTGGTGAGACAAGCTCTGCGGCAGCCTAGGCATTCCCAACTTTTCGCATTACTACCATGCAGCCCGTCTAGCCCAGTCAATATTATATCACGCTAAAGCTGAGATACCACTTTGGGTTGCCCTCGAGGCCATTGACTTACACCCGATTAATATAACTAATTTACTATGGCTCCCTACATCAGCACGAGGACCCATAACTAATCCATTAACACAACACATGCTTAAGCTATGGGACAGACTGAAAACCCCCTTTAAGCTAATCTCTCCACACTCCCCACTTCTATCCTATTTAGGCCACCCCCAATTTTACCCAGCTCGCACAGAGCCAGCTTCATTCCAAGTCTGGGTCCAGGCGGGTCTGACTCGCATTTGCGATCTAATTAGTGGAGACTCTGTAAAATCATTTCCAAATATCCAGGCGCAAGCACAGCTCCCCTACAGAGAATGCTTCCGCTACCTTCAAATTAAACACTTTGCTCAAGCAATCATAAAATCTAACTCTGGGCTAGATACTCTAACTGAATTTGAGCATATGTGCGACTCGGACCCACATGCCCCAGGTATTATCTTCCGTCTATACTCCCACCTTACATTACCACCCCCGGGTCTCCCCACCTATGCACAGCGATGGTTAAGGGACTTAGATATTAGCCTTGAAATGGATGACTGGACGACCATATGGTCTAACACAAAAAACTCATCCCAAAACGTTGTTGCTTCAGAAGTGAACTATAAAGTGTTAATGCGCTGGTATCTGGTCCCAGCTAGAATCGCTAAATTTCTACCTGAGTCCTCTCCAAGCTGTTTCAGAGGGTGTGGAGACAGAGGCACACATCTACATATCTGGTGGACATGCCCCCTGGTGCAGTGCTTCTGGGCAACAGTATTCCGGATGGCATCCACCCTCCACCAAGTTACCTTACCTCCTAGCCCAACAATAGCCCTCCTTAATCATTTCCTGCAAGATTACACTAGATCGCAACTCCGTCTCCTCCTTTACTTATTTACCGCAGCCAAACAGACGATTGCTAAGGCTTGGAAAACGCCCACTCTTAACATAGTCGAAATGAAGAATAGGATCACCCAAGCAATGATACATAGCAAAATTGAAGCGGGAAATCTTGATAAAGTCCCTCAACACTCCAGAACCTGGCAACCCTGGGTTGAACATTTTTTGCCCGCAGATATTGACGAAAGTCTCTTGCTACTTAGTACCACCTTGAGACTCTGAAATGGTTCTTGTTCCCGCGTGGACCGACCGATACCTCTCTCCCCTCCGCTTCTCTTATCCACATCTCCTTCTCTTAGACTCCCCCTTTACTGCTACTTTTCCTTCTTTCCTTCTTCTACCCTAACCTACCCTCCAAAGTTAAATACTGGTAATGTATTCTGTTACATGTGATAGTTTCGGTGGCCTCCCCACCACTGTTCTTGGGGAATGGCCAACACTTTACTGTAGTAAAAATGGGAACGTAGCTCCCTTTAGCTATTCATGTATCTAGTTACACTGATCCAGAATGCTTCTTGATTAAGAATGTACCCGCTGTTATATTATTCAGTTTTCTTTATGCTCATGTTCTTTTACCATATTATTATATACACTGTCAACTATTCGTATGGTACTATGTATTGAGCTTAATGTAACAGTTGTATGTGAAATTACCAATAAAATATTTGAAAAGAAAACTATACTACAAAATGTCAATATAAAAAAAAAAAAAAATGCTAGTAATATATAATTTATAGAATGAATACAATCCTTATATAAAAGTATCCCATAAAGTGCAACATGCAAACAAACAATATATATATGTGGTTATAAATATAAGATCAAAGTGCAAAATCAAGTGTCCACATTTAAAAAGTTCAATTCATTGATATCAACACATAAAGTGCAAGTAAGTGGTGTCCACAAAAAACAGTGTTCCTCATGCTCCTCCTTAATGGTGTTCACAATCCAGCATACTTCAGTGCTCTCCTGTGACCCCCCACTTGTGCTTTTGCTCACCTCTGGGCGTGTGACACGGTAAATAAACGGTGTCTAAACACGCATTGGAGCCACCCCTTGGGCTCATACAGGGTATGCTGGTATAAACTCCACCACTCTCAGATGTCATCAGATAGTCTCACATACAAGAAAGAAAAAGCTCCATAGTGTGATACAGTAGGGATTTATTTAAAATATATTAAAACTTCCCTCCAGAAGGGTACTCACAATATGTAGGTGCGTGAGTGCACCAATCTTTCCAGAGAGTGTTTGTATAAAACAAGCGTTTGTATGGCGTGCAGTGTGTCATTCCTCATCTACCTCTGTTGCTGACAGCTCCGTCCTACCCCTCCCCGACACGTATTCGGCACAGGGATCACGTGCCTTCCTCTGGGGGATTTAATAATTAGATCCCCCAGAGGAAGGCACGTGATCCCTGTGCCGAATACGCATTGGGGAGGGGTAGGATGGAGCTGTCAGCAACAGAGGTAGATGAGGAACGACACACTGCACGCCATACAAACGCTTGTTTTATACAAACACTCTCTGGAAAGATTGGTGCACTCACGCACCTACATATTGTGAGTACCCTTCTGGAGGGAAGTTTTAATATATTTTAAATAAATCCCTACTGTATCACACTATGGAGCTTTTTCTTTCTTGTATGTGAGACTATCTGATGACATCTGAGAGTGGTGGAGTTTATACCAGCATACCCTGTATGAGCCCAAGGGGTGGCTCCAATGCGTGTTTAGACACCGTTTAATTACCGTGTCACACGCTCAGAGGTGAGCACAAGCACAAGTGGGGGGTCACAGGAGAGCACTGAAGCATGCTGGATTGTGAACACCATTAACCACTTGACGACCGCCTCACGCCTATGTACGTCGGCAAGGTGGCACAGACAGGCAAAATCACGTACATGTACGTGATTTGCCTTCCGCGAGTGGGGGGTCCGATCGGTCACCCCCCCAGTGCCCGAGGCGGTCGCCATTTCTTCCCGGGCGATGAGAGGTCAGGGGGAGGCCATCCATTGTTGGCCACCCCCTCCCGATCGCTCCTGGCGAATGAGAATGCTTCCTTTCCCTCTGTAATGTAAACAGAGGGAAAGGAAGTGATGTCATCCCTCCTCGAGCCGGTCTTTTCATCGCGGCGCCGAGGAGAGAAGACATCAAGTAAGTCTGCACAACACTACACTAACAGTAGAACACGCCAGGCACACTTGTCACCCCCCATCACCCCCCGATCACCCCCCGATCACCCCCCTGTACCCCCTGTCACTCTGACACCAATAGCATTTTTTTTTTTTTTTTGCATTGGTGTCAGTTTGTGTCAGTTAGAAGTGTTAGGGCAGTTAGGTTAGCCCCCTTTAGGTCTAGGGTACCCCCCCCTTAGGTCCAGGGTACCCCCCTAACCCCCCCTAATAAAAGTTAACCCCTTGATTACCCCCCGTCACCAGTGTCACTAAGCGATCGTTTTTCTGATCGCTGTATTAGTGACACAGGTGACGCTAGTTAGGGAGGTAAGTATATAGGTTCGCTGTCAGTGTTTTATAGCGACAGGGACCCCCATATACTACCTGCTAAAGGTTTTAACCCCTGATTGCCCCCTAGTTAACCCTTTCACCAGCGATCACCGTATAAGTGTTACGGGTGACGCTGGTTAGCTAGTTTGTTTTTTGTAGTTTATTACAGTTTATTACAGTTTATTATAGTTTTAGGGCACCCGCCGTTTATTACCCTATAAAGGTTTAACCCCCTAATTGCCCGGCGGTGATATAAATTACATTTTTAGGGTCAGCTAAGGTCTGCGTCGCCCCAGGCAGCGTCAGGTTAGCGCCAGTACCGCTAAAACCCACGCACGCAGCATACACCTCCCTTAGTGCTATAGTATCTGAGCGGATCGATATCTGATCCGATCAGATCTATACTCCCCAGCAGTTTAGGGTCCCTGAAACGCAGTGTTAGCGGGATCAGCCCAGATACCTGCTAGCACCTGCGTTTTGCTCCTCGGCCCAGCCCTGCCCAGCCCACCCAAGTGCAGTATCGATCGATAACTGACACTTACAAAACACTAAGCACACATAACTGCAGCGTTCGCAGAGTCAGGCCTGATCCCTGCGATCGCTAACAGTTTTTTGGTAGCGTTTTGATACAGTTGCTGACAGTCAGGAGCTTTTTTGCCTGTGAGTCTCACTAGTGTACCCCTAAATTTAGAGCCCAAAATAGCAAATCGAAGGTACACTAGTGAAGAGGCCTACACGTTTCTGAGTATGACAGATAGTGAAGAGGAAGTCACTCATCTGTCAAGTTCAGGCTCAGAATACGAACCTGTAGAGGACAGCGGCTCCATGACAGATAGCTCTGACGACAGAGTTGTGGTCCCTGCTAAGGTTAGGCGTACCAAACCCCAATCTTCTTCTGTCCTTGAAGTGCAAGAACCGCAGGGCTCTCGTATGGAGCAGAGAAGTACTAGCGCCGCTATTCCTTCTGGTGAACTGGCAAGCACCAGCGGCCTAGTACACCCTGGTCGTACATCCAGCACTGCAGTATCACGTGGTGACGTGGCGAGTCCCATAAGTGCAGTTCAAGCTGGCGAGGTGGCAAGCACTAGTAGTGTCCCGCTGCCACCAAGAAGACAAAGACAGGCCCGTCGTGCCCATAGTGCCCTTCCTGCTGCATTGGCCAATCCGAATTGGGAACCCACCACTTCTGCAGCACCCGTACTTCCCCCTTTCACTGGCCAACCCGGAATTCAGGTGGAAACAGTTGACTTTATGCCACTGGATTTTTATTCACTGTTTTTCACCGAAGATCTCTATAGATCTATTGTGGACCAAAGCAATTTATACGCTGGTCAACATATCGCCACTAATCCCCAGTCCTCCCTTGCCAGAGATTGGAGACCAATTACGGTCTCCGAATTTAAGACCTTTCTGGGCCTTTCCCTCCTCATGGGGTTGAATAAAAAGAGTAAGTTGCGGTCATATTGGTCCACTGACCCAATTTACCATTCACCCTTGTTCTCTGCTTCCATGGCCAGGGCATGATACGAGCAGATTTTGCGGTTCATGCACTTCAATGACAATGAACTCTGTCGTCCTCGTGGAGACCCTGCATACGATCGGCTCTACAAAATTCGGCCCCTCGTAAACCACTTCAACCAACGTTTTGCAGACTTGTTTACCCCCCATCAAGTTGTCTGCGTTGATGAGTCCCTGATTAAATTTTCTGGCCGCTTGTCATTCAAACAGTACCTTCCCAGCAAGCGTGCCAGATACGGGGTCAAGATGTATAAGCTCTGTGACAGGGCCACAGGCTATACATATAGTTTTATGGTTTACGAGGGCAAAGATAGTCACGTAGAGCCGACAAACTGCCCTGACTACATAGGAAGCGCTGGCAAGATAGTGTGGGACTTGGTGTCACCCTTATTCGGAAAGGGGTACCACTTGTACGTGGACAATTATTATACGAGCGTGCCACTTTTTAGTCACTTGTTTGATCAGCAGATTGGAGCATGTGGCACCGTGCGACCTAATCGCCGGGGCTTTCCCCAGCGGCTTGTAGATTCCCGTCTTAGGCTGGGGGAGAGAGCCTGCTTGAAGTATAATAATTTGCTCGCTATGAAGTGGAGGGATAAGAAGAATGTTTTCGTTCTCACCTCCCTTCATGCAGACACAATGACCCAAATTCCTACGGCGACTGGTGTTGTGGAGAAACCCCTCTGTGTCCACGAATACAACCTTAATATGGGAGGGGTGGACCTCAACGACCAGTTGTTGGCGCCGTACCTAGTTGCCCGTAAGGCCAGACGCTGGTACAAAAAAGTGTCTGTTTATTTATTTCAATTGGCTTTGCTGAACGCTCATGTGCTATACAGAGCTTCAGGACAGACTGGATCCTTCCTTAACCACTTGACGACCGCCTCACGCCGATTTACGTCGGCAAGGTGGCACGGACAGGCAAAATCACGTACATATAGGTGATTTGCCTTCCGCGGGTGGGGGGTCCGATCGGACCCCCCCTCGGTGCCCGAGGCGGTCGTCTTTTGTCCAGCGGCGATCAGAGGTGAGGGGGAGGCCATCCGTTCGTGGCCCCCCCCTTGCGATCGCCGCCGGCCAATCACATCATTCCTTTGCTGCTGTATGCTAAACAGCAGCAAAGGAAATGATGTCATCTCTCCTCGGCTCTGTAATTTCCGTTCCGGCCCGAGGAGAGAAGACAGGTATGTGAGTGCACAACACACACACACACAGTAGAACATGCCAGGCACACAAAAAACCCCGATCCCCCCCCGATCGCCCCCCGATCCCCCCCCAATTACCCCCCCCCCCTGTCACAAACTGACACCAGCAGTTTTTTTTTTTTTTCTGATTACTGCATTGGTGTCAGTTTGTGACAGTTACAGTGTTGGGACAGTTAGTATTACCCCCCTGTAGGTCTAGGATACCCCCCTAACCCCCCCTAATAAAGTTTTAACCCCTTGATCACCCCCTGTCACCAGTGTCGCTAAGCGATCATTTTTCTGATCGCTGTATTAGTGTCGCTGGTGACGCTAGTTAGGGACCTAAATATTTAGGTTCGCCGTCAGCGTTTTATAGCGACAGGGACCCCCATATACTACCGAATAAATGTTTTAACCCCTTGATTGCCCCCTAGTTAACCCTTTCACCACTGATCACCGTATAACTGTTACGGGTGACGCTGGTTAGTTTGTTTATTTTTTATAGTGTCAGGGCACCCGCCGTTTATTACCGAATAAAGGTTTAGCCCCCTGATCGCCCGGCGGTGATATGCGTCGCCCCAGGCAGCGTCAGATTAGCGCCAGTACCGCTAACACCCACGCACGCAGCATACGCCTCCCTTAGTGGTATAGTATCTGATCGGATCAATATCTGATCCGATCAGATCTATACTAGCGTCCCCAGCAGTTTAGGGTTCCCAAAAACACAGTGTTAGCGGGATCAGCCCAGATACCTGCTAGCACCTGCGTTTTGCCCCTCCGCCCGGCCCAGCCCAAGTGCAGTATCGATCGATCACTGTCACTTACAAAACACTAAACGCATAACTGCAGCGTTCGCAGAGTCAGGCCTGATCCCTGCGATCGCTAACAGTTTTTTTGGTAGCATTTTGGTGAACTGGCAAGCACCAGCCCCAGACAGCGTCAGGTTAGCGCCAGTAGCGCTAACACCCACGCATGCACCGTACAGCTCCCTTAGTGGTATAGTATCTGATCGGATCAATATCTGATCCGATCAGATCTATACTAGCGTCCCCAGCAGTTTAGGGTTCCCAAAAATGCAGTGTTAGCGGGATCAGCCCAGATACCTGCTAGCACCTGCGTTTTGCCCCTCCGCCCGGCCCAGCCCAGCCCACCCAAGTGCAGTATCGATCGATCACTGACACTTACAAAACACTAAATGCATAACTGCAGCGTTCGCAGAGTCAGGCCTGATCCCTGCGATCGCTAACAGTTTTTTTGGTAGTATTTTGGTGAACTGGCAAGCACCAGTCCCAGCAGCGTCAGATTAGCGCCAGTACCGCTAACACCCACGCACGCACCGTACACCTCCCTTAGTGGTATAGTATCTGAACGGATCAATATCTGATCCGATCAGATCTATACTGGCGTCCCCAGCAGTTTAGGGTTCCCAAAAACGCAGTGTTAGCGGGATCAGCCCAGATACCTGCTAGCACCTGCATTTTGCCCCTCCGCCCGGCCCAGCCCACCCAAGTGCAGTATCGATCGATCACTGTCACTTACAAAACACTTAACGCATAACTGCAGCATTCGCAGAGTCAGGCCTGATCCCTGCGATCGCTAACAGTTTTTTTGGTAGCTTTTTATTGAACTGGCAAGCGCCAGCGGTCTAGTACACCCCGGTCGTAGTCAAACCAGCACTGCATTAACACTTGGTGACGTGGCGAGTCCCATAAGTGCAGTTCAAGCTGGTGAGGTGGCAAGCACAAGTAGTGTCCCGCTGCCACCAAGAAGACAAACACAGGCCCGTCGTGCCCATAGTGCCCTTCCTGCTGCATTCGCCAATCCTAATTGGGAACCCACCGCTTCTGCAGCGCCCGTACTTCCCCCATTCACATCCCCAACCAAATGCAGTCGGCTGCATGAGAGGCATTTTCTTTATGTCCTCCCGAGTACCCCTACCCAACGAACCCCCAAAAAGATGTCGTGTCTGCAGCAAACGCGAATATAGGCGTGACACCCTCTATTATTGTCCCTCCTGTCCTGACAATCCTGGTCTTTGCATTGGTGAATGTTTTGAACGCTACCATTCATTAGTTGAGTATTAGCGTAGGGTACAGCATTGCACAGACTAGGCACACTTTCACAGGGTCTCCCAAGATGCCATCGCATTTTGAGAGACCCGAACCTGGAACCGGTTACCATTATAAAAGTTAGTTACAAAAAAAGTGTAAAAAAAAAAAAAAAAATATATAAAATAAAAAAAAATAGTTGTCGTTTTATTGTTCTCTCTCTCTCTCTATTCTCTCTCTCTTGTTCTGCTCTTTTTTACTGTATTCTATTCTGCAATGTTTTATTGTTATTATGTTTTATCATGTTTGCTTTTCAGGTATGCAATTTTTTATACTTTACCGTTTACTGTGCTTTATTGTTAACCATTTTTTTGTCTTCAGGTACGCCATTCACGACTTTGAATGGTTATACCAGAATGATGCCTGCAGGTTTAGGTATCATCTTGGTATCATTCTTTTCAGCCAGCGGTCGGCTTTCATGTAAAAGCAATCCTAGTGGCTAATTAGCCTCTAGACTGCTTTTACAAGCCGTGGGAGGGAAAGCCCCCCCCCACCGTCTTCCGTGTTTTTCTCTGGCTCTCCTGTCTCAACAGGGAACCTAAGAATGCAGCCGGTGATTCAGCCAGCTGACCATAGAGCTGATCAGAGACCAGAGTGGCTCCAAACATCTCTATGGCCTAAGAAACCGGAAGCTACGAGCATTTTATGACTTAGATTTCGCCGGATGTAAATAGCACCATTGGGAAATTGGGGAAGCATTTTATCACACCGATCTTGGTGTCATCAGATGCTTTGAGGGCAGAGGAGAGATCTAGGGTCTAATAGACCCCAATTTTTTCAAAAAAGAGTACCTGTCACTACCTATTGCTATCATAGGGGATATTTACATTCCCCGAGATAACAATAAAAATGATTAAAAAAAAAAAAAATGAAAGGAACAGTTTAAAAATAAGATAAAAAAGCAAAAAAAATAATAAAGAAAAAAAATTTAAAAAAAAAAAGCACCCCTGTCGCCCCCTGCTCTCGCGCTAAGGCGAACGCAAGCGGCGGTCTGGCGTCAAACGTAAACAGCAATTGCACCATGCTTGTGAGGTATCACCGCGAAGGTCAGATCGAGGGCAGTAATTTTTGCAGTAGACCTCCTCTGTAAATCTAAAGTGGTAACCTGTAAAGGCTTTTAAAGGCTTTTAAAAATGTATTTATTTTGTTGCCACTGCACGTTTGTGCGCAATTTTAAAGCATGTCATGTTTGGTATCCATGTACTCGGCCTAAGATCATCTTTTTTATTTCATCAAACATTTGGGCAATATAGTGTGTTTTAGTGCATTAAAATTTAAAAAAGTGTGTTTTTTCCCCAAAAAATGCGTTTGAAAAATCGCTGCGCAAATACTGTGTGAAAAAAAAAAATGAAACACCCACCATTTTAATCTGTAGGGCATTTGCTTTAAAAAAAATATAATGTTTGGGGGTTCAAAGTAATTTTTTTGCAAAAAAAAATAACTTTTTCATGTAAACAATGAGTGTCAGAAAGGGCTTTGTCTTCAAGTGGTTAGAAGAGTTGGTGATGTGTGACATAAGCTTCTAAATGTTGTGCATAAAATGCCAGGACAGTTCAAAACCCCCCCAAATGACCCCATTTTGGAAATTAGACACCCCAAGCTATTTGCTGAGAGGCATGTCGAGTCCATGGAATATTTTATATTGCGACACAAGTTGCGGGAAAGAGACATATTTTTTTTTTTTTTTTTTGCACAAAGTTGTCACTAAATGATATATTGCTCAAACATGCCATAGGAATATGTGAAATTACATCCCAAAATACATTCTGCTGCTTCTCCTGAGTACGGGGATACCACATGTGTGAGACTTTTTGGGAGCCTAGCCACGTACGGGACCCCGAAAACCAAGCACCACCTTCAGGCTTTCTAAGGGCGTGAATTTTTGATTATACTCTTCACTGCCTATCACAGTTTCGGAGGCCATGGAAAGCCCAGGTGGCACAAAACCCCCCCAAATGACCCCATTTTGGAAAGTAGACACCCAAAGCTATTTGCTGAGAGGTATAGTGAGTATTTTGCAGACCTCACTTTTTGTCACAAAGTTTTGAAAATTGAAAAAAGAAAAAAAAAAAAGTTTTTTCTTGTCTTTCTTCATTTTCAAAAACAAATGAGATCTGCAAAATACTCACCATGCCTCTCAGCAAATAGCTTGGGGTGTCTACTTTCCAAAATGGGGTCATTTGGGGGGGTTTTATGCCACCTGGGCATTCCATGGCCTCCGAAACTGTGATAGGCAGTGAAGAGTGAAATCAAAAATTTTCACCCTTAGAAATCCTGAAGGCGGTGCTTGGTTTTCGGGGCCCCGTACGCGGCTAGGCTCCCAAAAAGTCCCACACATGTGGTATCCCCATACTCAGGAGAAGCAGCTAAATGTATTTTGGAGTGCAATTCCACATATGCCCATGGCCTGTGTGAGCAATATATCATTTAGTGACAACTTTGTGCAAAAAAAAAAAAGTGTCACTTTCCCGCAACTTGTGTCAAAATATAAAATATTCCATGGACTCCATATGCCTCTCAGCAAATAGCTTGGGGTGTCTACTTTCCAAAATGGGGTCATTTGGGGGGGTTTTGTGCCACCTGGGCATTCCATGGCCTCCGAAACTGTGATAGGCAGTGAAGAGTGAAATCAAAAATTTACACCCTTAGAAATCCTGAAGGCGGTGCTTGGTTTTCGGGGCCCCGTACGCGGCTAAGCTCCCAAAAAGTCCCACACATGTGGTATCCCCATACTCAGGAGAAGCAGCTGAATGTATTTTGGGGTGCAATTCCACATAGGCCCATGGCCTGTGTGAGCAATATATCATTTAGTGACAACTTTTTGTAAATATTTTTTTTTTTTTTGTCATTATTCAATCACTTGGGACAAAAAAAATAAATATTCAATGGGTTCAACACGCCTCTCAGCAATTTCCTTGGGGTGTCTACTTTCCAAAATGGGGTCATTTGGGGGGGGGTTTGTACTGCCCTGCCATTTTAGCACCTCAAGAAATGACATAGGCAGTCATAAACTAAAAGCTGTGTAAATTACAGAAAATGTACCCTAGTTTGTAGACGCTATAACTTTTGCGCAAACCAATAAATATATGCTTATTGACATTTTTTTTACCAAAGACATGTGGCCGAATACATTTTGGCCTAAATGTATGACTAAAATTTAGTTTATTGGATTTTTTTTATAACAAAAAGTAGAAAATATCATTTTTTTTCAAAATTTTTGGTCTTTTTCCGTTTATAGCGCAAAAAATAAAAACTGCAGAGGTGATCAAATACCATCAAAAGAAAGCTCTATTTGTGGGAAGAAAAGGACGCAAATTTCGTTTGGGTACAGCATTGCATGACCGCGCAATTAGCAGTTAAAGCGACGCAGTGCCAAATTTGAAAAAGACCTCTGGTCCTTAGGCAGCATAATGGTCCGGGGCTCAAGTGGTTAAATTCCAGGAAGAGATCGTCAGAGCCCTTCTGTTTCCAGACGGTGCTCTACCTCACCTTCCCCAACCAAATGCAGTAAGCCGGCTGCATGAGAGGCATTTTCTTTATGCCATCCCGAGTACCCCTACCCAACGAGCCCCCCAAAAAAGATGTCGTGTCTGCAGCAAGCGCGGATTTAGGCGTGACACCCGGTCTTAGGCTGGCCATACACTATACAATTTTCTGATTCAATTTCCTTTAGATTTACCTTCAACTATGTAGTGCAAGGGCCTGTCTGATTGCATACAAATTGAAAGGGTTTAGGTTTGACCTCATATTATATGGTTTTGGTAAATCTAAAGGAAAGTTGAACAGGAAAATTGTATAGTGTATGGCCAGCTTTATTGTCCCTCCTGTCCTGGCAATCCTGGTCTTTGCATGGGTGAATGCTTTGAACGCTACCGTACATTAGTTGAGTATTAGCGTAGGGTTCAGCACTGCACAGACTAGGCACACTAACACAGGGTCTCCCAAGATGCCATTGCATTTTGAGAGACCCAAACCTGGAACGAGTTACAAAAGTTAAAAGTTACTAAAAAAAAGTGTAAAAAAAAAAATAAAAAAAAAATAAAAACACAAAAAAAAATATAAAATAAAAAAACCAAAAATAGTTGTTTTATTGTTCTCTCTCTCTCTCTATTCTCTCTCTATTGTTCTGCTCTTTTTTACTCTATTCTATTCTGCAATGTTTTATTGTTATTATGTTTTACCATGTTTGCTTTTCAGATTTTTTATACTTTACCGTTTACTGTGTTTTGTTGGTAACCATTTTATTGTTTTCAGGTACGCCATTCAGTTGCAGCGCGGATTTATTTATCTTGACAGCAACAGCGTTTGCTCCCACGATATATAAAGCCGTGACTCCAGCGCTGTCGGAGGTGATTTCACCACCACAGTTACATACTTCAGCATATATGCCGAAGCGTGGGGGCAGCAGTGGGTGGAGGAGCAATTTGCTCCTGCCTTTTGCGGGAGGATGCCCCCATGCTTCGGCATATATATATATTTTAGGCACAGGTTGCGTTAAATGTTTTATTTTTTACTATGTTTTTTTTTTGGTATTTGCTTTGCAGGTATGGTAAGTCTTACTGTTATACTGTAATGTTACTTTGTTTTATTGTTAACCATCATTTGCTTAGCAGGTACGCCATTCAGTTGCAGCGCGGATTTATTTATCTTGACAGCAACAGCGTTTGCTCCCACGATATATAAAGCCGTGACTCCAGCGCTGTCGGAGGTGATTTCACCACCACAGTTACATACTTCAGCATATATGCCAAAGCGTGGGGGCAGCAGTGGGTGGAGGAGCAATTTGCTCCTGCCTTTTGCGGGAGGATGCCCCCATGCTTCGGCATATATATATTTTAGGCACAGGTTGCGTTAAATGTTTTATTTTTTACTATGTTTTTTTTTTTGTATTTGCTTTGCAGGTATGGTAAGTCTTACTGTTATACTGTCCCCACAAAGCACCTTCCAAGTCCTTACTGTCCTTCCCTCTCTATCCCTCTCTTCTTTCGAGATGCACTGTATTCGTCTGTTTTCTCCCATTTCTCTGAGGATTGCAGCAATTTATAGGCCTCCAGGACCGGTATCGCGCTTCATTGATAACTTTGCTGCCTGGCTACCCTACTTTCTCTCCTCTGAAATACCCACCATTATTCTTGGTGACTTTAACATTCCTGTCAATGTCAACAGCCCAACTACAGCTAAACTTCGCAACTTAACCTCATCTTTTGACCTAACCCAATGGACACATACTTCCACTCACTCTAATGGTAATACCCTTGACCTTGTATTCTCCCATCTCTGCAACCCTGGCAACCTCACCAACACCCCCTTTCCTCTATCTGATCACAACCTCATTACTTTCACTGTATCCTTGCCTCCAACCACCCATCCCTCCAAGCAGCAAACAATTACTTGTAGAAACCTTCGCCACTTTAACCCTTCTCTTCTCTATTCTGCTACTGACAACCTATATGACATAATCTCTCCCCTGTCCTGTCCTGACCTGGCCACTTCTGTCTACAACAGTTCACTCTCATCATCACTAGATGCACTTGCTCCTCTAACCACACGCAGAATTAGGCCCCGACCGTTACAACCTTGGCAAACTGACAACACTAGAAATCTCAAGAGACATTGCCGTGCTCTTGAACGACTGTGGCGTAAAACCAAATGCCTGCAAGACTTCACCCTATATAAATCTGCCCTTCTAAAATACAATTCATGCCTCCATGCTGCCAAACAAGCCTACTTTGTCTCTCTTATTAATTCCTTGTCATCCAGTCCCCATCGGCTCTTCTCAACCTTTAACTCTCTGCTTCGTCCACCACCCCCTCTACCCACTAACTCACTCACTGCCCAAGAGATTGCCAATCACTTCAAAGACAAGATCGATGCAATTCGTGAGGACATCTCCACTGTGCGTACGTCTTCCCCACCCATCATACCTTGCCCAGCAGCACATTCAACCCTCTCCTCTTTTGAATTGGCTACTACGGAAGAGGTTACAAAAATTTTCTCGGATGCCCACCTAACCAATTGTCCCTTGGATCCTGTTCCCTCACAACTACTACGGTCACCCTCTTCTTCTATCCTATGCTCCCTCACCCACATCTTCAATCTCTCCCTTTCTAGTGGCATTTTTCCCTCCCCTCTAAAACATGCACAGATCACTCCCATTCTTAAAAAGCCATCACTGGACCCTACCGACCTCAACAACTTAAGACCCGTCTCACTACTCCCATTCACCTCTAAACTTCTAGAATGCTTAGTCTACAACTGTCTTAGCTCCTACCTCAATGAAAATAACCTTCTTGACCCCTTACAGTCTGGCTTTCGCTCGCAGCACTCCACGGAAACTACCTTACTAAAACTCACTAACGATTTACTAACTGCTAAAACCAACAGCCAGTACTCCATACTCCTACTACTTGACCTCTCTGCGGCCTTTGATACTGTTGACCACCCGCTCCTTCTCAATAAACTACATTCCCTTGGCCTCCGAGATTCTGCTCTATCCTGGTTCTCTGGCTATTTATCACAGCGCTCCTTCAGTGTCACCTACAACTCTGTCTCCTCCTCTCCATTGCCCCTTTCTGTGGGGGTCCCCCAAGGCTCGGTTCTTGGACCCCTTCTCTTCTCTATCTACACCTCCTCCCTTGGTCACCTAATAACTGCCCATGGCTTCCAACACCACTTATACGCTGATGACACCCAAATCTATCTGTCTACTCCTCACCTCACTCCTTCAGTCTCCTCTCGCATTACTAACTTACTAACTGACATATCAGCATGGATGTCGCACCACTTCCTTAAACTAAATCTCTCTAAAACTGAGCTATTAATACTCCCCCCCGCCCGTGCCCCCCTCCATGACTTTTCCATCAAAATCAACAATGCAACCATCAGTCCCTCCCCTCACGCCAGGGTACTAGGTGTAATCCTAGATTCTGACTTGTCATTTCAGCCTCAAATCCAATCGCTGTCAAAAGTTTGTAGAATTCACCTCCGTAACATCTCTAAAATTCGCCCTTTTTTAACAAATGAAACCACCAAGCTCCTCATTCACTCCCTTGTTATCTCTCGCCTTGACTATTGCAACTCCCTTCTCATTGGCCTACCGCTCCATAGGCTATCCCCTCTTCAGTCTATCATGAATGCTGCTGCCAGACTTATCCACCTTACCAACCGCTCAGTGTCTGCCAACCCTCTACTTCAATCCCTACACTGGCTCCCAATCACCCAGCGAATTAAATTCAAAATTCTAACCACAACATACAAAGCCATTCACAACTCTGCCCCAAGCTACATCACTAATCTTGTCTCCAAATATCACCCAAATAGACTCCGCTCTTCTCAAGACCTCCTGCTTTCAAGCTCTCTCATCTCCTCCTCCCATGCTCGTCTCCAGGATTTCTCCAGAGCCTCTCCCATCCTCTGGAACTCGCTACCTCCATCTATCCGGCTATCCCCTACTCTTGCTACCTTCAGGCAATCCCTGAAAACTCATCTCTTCAGGAAAGCCTATCACGTCTCCAACTAATCTCCTACCACTTCCACCAGCTCATTCCCCACAGTTACAACCTTTTGTACCACCTGCCCCACCCTATTAGATTGTAAGCTCTTCTGAGCAGGGCCCTCTTAATCCTATTGTATTGTATTGTATTGTATTATAACTGTATTGTCTCCCTTTTATATTGTAAAGCGCTGCGTAAACTGTTGGCGCTATATAAATCCTGAATAATAATAATACTGTAATGTTACTTTGTTTTATTGTTAACCATCATTTGCTTAGCAGGTACGCCATTCAGTTGCAGCGCGGATTTATTTATCTTGACAGCAACAGCGTTTGCTCCCACGATATATAAAGCCGTGACTCCAGCGCTGTCGGAGGTGATTTCACCACCACAGTTACATACTTCAGCATATATGCCAAAGCGTGGGGGCAGCAGTGGGTGGAGGAGCAATTTGCTCCTGCCTTTTGCGGGAGGATGCCCCCATGCTTCGGCATATATATATTTTAGGCACAGGTTGCGTTAAATTTTTTATTTTTTACTATGTTTTTTTTTTGTATTTGCTTTGCAGGTATGGTAAGTCTTACTGTTATACTGTAATGTTACTTTGTTTTATTGTTAACCATCATTTGCTTAGCAGGTACGCCATTCAGTTGCAGCGCAGATTTATTTATCTTGACAGCAACAGCGTTTGCTCCCACGATATATAAAGCCGTGACTCCAGCGCTGTCGGAGGTGATTTCACCACCACAGTTACATACTTCAGCATATATGCCGAAGCGTGGGGGCAGCAGTGGGTGGAGGAGCAATTTGCTCCTGCCTTTTGCGGGAGGATGCCCCCATGCTTCGGCATATATAAATGGTGCATGTATGCCCATCATTAGAAGTGGGTGGATGAAGGGAGGTATTCTAATGGTGGGCATACCCACCGATCAATATCTTTTTTTCGTTCAGCCCACAGGCTGCATGAAAAAAAAGTTTACAATATATGCCTAACAAGGACCAGCAACGTACTGGTATGTTGCTGGACTTTGAGTGGTTATACCAGAATGATGCCTGCAGGTTTAGGTATCATCTTGGTATCATTCTTTTCAGCCAGTGGTCGGCTTTCATGTAAAAGCAATCCTAGTGGCTAATTAGCCTCTAGACTGCTTTTGCAAGCAGTGGGAGGGAATGCCCCCCCCACCATCTTCCATGTTTTTCTCTGGCTTTCCTGTCCCAACAGGGAACCTGAAAATGCAGCCGGTGATTCAGCCAGCTGACCATAGAGCTGATCAGAGACCAGAATGGCTCCAAACATCTCTATGGCCTAAGAAACCGGAAGCTACGAGCATTTCATGACTTAGATTTCGCCGAATGTAAACAGCGCCATTGGGAAATTGGGAAAGCATTTTATCACACCGATCTTGGTGTGGTCAGGTGCTTTGAGGGCAGAGGAGAGATCTAGGGTCTAATAGAGCCCAATTTTTTAAAAAAAGAGTACCTGTCACTACCTATTGCTATCATAGGGGATATTTACATTCCCTGAGATAACAATAAAATTAATAAAAAAAAAATAAAAATGAAAGGAACAGTTTAAAAATAAGATAAAAAAGCAAAAAAAAATAAAGAAAAAAAAAAAGCACCCCTGTCCCCCCCTGCTCTCGCGCAAATGCAAACGCAAGCGTCGGTCTGGCGTCAAATGTAAACAGCAATTGCACCATGCATGTGAGGTATCACCACGAAGGACAGAAAGAGGGCAGTAATTTTAGCAGTAGATCTCCTCTGTAAATCTAAAGTGGTAACCTGTAAAGGCTTTTAAAGGCTTTTAAAAATGTATTTATTTTGTCGCCGCTGCGCGTTTGTGCGCAATTTTAAAGCATGTCATGTTTGGTATCCATGTACTCGGCCTAAGATCATCTTTTTTATTTCATCAAACATTTGGGCAATATAGTGTGTTTTAGTGCATTAAAATTTAAAAAAGTGTGTTTTTTCCCCAAAAAATGCGTTTGAAAAATCGCTGCGCAAATACTGTGTGAAAAAAAAATATGAAACACCCACCATTTCAATCTGTAGGGCATTTGCTTTAAAAAAATATATAATGTTTGGGGGTTCAAAGTAATTTTCTTGCAAAAAAAAAATATTTTTTCATGTAATCAAAAAGTGTCAGAAAGGGCTTTGTCTTCAAGTGGTTAGAAGAGTGGGTGATGTGTGACATAAGCTTCTAAATGTTGTGCATAAAATGCCAGGACAGTTCAACCCCCCCCCAAATGACCCCATTTTGGAAAGTAGACACCCCAAGCTATTTGCTGAGAGGCATGTCGAGTCCATGGAATATTTTATATTGTGACACAAGTTGCGGGAAAGACACAAATCTTTTTTTTTTTTTGCACAAAGTTGTCACTAAATGATATATTGCTCAAACATGCCATGGGAATATGTGAAATTATACCCCAAAATACATTCTGTTGCTTCTCCTAAGTATGGGGATACCACATGTGTGGGACTTTTTGGGAGCCTATCCGCGCACGGGACCCCGAAAACCAAGCACCGCCTTCAGGCTTTCTAAGGGCGTAAATTTTTGATTTCACTCTTCACTGCCTAGCACAGTTTCGGAGGCCATGGAATGCCCAGATGGCACAACCCCCCCCCCTCCCCCCAAATGACCCCATTTTGGAAAATAGACACCCCAAGCTATTTGCTGAGAGGTATAGTGAGTATTTTGCAGACCTCACTTTTTGTCACAAACTTTTGAAAATTGAAAAAAGAAAAAAAAAAAAAATTTTTCTTGTCTTTCTTCATTTTCAAAAACAAATGAGAGCTGCAAAATACTCACCATGCCTCTCAGCAAATAGCTTGGGGTGTCTACTTTCCAAAATGGGGTCATTTGGGGGGGTTTTGTGCCATCTTGGCATTTTATGGCCTTCAAAACTGTGATAGGTAGTGAGGAGTGGAATCACAACTTAACGCCCTTAGAAATCCTGAAGCCGGTGCTTGGTTTTCGGGGCCCCGTATGCGGCTAGGCTCCCAAAAAGTCCCACACATGTGGTATCCCCGTACTCAGGAGAAGCAGCAGAATATATTTTGGGGTGTAATTCCACATATGCCCATGGCATGTTTGAGCAATATATCATTTAGTGACAACTTTGTGCAAAAAAAAAAAAAAAATTGTCACTTTCCCGCAACTTGTGTCAAAATATAAAATATTCCATGGACTCAGCATGCCTCTCAGCAAATAGCTTGGGGTGTATACTTTCCAAAATGGGGTCATTTGGGGGGTTTTGTGCCATCTGGGCTTTTTATGGCCTTCAAAACTGTGATAGGCAGTGAGGAGTGAAATCACAACTTTACGCCCTTAGAAATCCTGAAGGCGGTGCTTGGTTTTTGGGGCCCCGTATGCGGCTAGGCTCCCAAAAAGTCCCACACATGTGGTATCCCCATACTCAGGAGAAGCAGCTAAATGTATTTTGGGGTGCAATTCCACATATGCCCATGGCCTGTGTGAGAAATATATCATTTAGTGACAACTTTGTGCAAAAAAAAAAAACATTGTCACTTTCCCGCAACTTGTGTCAAAAAATAAAATATTCCATGGACTCAACATGCCTCTCAGCAAATAGCTTGGGGTGTCTACTTTCCAAAATGGGGTCATTTGGGGGGGGGGGGTTTGTGCCATCTTGGCATTTTATGGCCTTCAAAACTGTGATAGGAAGTGAGGAGTGAAATCAAAAATTTATGCCCTTAGAAATCCTGAAGGCGGTGCTTGGTTTTCGGGGCCCCGTACGCGGCTAGGCTCTCAAAAAGTCCTAAACATGTGGTATCCCCGTACTCAGGAGAAGCAACAGAATGTATTTTGGGGTGTAATTCCACATATGCCCATGGAATATTTGAGCAATATATCATTTAGTGACAACTTTGTGCAAAAAAAAAAAAAAAAAAAAAGTGTTACTTTCCCGCAACTTGTGTCAAAATATAAAATATTCCATGGACTCAACATGCCTCTCAGCAAATAGTTTGGGGTGTCTACTTTCCAAAATGGGGTCATTTGGGGGGGTTTTGTGCCATCTTGGCATTTTATGGCCTTCAAAACTGTGATAAGTAGTGAGGAGTGAAATCACAACATTACGCCCTTAGAAATCCTGAAGGCGGTGCTTGGTTTGCGGGGCCCCGTATGCGGTTAGGCTCCCAAAAAGTCCCACACATGTGGTATCCCTATACTCAGGAGAAGCAGCTAAATGTATTTTGGGGTGCAATTCCACATATACCCATGGCCTGTGTGAGAAATATATCATTTAGTGACAACTTTGTGCAAAAAAAAAAAAAATTGTCACTTTCCCGCAACTTGTGTCAAAAAAGAAAGTATTCCATGGACTCAACATGCCTCTCAGCAAATAGCTTGGGGTGTCTACTTTCCAAAATGGGGTCATTTGGGGGGGTTTTGTGCCATCTGGGCATTTTATGGCCTTCAAAACTGTGATAGGTAGTGAGGAGTGAAATCAAAAATTTATGCCCTTAGAAATCCTGAAGGCGGTGATTGGTTTTCGGGGCCCCGTACGCGGCTAGGCTCCCAAAAAGTCCCACACATGTGGTATCCCCATACTCAGGAGAAGCAGCTGAATGTATTTTGGGGTGCAATTCCACATAGGCCCATGGCCTGTGTGAGCAATATATCATTTAGTGACAACTTTTTGTAAATATTTTTTTTTTTTTATGTCATTATTCAATCACTTGGGACAAAAAAAATAAATATTCAATGGGTTCAACATGCCTCTCAGCAATTTCCTTGGGGTGTCTACTTTCCAAAATGGGGTCATTTGGGGGGGTTTTGTACTGCCCTGCCATTTTAGCACCTCAAGAAATGACATAGGCAGTCATAAACTAAAAGCTGTGTAAATTACAGAAAATGTACCCTAGTTTGTAGACGCTATAACTTTTGCGCAAACCAATAAATATACGCTTATTGACATTTTTTTTACCAAAGACATGTGGCCGAATAAATTTTGGCCTAAATGTATGACTAAAATTGAGTTTATTGGATTTTTTTTATAACAAAAAGTAAAAAATATCATTTTTTTTCAAAATTTTCAGTTTATAGCGCAAAAAATAAAAACCGCAGAGGTGATCAAATGCCATCAAAAGAAAGCTCTGTTTGTGGGAAGAAAAGGACGCAAATTTCGTTTGGGTACAGCATTGCATGACCGCGCAATTAAAAGTTAAAGGGACGCAGTGCCAAATTGAAAAAAGACCTCTGGTCCTTAGGCAGCATAATGGTCCGGGGCTCAAGTGGTTAAGGAGGAGCATGAGGAACACTGTTTTTTGTGGACACCACTTACTTGCACTTTATGTGTTGATATCAATGAATTGAACTTTTTAAATGTGGACACTTGATTTTGCACTTTGATCTTATATTTATAACCACATATATATATTGTTTTTTTGCATGTTGCACTTTATGGGATACTTTTATATAAGGATTGTATTCATTCTATAAATTATATATTACTAGCATTTTTTTTTTTTATATTGAAATTTTGTAGTATAGTTTTACACTATATATGCACCTCCCAACTATTGGGATATATCTGTTTTTTCAGCGCAGGCACGTTTATTTATATTTTTTAGCAAAAATACTGTACCTGGTCAGCCTGCCAGAAAGCTGATACCTTTATGTACTCTCTGCCTCTGCTGACACTTTTCAGTTAGCATTGTTCCCAGCTCTCTCTGTGAACTACAACATAACTCCATCCTATGGTATTGAGAAGAGGAAAGAAGAGGGTGTTCTGTAGTCTTATAACATGTCCTCTTTCTTCTTTTTCTTTTTTCTTTTTTTTTAAGGTGGCAACTGAGGATTAAGGAAGCTCCTTTAAAAACTATCCTGGAACCGTTCTTGTGCCAAACAAATGCTCCAGGGAACATGACATCAGACATCAAGGAACAGAGAAGCCCAAACTATATCCTTTCATACGAATGGACAAAAAATATTTTATTTTTAAAAATGTTTAACTTTTTAAAAATGGTTTCATTTTTCTCTTAATTGAGTATTGTCATCTTTAAGAAAATTCTTTCTTTCTAGGTGAACATCAAGCATACCTAGAAAGAAATCCAATGGCATCTATCGCTGCCATGACTTTAACAAAGTTTTGTGATCATTATGTCAGTGCTTTGTTGATAAACAAAGCCATTGCATTTTATGTCAGCACTGACAAGGTGATTGTGCAGCTTTGTAAAAAAAAATAAATAAAAACAAACCCAAGTGGTACAATTAACATAAATACTTTACCAGGGCATCATAAATTATATATTTTAAGCAGTAAGTATGAAAACACTTTTGTAATTTTATAAACTGCTACCAAGATAAAAACTAACACCACCTATAAATCTGTAAAAATGTAATAGTTTAAAATATTACACATGTAATTTTTCCAAATGAAATGAATGATAACATAGAAGACCCACTTCCTTGCTGCTATTGCACAACATAAGCAACCATATTTACAGTGTGAACATATACTGAACCTAGAGAAATATGATCCTCAGCCAGTCCACTAAAGCAAAGCAAAAAGTATGAGGCTTTAATAGATTTCTTTGAAAGTATTTGCTTTACCAATCTACATACTGTATTTTGACAGACATACATTATGTCCATTATGAATTCAAGGTACATTACATACAACTACAACATTGTCCATCCTTCAGGAGAGGAATACAGCCTGAAGGCCTTGTTACCCTCCAGAGCAGTGGTGCTATGTGCTTGCTGGTCGTGAGGCCTCAGGTGGGCGACCTGAGGGCCTGGATGCTGAAGCTAAGGGGAACTGATTGAGGGGCTGTCATCTGAAGATCTAGTCTGGTATCACAGGAGAAAGAGGTGCTGCATGGATGTTTGAAGGAGGCAACCAACCTTCCCTGGACATTTGTGAGTACAGACTGCTGTGAGAGGTCTTAGAGACTTTTGGGCTGCTGCCACCCCTCTTATGCTAGAGAGTCGGCTGTGTGTTTGTTTAAATGGGGACATCGGCTGGTGTCACGAAGAGCTCAGTCTATATAGTCCTTTGTGAAGGGACTCTGCTGTTGTTGCGCTAAAGAAGAAGCTTTTACCCGTTTACCTGCTTTTACTACAAAGCTATGTCCACAGTTTGCTTGTGCAAGGACTTTTGCTTCATCGTTTTAGAAAGGAGTGCTGTCCTCAATTTGTACATACTTCTGTTTTTGGGGTGTCCCACTCAATTACCTCAACCCCATCCCAGTTACTCAAAAAGAAACCACAACAAAAAGCACACCCCTAGACTGGTTATTGAGGAAAAGAGTCACTGTGATTGCGTGCCTGGCTGAGGGGCTGCCAGGGCTGGGCTCAGCCCTTCCTTCTCAAAGCTGGCCACTCAGCTGTTGGCTAATTGCCAGCTCCTATCTCTCCACAGTGACTCACTTGTTGATAATATCCTGCTTGTCAGTTCTGCCTATTTAAGCCATCCAGTCCAGATGATCTCTGCCTTCGCCTTGGTCACATCTCTAGAGACACTCTCCTGTGTTCCCGTTAAAGACTTGCTTGGCAGACATTCCTTCTGGCTCCAGATCCTGCTTGCTGTTCTACTACGCTCCTCTCTGGATCCCTGACGTTTTGGCTTGTCTGACTATCCGTTCTGGTTCCTGAACTCTGGCTATGTTTTGACTATGTTTACTCTGTTTACCTTTTTTTTATTATTATTAAACAAATGTGACTTAACTGTACTTCTGTCTCAGTCTGATTCATAGTTTCTGACAGAAGGCGAAGGCCATGAATTCAGAAGATGCAGTCAATACACTTTTTGGTAATATTTTTTCCAGATTGGATGAGCAGGATCACTGCATGGATCAGTTTGCCATGGCGTTACAAACACTCCTGAATCACACGGCTCACCTGGAATCTCCCACTGTGGCTGCTCCAGTACAACCTGGGTTTCAGGCAGTCCCTGCTGCTGCTCCAGTCTCTGTGCAGGCACCCGCCACGAATATTACTATAAGAGGTATGTCTTGTTCCGCTCCACTTCCCCAGCAATTTGGGGGTGATCCAGTCTAATGCAGAGGGTTTCTCAACCAGGTTGAGATACTTTGAGATGCTTCCCCCAGGCATTTCCCACAGACAGAAGCAAAGTAGGTTTTGTGATATCTTTGCTTTCTGAGAGAGCCTTGGCCTGGACAAACCCTCTATGGGAGGCACAAAAACCTGTTGTCTTGAGTTACCCTGAGTTGGTGGCTTCTTTTAAAAAGGTATTTTACGTTCCCACAGTGCCTCATGTCCATCAACAGAGTACTGTTATAATTCTAAAGAAAAAATTAGCGCTAGGTGTGCAAAAAATTATTATTATGTGAGTATAACAACCTGTGAAAGGATATCATGCAGCTATACACTATAACCTTGATAAGGGGAACCACAAAATAAGTATAAAAAGAAGTGCAGCGCTGGATATATAAAACACAAAAATTGGTAATAGTAAATAGATATATGCTATACGTGATCCAACAAATGTGCAAAAATCATATGATTTGTCCATACATGATCAAACAAATTAGATGATAAAAATGCTTCACTGTAGGGATATGTGCGTGGTTCCCACCACCGCAAACGCCTATCCTAATCAAATTTAAGGTGCATCAACAAACATAAAATGTCCATAAAAAGTATGAAGTGACTTTGCTGTATGAGTAAATCTGTGACTTCCACCGTGATGAATGCCCATCACCTTGAAGAGATTAAAGGCTTACCAGACGGCCTCTAATCAGAGGCATGATAACATCAATTTGGGGTGTTGTCTTCTCACCGAATGGGTCTCTTCTGGGATGGTGGATACGTGTCAGCAGACGGTCACCATAACCCTCCAAATAGCGGTCCAGTCGGGAGAGGTCACTCCCAGCGATAATAAAATATCCAAAGGAAAGAAAAAAACTCCAATAGTGTAGAGCGATTTAACTTTCCTTTATTAAAATTTGCCAAAGGCATCCATAAAAAGTTTTCCTTGCAAGGACGTTTTAAAACTAGCTCCACTAGAAATCGAAACTCCGCGCATGCGCGGTCGGTATGAGCATGTTTACCCTACGGCTGTTTCGTCAGAAATGACATCATCAGGGGGGCCAAGTGAAACTTTGTCGGTCTTGGAGGATAAGGCCATGGAGGAGTATGTTGCAGACGCACTTTCTTGAGGTTTTATCCGCAAATCCTTGTCTTCTGCTGGTGCTGGTTTCTTCTTTGTGAAGAAGAAGAGTGGTGAACTGAGACCTTGTATTGATTATAGGGGTCTCAATCATTTCACAATTAAGAATGCCTATCACATTCCGTTGATTACGGAGTTATTTGATCGCCTCAAGGGAGCAACGGTTTTCACAAAGCTTGATTTGAGAGGGGCATACAGTCTCGTGAGGATTAAGGAGGGCGACGAGTGGAAAACTGCATTTAATACCAGAACAGGCCATTTGTGAGTACCTCGTAATGCCTTTTGGCCTTTGTATTTATTAATGATGTCCTCCAAGATTTGCTGCAGTTATTTTTTTTTTTTTTTTTTCAGGTACTTATATAGCGCTGTCAATTTACGCAGCACTTTACATATACATTGTACATTCACATCAGTCCCTACCCTCAAGGAGCTTACAATCTAAGGTCCCTAACTCACATTCATACATACTAGGGACAATTTAGACAGGATCCTTTGGATCCTTTGGACTACCAGCATGTCTTTGGAGTGTGGGAGAAAACCGGAGTACCTGGAGGAAACCCACGCAGGCACAGGGAGAACATGCAAACTCCAAGCAGGTAGTGTCGTGGTTGGGATTTGAACCAGTGACCCTTCTTACTGCTAGGCGAGAGTGCTACCACTACACCACTGTGCCGCCCACACCACTGTGTGGTGGTTTATCTCGATGATATCCTCATATTTTCCAAATCCACCACACAGATGTCTGTCGTGTGCTTCAGAAACTAAGAGAGAACAATCTCTATTGTAAATTTGAGAAGTGCAAATTCCATCATGAACAGGTTCAATTCCTGGGTTATGTCATTTCCACTGCTGGTTTTTCTATGGACCCAGAGAAACTTTCAGCAGTCCTACAGTGGTGCCGACCCATGGGTTTACGTCCTTGGCAGAATTTTCTTGGCTTTGCCAACTATTATCGTAAGTTAATTCGTAACTTCTCATCTCTGGTCAAGCCCGTGACTGATATGACCAGAAAGGACAGTAACCCACAGAGTTGGTCTCTGGAGTCCATTAAGGCCTTTAAGAGTCTCAAGGCTGCCTTTGTTTCTGCTCCTGTGTTGGCACATCCTGATCCTATGTTACCTTTTATCCTTGAGGTTGATGCTTCTGAGACTGGAGTTGGCGCCCTTCTGTTGCAACGTCCTACCTCTGAGAGTGCTATGCATCCTTGTGGCTACTTTTCTAAGAAATTATCACCTGCAGAGTGCAATTACGAGATTGGTGACGGAGAGCTGTTAGTAATCATTTTAGCCCTGAAAGAATGGAGACATCTCCTTGAAGGTTCCACTGTGCCGGTTCTGATTCTTACTGACCATAAGAATCTCACATTCTTGTCTGAGGCTAAACTCCTTTCTCCCAGAAGGCCGCGATAGGCTCTTTTCTTGTCTAGTTTCAAATACATTTTCTCATTCTTACCCGGTACTAAGAATGTAAGGGCTGATGCTTTGTCACGACAATTTTCCTCGACTTCCAAGATGGAGATGGTTCCGGTTCTTGTGATTCCTCCTGATTGTATTTTGGCTACGGTTTGCATCAGTATCACTTCTCCTTTGGGTGCCACAATTCTTGCTGCTAAGGTCCATGCTACTCCTGAGAAACCTTGTGACCGCTGCTTTGTCCCAGAGAGTGTCCATACTGCCGTGCTCCAGACTTGCCATTCTTCGTGTTCCCTTTCTGAAGTTCGCACCTCAGTTTATTGGGCCTTTCCGTATTCTTCGCAAGATTAACCCAGTGGCCTATGCATTAGACCTTCCTTCTAATATGCATATCTCAAATCTATTTCATGTCTCCTTCTTAAAACCTTTGGTCTGCAACTGCTTTATCTCCTCAGTGCCTCATCCTCACCCTGTACAGGATGAGAACCAGGAGGAGTATGAAGTACAGTCCATTGTTGACTCCCATAGGTTCCATGGGCACATACAGTACCTGGTGCATTGCAAAATGTATGGTCTGGAGAAATGCTCTTGGGTCTCATCCTCGGATGTACATGTCCCTGTCCTCCTCTGTGATTTTCATAGACGTTTTCCCCTCAAGTATGGTGGTCCTCCGAGGGGGAGGGGTCATTAAGGAGGAGGTAAAAAGGGTATGTGGCGCTAATCTATCTAAATGTACCACTCACAATTATGGAAAGGACCTCTCAAAGTAGCATGAATCTAAATCCTTCCTTAATTCACAGTGCACGTAATGCCTATAATTAATATAACAACCAATAAACACCTACAGATAGTTACCATAGACCAGTGTACATGTTTTTCCATTATGAACACTGCACTTCAGTATTGACTACTACCTTCTCCTGTTAAAAACAGCCAAACTATATTAAAGTGCTAAGTGCTGGTTACCATTCCTAGTGAGAATATATGAATAAATCATACAGTGTGCATAATGTTCCTAAAACCACACCGTGTGTAAATATGACCAGAAAATTAGAATAGGTATTAATAGTGAATAAATAAAATACAGTTCCTCAAAATATATAAATAAATCATACAATGTGCATAATATTCCTAAAAATCACAACATGTGAAAATATAGCCAGAAAATGAAATGAAATAAATATTACTGGTGAATAAATGAAATACAGTTCCTCATAATATAAGCATAAAAACTGCAATGCAATGCTTGATTAAAGGATGCGACTCTGCACCCCACATCAATACATAAGTGATCAAGTGCAAAACAAGGTGACAATTGTGCAAAAATCATGCATATATAAATGCGACTCCAATAATGACTCAAAATAAACACCCCTTCCTTTGATAAAGTCACGTGGTGTGACGCAACGCGTCAGGGTAGGAGGAGCCAGGTGCCGACGCTTCCCGGGGACGGCCGAACCCGGAAGCCTTACTGTTCCTGCTGCTATTTTCGTTTTTAAATGTAAGTTGCTACTTATGTTACATTAAACTTTGATTGAATTACTACACTATGGGAGCATCTTCTTCTTCCTTATTATCATTCTGGGGTTTGTGTGAGAAAGCTACTATAGAAAGCCTGACCCACGCACACCCTCCGGAGGAGGGGGACAGCCTCTGGACCTTCATCCTCTGCATAGGAGCATTAACCATCTGCTTGACTTGGTCCATTGGGGGCCGCCATTTGAGGTGAGAGGCTGGGGGAAACACCTGTGTGCTGCACCAGTTTTTAAGTGAAAAAATTCAGCACTAAGTCACCTTGATTGGCACGTTACTACTGACTTTTTTTATGGACATTAAGAGTCACATTGCATGAAGCAACATTTAATTGGACTTAATCACAATATTTGTCGCAGTTTTTTGTATTTTTTTTGCAGGTGGGAGGGGTGTTTATTTTGAGTCATTATTGGAGTCGCATTTATATATGCATGATTTTTGCACAATTGTCACCTTGTTTTGCACTTGATCACTTATGTATTGATGTGGGGTGCAGAGTCGCATCCTTTAATCAAGCATTGCATTGCAGTTTTTATGCTTATATTATGAGGAACTGTATTTCATTTATTCACCAGTAATATTTATTCCATTTCATTTTCTGGCTATATTTTCACATGTTGTGATTTTTAGGAATATTATGCACATTGTATGATTTATTTATATATTTTGAGGAACTGTATTTTATTTATTCACTATTAATACCTATTCTAATTTTCTGGTCATATTTACACACAGTGTGGTTTTAGGAACATTATGCACACTGTATGATTTATTCATATATTCTCACTAGGAATGGTAACCAGCACTTAGCACTTTAATATAGTTTGGCTGTTTTTAGCAGGAGAAGGTAGTAGTCAATACTGAAGTGCAGTGTTCATAACGGAAAAACATGTACACTGGTCTATGGTAACTATCTGTAGGTGTTTATTGGTTGTTATATTAATTATAGGCATTACGTGCACTGTGAATTAAGGAAGGATTTAGATTCATGCTACTTTGAGAGGTCCTTTCCATAATTGTGAGTGGTACATTTAGATAGATTAGCGCCACATACCCTTTTTACCATATATTACGCATTCATCAGGGTGTGTGAGGACACCTTTTATGTTGGCAGCTGTTCTATCTGCTACTATCGTCCATGGTCTTTGAGAGTGTGGTTTTGCGCACTAGTTTTTTGCTATTAAGGAGGAGGTACTGTCAGGGCTGGGCTCAGCCCTTCCTTCTCTGAGCTGGCCGCTCAACTGTCAGCTAATTGCCAGCTCCTATCTCTCCATAGTGACTCACTTGTTGATGATATCCTGCTCATCAGTCCTGCTTCTTAAGCCGTCCAGTCCAGGTGATCTGTGCTTTTGCCTTGGTCACATCTTTAGAGATGCTCTGGCTCCAGATCCTGCTTGCTGTTCTACTATGCTCCTCTCTGGCTCCCTGACTTTTTTGGCTGGTCAAAGTATCCATTCCGGTTCATGAACTATGGCTATGTTTTTTGACTACGTTTACTCTGTTTACCTTTTTTTATTATTATTAAACAAGTGTGATTTAATTACTTCTGTCTCAGTCTGATTCATGGTTTCTGACAGGGGCAATCTACAGGGAAAAAAACATGGGCAATTTCCAGCAGCTTCTTCGGAAGTACTATGAGGGCAATATTAAGGGATCCTGTTGTTAAGTTGAAATTGGAAAATATGTACTTATTGCAAAGCATTAAAAACACTAATTCCCTGCTGCTTGCTCTGCTGAATGCTGCTGTAATGAAGTAAAATTGCTCCTGGAAGGGGGCGTGACTGGATGCTGAGGTGAGGGAGAGTGGTGCAGCCGGACCCAGTCCTTGCTCAATCCCCGCTCCCATGCTGGATATTACAGGGTAGAGCGGAGAGGGAGATGCCGTATGCCTGGATCTCTCAGACCTTGCTGCATCCAATGTGACAGACGCTGTGGAAGGAGGGGAGGAGAGCCGGTCTCAGCGTCGGAAAAATCCATGCACTCAAAGCTCTCCCGGGAGGACTGACAGCTGTGCGCAGCCTGTGTGTGAGAGAGGGGAGCGCGCTGCCCGGGATTGAGCGTGAGCGGCGGTGGCAGCTGTGTGAACCATGCAGATCTGTGTTTCTTCAGCCCTGGACTGGAGGGGTGAGTGACCCGCATCGGAGAGATCTGGGGGACACACAGGGAGTGTTGGTGTTACCCCACATGGCAATGTGAACCCCCCCCATACGGTCAGGACATTAATACCTGCTCAGCCAGTGGAGAAAAAGTGTAGTTTTTTAGTGGGAGTGAGGCTGTGGTAACCCTGCCGGGTGTTACATGCTGAAGTAGCATGGTCATCATGACCAGAAAGAAGGGGCAGGAGGAGGCATCAGCACAGGAAAGCACAGGGGCCCTAGCACAGCGAAACCCCAAAGAAAAAGGAAGCCAGGTGGCCGCCCATACACCAAACCTGTCTGCAAACCTGACACCTAAAAAGAGCAGCCATGTACAGGGGTTGCAGCATCAATCTAGCCAGCCTGGGAGGAGAAGCCTAGCCCCCATTGGGGGTGCAGCTGTGAACTTACCATTGGATCCAGGGGTGAGTGGAACGTTGGAGGGGGATTCTGGCCCGAGCATGGAGTTAGGTGATGGCATATTAGCATCAGCAGTCGAGAAGGAGCCATCATTGAAAGACATTTTCCTAGCAGTCAATAGCTGCAAATTATCTATCTGACACAAGAAGTCTCAGTTATGAAAAAGCAACTTAATGAATGCATGCAAAAAATGGATAGTATGGAAAATAGACTGCGCAGAGAGAATTTAAGGGTGTTGGGGCTACCTGAGGGTTGTGAGGGCAATAATCCTGTAAAATGTATAGAAGATTGGTTAAAGGAGAAATTTGGGAAGGAATCACTCTCAGAATTTTTTTCCATTGAGCGTACGCATAGAGTGCCTACCAGGACTCGGTCTTCGGGGGGATATCCAAGACCCCTGATTTTTAAGCTGCTATGTTTTAAGGATAAAACTACTATTCTTCGGAAGGCAAGAGAGATGAAGAACATACAATATAGGGGCGCAAGGATCTCAATATACCCTGACTTTTCCCCTGAGTAGGGATGAGCTGAACACCCCCCCGGTTCGGTTCGCACCAGAACCTGCGAACGGACAGAAAATTCGCACGAACGTTAGAACCCCATTGATGTCTATGGGACTCGAACGTTCGAAATCAAAAGTGCTCATTTTAAAGACTAATTTGCATGGTATTGTCCTAAAAAGGGTTTGGGGACCCGGGGCCCTACCCCAGGGGACTTGTATCGATGCAAAAAAAACTTTTTGAAAACGGACGTTTTTTCGGGAGCAGTGATTTTAATGATGCTTAAAGTAAAAAAAAAAAAAAAATGAAATATTCCTTTAAATATCGTACCTGGGGTGTGTCTATAGTATATCTGTAAAGTGGCGCGTGTTTCCCGTGTTTAGAACAGTCCCTGCACAAAATGTCATTTTTAAAGGAAAAAATCTCATTTAAAACTGCTTGCGGGTTTAATGTAATGTCGGGTCCTGGCAATATGGATGAAAATCAGTGAGACAAACGGCATGGGTACCCCCCAGACCATTACCAGGCCCTTTGGGTCTTGTATGAATATTAAGGGGAACCCCGCACCCAAATTAAAATAAGGAAAGGTGTGGGGCCACCAGGCCCTATATACTCTGAACAGCAGTATACAGGCGGTGCAAACAAGACAGGGACTGTAGGTTTGTTGTTAAGTAGAATCTGTTTGTAATTTTTAACGGGTACATTTTTAACGTGTTTAGCTCCAGCCAAAACATCTTTTTTAAGCTTTTTGGAAAACATAGGGAAGAGTTATCACCCCTGTGACATTTGTTTTGCTGTCTTTCCTCCTCTTCAGAAGATTTCACCTCACTTTTTGTCCCAATGACAAATGTTTTTTGAAAATTTGGGGTTTTTTGTGGAACAAGGATTGGAAAGCATCAGTGGAAAGGAGAAATGTTTTTCCCATATTAACTCTTACAGGAGAGAATTTCCCTTCCTAGGGGTAGATTTCCTCTCCTTCCGTTTGCAAGTAGGAGTCGTTTGTAAGTTAGATGTTTGAAAGTAGGGGCCTGCCCTATATACTCAGCAGAAATTTGGGCCTTAGGTGTTGTTGTGGCCACAACACTGTAAGCCCTCACAGGGCCCTGCTGTGAAATATTAGATCAAGAATTGTAATTACATGCCCCTGTTGAACAAGGGCAGAAAAATTGGGCCTTTGGTGGTGGTGCCACAACACTGTAAGTCCTCACTCGCTCTTGGTGGGTGCAGAAATGGGCCCTGCTGTGAAATATTAGATCAAGAATTGTAATTACATGCCCCTGTTGAACAGGGGCTGAAAAATTAGGCCTTAGGCACTGGTGCTGGTGCCACAACACTGCAACCCCTCACAGATACTCTAGTTGTAACGCAGAAACGAGCCCTGCTGCAAAGTATTGCATCAAAAATTGTAATTACACGCCCCTGTTAAACAGGGGCTGAAAAATTGGGCCTTAGGCACTGGTGGTGGCGCCCAGAACCAAAAATGTTCTTACAAGCTATCAGCGTGATGATTGAGGAGGAAGAGGATAATTACTCAGGGATAGTCACTCAGCATCAGCATAGGCAGTCTTTGAAGGGATCTGAGATTTCAAAAAAAATTATTCGGTTACATCAGCATCAGGTGCTTGGTAGCTGGTGGTGATCCAAGACTGATTCATTTTTATGAAGGTCAGTCGATCGACCGAGTCGGTGGACAGACGCACCCTGTGATCGGTTACAAAGCCTCCAGCAGCACTGAATGTGCATTCCGAAAGAACGCTGGATGCAGTACAGGCCAGTAGCTCAATTGCATACTGTGCAAGCTCTGGCCAGTGATCCATCCTCAAGACCCAGTAACCCAGAGGATTTTCGGTGGGAAACGTGTCCAAGTCAGATCTTGCCCCTAGGTATTCCTGCACCATGTAAAACAGACGCTGGCAATGGTTGCTGGAACCGATCATACCTTGGGGCTGCGGACCAAAAAATTGTCTGAACGCATCGGTCAGACGGCCACCTTCTCCACCGCTCCTTCTTTGACTGACCGAAGCCTCAGCAACACATTGTCCAGTAACAGGAGTTTGTAACCTCCCAGTCTCTGGGAACGCGTTGCACAGACCTTTCTGCAAGGCCTCCCAAAGATGTTTCATCCTCTGCTCCCTCTGCGATGGCAAGATAAGGTCCGCAACCTTACCTTTGTAACGTGGATCAAGGAGGGTTGCCAGCCAGTATTGGTCCTCCTCCTTGATACCACGAATACGAGGATCCTTCCGCAGGCTTTGCAGGATCAGGGAGGCCATGCAGCGTAGGTTTGCTGAGGCATTCGGTTCGGTACTTGGCTGTGACACATCTAATTCTATACCTTCATTCCTCTCAGTGCAGGTCTCAGAGAGGACTGAAGGTATAGTGGGGTTGGAGAGCTCAGCTGATGAGGAGCAAGGAGAGGTCCTCTTTGTTCTTTGGTGTGGGTATTTTAGATACGCTTGCCAACGAACTGCATGGCAGGTCAACATATGTCTGGTCAAGCATGTGGTACCCAAGCGGGAGATGTTTTGGCCACGCGAGATACGCTTGAGACATATGTTGCAAATAGCAGCGGTGCGATCTGATGCACTTGTCTCAAAAAAGGCCCACACCAAAGAACTTTTTGAATAACGCGCAGAGACTGCAGCGCCCTGCACATGTGGAGCTTTGGGGTGTGATGCAGTCAAGGTGCTGCCCTTAGGCTGGCCCCTGGAGGGCATCCTGCCTCGTTGGTGATGTGCCGCCTCCTCCTCCTCCTCTCTCCTATCAGGCACCCACGTTGAGTCAGTGACCTCATCATCCCTCCCTCCTCATCACTGGAGCAAACCTGGCAGTATGCTGCAGCAGGGGGAGCATGACTGCCAGATTGCTGTCCTTCTTGGGCACCCCCTCTGTCCGTGCTCATGTTACTGCCTTCATCGAGCTCAGTATCATCATCAGAGCCTTCCAAACGCTGGGCATCCTCCTGGAGCATGTACCCAACACTGTGGTCAAACAGTTCGAGGGACTCCTCAGGAGGACATGGTGGGGCTAGGGAAGGAGTCACTGATGACATTGAGCCAAGCGAAGAGGCCGCTGCTTTGCCAGACAAAGTACCCTGGGCATGGGTGAGAGAGGATGAGGAGAATGAGGACGGCTTGGTCATCCACTCGACCAAGTCTTCCGCATGTTGCGGCTCAACACGGCTAGCTGCCGAAAAAAAGGCCAAGCGTGTCCCACGGCCACGTGCTGATGAGGATGCACCGTCTCCATGACCAGCACTAGACACAGAGCCTGCTTGCCCTCTCTTATTGGCTTGTGACTGTCTGCCTCTCCTTCTTGGCCTTCCAGACATACTAATGGCCTGTAGCTGCACTAAGATGGGATATATATATATATATATATATATTTACTGATACTGCAGCTAGCAAAATCAACTGCCTGCCTGTAGTATGAGAACACCACCAACCTTCTACAGGTAGCTTTAGCTGAACACTGTGCAGAGCTCGCAAAAAAATAACTTGTAGGTTTAGCAGGACACTGTGAGGAGGACGCACCACGCTAACTTGTAGTTTTAGCTGAACACTGTGAGCAGGACGCACCGCACTAACTTGTAGGTTTAGCTGAACACTGTGAGGTGGATGCACTGCACTAACTTGTAGTTTTAGCTGAACACTGTGAGGTGGACGCACCACACTAACTTGTAGTTTTAGCTGAACACTGTGAGCAGGACGCACAGCACTAACTTGTAGTTTTAGCTGAACACTGTGAGCAGGACGCACAGCACTAACTTGTAGTTTTAGCTGTACACTGTGAGGTGGACGCACCACACTAACTTGTAGGTTTAGCTGAACACTGTGAGCAGGACGCACTGCACTAACTGTAAATAGTCTAGCTGCCTGACTGTGGTACTAATAGGATCAAAAGAACACCAGCAATTTTTTTCAGGTAGCTGTAAATACTGTAACAAGACAAGCCTGCCTGTCAGTAAGAAGATAACAGGAACGGATCTAGCTGAACACTGTGAGCAGGACGCATTGCACTAACTTGTAGCTTTAGATGAACACTGTGCAGAGGTCTCACTACACTAACTTGTAGGTTTAGCTGAACACTGTGAGCAGGACACACAGCACTAACTTGTAGTTTTAGCTGAACACTGTGAGCAGGACGCACCGCACTAACTTCTAGGTTTAGCTGAACACTGTGAGGTGGACGTACCCCACTAACTTGTAGTTTTAGCTGAACACTGTAAGCAGGATGCATTGCACTAACTGTAAATAGTCTAGCTGCCTGACTGTGGTACTAATAGGATCAAAAGAACACCAGCAATTTTCTTCAGTTAGCTGTAAATACTGTAACAAGACAAGCCTGCCTGTCAGTAAGAAGATAACAGGAACGGATCTAGCTGAACACTGTGAGCAGGACGCACCGCACTAACTTGTAGGTTTAGCTGAACACTGTGAGGTGGACGCACCACACTAACTTGTAGTTTTAGCTGAACACTGTGAGCAGGACGCACTGCACTAACTGTAAATAGTCTAGCTGCCTGACTGTGGTACTAATAGGATCAAAAGAACACCAGCAATTTTCTTCGGGTAGCTGTAAATACTGTAACAAGACAAGCCTGCCTGTCAGTAAGAAGATAACAGGAACGGATCTAGCTAAACTGAATACAGTGTATATATATATATGCAACACCTGGGATGCATATATATACACAATACACTGTAAGTGCAGCTAACTGACTGACTGTTCTGCCTAATCTATCTAACTCAAATCAAATGACACTGTCTGTCTCTCTCTCTCTCTCTATCTATGAACGCCGGAACACACACTACACAGGGCCGCCGTGCAGGCGGCCTTATATAGTGTGGGGTGTGTGCTAAATCCCCTGAGCCATAATTGGCCAAAGCCTCCTTGGCTTTGGCCAATTACGGCTCTCTGTTCAGACGGCGCTGTGATTGGCCAAGCATGCGGGTCAGAGTGCATGCTTGGCCAATCATCAGCCAGCAATGCACTGCGATGCCACAGTGAATTATGGGCCGTGACGCGCCACACGAATTTGGCGTGAACGGCCTATTCCGTTCGCAATTCGGCGAACGGGTCAACAGACGATGTTCGAGTCGAACATGGGTTCGACTCGAACACGAAGCTCATCCCTACCCCTGAGCTTCAGAGGCAGAGAGCAAAATTTTTGGAATGCAAGCGCAAGCTTCAACAGCTAAGAATTAACTATGCATTATTGTATCCAGCACGCTTGTGCATAGTGGCTCTGGGGGAAACTCAATATTTTGATACTCCCACCGAAGTTGTAACTTGGTTAGAAAAAAAATGAAGTAGTCAACAGAGGACTCTTTCTCCCTTTTTCCTTTTTTTTTAAAAGTAATATGCACATGAAATGAAAGGGGGAGTGGGGATGGGGGGAATATGTAAATTTGATTGTTTATATGCACAACGGTAATAATGGGGATAACTCCCCTCTTATTGGGTCCGGTGGCTGCAGTTTTTCTTTTCTCACCTTAAGTAATGTGGCCGGTCACAATAGAAGCCATAGGGGTAGGCCCAAAATTGGGCAATGGGGTAAAAAATAGACGGGGGGTAGGGGGTGGGGTGGGGTGGGTGGTGCGAGGGGTGGAACGTAGGTTTTGAGGTAAGGGTGAGAGTGGTAGGTGGAAGCTTAACCCACAAGAATCACAAGAGTCACAATAAGAGGTGGTTTAATTTTGTTAAGGGATATAAGGATATAGGATCTACTGTATGATGTACGATGGAGGTGGCTGTAACAGACCCCGGAATTTAAAAAAGCAGATTACTATATGCTCTTGGAACGTTCGGGGAGTAAAAGATAATTTTAAAAGGCAGGCAATTCTCTCTATGGCAGATAAGGGGAGAGCCAAAATACTCTGCCTGCAGGAGACACACTTAGATAAGGATTCAATTAAGATAATGGATCATAAGAAATTTCAGATACAGTATCACTCTACTCATTCCTCTTTTTCAAGGGGGGTGAGTATTTTGATAAAGTCAGGGTTGGCTTTCTCCTGCAGCCAGAGTAAGGTGGATGTATTTGGACGGTATATTTTTCTCTATTGTTTAATTGAGAACAGGAAATGTGTATTAGCTAACATCTATATTCCTCCCCCATTTGGGAGGGAGGTTTTGGATGATTTGACTGGATTTATGGCGGGTTTTTCAGGGGTCCCGGTTATAGCGGTCGGAGATTTCAACATGGCTATGAATTCAAGGCTACGAATAATGGAATAGATAGGTTTCCACCAAAAATCATCAGTAGAGGAGCACCCAAGAGTCCTCTTTCACAATATTGCGATGAGGTGGGTTTGGTGGACATCTGGAGAAGGAGGCATCCCGAGGTGAGACAATATTCTTGTCACTCCAGGACACACGCCACCCTATCCAGAATAGATCTAGTGCTGAGCAACGAGGAAGCTCTGAATGTAGTGGAGGATATAGTCTACGAGCCAAGGGGGATTTCGGACCACTCACCAGTGACAATTGAGTTAAAGGGAGAGAGATGTTTTGATAGAGGTGACTGGAAAGTTAATCCCTTTTGGCTCGAGATTATTAAGGATACAAGTACCATTATGGAAAGGTTGGCGGAATTTGTAAATCTAAACTTAGGCACTGCTCCATTAGGGATAGTTTGGGATTCCCTGAAGGCCTTTCTTCGGGGAGTCCTAATTCAAAAAATGTCCCATATTAAGAAACAATCACAAACAGAAGAACTAAAAGTAAAGGAGAGGGTTAGAAGAGCGGAAGAACAGTACGTTGAGTCACCAACCCCACCTAAATACGAGGCGTGGGTGGAGAGGCAAAATGAGTATGGTAGATTGGTTTTGGAAAAGATGGAGAGAAAAAAATTATTTAAGTCAATGGGGAGTGCTCAGAGTGGTTTCAATTAATTAGGGGCACTAGGCAGGGGTGCCGTTTGTCACCTCTCCTATTTGCCCTAGCAATGGAGCCCCTGGCCGCTGCCATAAGGGCATCTCAGGGGATACAGGGGTTTAGAAGAAGGAGGGGAGAGGAGAAAATAGCAATGTACGCGGACAATATTTTGTTATTCCTGGGGGACACACAGGACTCATTGAGGACGGCTATGGAGATAATTGAGGACTTTGGCAATTTTTCCGGGTTAAAAATTAATTGGGAAAAGTCAGCAATATTGCCAATAGACCCGCTGACGGAGCCCCTCCCACACCGAATTCCCCAAATTAAGGTAGTAAGTCAGTTGAAATATCTGGGGATTAATATTTCAAGGGATCCGGTGCAATATATTACAGAAAACCTAGTTTCACTTATGAAAAAACTTAAACAGAAATGTCGGGTGTGGGGACGGCTGCCTCTTTCGATCGCAGGAAGCTGTAAATTGATAAAAATGGTTTGGATGCAGCAAATTCTATATATCCTACACAACTCACCAGTTTGGATTCCCAAACACTGGTTTAATAAAATGGATAGCATATTTAGAGAGTTGATTTGGAAGGGTGGGGTAGCAAGGATTGGCTTGCAGGTGCTTCGGCGACCGGGTGAGAAGGGCGGGTTGGGAGTGCCGGACCTGGGATGCTACTTCATGGCTTCTCAAGTCCAGCATGTGGGAGGGAGTAATAGGCCCGGGAATTGGGTAGCAGGGAATAATGTATTACTAAATGACACTAATCATGATACCATAGTAGAAGCGCTGGAAGCAGACTCCTTTGTCACTAGATGTCCCACCACTCGGATGATGGTTAAGAGCTGGGTTAAGGTTAAAAAAATAATGGGGTATGTGGACTTTTCGGAGTTCTCCCCAATATGGGAAAATAATAAGCTCAATGAACTTAAAATAATGGGGAAGATTGAGGAGTGGGTCCACCAGGGCATCCATTGTTTGCCGCAGCTTTATAAGGCAGGGAGACTGAAAACATTCCAGGAGCTAGTGAATGAATATGCGATCCCCAACCAATCATTCTATAGATACCTGCAAATAAGGCATGCCCTAGACGCACAATTTAATGGAAAGGAGCCATTATGGAGCGATATGTCCTCTGAGAAAACTGGCTGATGAACAATCCACGAAAGGTTTAATTTCTGATATATATAGTAATTTGAGAGTATCAGTCCATGGGGACAGGGGGAAGATAAAAACAGGATAAAATGGGAGGAGGAGGTTGGGCCATTGTCAGACAGTCAATGGGAGTATGTTTTGTCCTCTGGACCCAGGGTCTCCCTCTCTCCATCACAGGCAGTTTCTCATCTATATTTGATATACTGTATAGGGTGTATTTAACACCATTAAAACTGTTTAGGATTGGTAAAAGGTTAGATGTGAGGTGTCAAAGGTGTGGAGGAGAGAGAGATCTGCTGCATATGTTCTGGCGATGTCCCAAGTTGTACAGATATTGGAAAGGCATAGTGGACAAAATAAACTCCATATTTGAGACGTCACTGGGCATGGGTGTTAAGACCTGTCTATTGGGCTTGATGGAGGAACAACAGATCGCAAGGGACACGCAGACCACAACAGTTAGGTGCTTGTTTCAAGGGAAAAAGATCATAGCTAAGAACTGGCAGAGAAAAGAACCCCCGACGATCGAAGAATGGGTGAAAGAAGTAAAGGAGGAAATCAGTAGAGAGAAGTATATATATAAGAAAAGGAGTAATTATAAAAAATTTGAAAAATTATGGAAGTTATGGATGATGTGGGAGGAGCATAGAATGAATGATGGGTGGAGTGAATGCGGTACGGGAGGGCTGGGGGGCAGGGAGCTGGGGGGGGGTTCAATGGTAAGGGTAAAGGGAAAAATAGGAAAAAAGAGAAAATTCTGGAACATCCCTTTGACGAAGGAGTGTGGTCTATTGATGTTTTTTTTCATTTTGTGGATTATTGTACAAATGAGGTAAATATAAGGATTGCATAGATGTTGGCTATGTCAGTCCTTGTTTGTGTGTTTTTAATGTACTTTTTTCAATAAAAAGGATTTAAAACAAAAAAATTGCTCCCGGAAGACTCCTCAGAATTTTAAACCTCTGGCAATGTTGGATTTATGGCCTCCCCCACAGCACCCAGTGGTTCCTCCTGTTGATCCCTATGTCCCGTTTTTTCACATACCTCAATAGGGAGCATGGGATGATGATATGAGAACATCATATCAAAAAGGGCCAACTTCCCTAAACTATGTACCTTGTTAGAAGGCATAAATTGGAATAAAATCTTAGGAACAAAGAACATGGAGGAGAGATGGGTTTGCTTTAAGAGCATAATAAATAAGGGCATTAGCCAATGCATCCCATTGGGTAATAAATTTAAAAGAACAAACAAAAGTCCTGGATGGCTTAACTCTAATGTAAAAATGCATATAAAAGCAAAGGAAAAGGCCATTAAAAAATACAAGGTTGAGGGATCATCATCAGCATTCAGACTTTATAAATAATGCAACAAGAAATGTAAGGGTACAATTAGTCTTTAAATATGTAAACAGTAAAAAAGGGAGGACAGACCATATTGGCCCCATAAAGAATGAGGAAGGACATCTGGTTACAAAGGATGGGGAGATGGCGAAGGTATTGAATTTAATCTTCTCCTCAGTCTTCACAAGGGAATCAGGGGGGCTTCAGTAACCAAAACTGGAGTGTTTATCCTTATGACACATCATGGGAAGCACCTCCATGGTTAACAGAGGACAGAATTAAAATTAGACTTGGGAAACTTAACATTAATAAATCACCAGGACCAGATGGTTTGCATTTGAGGGTACTTAGGGAACTCAGTCTAGTAATTGCCATACCATTGTTCCTAATTTTTACTGACAGTCTACTGACTGGAATAGTACCAGGTGATTGGAGAAAAGCCAATGTAGGCCCAAAATACATCCCTGGAAATTACAGACCAGTTAGCCCAACATCAATAGTATGCAAGCTCTTGGAGGGGATGATAAGGGACTATATACAAAATTACGAGAATGGTATCATTAGCAGTAATCAGCATGGATTCATGAATAATCGTTCTTGCCAAACCAATCTATTTACCTTCTATAAGGAGGTGAGTTGCCATCTAGATAAAGGAAGGCCCATAGACATTGTGTATCTGGATTTTGCAGAAGCATTTGACACAGTTGCCCATAAACGTTAACTGTACAAAATACGGTCCGTTGGCATGGGCCACAGGGTGAGTACATGGATTGAAAACTGGCTACAAGGGCAAGTTCAGAGGGTGGTGATAAATGGGGAGTACTCGGAATGGTCAGAGGTGGGTAGTGGGGTCCCCCAGGGTTCTGTGCTTGGACCAATCCTATTTAATTTGTTCATAAATGACCTGGAGGATGGGGTAAACAGTTCAATCACTGTATTTGCAGATGATACTAAGCTAAGCTAAGCAGGGCAATAACTTCTCTGCAGGATGTGGAAACCTTGCAAAAAGATCTGAACAAATGAATGGGGTGAGCAACTACATGGTAAATGAGGTTTAATGTAGAAAAATGTGAAATAATGCATTTGGGTGGGAAAATATGAATGCAATCTATATACTGGGGGGAGAACCTCTGGGGGAATCTAGGATGGAAAAGTAGCTGGGGGTCCTAGTAGATGATAGGCTCAGCAATGGCATGCAATGCCAAGCTGCTGCTAACAAAGCAAACAGAATATTGGCATACATTAAAAAGGGGATCAACTCCAGAGATAAAACAATAGTTTTCCTGGTCTACAAGACTCTGGTCCGGGCGCACCTAGAATATGCTGTCCAGTTCTGGGCACCAGTCCTCAGGACGGATTTACTGGATATGGAGCGAGTACAAAGAAGGGCAACTAAGCTAATAAAGGGTCCAGATGATAGGCTCAGCAATGGAGCGAGCACAAAGAAGGGCAACTAAGCTAATAAAGGGTCCAGATGATAGGCTCAGCAATGGCATGCAATGCCAAGCTGCTGATAAAAAGGGATCAACTCCAGAGATAAAACAGTAATTCTCCAGCTCTACAAGACTCTGGACCGGCCGCACTTAGAGTATGCTGTCCAGTTCTGGGCACCAGTCCTCAGGACGGATGTACTGGAAATGGAGCGAGTACAAAGAAGGGCAACTAAGCTAATAAAGGGTCCAGATGATAGGCTCAGCAATGGCATGCAATGCCAAGCTGCTGCTAACAAAGCAAACAGATTATTGGCATGCATTAAAAAGGGGATCAACTCCAGAGATAAAACAATAATTCTCAATAATTCTCCCGCTCTATAAGACTCTGGTCCGGCCACACCTGGATTATGCTGCCCAGTTCTGGACACCAGTCCTCAGGACGGATGTACTGGAAATGGAGCGAGTACAAAGAAGGGGCAACTAAGCTAAGAAAAGGGTCTGGAGGATATTAGTTATGAGGAAAGGTTGCAAGCACTGAGCTTATTCTCTCTGGAGAAGAAACGCTTGAAAGGGGATATGATTTCAATTTATAAATACTGTACTGGTGACCCCACAATAGGTAAAAAACTTTTTCGTGGAAGGGAGTTTGTGGACATTCATTAAAATTAGAAGAAAAGAAGTTTAACCTTAAACTATGTAGAGGGTTCTTTACTGTACTTTACTTTGTTCCGACAACAAAATCCATGTTTTTTTTCTGACAGATCTTGGCTCAAACTTGTCTTGCATACACACGGTCACACAAATCTTGTCAGAAATTCCGAACGTCAAGAAAGCAGTGATGTACAACACATACAACGGCACTAGAAAAGGGTAGTTCAATACCAAGGGCTCCACCCTTTGGGCTCCTTCTGCTAATCTCGTGTTAGTAAAAGTTTGGTGAGAGACCATTCATGCTTTTCAGACTCATGCTTTTCCGATCATTACTGCTCTTCAGTTTGTGCTTGTGGGTTTGTATCTGTTTGTCAGTGCTTGCCCCCCCAAAGCGCACGTGAGGTCCGTATAAAATATATGGAGTACTTTGCGGGTAGGGGGGGCATTGATATGCCAGAAAATGTTTAATAAATATTTTTAAAAAAAGTATTTAAACTGAAATAATATTTCCTTTGATTTACTGCTTGTGTTTCTTTTAGCTGTCTCCTAGGTTCTCCAATGGGCTTTTTTGGACATTTTCTTCAATAGTGCAAATGTAATTTATTTGATACATGAGATGACAATCTCTTCTTCAGCGAACTATTATTATGTTTTGGGTCTGTATTTAATGCATTACTGTTAAAAATATACATCATTTTCAGCACCATGAATGAATTTTGCAGAGTCACAAAAATGGCATGATTGTGGCAAATTATAAAGCACTGTGGGAGTTATTTACTAAAGGAAAATCCACTTTGCACGCAAAGTTCACTTGAAACTGCTCTTGAAACTGCACTGAAAGTGCACTTGTAGTGCAAAGTGGATTTGCCTTTACTAAATAACCCCCATTTCACTGTAAACACCAACTTAGAAAATGATATTGAGCATTGAAAAAAGAAGCCACACATTGTTGAGTAGAAAACTTTTTACTCTGTGCACATTCACATGTACGTTTGAAAAGGGTTTTTGAACAAACCAACATATTTTAGTAATAACATTTTTATTTTTGACAGTACAAATAGCCTTTTTTGTGTTTAAAACAAGCATGTTTAAAAACATAAAACAATACACAACTCAGGAACTTACAAAGTTCAACTTTGACAAAGTAAAGGCAATATCAGATATTAGTATGTCCAAACTGTGTTGATATTGCCTTCATCGGATGGGGTGATGTCACGACTGTGAAAGCCAAAGTTTGAAGATACACACAAACTGACAGTCAAAATGGGGATTTCCCTCCTGATTCCATGCCTAATGTCAACATGTGCTAGCTCTCATCATGGGGGATCAATGGACATGTTTCGGGGATGCAACCCCTTCCTCTTATCTACTTTAGTTGCGAGGAAGGCGGTGCACCCCCAAAACGTGTACCAAGATATTCCGTGACAGATAGCACATGTTGACACACTGTGTGCATATTCAAAATTTGGCTTTCAAAATTTTGGAGAAAAGTTAGAAAAATAGAAAGAATTTGATAGATGTTGGTGTGCTTTCGATTCTGCCTAAAACATCAATGATGTTTTTGAGTCTTTTTTCAACATCATTGATGTTTTCCTTGATCTTCTGTAAATCCCGATTGCACACCATGATCTCCCCGATGAGGACTTGTGCACTTGTGAAATGTGTTTCTTCTTCCACAACATCCACATCACCTAAAAAAAAAACACACCATGTATTAAAAATATGCAGGCATACATCTATTACCTGAAGCTGTGGTCTCGGAAACTCACCTGTTGTGGTCACTTTTTCACCCAATTCATAAACCTCTCCTTCCTCCACATCCTCTGGTTGTTGTTTTGGGATTTCCCCTTCTTTAGGAGGTTGGGGTCCCCGGTGACCTCAGACATCCTAAATCTTTTCTCCCCTATGTGAATAAAATAAAGGTATACTTAGCACACAGATATTTGAGGCAAGAAATAAGAATATGAAACATTGCTTGGAAGTGTCGTACAGTTGTCTGTTTTGGCAGAGTTCAAAGTTGAAGACATGATTTTATCCCTTTACAAAGCTGGAATAGTTACCTTTTTTTGTTAAAGTATCACACATGTAGAGACCCCTAGTATTCACTGGAGCACCTGTGTGGGACACCCTAAAAAGTTTGTTCTGGTGTCCCACACTAGTGCTCTTGCGTCCAGATGTGTAAACAGCTGCTGAGTGTCCTCTCCTTTACACTGAATCAAGTTTGCATTTCATTCTAGTTACAAACCCATCTAGACAACAATGTACTAAACTTCTTTTAAAACAAATAGGCATTACCAAATGTAGTTAACCTGCATCTGCCAAAAACATTGTATTAGTGGGCGAACGTTTACTACAAATGATTACTGTGCCCACAAACCTGAAACTTGCCATTTTAAACTGTACAACAGTAAAGAAAAGCACATGGAGCAGCACAAATGTAAGAAGAAGAATAGGAACACACGACAAAATACTTACTTTTTTTGCAGCACTCTCTTGATTCTCCTGTACTGATCCTGCTCCCTCAATTTGAGGTCTGAACATCGTTTCCTCAGTTGATTCTTGGATCGCCGTACCCCAAAATTCTTCTGCAGACTTTTCACAACTTTAGTCCTGATCTTAGCCTTTCTCACATTTGGGTTTGGGTAAGGTCCATGCTTCCCGTCATAGTCGACCCTCTTGAAGATGTCCACCATCTCTATAAAGGCCATATTGGAGGCCTTAAATATCCTCCAGGCTTGGGATGTTTGTGGCTCTGGGCTTTCCTCGTCGTTGCTGCTACTCTCAGGCACCTGCTCTGTCTCCACCATGTGCTCTCCCACTGCGCCGAAAGACAAGGGGTGGGGAATATACTAGAAAGAACGCCTGGGGGCGGAGTTTCACGCATGCGCAGTGTATATAAAGCATAACACGCGTGTGTCGTACGTACGATCTATGACCGGAGGAAGGAGTAGCGGAAGCGCTGATCGTTCTAATGAAGGTACAATTTTAACTTGCATCAGTGGCATAAACTGCTTCTAGATTGAAGCCTATATTGGGACAAGATTAGAAGAGTTTAGCCTGACATTAGGGTTTGTCTTGTGTTGTGTCTTGCAGATAAAATTGATCTATCGAATGATCAGGACTTTATCCCCATATTCATTGATATGTACAGTGAGCTGCCCTGTCTGTGGCAGGTAAACCACCCCTTATATAACAATCAAGAAAACAGAAAGGCAGCACTGGATCAATTGCTGGAATTTGTGAAGCCAGTGATTCCCACGGCAGACATCCCCTATTTGAAGGCCCTAATTGGTGGCATGAGGAGCACTTATAGTTGGGAGCACAAGAAGGTCCAGGATTCCCAGAGATCAGGAGCTGCAGCAGATGACATTTATGTACCAAGGCTGTGGTACTATGACAGACTGCATTTTCTGGCAGGCCAGACTGAACTCAGGCCAGCACTCTCCAGTCTTCCTTCAAGGTTTCCTTCCACCCCAGCTGAGGCTTCCGACAACCAACCTGGGCCTTCCAACCAGGAAGAAGTGGAGGAGCCCAGCTTGAGCCAGGTATAGCATTGTTCAACATATTTCTTGTCAAATAATTAATGATGTTAACTAGATGTTATTATTGAGCATTAATTTCTGATTTTATAAAGTGTTTTACATATCAATAGACAGCAGTAGCCACAAATGATTGTGACAAGAATGAAAAATGCTGGGAACAATGGTAATGCTGCCTTAGAGCTCTGTTCCTCTGGAGTTTTAACCGGAGGACTACAGGTCCCAGAGGCGCCGTATTTAGCTCAAAATAGCAGAAAACTCAACCCAGCACTATCTGCTCTACAGACAATGGTCCTGAGAGCACCTAAAACTAAACTTAAAACCGGTAAAACGAAGGAAACGGCACATAGGCTGGTGGCTGGAATGGCGGCGGCATCCTCTCCCTCACAGCGCAGCAGTACACATACTAAAAAGTCTCTGCCTCACAGCCAGAAGACACAGGCTGCTAATGGTGAGTCTCACAGTGCAGCAGAACACATACTAAAAAGTCTCTGCCTCACAACCAGAAGACACAGGCTGCTAATGGTGAGTCTGAGTCTGAATATGAAAACTTTGACTTACAAACTACTATACAACCTGACATATTCAAAAAATTTGAACATATGCTTCAGAAAGCCCTCAAGCAGACTTCGGATCACATAACAGACAAATTGACTAAAGAACTAAGAGAACAAGGTCAGAGAACAGCTGACTTAGAACTGAGGGTTAATGAAATTGATAATTTTACACAGAACTACATGTCTGAGATGATGATACTTAAAGAGGAAAACCTTACACTACAGTCACGTTTAGAGGACCAAGAGAATAGGGATCGCCGATCGAACCTGCGAATCAGGGGAATCCCTGAATCTGTTCTAGACCTGCAGGCTACTGTCACAGCTCTCTTTCAGGAATTAATACCTGGTACCCCTATCAACAGGCTTGAAATGGATAGAGTACACAGAGCGTTAGCCCCACGCAAAATTAATGGTCCTCCGAGGGATATAATAGCCAAATTGCACTACTACAGAACCAAAGAACAGCTACTAACAGCTGCCAGAGGTAGAGAATGCCTCAGCTTTCAAGGCTATGCTTATCAACATTTCACAGATTTATCCCCACTTACGGTCGCAAAGAGACATGCGCTCAAGCCTCAACTGCAGATACTTCAGCGAAATCAAATTACCTACCACTGGGGATTTCCTTTTTGTCTCAGATTTACTCATTTGGAAACTAAATATGTCTGTCGCTCATCAGAGGACTTGCAGTTGGCCCTAATTGATATGGGTTTAGCTGAAGCAGTCTTATCCAAGGACCAGTCTCACAGACGCTCAGCCTCTCAATCTACACAGCATAATAAAGACCCAAAATCCAGCTCTTCCACATCTTCCCATCAAAATCTTAACAAACGTGGTCGATATGAACATTCACCGCCCAACAACGAGGATTCAATGGACTGACACTTTAGTTTCAAACTAGTTATTCTCTCTTGTTACATATTTCCAGCACTGTATGCTGGATGAGTTAATTAATTTGCCGTATTCATGACTGAAATGAGCTTTGGCTACATGGTACTGTTATAGTTACAAAAATTTTTTTTTTCTGTTTTTGAACTTTATCTTCTTTTTAAAATAATTTCAGTGAAATATTTCCATGATAGCAATGGAATAGTTCCTGTGGTTCTCCGATGCTATTCATCCCTTAGGAATTTTTTGCTGCCCCTCATACCACTTAAGGACTCCTACCATTGTTATGGGGGTCTCTGTTGGTGGCCCCGGACCCTCTCAGGGAGTTCTAAATACTCTCCTGAGATGTTCCCACACCATAATATTTAGCTTTTACATATTGATAAATTGTCTTCATATTGGGTTTGCTCTATTCTCTTCTCTTTTTTCTTTTATTTTATTGCTTCTTTCTTTAATTTTTACTATTCCCTTCTGACTCTCGGGTTGGTGTTCCTGGCTCTCGGTGAGTACTTTGCTTGTTATGCTATAATGTTCACACTAATTGGTTTATGGCTCCTATAAATATCTTGTCATTAAATGTACAAGGGTTTAATACTCCACATTAGGGATGAGCCGAACACCCCCCTGTTCGGTTCGCACCAGAACATGCGAACAGGAAAAAAGTTTGTTCGAACACGCGAACACCGTTAAAGTCTATGGGACACGAACATGAATAATCAAAAGTGCTAATTTTAAAGGCTAATATGCAAGTTATTGTCATAAAAAGTGTTTGGGGACCCGGGTCCTGCCCCAGGGGACATGGATTAATGCAAAAAAAAGTTTTAAAAACGGCTGTTTTTTCAGGAGCAGTGATTTTAATAATGCTTAAAGTCAAACAATAAAAGTGTAATATCCCTTTAAATTTCGTACCTGGGGGGTGTCTATAGTATGCCTGTAAAGGGGCGCATGTTTCCTGTGTTTAGAACAGTCTGACAGCAAAATGACATTTTGAAGGAAAAAACTCATTTAAAACTACCCGCGGCTATTGCATTGCCGACAATACACATAGAAGTTCATTGATAAAAACGGCATGGGAATTCCCCAAAGGGGAACCCCGAACCAAAATTAAAAAAAAAAAATGATGTGGGAGTCCCCCTAAATTCCATACCAGGCCCTTCAGGTCTGGTATGGATATTAAGAGGAACCCCGGCCAAAATTAAAAAAAAAAAATGACGTGGGGTTCCCCCTAAATTCCATACCAGACCCTTTAGGTCTGGTATGGATTTTAAGGGGAACCCCGCGCTAAAAAAAAAAAAAAAAAACGCGTGGGGTCCCCCCAAAAATCCATACCAGACCCTTATCCGAGCACGCAACCTGGCAGGCCGCAGGAAAAGAGGGGGGGACGAGAGTGTGGCCCCCCCCTCCTGAACCGTACCAGGCCACATGCCCTCAACATTGGGAGGGTGCTTTGGGGTAGCCCCCCAAAACACCTTGTCCCCATGTTGATGAGGACAAGGGCCTCATCCCCACAACCCTGGCCGGTGGTTGTGGGGGTCTGCGGGTGGGGGGCTTATCGGAATCTGGAAGCCCCCTTTAACAAGGGGACCCCCAGATCCCGGCCCCCCCCTGTGTGAAATGGTAAGGGGTACAAAAGTACCCCTACCATTTCACTAAAAAACTGTCAAAAATGTTAAAAATGACAAGAGACAGTTTTTGACAATTCCTTTATTTAAATACTTCTTCTTTCTTCTATCTTCCTTCATCTTCTGGTTCTTCTGGCTCTTCTGGTTCTTCCTCCGGCATTCTCGTCCAGCATCTCCTCTGCGGCGTCTTCTATCTTCTTCTCCTCGGGCCGCTCCGCACCCATGGCATGGGGGGAGGCTCCCGCTCTTCTCTTCTTCTTCATCTTCTTCTCTTCTTCTTTTCTTCTCTTCTTCATTTTCTTCTCCGGGCCACTCCTCACACATGCTAGCATGGCGGCAGGCTCCCACTGTGTGACGGCGCTCCTCGTCTGACAGTTCTTAAATAACGGGGGGAGGGGCCACCCGGTGACCCCGCCCCCCTCTGACACACTGGACATGACGGGACTTCCCTGTGGCATTCCCCGTGACGTCACAGGGAAGTCCCGTCAAGTCACCGTGCGTCAGAGGGGGGCGGGGTCACCGGGTGGCCCCTCCCCCCGTTATTTAAGAACTGTCAGACGAGGAGCGCCGTCACACAGCGGGAGCCTCCCGCCATGCTAGCATGTGTGAGGAGCGGCCCGGAGAAGAAAATGAAGAAGAGAAGAAAAGAAGAAGAGAAGAAGATGAAGAAGAAGAGAAGAGCGGGAGCCTCCCCCCATGCCATGGGTGCGGAGCGGCCCGAGGAGAAGAAGATAGAAGATGCCACGGAGGAGATGCTGGACGAGAACGCCGGAGGAAGAACCAGAAGAGCCAGAAGAACCAGAAGATGAAGGAAGATAGAAGAAAGAAGAAGTATTTAAATAAAGGAATTGTCAAAAACTGTCTCTTGTCATTTTTAACATTTTTGATAGTTTTTTAGTGAAATGGTAGGGTTAAGTACCCCCTTACCATTTCACACAGGGGGGGGCCGGGATCTGGGGGTCCCCTTGTTAAAGGGGGCTTCCAGATTCCGATAAGCCCCCCGCCCGCAGACCCCCACAACCACCGGCCAGGGTTGTGGGGATGAGGCCCTTGTCCTCATCAACATGGGGACAAGGTGTTTTGGGGGGCTACCCCAAAGCACCCTCCCAATGTTGAGGGCATGTGGCCTGGTACGGTTCAGGAGGGGGGGGCGCACTCTCGTCCCCCCCTCTTTTCCTGCGGCCTGCCAGGTTGCGTGCTCGGATAAGGGTCTGGTATGGATTTTTGGGGGGACCCCACGCCGTTTTTTTTTTTTTTTTTTGGCGCGGGGTTCCCCTTAAAATCCATACCAGACCTGAAGGGTCTGGTATGGAATTTAGGGGGAACCCCACGTCATTTTTTTTTTTAAATTTTGGCCGGGGTTCCCCTTAATATCCATACCAGACCTGAAGGGCCTGGTATGGAATTTAGGGGGACTCCCACGTCATTTTTTTTTTTTAATTTTGGTTCGGGGTTCCCCTTTGGGGAATTCCCATGCCGTTTTTATCAATGAACTTCTATGTGTATTGTCGGCAATGCAATAGCCGCGGGTAGTTTTAAATGAGTTTTTTCCTTCAAAATGTCATTTTGCTGTCAGACTGTTCTAAACACAGGAAACATGCGCCCCTTTACAGGCATACTATAGACACCCCCCAGGTACGAAATTTAAAGGGATATTACACTTTTATTGTTTGACTTTAAGCATTATTAAAATCACTGCTCCTGAAAAAACGGCCGTTTTTAAAACTTTTTTTTGCATTGATCCATGTCCCCTGGGGCAGGACCTGGGTCCCCAAACACTTTTTATGACAATAACTTGCATATTAGCCTTTAAAATTAGCACTTTTGATTTCTCCCATAGACTTTTAAAGGGTGTTCCGCGGCATTCGAATTTGCCGCGAACACCCCAAATTGTTCGCTGTTCGGCGAACTTGCGAACAGCCAATGTTCGAGTCGAACATGAGTTCGACTCGAACTCGAAGCTCATCCCTACTCCACATAAGCGTTCCAAGGAATTACGCTCTTTTGCAATGAAGAAAGCTAATATCATATGTTTGCAGGAAACTAATTTCACTGATAAAATTTATCCCAAACTTCTTTCATCAGCATATCCACAATTCTATGCTGCTTCTGCTATGGTTAAACAGTGCGGAACCCTCATTGGTTTTCATCGTTCCACTCAGTTTAACCTTGTATCACAATTAACAGACCCTGAGGGACGATATATACTCTTAACAGGATTTATTTCTGATAATCCTATTACAATCATGTCTTACTATGCCCCCAATAAATGCCCAACAGCTTTCTTATCTCACCTTTTTCAACTTATAGAAGTACATAAGTTTGGTACTGTTGTTATATGTGGGGATTCAAATGCAACTATTTTCCCTTTCTTGGATAAATCTCCCTCTGGACCTACTACAAGCTCAATAAATCTAACTTTTCAACATCTACTCACCACACATGGCCTGGTAGATACTTGGCGAGAAATGAACCCTACCAGTAGACGTTTCACTCACTATTCCTACCCACATAACTCCTTTTCACGAATAGATCATATCCTTATTCCGTTAAGTAAATTACCAGAAATCATATCATCTAAAATCATTCCTCTTCCTTGGACAGACCATTGTGCAGTATTCATTACCATTACTTCCACAGTTCCTAGATCACATGACACCACTTGGTGTATAAATGACTCAATATTGACCCATCCTTCTCATCGCATTGAGATCAAGAAAGCACTCTCTGATTACCTAATATCTAATGACACGGGTGATGTCTCTGCTATTACATTATGGGAGGCACACAAAGTAGTCATTAGGGGTAGATTGATACAACAAGCAACTATCCTTAAAAGAGAACGTAAACTTTTGTTTGCAAAACTTGAATCTACCTTTAATGACCGTCACCAGACTTTTCAAACCTCCCCAACTGCCACTAATAATTCTATACTAGACAAAGCCCGTCTTGACCTAGATCTTTTTCTGACTGATTCTGCAAATAAGCTTATACGTAAATGCCAGTATGTTCAGTACTGTAAGGCAAATAAAGCTAATACACTTATGGCAAGAATTTTAAAAAATTCACAACACATGCAGACACCTATCAGATTGAAAGTATTCCCCGAGAAACGCACACTAGTAACCCAGTGAAAATTCAGATTTTTCGCTCTAATCTATCTAAATTATATTCTTCTGCTCCAAATTTTGATAAAACCAAAACAGATACTCTGTTTTCCAATATCACGCTTCCTAATCTTGATCAACAACAGAGAGATTTTCTTGAATGCCCAATTACAGATACTGAAGTTCTTAACGCAATAAAATCCTTAAAACTATGTAAGAGACCAGGCACAGATAGATTCTCGGCAGCATATTATAGACAATTTGCACATATCTTAATGCCTGTCTTAACTAAAGCCTTCAATTCGATCCTTATGGGTAACTCATTTAGAACGGAGACTCTCACCGCTATTATAGCAATGATCCCCAAACCACATTCTGACTCCACCTCCTGGACTAACTATCGTCCTATATCCCTCCTCAATCTAGATATAAAATTAATAGCTAAAATTCTGGCCACTAGATTGAAAAATTTTATTGGTCATCTAATTCATAAAGACCAAACAGGCTTTATGCCAAAATGCCAGGCAGGTGATAATATTAGGAGAGCACTCTTACTTATCCATGCGGCTAAAACCAGACAAATCCCAGATTGCCTTGTATCCTTAGATATAAGGAAAGCATTCAATTCTGTTACTTGGCCTTATATGGAATATGTCCTTCAAAAATTGGGGTTTGGAAACAATTTTTTAACCTGGGTCTCCTCTTTATATAATAATCCTAGAGCATATATTAAATATGCTGGTTATAAGTCAACAATGATTGATATCAAAAGAGGCACTAGACAAGGATGTCCTCTTTCCCTATTACTTTTTGCCCTATTAATAGAACCTCTGGCACACCTTGTAAGAACCAATCCTGATATTAAAGGTATCGAATTAGGTGGTCATCATCATAAACTATGTCTCTTTGCGGATGACATTGTCATATTTTTGTCACATCCTCATATATCTACCCCTAACTTACTAAAAACATTAGATAATTTTGCCCAAATCTCAGAACTACACGTTAACCCAACAAAATCAAATGCATTAAATATTTCCTTACCGCAATCAGAACTTCAACAGGCACAAACTTCCTTACCCTTCAAATGGGTACCAAAGCAACTCCCATATCTAGGAATAAAACTCACAATTTCCCTTAAAGATCTCTTTGCGGCTAATTACCTGCCCCTCCTCAAACAAATTTATGGCTTCTTGAAACAGTGGGCTTTTCTTTCATTGTCATGGTTGGGAAGGATTAATGCTGTAAAGATGTCAATATTGCTGAAATTCTTATATTTATTCAGGGTACTCTCTAAATCTTTACCATCTTACTTTCTAAGACTTACTCAACGTAGAGTTATGTCCTTCATTTGGGGTAGCACCAAACCTCAAATAACTAAATCCATGCTTTACCTTAGTAAATCGAGTGGAGGTTTGGGACTACCCAACTTTTTCTCTTACTTCAACGCCGCACAGATAGCACTTATTCCCAAATATCATACTACTGTAGAAACACCCCTATGGGTAGCTATTGAATCAGTGGAGAGTGACCCTATCTCAGTGGCAAATATGTTATGGCTTTGTCCTGCTGATAGAGTACATCTTTCTAATCCTATCATGAAACAGACCCTAGCAATATGGGATAAATGTAAGTCTACGCATAATCTTCAATCACCACATAATCCCTTGCTTTCATTCCTTAATAATCCAGCCTTTTATCCTGCTTGGAAATTTCCAAGATCATTCTCTGCATGGTCTTCTACGAACCTGACTCATTTATACAATCTTTCCTCTGCTAAAGCTATTCATACCTTTCCTGTACTATGTGAAACCTTTGGGTTACCTAAAACAGAAATATTCCGGTATTTACAAATTAAAAATTTCTATGAACCACTTCTTAGTACAGGCTCAACTCTCAATCAAATGACTCAATTTGTGCGGATATGTATAAGCGACCCACACATTAGAGGACTTATCTCAATATTATATCACCAACTTAATGTGATCTCTAGTGAGTTTCTACCCTCATACGCTACTAAATGGACACAGGATATGAATCGAGAGTTTGATAACCAAGATTGGTCTAATATATGGTTAACCACCAAAACTTCCTCTCCAAACTGTTTTGCTGTAGAAACAAATTACAAGGTTCTAGCACGTTGGTACCTTGTACCAGCTAGAATAGCTAAATTTGTCCCCACATATTCACCTAATTGCTTTAGAGGATGTGACACGTCAGGAACACATTTCCACATATGGTGGCAGTGTCTTGTAGTCGAAGAATTCTGGAAAAATATATTTCTTATGGCTTCTAAAGCTTTGGAAATCACAATTCCTCCAGATCCTGCTATGGCACTCCTAAACCTTAAGCCCTCGATACTCACCCACACTCAATTTCAATTGTTTATTCAACTTAGTACTGCAGCTAAACAAACAATTGCCAAGGCATGGAAGCCCCAAAATCTTATTCTTGCTGAAGCCAAACACAGAATGAACAGAGCACTTGTATATGCTAAGATGACAGCTATTGAAGAAAATAAAATCAATAAATTTCGCAAGATTTGGCAACCATGGGTTAAATACTACCTCCCCACCGATTTTGATCTCTGTTGTTTTTTTTTTTTTTTTTTTCAAAGTTTATTGTGAAAAATCAAAAGATGCATCTGTGGAGACGCAGCTCCACCCAATACAATACAGTATTAGATATATCATCAGTAACAACATTGAACTTCAGTTATGTTGCAAGGATTAGTATAAACTGTTTATGATTACACAACTTCAAATTTTAGTAAAGCAGAAATCAATGACTGTCATTCGTGAGTTCCGTATTGTCATTCAAAGAAAGAATAGTTGGAAAAGAAAGAGAGAGAAGGGTAGTAAGGATTAGTCCTTCAGGTTTAATTAATGGGAAAAAGTGTTCCTCATTTGACTGTTTTTCAATGCTTAGTTTATCATATGAGAGTTAACTTACAACCAAGTCCTATTTCATAACATCCAGATATGCCTGTGAGTATTTATATATCAGCCAAGGTGACCAAGTTTTGTGAAATCTTTCCACATTTTCTCCTGCTTGTGCAATAGTCTCCTCCATCTCATAGAACTCCGCTATCTTACTGAACCATTCCCGTATGGTCGGGATTTTTGTAGATTTCCAGTACAGTGGAATGATAGCTTTGGCCGCATTTAAAAGGTGTTTGGTAAGTGAGTGTTTGTACCTCTTAATGGGGAATTCTGTGACATGCAGGAGACATCCCGCTGCGTCCAGCTTTAATTTTGTTTCTGTTATTAAGTATATCATCTCCCTGACCTTTGCCCAGAATGTGTTTAGTACAGGACACTGCCACCAAATGTGTAGCAATGACCCTTTGTCAGAGTTACAGCGCCAGCAAGTATCCGAGTGGTCTGGGAACCAAGAATGTAGCTTTACTGGAGTGGCATACCATTGAGTGAGTAACTTGTATGCTGTTTCCTGAGTTCTTGTGCTCAGGGAGCATTTAGGAGCAAAAACACATGCTTTCTTCCATTGTGAAGTCGACAACGGAATACCTAGTGCTCTCGACCAGCTCTCTCTGAGATCCCTCTCACCCCTGTCCTCCCCATTTTGGATCCAGCGGTATGCTAGTGATGTCACTTTGGAAATAGGTTCCTCTGTCTGACATACTGACTCTAGTTCCGTTAGTGGTCTGTTGAAATTGTGTTTTCTTTGTGTTCTGTTAAGGAAACTACAGCATTGCAAATAAGTCCAAAGCTGTAGATCGGGTAGTTTGTTTGTGTGTTTAAAGTCTGTAAAGTCCCTGAACTCTTGGTTGTGGAAACATTGTAAAGCTAGTAGGGGTTTATTTGTGTCGTTTGTTTGTAGTGATCTGTTCCCCATACCCGGTGGGAAATTGGGGTTATTCTGTAATGGAGTAAGCGGGCTAAGAAGTGATGAGAAGTTGGTAAGTTTCGTTAACTTATGGAAAATTGCTAGGGTAGTGCCCACTAAGGGATGTGTCCTCATCTCCACTGGGAGACTGCTCCACTGAATCCATGGTGAGTATTTGATTGGTGTATGGCTTAATGTTTCTTCTATTTCTACCCAATCTTTGATTGTAGAGTGACAATGCCAGTCTATTATCCTAGTTATGTGAGTGGCGAGGTAATAAGCACGGAAGTCTGGGATTCCCATTCCCCCTTTGTCTTTGGGCTTAGTAAGTCTAGAAATTCTTACTCTAGGTTTTTTGTGGGCACAAATAAATTTCATTTGAGTTGAGTGAAGCACTTTAAAAAAGTTTTGGGGGATTTTTATCGGTAGATTTCTAAATAAATACAGGACTCTTGGTAAAATAACCATTTTACAGATAGCTGCCCGTCCAAACCAGGAGAATCCTTTTGAGTGCCAATTTTGTAAGTCTGAGCATATTGTTTTCAATAGGGGAGTGAAGTTATATTCAAAAATTTGAGATATTTTGGGGGTCAGCCATATCCCTAGATATTTAAGCACTGTGCCTACCCATTTAAAGGGGCAATTTGACTTGATGAGATCTAATTTATTTGTAGGGATCGAGATATTTAAAATTTCTGACTTGGCATAATTAATTTTGAGGTTTGAGAGATACCCAAAAATAGAGAATTCCTTCATCAAGGAGGGGAGTGAAATATGGGGGTTCGTTATGAAGAACAACAAGATATCCGCGTATGCCGCCACCTTGTATTCTTTTTTCCCTACCTCAAAACCCTGTATTGCCTTCTCTGCTACAATCCGTCTAATAAATGGCTCTAAGGTTAGGATAAACAGCAGGGGCGAGAGGGGGCAACCCTGTCTCATCCCATTTTTAATCTCAACTGTATTTGAAAGGGAGCCATTGATCTTCAGCTGCGCAGAAGGGTTTTTATAGAGCATCGAGATCCAAGACATCATATTGTTTCCCAAGCCAATGAACCTGCATGTTTCTAGCATGAAATCCCAGGCTAAGGCCCTCGAATTTCCGCACCCCGGCAGCATGCATTAAATTGAGCGTTTTGATAACATTATCTCTGGTTTCTCTTCCTGGCATGAATCCAGCTTGCTCACTTCCTATCAATCCGTGAAGTAGAGGTTTCAATCTATTTGCTATTATTTTTTAGATCAATTTCACATCTAGATTCAAGAGCGAAATTGGCCTGTAGCTTGCACATTCTGTCAGGTCCTTATTTGGCTTGGGAAGGATTGTTATATGTGCCTTGAGGAAATCCGTTGGAATCTCCCTGGGCTCAGACAGATAGTTCAGAGCCCTTAGTAACGGTTCCAGCAGAGTTTCCTGAAATGTTTTGTAATAAATTGCCGTGAAACCGTCCGGCCCTGGACTTTTCCCTGTCTTTAGGTGTTTGATCGCTTGTTGTAGTTCATAAGCTTCTATGGGACTTTCTAGTTGGGTAATATCTTCCGTTGTGGGAAGTTTAGAGTTTATCAGATATTGACGTATGGCTTGTAATCTCGTTCCTTGAATTAAGCTAGGTTTCTGTGGGTTGGGTAAGTTATACAAGGTTGTATAGTAGTTATGAAAGTGGTGTGCAATTTTTTCGGTAGTGATATCTAGTTTCCCTTCTTTTGTTCGTATGCCTGAGATGTTTTGTTGTGTTTTTGCGTTTTTTATGGCTCTTGCTAATAAGCTTCCTGTTTTGTTACCATGTTCGTAGTATATTTTTTTTTTTAAAAAACAGGAATCTTTTAGCCCTTGTGTCGAAGATCTGTTGAAGTGCCTTTCTATTATCTAAGAGTTCGGTTGCCGTATGTTCTGTCAGGGATTGTTTATGTAGGGATTGTTATGTTCTGTCAGGGATTGTTTATGTAGTTATGTTATCTAAGAGTTCGGTTGCCGTATGTTCTGTCAGGGATTGTTTATGTAGGGATTGTTTATGCTTCCCATATTGAAAGGGGATTGACATTTGGTGTAGTGTTGGTTTTGAAGTAATCTGATAGTGATGTCGCTATTTGAGGGAGTGTAATTGGGTCTGTTAACAGTGCAGAATTCAATCTCCAAGTATTTGTTTTGGGTCGGTGTTCTGTGAACTTCAACGATATTGAAATTGGGGCATGGTCAGAGAAGGTCTGTATCCCTATTTTAGCTCCTAAGACTATATCCAAGTCTCTTTGTGTAACAAAGACATAATCTATTCTTGAGTATCTACTGTGGGGTATGGAATAAAAGGTGTAATCTTTCCCATCGGGGTTAATGAATCTCCAAGAGTCTATTAGTTGAAGCGAGTTCAGTAATGTTTTGATTTGTTTGAGTATTTTGTACGAAATATAGGTTTTGCCTGTGGACGCATCACTGAGAGGATTCAATGGGACATTAAAGTCCCCCCCTAGAATGATGCATCCCGAGCCAAAATCTTTGAGTTGTCCAACAATTTTACGGCAGAAAGTCAGGTGTGCTGTGTTAGGAAAATAAACATTAGCTAGCGTAATAGGCGTACCACAGCAATTCCCTTTCAGGAATATGAACCTTCCCTCTGGGTCTATAAGTTTGTCAGTTAGTTCAAAGGAAGCATCCCTACTAATGAGTATGGACACTCCCTTGGATTTTGCTAAGTCATTTGTTGCGTGGTATGCCTGTGTGAAGAAAGAGTCTGTCAGCTTGGGGACTTGTTGAGTTTTGAAGTGTGTTTCCTGTAAAAACACAAAACGAGGTTTACCTTTTTTGAGTTCCTTTAAGAGGGTCTTGCGCTTTTCAGGGATATTCAGGCCCTTCGTGTTGTGAGAGATCACTGTAGGCTCATGTCCCAGGGATGAGTACGCCATCTTGAGGGCCCAGAGAGAGCTGTCGAGGCAACAACTGGAGAGAGAACTGAAGTTTCCAATATATTATACTTTACCCTTTAAAAAAGTATAGGTAAGAAGAAATAAGGAAAAGAAAGCGTAGAATGAGTACTTTGAAAGTAAGAGTACTTAGAAAGTAAGAGAGAGATAATGTGATCTCCTTGGAAACCCTATGGGACCAAGGTAGAATATTAGTGCCACCTGCCAGGAAAATCCTCTCCTGTCAAGGGGCACTTTGTCGGAGCGCGATTGGCAGCCGCCCAATCACTTTGGTTAATCCAACTAATCAAATTAGATTAAATTAAATATATAACACTCAATTTGTGAGCAAAAACCGGCAGCAGCCATAATAAACATGTTGTAAACAATATTGGTCAACAATGCACCCTAATTGCAACAGTGAAGGTACTTACTACAACCCCTGGTCTCTTTAATTCACTTAACTTTGCATGTAGAAACGTCGACGAATTATTTGGCCATACCTCTGTTCTCCTGAGAGACTTCAAGGCCCCCCTCCAAGCAGGGGTATCATCTTGTTGTCTGCCCTTTAGAGGTATTTTTAAATTGTATCTATAACTTACAGTTTACTTTGCTTTGTTTTACTTATTATTATTATTATTATTTTTTTTTCCTTTTTTTTAAATTTTAAAGTTATTTCTTTCATCGACATTTCCACAAGCAATGCCTGCTAAAGTGCAATAACAACAGTTGTGCTTTATGAACCACATATTCCTGCTAGTATCATCTGTTCTGTTATATTTTCCCTGCAGCAGTATTTTATCTATAAAGTTGGCCTAAGCCCTCATGGGGGGTAAAGCAACAATCCCCATAAGCATAAACTCCATCTAAAACTTCTGGACTAAAGAACTTGCATTTTATGTGTTGTTGATTCTTGATGTGTAGTTCCGTTCAACCAGATAAGACAAATCCATCCGAAGTGTCTATGGTTGTTGGCATCATAGAACTTTGGGGTCAACAATCATGGTATTATTTCAGGAAAGTTGCTCATCTTCCACCATGTATGGTGTGATTTTCTATGGACATTTTCAGGCTTCTTCAAAGCCCCTGGAAGCATGAGGTTTGTTGTTTGGGGTTCCAGCTTGTGACCCTCCAGGGCGTGCTGATTTCATCTTCTTGGAGAGACGTTTGTCAGGCGATGAGAAGGGGGATCTTTCCAATGGAGGTAGCATAAATTCCTGATACCACTCTGGTAGTTCAACCGGTTCCAGATGTAATGCTTGGCAAAAATCTGGGAGATCTTCTGGCGATCGCAAAGTATGCTGTCTTCCATTGTGATTCACCAGGAGTGCGAACAGGAATCGCCATGAGTAGCGGAGATCCTTTTCTCTCAACTTGTCAAGTAATGGTCTAAGAGCCCTGCGGTTTTTTAGTGTGATCTGAGACAGATCGTGAAAGAGCATGATGGTTTCTCCATTGAAGACTATCTGGTCGTTCCTGCGTGCTTTACGCATGATGTCTTCCTTTAATGCAAAGTTCTGCAAGCAGCATGTGATGGTGGCATATTGTCAGGGCCTCTTGCCCTGAGTGCTCTGTGAGCTCTTACAAATTCAATGTCTGTCTCCTCTGGTCTTTCTAGCAGGCTGTTAAAAACCCTCTGTAAAGCTGGGGTTATTTGATCAGCCTCCACAGTCTCTGGGATCCCCCTCACCCTAATATTATTTCTTCTGCCCCTGTTGTCTAAGTCCTCGAGGTGTTTGTTAATCTCTATAAGTTGTTGGGACTGTGTATGAGTAACTCTGTCCAGGCGATGAAGAGCCTTATCCCTGCATTTGCCTGCATGTTCTACCGTAGCCATCTTGTCTGTGAGGATCAGCATGCTGGATTTTAGATCCGTTATCGCCGCCGAAAAGGTGGCTTTTATGTCAGCTGCAAAGCCTGACATGCCGGCATATGTCAGGGGGAGGTCGGGGTGAGGGGTAATCCTACCGTTCTCCTCCGCTGCAGATTGAGAGTCCTCACTGAAGTCATCCTCCGTTACATGCGGCGGCGCCATCTTGGCTCCTATCAGGCCTTCTCGTGCTGGCGGAGGGTTCCGGAACAGATCCTCAATGTTCCTTCCCTGGTAAGCTGCCGATGTTCGGCGGGATCTCGTGCGGGGTGTCCCTGTGTTCCTTTTGCTCATTATCGAGTGCTTTGGGTGCAAGGTAACGGGCTAAGGCTGCCTGGAAGCCGGAGCTCTTGTATTAAGCGTCCATCGCTGTTGCGCGCCAAGCCACGCCCCCCGATCTCTGTTGTTACCACACTAGGTTGTATACCATATTTACTACTTAAATAAGCATTATATGTGTATATCTACCGTGAGCTGGAACACCACTCCGGGAAATCCCTTCTTTCTATCTCTATTTTTCCTTTTTCCCTTTCTTTATTACTCTTTTCTAAATATTCTGGATACTTAGTCTTATTACTTGATTAATTTCTCTATTCTTACATCTTTTATTTCCAACTAACGTAAAGTAAACACGGTTGTAAGATAACTCTAATTTTTTTATTATATTGCAAAGCATTTTAAATGTATGCTATGTATCCATGCATTATATCCTTTTATTTTTTCTTTTGTGAAAGCTCAATAAATATATTTAACAAGAAAAATGCTGGGATCAGAATGATAGTCTTTTCTATTTATTAAAATTCAATTTGCAACAGTCATGAGCTGAAAATTGTGTGTGATTGATGAACCAAAAACTAAAACTATGTCCCTTTTTTATACACAGGAAAGGTTCAGCCAGAAGGTGGCGTGCCCAGTAGCCTGCCAGAATCCCAGGTCCCTCCCCTCCGCCTTCCAAAAAAAGTCCCAGGAAGAGGAGTAATCTGGAGGAGGCAGCACTTGGGCTATTTCAGAAGGCTACTGCGGCCCTCAGAACCCCCACTAATATTCAAGAGGACTATGCCTACATGGCAGCCTATAAAATGCATGAAATAGAGGAGGGCCAATGCCTCTTCTGTGAGGAAGTTATGTTACAAGCCTTAAATAAGGGGTTGAGGGGCGAACTCACAAGCCATAACCACGTTTGTGAGTTCAACTGTGGTCCTCCTCCTCCACCTCCTGCCACAACTACAACACCAGAGCCACAGCCTGGAAGCACGCGTGGAAGGAAGACAAGAGAGTGATGGCCTGGGTTTGGTGTGGTCTGACAAAAGATACAGGCTGTTGTATGACCACAACCTGGGGACAGATATGTCATCTGCTGCTGTTCATGATATCTTGTAGTCCTGGACCGGATTGCACTCACTATTATAAGGACTCCTCAGGCCATCGATTTTGACTGTAAAATAATTTATGTGTGCCCTAGGGTACAAAGGCCAGTTTGTTTGTGAGTAGGCAGGTACATTTCCAAAAAACAATGTCAAATTAACAAGGGACACCAACACAAACCAACCTCCTTGAGGTTAAAAAATACAAGATAATAATGGTGTTGTGGTAACTTGACACAAAACGAAATAAAGAATTATGGAGATCCCTATAAAAAGAAACACTATAACCAAAAATTCAAAACATTATTATGGAGATCCAATGAAAAAAAAAAACATAAAAACAATTATTCATGAGATCACGAGAAATAATAAAGAAATCAGGTTGTCAGAACTCTGTGTGAATATGAGCAGCAAAACAACTTAATTATTCTAGCATTCTAAAGAAGAAGAGAATGCGCTGCATTAAAAGATTAAAAAAATTCCAGCGTGACGAATGTGCCTTCTTCATTACAAACGCTAGTTTTACCAGACCGAGCGCTTCCGTCTCGTACTTGATTCTGAGCACGCGTGAAACTTTGTGTGTCGGAATTGTGTACACACGATCAGAATTTACGAGAATGGATTTTGTTGTCGGAAAATTTGAGATCCAGATCTCAAATTTTGTGTGTCGAAAATTCTGATGGAAAATGTCCGATGGAGCCTATACACGGTCGGAATTTCTGACAAAAAGCTCCCATCGAAGGATGTGGAATTCTCTTCCACAGGTGGTGGTCTCAGCGGGGAGCATCGATAGTTTCAAAAAACTATTTGATAAGCACCCAAATGATCGCAACATACAGGGATATACAATGTAATACTGACATAATCACATACATAGGTTGGACTTGATGGACTTTTGTCTTTTCTCAAACTCACCTACTATGTAACTATGTAATACCCAGAGAAAATTAAAAAAATATATATTTTCTCTACTCATGATATCCATTCTGGAGCCTCTCAATCGCCATTGGCACACATGCTACATAAGGTGAAAAGCAATATTAATTTTAAACTAAATATAAACTTTAAAATTCTATATAGCTCATTTGTTGTTTTTTTATAAAAATATACAGCTTGTTATCAGCATTGAAGCATCTAACGTTTCACTGTAAAAAAAGCCAGTGTAAAAAAAAATTAAAAAAGGAGATACTAAACAGGATATGAAATACATTTCCCATTTATACTGTGGCAACAAGAATAAAGCAATTAATTGTACATTTTTATTGCCATGGATACAGACATTGCCTTTTCCAAGTCTGTAATGACATTGGCATTTTTCTGCATTATCAATAATAAGGCAGCAAAGTCTGTTGGTGTATGACAGCTAGTACTGCAGTTTAATACTCTATTTTTTGCACAGTGAAGAAGCTCATAAATCTGGCAGAACTACAATAGTTCTGTCCCAGGCTTCTAATTCTGTTAAACAAACTTAATTAAACATTGCAATCTTTTATTTCACTTTGATTTTCAGAGATACTCCATCTGACTTATTTTGCTTGCTGTGCTGCAGGTGTTTACATTGTCTTTTTTGCAAGAACTAAATGCCAAAGTTGTTTATTTATTCAAAGTTATTAAATGAAAATGATCACCTTATTAGAGGACATTCTAATTAAATTTAGCATGGCAAGTTTACTCACCATAACGGGCACAATGAACTTCTGCTTTGCAATAGTTTATATCTGCAATGGGTTCTGCATCTCTTACTTCATTTACACTGGATTATAATTAGAGCTATTATTATAAAAACAACTGGCTAAATAAGTTGGTTTCTTTGAAAATGTGCAACTTCTCACTTGCCCTTTCTTTATTTAAAACAAATCATGCTATATTAACTTACAACATTAGCTAATATTGCCCCGTTGTATTTTAAAATATGATACAGCATTGCATTTGCCTTCAAAATGCCTATTATTGCTCAAATTCTATGGTGCAGATCTGCAGGATAATGTTGATCTAAAAAAAAAAAACTTTATTCTGAATTGACTTACCAGGATGAAATTCTGAATAGTGATGAGAAAATTGGCCCACCCGAACTAGATCAAGTAAAATTGCTGGAGGCAAAAATTCATAACATTTTGGTGTTGCATGCCAAAATGGTTTGTGCATTTTGCCTATTTGCGCCCATATGCTGCCTTCCATGTAATTTTAAGGCAGCAAAGGAAGATACCCCCTATTGTTCTATTTTCCTGCTGTGTAACCATAAATGATGCAGATGGGAAGGAATTCGTACAGGTGAAGTACAAGTACAATATTGACGTAATGTGTCCCTTCCTAAAAGAGAAGGTAATTGCCATTACTTTCAACAAATATCCAGAAATAAGGAGTTTATTTTTTATTTTAGCACTGTGGGAGGGGAACCCTGCAACCCTATCACATTCAGTGTTGTCCTGTTGAGATCCGCTGTGTGGCTGCCAGTGTCCAGGTCCCACACTGCAGTTTTTGGTCCTGATTTCACTGGTTGTTGGGTGCCTCTTCCTGGTTCAGGGTGATCAATAGGGATGAGCTTCGAGTTCGAGTCGAACTCATGTTCGACTCGAACATTGGCTGTTCACAAGTTCGCTGAACAGCGAACAATTTGGGGTGTTCGCGGCAAATTCGAATGCCGCGGAACACCCTTTAAAAGTCTATGGGAGAAATCAAAAGTGCTAATTTTAAATATGCAAGTTATTGTCATAAAAAGTGTTTGGGGACCCAGGTCCTGCCCCAGGGGATGACATGGATCAATGCAAAAAAAAGTTTTAGAAACGGCCGTTTTTTCAGGAGCAGTGATTTTAATAATGCTTAAAGTCAAACAATAAAAGTGTAATATCCCTTTAAATTTCGTACCTGGGGGGTGTCTATAGTATGCCTGTAAAGGGGCGCATGTTTCCTGTGTTTAGAACAGTCTGACAGCAAAATGACATTTTGAAGGAAAAAACTCATTTAAAACTACCTGCGGCTATTGCATTGCCGACAATACACATAGAAGTTCATTGATAAAAACGGCATGGGAATTCCCCAAAGGGGAACCCCGAACCAAAATTTAAAAAAAAATGACGTGGGAGTCCCCCTAAATTCCATACCAGGCCCTTCAGGTCTGATATGAATATTAAGGGGAACCCCGGCCAAAATTTAAAAAAAAAATGACGTGGGGTTCCCCCTAAATTCCATACCAGACCCTTCAGGTCTGGTATGGATTTTAAGGGGAACCCCGCGCCAAAAAAAAAAAAAAAAAAAACGGCGTGGGGTCCCCCCAAAAATCCATACCAGACCCTTATCCGAGCACGCAACCTGGCAGGCCGCAGGAAAAGAGGGGGGGACGAGAGTGCGCCCCTCCCCTCCTGAACCGTACCAGGCCACATCCCCTCAACATTGGGAGGGTGCTTTGGGGTAGCCCCCCAAAACACCTTGTCCCCATGTTGATGAGGACAAGGGCCTCATCCCCACAACCCTGGCCGGTGGTTGTGGGGGTCTGCGGGCGGGGGGCTTATCGGAATCTGGAAGCCCCCTTTAACAAGGGGACCCCCAGATCCCGGCCCCCCCCTGTGTGAAATGGTAAGGGGGTACAAAAGTACCCCTACCATTTCACTAAAAAACTGTCAAAAATGTTAAAAATGACAAGAGACAGTTTTTGACAATACCTTTATTTAAATACTTCTTCTTTCTTCCTTCATCTTCTGGTTCTTCTGGCTCTTTGGTTCTTCCTCCGGCGTTCTCGTCCAGCATCTCCTCCGCGGCGTCTTCTATCTTCTTCTCCTCGGGCCGCTCCGCACCCATGGAATGGGGGGAGGCTCCCGCTCTTCTCTTCTTCTTCATCTTCTTCTCTTCTTCTCTTCTTCTTTTCTTCTCTTCTTGATTTTCTTCTCCGGGCCGCTCCGCACCCATGCTGGCATGGAGGGAGGCTCCCGCTGTGTGACGGCGCTCCTCGTCTGACAGTTCTTAAATAATGGGGGGCGGGGCCACCCGGTGACCCCCGCCCCCCTCTGACGCACGGTGACTTGACGGGACTTCCCTGTGACGTCACGGGGAATGCCACAGGGAAGTCCTGTCATGTCCCGTGCGTCAGAGGGGGGCGGGGTCACCGGGTGGCCCCGCCCCCCATTATTTAAGAACTGTCAGACGAGGAGCGCCGTCATACAGCGGGAGCCTCCCTCCATGCCAGCATGGGTGCGGAGCGGCCCGGAGAAGAAAATGAAGAAGAGAAGAAGAGAAGAAGAGAAGAAAAGAAGAAGAGAAGAAGATGAAGAGAAGAGCGGGAGCCTCCCCCCCATGCCATGGGTGCAGAGCGGCCCGAGGAGAAGAAGATAGAAGATGCCGCAGAGGAGATGCTGGACGAGAACGCCGGAGGAAGAACCAGAAGAGCCAGAAGAACCAGAAGATGAAGGAAGATAGAAGAAAGAAGAAGTATTTAAATAAAGGAATTGTCAAAAACTGTCTCTTGTCATTTTTAACATTTTTGACAGTTTTTTAGTGAAATGGTAGGGGTACTTTTGTACCCCCTTACCATTTCACACAGGGGGGGGCGGGATCTGGGGGTCCCCTTGTTAAAGGGGGCTTCCAGATTCCGATAAGCCCCCCACCCGCAGACCCCCACAACCACCGGCCAGGGTTGTGGGGATGAGGCCCTTGTCCTCATCAACATGGGGACAAGGTGTTTTGGGGGGCTACCCCAAAGCACCCTGCCAATGTTGAGGGCATGTGGCCTGGTACGGTTCAGGAGGGGGGGGGCGCACTCTCGTCCCCCCCTCTTTTCCTGCGGCCTGCCAGGTTGCGTGCTCGGATAAGGGTCTGGTATGGATTTTTGGGGGGACCCCACGCCGTTTTTTTTTTTTGGCGCGGGGTTCCCCTTAAAATCCATACCAGACCTGAAGGGTCTGGTATGGAATTTAGGGGGAACCCCACGTCATTTTTTTTTAAATTTTGGCCGGGGTTCCCCTTAATATCCATACCAGACCTGAAGGGCCTGGTATGGAATTTAGGGGGACTCCCACGTCATTTTTTTTTTTAATTTTGGTTCGGGGTTCCCCTTTGGGGAATTCCCATGCCGTTTTTATCAATGAACTTCTATGTGTATTGTCGGCAATGCAATAGCCGCGGGTAGTTTTAAATGAGTTTTTTCCTTCAAAATGTCATTTTGCTGTCAGACTGTTCTAAACACAGGAAACATGCGCCCCTTTACAGGCATACTATAGACACCCCCCAGGTACGAAATTTAAAGGGATATTACACTTTTATTGTTTGACTTTAAGCATTATTAAAATCACTGCTCCTGAAAAAACGTCCGTTTTTAAAACTTTTTTTTGCATTGATCCATGTCCCCTGGGGCAGGACCCAGGTCCCCAAACACTTTTTATGACAATAACTTGCATATTAGCCTTTAAAATTAGCACTTTTGATTATTCATGTTCGTGTCCCATAGACTTTAACGGTGTTCGCGTGTTCGAACAAACTTTTTTCCTGTTCGCATGTTCTGGTGCGAACCGAACAGGGGGGGTGTTCGGCTCATCCCTAGTGATCAAACCTGACTTGTGTCTGGCCCACCCTCATTCAGCTTCTGTTAATGGGACCTGAAGCATAGAGTTCTAGAGACTTCACTCTCTCCTAAGCAAAAACTGAAGCTGGGTTCTAAAGATATTTTTTTCTTTGAATCAAAGACTCCGAACAAACATGCTCTAGGCATGTTATAAATGTATTGTTATATTTTTTTCCAAATTAGTGATTCCAGAATCAAAGGCCAATGCACCATGCTAATCGTTTGGCAAGGAATTGCATTCCAGCTAGGCAAAAAGTTTTACAGATAAAATGGTCAGCAATGGCAACCTACTTTCAGCTTCTCAATACTAAGTGAACTTTTCTTATACACACACACACACAAAAAAAGAGGCGCTAAGTTATAAATAATATCGTAACACCGCGTTTAATGATGTTATACTAGAAAATGCTTTGTTAAAACAACAACCACATCATTTCGCTTTGGATTTTGTCTATTAAATTGGTGACCTTGTACAAAATTAAAATATGATTCCCAGTACCTTTTGTGTAATGCATATGTAATGTGTCTCCCAATATGTAAAATTTTTCGTTGTTTATGGCATATATGAACACCTACAGAGTAGAATGTAGTCTATAGACACGCATGTGCAATAAAACCTACACAATAGGAGAGCGGGATCTTTTCTTTGCTCAAGAAAGGCTGCGGTGATATTGTGCCCACATGTGGTACTGGCCCCTAATACCACTATTTTGCATGCATTGGATATCACTGCTATGTTTCTAACATAACAATATAGCGGTGATATCCAGTGCAATAGTGGCCAGTGTGTACTGCCAGTACCACGCATGCCTGATATCACTTTGCCATATTGCAATATCAGAAACATAGCAGCTACAGTGCACAGTAGTGACAATACAGATTGACCATTACTGAGCATGCCACCCATGTTGAATGCAGCCTTTCATGATCACATATAGAAGTGGGAAGTGGAAGCAACTCCAATGATGCTGATATTGACATCACTGTGCATGAATGCAGAAATATATTTAAATATACAGTACATATATATATATATATATATATATATATATATATATATATATTTTTTTTTTTTTTTTTTTTTTTTACAGCACATGAGTGGGCATCTTTTCCGTTCAAAAGTTTGCCTCCCCCCACCTGCTTAGACCACTTTGCAGCTCCCCTACCACTCTGCTTCATTCCCCTACTGCTCTGCTGAACACTCTCCTGCTTTCAAAATTCAGCCCCCCCACTACCACATGTCCCTGTACCCTCGCTCACCCCTGCACTCATTATTCTTCCCTTCTCCTTCAACACTTAGCAGCCCTCGCATTGCACCACTTCACACCTCCCATCCATTTTGGGCTTCCCCTTAAAACACCACTACATGCCCACTCCGTCTCTCTCTCCACTTGATGCTACACACTAGCTGCCACACAACTCAAGCTCTGCACACATTTTCCCAACTTCCTCACCCTCACCGCTTTTCCCCCTGCCCACCTCCATGCTTACTACTTTGCCCCACCCACTCTTAACACTTTTTCCACTGCCCATCCACCCCTGACTTTACCATTTTTTCCCCCCATGCACCATTACCCTTAACACGTACAATGTATATGTAAAGCGCTGCTTAAATTGACAGCGCTATATAAGTACCTAAAATAATAATAATAATAATAACAACACTCTTTCCCTACATTCACCACTTTTCCCCCACCACTCCAGCAGTCTGCCCACTCCCCCCTGCCCTCAGAACACTTCCCCTGCCCTCACAACTATTCGCTACCTCTCACCCACCCTTGCTATCAGCACTTCTGCCCCCACCCACCCATGCCCTTATCACTCTTAGCGCTACCTACCCAGCCATGTATTCACCAATCTTCCTTTCAGCCACCCACCCCTGCCTTAACCACTTATCCCCCAATACACCATTTCAAACCATACCCACAATACATCAAAGTGCCTTCATCCCTCACCTGACTACTGCATTTGCCACCACCTCAAACCACCTGTTCTCACCACCACAACTGCAAGTATCCCTATCCACCCATCCTCAACCTTGACTGTTCTAGAAAGAGTACACCTTTGATATTTTAAAGGAAGATGGACTATGAAGAGGATACCGAGTGTCCCTCCTCCCTCTTTGAGCCATAGTAGAACTATGCTTTCTCCAACCCAAAACAGCAGGTATGCTCCTAACCATGTGATCGGCAGTGTCCAATCACAGCTGGTCACATGTAAACACAGAGATGCCGGTAATCAACGCTCCTTGCCTCACACTGACAGAGTGTGAGGAGAGGAGAGCCGATCAGCGGCATCTCCTAGCAAAGGAAATCTAGGTATGTAATCAGGGCAATGATCATCAGTGTCCTGATTACAATTAAGCCCCTACAGTGCCAGCAATGAGTTCCCCACAGTGCCAGCAATGAGTGCCCACCAGTGCCAGCAATCGGTGCCCTTTAGTGATGCCAGTCAGTGCTGTCCATCACTGCTGCCCATCGATGATACCCATCAGTGCTTCTCATCAGTGCCCATTAGGTGCCACCTATCTGTGCCGGCTATCAGTGCCCACCAGTGCTGCCTATCAGAGCTCATTAGTGCCACCTATCAGTGCACGTAAGTGCGGCATATTCATGCCTCCTCATCAGTGCCACATAATCAGTGCCCATATGTGCCATCTCATCGGTGCCCATCAGTGCCACCTCATCAGCGCCCATCAGTGAAGGGGAAAAAATACTTATTTACAAAACTGACTAACACAAACTAAGAAAAACTTTTTTTTTTCAAAATTTTAGGTCTTTTATAAGGAAAAAATAGAAAACCCAGAAGTGATTAAACCACCAGAAGAAAGCTATATTTGTGTGAAGAAAATAATAAAAAATTCACATGGTTACAGTTTAGCATGACCGCGCAATTGTCATTTAAAGTGTGACAGCGCTGGAAGCTGAAAAATGGCTTGGGCAGGAAGGGGGTGAAAGTGCCCTGTATTGAGGTGGTTAATGCTCTATCTCTAACCTTTTTTTGCTACCTTTACAGAATTAGTATACACATGTTTTTTCTCTCCTAAAAAAGAGAGACATGGATGAGGGACAGGCAGAAAAATTATACTCCTATTTTTGAACAAACTTCATCCCAATTTGACATGTGTACCAACGGGTACACTTTTGCTAGTACAATATTAGCAGAAAAGTAAAGTTAATTCTATTGCAATGCAAAAAATATTATTCAGTTTTGGTTCTTTTAGATAATGTACCTATAAGATTGCCATGTGCTAAGTGCATCAGAGCATACACAACTACAATGAAAGAACATAACAAGAACGAGACAGCAGCCACTACTGTATATTATGGTTCCCATAAGTTTTCCTAACTCTATCACTATTGCTGCTAAACAGGCAGAAACAAATCCATAAACAGTCTGTCTATCATATGTCTTGCCTACTAATAAAATATCGTGAGAGACTGAAAATGCTGTTACACTTAAAATGATGACAGGAAAATCCTATTTTTCAATTCTTTAGCTGAATATTTTGCTCATTGTTGAGACATAACTTTTGTTCTTTGACAGTATGGCACTAATATATTTTATGGTTTTAATGAGGGATATTAGACACTTTTCCTCAAAAGCTCAAGTTAATAAGAAGGGTGAGAGGCAGCTATATTGACAAAAGATTTTCAAATCCACGTGTCCTGTCCATTAAATGCCAAGGTTATAGAGCAAATTTTAAGTTACAGTTCCTCTGAAAAGCATTAGTGATCTTATTAAAAAAAAAAATGTTTAGTCTTCATGTTTCAATCAGAATTAATTCTGCTGAAGATTCATTCTGATTACTTGCTATGGGTTACTTAGCTCTAAAAACAAACACCTAAGGAACAATTGTATCTTTGCGACTTTACCTTGGAGCAAGCATCATTTATATTCAGTATAGGGTTATCTTGCTTATTCTGGGGCACCTACTAATTGAGTAGTAAAATGGTCTTCCAAGAGCATGGTAGCTCCCATATTTCCATTTTGAAAAAGTCTGGTTATAAAAATATAAAATTTGGGTAGGTGGAAATTTCTTAGAGATTGCACATATCAGGTGAGAAGAGCAGTTTCTGGTAAGGCTTAACACATCATGCTCCCATAGCCTCCAGTTCCTCTCCACCTGCCCATACATTAAAAAAATTTCTTCCAGCCAAACCTAGCAAGGGTGATGGTCAACCCCCATGATGGCCTGGGCTCACAGGATATAGGTTTATTGATGATGTCATTCAATTTAGGAGCAGTGAGTGCAAGATTTTTGGAGCCGAGTGTCTGTATGTAGGGGATAGTACTAGATGAATGGTGAATATTTCACAAAAGCTGCACTTTTCTATTGGTCATAAAATATATATATATATATATATATATATATATATATATATATATATATATATATATATATATATATATATATATATATATGTTTGGTAAAGCTGTGTCTGTGCTGAATAAGGATGGTCATTTAATGATGGATGATGGTCTAAAATAAATGTTAAGGTTTTTGATTCTTCTATTCATTTTGTCAGGTTATCTAAGACTTGACAGGGAAAAATGCATATGATGAGTTTCAGCAGTTTTGTAAATGTTAGATGTACAGTTTTACCTAACAAGCTTTTCTTAATAAGAAGCCACTGAAAAAATCTGTCAGTGAAATCTTTTATGCGGTTTAGAATCAACCTGTCATGGTCCAGAGTCAGGCTCAGAGACCAGTAGCTATAGCAGCAGAGAAGCTACCACCTACCAGCAGGATAAGTAAATGAGCAGTTCATTTTGACAGATGACATGGGCTCACTGGAGGTGCTGGGGCTAAGTACTAAGCAGTACTCATGAGAGTTCCTGATGGTGGAGTTGGGTTTTGCTGCATGTTAGTACCTGGGTCGCGGTCCTCAGGATTGCCAAATATAGCAGGTAGGGATCAAGCAGAAGCTTAGTCAGTAAACAAGCCAAAGTTCGATAACAAGTGATTGTAGGTTGGTATCAGGTGGAAGTGTAGTCAAGGAACAAGCCGGTCAGTAATGAGTTGATAGTGGAGATAAGGAAAGCTGCAGGTACGTAAAGAAGCAAGCTATCAGCTGGAGAAAGCACAATAATCTGGAAAACAGGAAGTGCAGAGACATAGCTTAAATAGGAAGTTCATAGGAGGAGCAAGGAGTTATAGTTAAAAAAAAATATATATATATATATACACAGACACACACATCCTTTTTTGTAAATATGTTATTATATCTTTTCATATGACAACACTGAAGAAATTACAGTTTGGTACAATGTAAAGTAGTGAGTGTAAAGCTTGCATAACAGTGTAAATTTTCTCTCCCCTCAAAATAACTCAACACACAGCCATTAAAGTCTAAACCGCTGGCAACAAAAGTGCGTACACTCCTAAGTGAAAATGTCCAAATTGGGCCCAAAGTGTCAATATTTTGTGTGGCCACCATTATTTTCCAGCACTGCCTTAACCCTCTTGGGCATGGAGTTCACCAGGTCTTCACAGGTTGCCACTGGAGTCCTCTTCCACTCCTCCATGATGACATCACAGAGCTGGTGGATGTTAGAGACCTTGCACTCCTTCACCTTCCATTTGAGGATGCCCAACAGATGCTCAATAGGGTTTAGGTCTGGAGACATGCTTGGCCAGTCCATCACCTTTACCCTCAGCTTCTTTAGCAAGGCAGTGGTCATCTTGGAGGTGTGTTTGGGGTAGTTATTATGTTGGTATACTGCCCTGTGGTCCAGTCTTGGAAGGGAGAGGATCATGCTCTGCTTCAGTATGTCACAGTGAATGTTGGCATTCATGGATCCCTCAATGAACTGTAGCTCCCCAGTGCCGGCAGCACTCATGCAGCCCCAGCCCATAAAACTCCCACCACCATGCTTGACTGTAGGCAAGACACACTTGTCTTTGTACTCCTCACCTGGTTGCCGCAACACATGCTTGACACCATCTGAACCACGTGAGTTTATCTTGGTCTCATCAGACCACAGAACATGGTTCAGTAATCCATGTCCTTAGTCTGCTTGCCTTCAGCAAACTGTTTGAGGGCTTTCTTGTGCATCATCTTTAAAAGAGGCTTCCTTCTTTGATGACAGCAATGCAAACCAATTCCATGCAGTGTGTGGCGAATGATCTGAGCACTGACAGGCTGATCCCCCACTCCTTCAACCTCTGCAGCAATGCTGGCAGCACTCATACGTCTATTTCCCAAAGACAACCTCTGGATTTGACGCTGAGCATGTGTACTCAACTTCTTTGGTCCACCAAGGCAAGGCCTGTTCTGAGTGGAACCTATCCTTTTAAACCACTGTATGGTCTTGGCCACCACACTGCAGCTCAGTTTTAGAGTCTTGGCAATCTGCTTAAAGCCTAGGCCATCTTTATGTACAGCAACAATTTTTTTTCAGATCCTTAGAGAGTTCTTTGCCATGAGGTGCCATGTTGATTTTCCAGTGAGAAAGTGAGAGCGATAACAACAAATTTAACACACCTGCTCCCCATTCAAACCTAAGACCTTAGAACACTAACAAGTCACATGACACCAGGGAGGGAAAATGGCTAATTGGGCCCATTTTCAGTAGGGGTGTACTCACTTTTGTTGCCACCGGTTTAGACATTAATGGCTGTGTGTTGAGTTATTTTGAGGGGACAGCAAATTTACATTGTTATACAAGCTGTACACTCACTACCTTACATTGCAGCAAAGTGTCATTTCTTCAGTGTTGTCACATAAAAAGTAATCATATATATATATATATATATATATATATATATACACACACACACACACGTGCCTTCAAAAAGTATTCCTACCCCTTGAACTTTTCCACATTTTGTCATGTTACAACCAAAAACTTAAATGTATTTTATTGGGATTTCACAGTGAGGGAAAAAAGTATTTGATCCCCTGCTGATTTTGTATGTTTACCCACTGACAAAAAAATGATCAGTCTATAATTTCTAATGGTAGGTTTATTTTAACAGTGAGAGACAGAATAACAACAAACATATCCTGTTGCCTGTTGCCAGGTTTTGTATCACTGTATATTTGTCAGGCAACGCACTGACTCCTTTGTAGCCATTGAGCTACATGCTGGGTGCTCAGTGTGCTGCTGTACCTTTAAGAAGGGGTGGGCTCCCCTTCAGTCCACCTGCCCTCATCTATCCATCAGAATGCATATGCTTCCAGTGTGGAGACACTTATAAGTTAGTGTTAGGAACCACAGGTACCAGGGTGCCGCGGCGAGGCTCTGTGGCTTACGCATGCATTTGCAAATGCGTGAAGACAAAACCCATGCTTTTAACACACTGTTAGAAAGGTTTATTTGGTTGTCTGTGAGCTCGTCAGTAAGTAAGCTTGGTCTTTTTCCCTTGGATTTATCCTCAGAGTGTATATATATATCCTCAGGGTGCCATGGCGAGGCTCTGTGGCTTACGCATGCATTTGCAAATGCGTGAAGACAAAACCCATGCTTTTAATACATACTGTTAGACAGGTTGATTTGGTTGTCTGCGAGCTGGTCGGTAAGTAAGCTTGGTCATTTTCCCTTGGATTTATCCTTGGCCCTGTTTTTACCTGTCGCCCCCCAATGCTGCTTACTGCGATGGCCAGTTATAGATGTGGGCAGTGGCACCTGTTTTTGATTACTCTGAGGATAGCTGCCGCCTTCCATGCTCCATATATACACATAGATATATGTGTATACATCCCCCATGTGCTTAAATGGACTTTATATGGACTATTTACAGCTATTGATTATTGACTTTTGATTTTAACAGTTTTTTGTACCAGCTCTGACTTTGTGTCGAGAAACTCTGCAATCTGTTTTAAATTGTTTTCTTGGTGACTATGGTCCCGGCTTCCTTGAAATTATTGACAAGATTCTCCCGTGTAGTTCTGGGCTGATTCCTCACTGTTCTCATTATCATTGAAACTCCATGAGGTGAGATCTTGCATGGAGCCCCAGACTGAGGGAGATTGACAGTTATTTTGTGTTTCTTCCATTTGCGATTAATCACACCAATTGTTGTCAAAATCTCACCAAGCTGCTTGGCGATGGTCTCGTAGCTCATTCCAGCCTTGTGTAGGTCTACAATCTTGTCCCTGACATCCGTGGACAGCTTTTTGGTCTTGGCCATGGTGAATAGATTAGAATCTGATTGATTGATTGCTTCTGTGGACAGGTGTCTTTTATACAGGTAACAAGCTGAGATTAGGAGCACTGAGTGCTCTTAATCTCAGCTCACTACCTGTATAGAAGACATCTGGGAGCCAGGAATCTTGCTGATTGATAGGGGATCAAATATTTATTTCACTCATTAAAATGCAATCCAATTTATAATTTTTTTGAAATGCGTTTTTCTGGATATTTTTGTTGTTATTCTGTATCACTGTTAAAATAAACCTACCATTAAAATTATAGACTGATCATTTCTTTGTCAGTAGGCAAACATACAAAACCAGCAGGGGGTCAAACACTTTTTCCCCTCACTGTATGCGATGGACCAACACAAAGTAGCACATTATTGTGAAGTAAAAGGAAAATTATAAATGGTTTTCGAAATTTTTTACAAATAAATATGTCAAACATCCGTCAAAAGTCCGTCGGAAAGACCGTCGGATCTTTGATGCCGAAAAGTCCGCCCGTGTGTACACGGCATTACACATGAATATGCTTTGATCTAAACCATTCCATTCTAGCTCTGGCTGTATGTTTAATTAGAGTCATTGTCCTGCTGGAATGTGAACCTCTGCCCCAGTCTCAAGTCTTTTGCAGACTCTAAAGCTTCGTACACACAATCAGATTTAACAGAATTGTGTGATGACAGGCTGTTGGCAGAAAATCCAACCATTTGTATGCTCCATCGGACAATTGTTGTTGGATTTTCCATGGACAAATGTTGGATAGCAGGTTTTAAAATTTTCCGTGGACAAATGTCTGTTGTCGGATTTTCCGAGCATGTGTACACAAGTCCGTCGGACAAAAGTCCAAAGTACAAACACACATGCTCGGAAGCAAGGATGAGCCAGAAGCGGTCAGTCTTGTACACTAGCGTTCATAATGGAGGGTTAACATTCATGACGTGGCAAATTATGAAATCTCCAAATGCAGCGCACAATTCTCTTCTTCTTTAATGGGATAATAATGAAGCTGCTTTGCTGGTGATACTGATGGAGTTATTGCAAACACATTTCAAAGGCTTTTTTTTGTTCTAGTGATATCAAGAATAATATTATTATGCTTTTTTTTTTATTTGGGCAAGTTACCACAACACCATTATCCTGTAGTTTTTTTTAAGATCAAAAATACAACTATGTTGGTGTCCCTGTCAATTTTACATTGTATTTTTTTTAAATGTAACTGCCTACTCCCAAACTGTCATTTGAAGTAAAACACATTAAAAAGGTATTATTCTACACATTTTTTTGTATTGTGCATTAAAAAAAGAAAACAAATAAAAATAGACATGCTATCTGCCAATAGAACTTAACCAAAAAGTGCATTCTATGCATCCAAAAATATAGAAAATATACCAAATCAAATCATTATTATTCAACCAAAAAATAAAATAAAATCCTCATGCATGTGTCCTGCTTCTTAATATAGGGGGTCAACAATGCCAAGAGTTGGTGAAAGCAGGTGTCCAAAAATCATCTGGATTATTCTCCTGGAGCTCCCGCAGCAATGGCATATGACATAATTGGTCACGATTAATAAAGCAACCAATTTTTGTCCATGAACTCCTCCTCCTCCTGTTCTTGGACTGGACTTGGGTCAAAGCAATAACTCCAAGGCCAATAATAAATAACACATTCTCTCCTCTGATTCCACAACATGTCTGGTTGACGAACGGCCGTTCAGAAACAAACTTAAATGCACGAAATGAAAAGTGTGAATCGACACTCTCCAAACTTCTAACACAAAATTAGCAGAAGGAGCCCAAAAGGTGGCACAAATTTGCCGCGAACGCCCCATAATATTCGCTGTTTGGTGAATGGGTGAACATCCAATGTTCGAGTTGAACTTACATGTGACTCGAACATCAAGCTCATCCCTAGAGAGCAGGTACAGAAACACCAAATATATTGCTCCAAGGTCTGATTTGTCCTTTCAATCTGGCCATTGCTTTGTGGATGGTAGGCTGATGAAAGACAAACTTCAATTGTCAAGGATTTGCAGAGATCCTTCAAGAACCTGGAAGTAAATTGTACTCCTTTATTGAAAACAATGTTATCTGGTACTCCATGCAGCCTGATGATTTACTTGATGAAAATGTTTGCTGTGTCAACAACAGAGGGGGTGCCAACCATGGGTAAAAAATGAGCCATCTTCGAAAGATGGTCAACCACTACCAAGATGGTGGTGAAACCTTCCGAAGGGGGTAAGTCTACTCCATTGAGATTTTTCTCCAAGGTTGTTCTGGAATGGGTAACGGCCTTAACAGACCACATGTCTTGGTATTAGACTCTTTATTGCGTTGGCAAATGATACAGGAACTGACATTGTTTTTACAGTCTTGCTTCCACCATCAGAAGGATTGTTGTAAAAGTTCAGAGGTCTTTTGTACCCCAAAATGACCAGCAAGCTTATGGTCATGGAAGGTCCCTAGGACCTGAAGTCTTACTTGTTGAGGGATGAAGCTCTTGAAACCAAAGTAGTCCTTCTCGGTTTGTCAAAGAAGGTACCTCGTTCAGTGCACTGGCTGGAAGCTTGTCTAATCGATGTCTTTAGAGCAGGTTGAATGAGCAGATAGGATTGTTCAGTCATTTCTGGAACATCTGGAAACATTTGGGAAAGAGCATCGGCTTTCCCATTCTTGGTGCCTGGTCAATAGGAAATGTGGAACTTAATCCTGGAAAAGAACAATGCCCATCGAGCTTGTTGGGGTCTCAGATGTTTCGCTGTTCAGAGGTATTCCAGGTTTTTGTGAAGATCATGATGGGATGAGTAGCCCCTTCCAGCAAGTACCTCCATTCCTCCAGGACAATTTGATGGCTAATAATTCTCAATCACCCAAGTCATAGTTCTTCTCTGGTGGGCTCATCTTTCATTAGGAAAAATCTAAACGGTGGAGGAGGGCCTTAGGCCCTTGACATTGGGACAAGATTGCTCCTGTGGGTATTTCTGAGGCGTCCACTTCCAATACATAAGATAGAGCCAGATTTTTCAATTTGTCAAAGGCTATTTAGGCTTCTTGGGTCCACTGGAATTGGACCTGCTGGCGAGTCAACTGGTTAAACCCGAGTCAACTGGGTAACAGGTGCAATGATTGCGGAAAACCCCTTTACATACCTTTGATAAAAGTTGGCAAAGTCTACGAATCATTGAACACCTTTCTTGTCTACAGGGGCTGGCCACTCCAGAATTGCCTTGACCTTTTGTAGGGTCCATTGCTATTCCGTCAGTGGAGATATTAAATCCTAGGAACTGAACAACTGATTTTTCAAACTAGTATTTTTCTGCTGTTATGTACAGTCCACGTTCTCTGAGAGTTGTGAGTACCTTTTTTACATGGATTTGATGAAGTTCCAATGTGGAGGAAAAGATGAGGATGTCGTCGAGATAGAAAATTACAAAGTTATCAAGATAATCCCGGAAGATGTAATTTACTAAATGTTGAAAAGTAGCTGGAGCGTTGCAAAGGATTAAAATGGCATGACAAGGTACTCAAAATGACCAAACTGCGATCTGAAAGCCGTCTTTCACTCATATCCCTCCAAGATTCGTACAAGATTATAAGCCCCTCTTAGATCAAGTTTCGTAAAAATACGGGCAGTTCGGTATCTTTGGAATAATTCAGAGATAAGGGGGAGCAGATAGCAATTTTTAATGGTGATCTTATTGAGATCTCTATAGTCCACACAGGGTCTCAGGGTGCCATTCTTCTCAACAAAAAATATTCCAGGTCCGACTGGGGATGAGGAAGAGCAGATGAAACCTTTTTTCAAGGTTCTTGTTGATATACAGTATGCTCAAAAAGCTTCCAACTCGATTTCTGATAGGGGAAATATTCGGTCTCTAGGTAATAATTCAATTGGACAATCATAAGGCTGATGAGGTGGGAGCTTGTTGGCTTTTTTCTTATTAAAAATGTTCATGAATTCTTGGTATACTGGAGGGACATCCAGATGTGTATTGGATGTGGGTTGAATAGTCCGGCATTTGGCCAAATTATGAACACTTGGAACCAGACAATGCTTTGAGCAATAGGCAGAAGAAAAGGACATTTCTTTCTTGCTCCAGTTTATGTGTGGATTATGGGCCTGTAGCCACGAAAGTCCTAAAATAATAGGAAACATGGGTGAGCAGATGATAACGAAGCAGATGAACTATTGATGGCTGGAGTCTGTAATGGTGAGGATGGGCCTGGTTTCTTGGGTAATGGGTCCTTAGCAGGGTAAAGAGCCATCGGCCAGATTAATTTTAAGGCTCTGTCTCTTATAATGACGTGGGATACAAAGTCTCTTTGCCAGGGAAGAGTCCAGGAAGCAGCTGCAAACCACGGAATCAATAATGGCTTGGAACCGGATTTCCTCTTCCGCCACCTGTAGGGAGACAGGGAGGACAAGATGAGATGAGGAAAGGCTATCCACCTGAAAGTTCACCGGATGTTGTTGGCGTGACTTACTGGGTCTTACAGGGCAATCCCGTAAGAAGTGGCCGGCTCCTCCAGAGTACAGGCAATGTTTGGCCTGACGATGATGTTGCCTCTCATCAGAAGTCAATGGCGAATGGACCAGTCCCAGTTGCATGGGCTCACTTTCAGGAATGGTAGAGGAGGGAGGACCAGGTAGAGTAGGATGAATTGGTTATACCTTAGGTAGCACCCAGGTAGGTCGGGAAAGTCTGGAAGCACTCGGAGCGTCGCTCCCGCAGATGCCTATCAAGCTTGATGGCCAATCGGATTAAACCGTAGGTAGCAGGAGTTTCAATTTTCATCCAGTTCATCTTTAATAGTCTCTGAGAGGCCATGGCAATATTGATATTTAAGAGCGGCCTCATTCCATCCAGTGTCAGTGGGCCACTTTCAAAAGTCTACAGTATAGTCCTCAACTGGACGTTTTCCTTGGAACAGCACGTGTAAAATGGTTTCAGCAATAGCTGTATGCTGTGGGTCATCATAAAGATGAGCCATAGATTTGAAAAAGGTATCCACAGAGTTTATCAAATGGTTATTGAGTATTCCTGCGCTATCGTAAAACGGGGTGAGGGAGAAAAGGAGGAGGGGAACCAAATCTAAATGAAACAAGGAAAAGCAGCCTACACCGAATGGGGTACAGCCTGTCCCCGGCTAAAGAGAAATTGAATAAAATGTGGTGCTGCGCTAATCCTATTAAGATAGGCGTGTAATGACTCAGTGATGGTGAGTACCTCCCAGTATAAATGGAATAAATATTTACAACTGCAAAAAAATATCAGTGGAGAGGTAACCTAATGTGACAGCTGTGTAGTTGTGTACTGGTGGTATGTATGACTATATACTACTAATGCAGGTACTTAACTGGTGCTAATAATATATAAAACATGCAAAGTGATCAGTGCTTATACATCATATTCACAAAACATAGGTATATATAAAAAGATATATAAAGAGTATATAGCAGCTAGCTTACACCATAGCCAGTCACCGAGTGGCTTAACATATACCTAATATAAATCAACACACTCTCAGGTGCGTGTATAGACAAAGTGGATAGTGCTTAAAGTGCATACAGTGACAATTTTAATGTGGCTGGGTGCTAAAAAGTACATTTATATGCATGCAGATCATGCGTGCAAAATAATAATATAGAATGTGGTGCTCCGTTCGGCAATAAACAATTAATCAAAGTCCATAAATATGAGTGATCCCTTCGGTGTTAAAATATAGGTGACAATGGTGATCAATCTTCATGCAGCAACGCGCACACTGGTGGGCAGTGGCCCCTTACCTGAAGGTAATGGGGTAATCGCATTTGGCCACTTTGAGGCATGGCAACAATTGTTTTAAATTCCCCATTCCGTTTTGTACCTTTTAATCTTTGCCTTTTACTATTTTATAATAAAGAACACGGTTTTAATTTTCATGGACTTGAGGTCCAATCTAATATGGGCACATAACATAGTTATGGACACCTGATGTATCTACATATAAGAGCCTTTTTTATTTTTATTTTTGCAATATGTCTTAGTTTCATGTCCCCTGCCCGGTTATCGACCTGTGTATGCTGGTGGGATATCCACCGCTATGCACAGGCGATCGGTCACTTGGCTGGCCGGTATCTGATTCTTATTCCCCCTCTGCTGACAGTTGTAAGGGATGTGTGTGCTGATTGGCCAGAAAAGGCGTGGCTGCTATTGTAAGGCGCCCGCCCCCGCTACTGCGATTGGCCGACCAACACCACCAAGGAATTGCGTCTTTCATGATATGCACGCGCTACCGCGCATGGGCCTGCACCATCCCGTCGCAGACCAGCAAGCGCCTAATCACTGTTCTTCCCCACATGTGCACAGGACCTCCCACATGGCAAACAACAGGGCAGGGAGCAACATGTCCCAATCTTTACCATCTTTCTCGACCACTCTTTTTAGCATCGATTTTAGGGTTTCATTAACCTTCTCAATGAAGCCATCTGTCTATCTATATTAAGTGAATGATAGACTGACACCCACAACTGCTTAATATATATTGGTGTCCCCTTATTGACTTTACTAGAAGCCCCACGAGATCCATAGTGATCTGTTCAAATGAAACCTTAATTATGGGAAAGGGTACCAGGGGGTTTCTGTACTGTGACAATGGGGCAGTTAATTGGAAATTGGGGCCAGATGCACAGTAGCTTTTAACCTCAGCCTTCACCCCTGACCAGTAAAACTGGTCGGTTATTCTGGCCTCCATTTCTTCAGCTCCCAGACGTCCTCCCAGTGCTTCATTGTGGGCTACATCGAGGAGCATCTGCCTATAAGGCTGGGGAACTAGCATTTGCTTTACAGTTTCCCTTTGACTTTCAGCCACTTGATAAAGTAAGTCCCCATTCAACGCAAAATGAGGAAACTTCTGATCTGCACCAGGTATTTGTGCGACCCCATTAATAATAGAAACCTGCTCTCAAGCATTGACCACTAGGATCCTATAATTGGGCGGTGCCAAATGCACCCCTGGATATGTCCAGGTCTGGGTGCACTGGCCTTGAGCAAGTTTCCCCTTCATCCTCTTCAACCACAATCTGCAACCGGGAGAGTTCCTCTTCATACTCCCCCAACATGACCTGTAATGGAGAGATTCCCTTCCACTTAGAGGTCAGCTCGGTTTTGAAACCTGGAACCTGAACATCATCATTTACATCAACATTATTTGCCATGTCATTACTAACATCAGGGGTGTTTGTTGTGGGTGGTTCTGGACCAGACCCCTTAAGATTTGGCCCCAATAGGCCCAGTGTCCCCAGTTTTCTTGGCTGTCCCAGAAGTTCACTCTGTAACTGGTTCTATAATTCAAGAAACAGCCCCACCCTACTATGATATTGTATATCAAGTTTTTCACCAACTTCTTGTGTCACTGAGGTATGGCCATAAACAATGGAGACCGGGACCAGGGGGTACTCCTTGGTGTCCCCATAAATACATACTACCCATAGAGTCTTACCTACCGGGCCAAGTTTTCCAATCACCCTGGCATGTACCAGTGTCACAATGCTGACAGACTCCACTAGAGCTTTGGTAGGGAGGTGGTTAACCCACATTTCACATTCAAACCGACCTGCAGCCAGGTTGTCAGGTACCTGAAAGGAGAGTGAAATGATGAGGTCAGCCTCCCTTGTATCTCCAGCCCAGGTCCCGCTGAGAGTGGAACAGAATTAGCCGAGGGACAGGAGGAACATGAGTGCCTGCAGATGTAGACCCGGAAACTTGTAGCAGGAAGTCAAAGGTGGTCTGATGGCAGTGTTGAGGCAAGAAGGAAACAGAAGTGATGTCACAAGGATAGCCGGGTTCGGTAGCAGGCGGGCAGCAAGGTACCAAGGCATCAGGCAGAAGCACGGTCAAATGGGAAGCCGGGATCTGGAGCCAGTAATCTAAGTATAGCAGAGTCCAGAAGCAGGATCAAGGAAAGCCAAGTTCAGCAACGGGTATCAAGCAGGATAACAACAGGATTCAGGGTATCAGGGAAACAGCTGAAGGCCAGTCAGCACTGATCAGTGGTCAGAGCACCCTTTAAATAGGCCGTCTGGTGCCAATTGGTACTAGGGACATGTGCCTGCGTGTGTATGCCGCCCGCCGCGCATGAGCGACTATGGGGATTTGCAGTCGCCCATGAGCGCACGCATGCGCATGAGTGTGTGCCAGACATTTTCCAATGGTTTTCTTACACAGGTCAAGATGGGTGGCACATGCCTCTTCTGCCAGCCCCACACTCCATGGGCTCCTCCTGAAGTGGGTATTGTGCCCGGGTATGTCCCCAGGACTGGCATCGCCAACGATGTCTCTCATTCTTGTGACAGGGACTTACTTCCATGGATCTGAGGAAGATGAGGCAGTGTTTCGGTTTCCAGCGTCTGGCAGGGTTTTCCCTCTAGGCACCGCATCTGGCCTCGCTGCCCTTGGTGTGGGTTACCAATGCTTGGCAGGAACAAGCAGGTCCTCCACCATGGTGAATATCATGACCAACTCCACCAGTTGGTCCACCATTGCAGGATTTCCATGGCTTACCCTGTGCTGCAAGTCATCTGGCAGGGACCACAGGTTCCTGTGCATTACCACCCATTCCACTATTTGAGGGTCTGTCAACTTTTCTGGTTGCAGCCATTTCTTGACCAGCTGCACGAGTTCATGCATCTGGGACCTCAGTGGCTGTTTAGGTTGGTACCTACAGCGGTGCACCCTCTAAACCCAGGCTACTGTAGTCACCCCCAGGTGGCCCAGGATCTCTGCCTTCAACTGTTCATATCCCCTGATGTTGCTTGGTTGGCAGGTCAAATTAGGCTTTTTGCAGATCACCAATAAGAAACGGAGCGATAATACCAGCCCATTGGTAACGGACACACCCCTCTCTCTCCTCTATCCTCTCAAAGGTATTCAGAAAGGCCTCTACATTATCGCTGGGTGTCAGTTTCTGCAAGAATTGGCTGACCCTCATGGATACTTGATTGCCAGTCACTGAGCCAGACTCTGCACTGCCTCCAGCAAGGCAGTCGCTTGTGCTTGCGTGGATTCCTGCTGGCCTGTAAATTGGGTGGCTAGCAAACCAAGCGTGTTCTTGTTGCACAGCTACAGCCTGTGCCAGGGCCTGCTGCTGCTGAGCCATCACATCCTCATGGTGACAGTTGAGTCTCTATGGCTTGTGCAAGTGCCTTGAAGACCTCCTCCATGTCTTTCCCTGCTGTTTGCAGTGCCTGAGCTGATTTCATCCAAGACATGCCATGGGTACGGTCAGGTGTTTATACTGAGCTATTAACAGTATTATATTTTTGGAAATATGCAAAAATCTATGATTCAGGAGATTTTCACGTCTTTCCACAAATCAACCAAATAATTAAAATTAGTTTATCCATGCTAGTTTGAAGACAAAAATGAATACCGCAATGTGCTAAAATATATATTTTAACTAAAAATTCAGTGCAAAATAATATCAAATATAATTGGTGATGATACAAAGAATATAAATCTTAAGTATCAAATATATTGAATTGGTGATACAAATGATGAGGAAATTACCCACAAGCTCTTGTTACAGTCTCAACATTTCATGACGGCTTAGTAAATAGATTTCCGTGGCTTTACAGACTATGAAAACAAACTAGGTGTTGATTTTAACACATGTGATTTCTTCTCAAACAAATAGACCTTCAAGCCTACACTTTAAAAATGCATGGACAAAACATTATACTGTGCAAAGAACTTAATACTTTAATCAAGACTTATGTTTATGGTACAGGTAATTCTCTAATGAATTTTATGTTTAAACATATATCACAACAAAACCATTGATACAGACTTTGGAATTAGCTTTTTTTTTTAGACCTATACAAAGATGTGTATTTCAATGATGTGTATTTCTCTTATAATTGGAATATAATTTTCTTTATCGTACATCACGGGACTCAGAGCCATAGTATTAACTATATGGGTATATAGGCACCTTCAGGTGATGGACACTGGCACACCCAAGACAGGAAGTTCACTCCCTATATAACCCCTCCTCCTACCAGGAGTAAATCTTTTTTTGCCAGTGTCTAAGGTGTTGGTCATGTGTGTCGATGTGCTCTGAAGAGCTCCGCTGGATGAATCCCCATTGGATTTAAACAGCCTCCAATGACCGGATCCATCCAAAGTGCCACTGAGGCCAAGGTGGATTGTGCCCGGGCCTTGTATAAGAAGAGCGTGGTTTTGCCTGTAATGCCTCTCCTTGCAGGGCAGGACCCCGGGACCCAGTGCTTTGGTCATGCTCACATTACCTAAAGTTTTTCCTGGTGGGGTGCTATACAGATCCAAGGGAGTGGAACCCCGTTAAAAAGGGACCTGGTCCTTGAAGGTTTGCTAAACGTAACCCACCGTGATGGGTGAGGTATGGATCGGTCTGTCATCAGCAGTATCCTGCGGCGAGCATAAGGTAAGGTAAGAAGCCTAGAAACTGTAAAAAGCCCACCTATGGTTTTTCTTTCTTGGGTAAAATGTTGTCATGCAATATACACAAATCCCAAAAGAGGGGCGGGACCTCTGTGTCCCGTGATGTACTCCAAGAAAAGGATTTTTACAGGTAAGCTATTATAAAAATCCTATTATGTCATGCTGCAGGTAGAAATAACACAACTCCAATGCTATGCTACAAAGGTTAAATGGTTTAGCCATGTATATGCTGAATAATTCAATACCAAAAGACAAAATAGAAAATTAATACTTTACCGGAGATCTAAGAAACTTTTGTTTTGAGAGATATCAGCTAACCATCCCCAAAGGACACCTCTACCATTCCTACATTTCTCCTTCTCCCGATCTCCTGCTCTCTCTCCTTCTGTCCTTCTTTAGATGTCCGCTTTCAAGATCCCCTCTCGGCTATGTTTATACACTTTTATATTTCCCCAGGAGCGGGTGTGGAAATGCCTTTCACGTCACGAGTGACGTCCAACGCATGTCATTTCCTGCCCAAAACCTATAGGGCCATATCAAACCTTTATTCACAGCGTCCAATAGGGGGTTGTATTACAATTGCCTTTAAAATATTCTTAACATACCAAATTTCATTCCTGAATAATCCTTTGACTTAAGGTTTTTAAAGAAACTATAAAATATCATGAACTGTCAAACATATGTCATACTTGGTAGACTTTGAGTCTGAAACATAGATATACACTGTAGCTTCTAAGTGAGTTTGAATAGGATAATTAGTCTTCTTCTACATATCATGAGAGTGAGATTATTTTGGCTAAATGCATAATGGTTTATTCTTAAACATCCCCATTAACCTCCTTGACAGTATTCCAGAGTGTGGCTCGGGGTGAATTTTCAGCACCAAAAGCGGTAACCCCGAGCCACACTCGGGATTGCATTGCAGGATCCAGGTACAGCTTACTTACCTTGTCCCCAGGATCCTGCAATGTCCTCCCCGCTCTGTGTGCAAGCTGTCCTCCGCCAGATCTATCACAGAGCTGAGCTCCGCTCCCTGCGAGTGGTGCACAGGGATGGAGCACGGCGCCAAATTAAAAAAGTAAAAAACACAATACATATATAGTACACTGTAATCTTACAGATTACATTACTGTATCAATTTTATTTCACATCCCTTTTTCCTTAGTGGTTTGTCCAGTGCCCTGAATGCAGTTTTATATTATAAATACTGTTCTTTCTGCCTGGAAACTGGAGATTGTCCATAGCAACCAAAACCGTCCCTTTACATCAAAAGTGGTTTTAGACCAGCTAGAAAACAACGATAATAAATTAGAATCATTTGCAGAATTGAGCGATAGTGATTTGTGGGGAAATACGTTATACGTTTGATTACATTATTGAATAATTGTTATTATTATTATTATATTATTATTTGTTATAATAATTTATAGTTATTTATTATAATTTATGATTTTGTGTTTCAAACTTTATCATACCCGGGATGTCTACTAGACTCTTGTTTGGACAGATTTAAGTGAGTTATTCCTAAGAATTAAAGGCCTACAATATAAAACGCCAAATTTCCATGCAAAATAACTGTACCGCTTTCAGCATCAAAAATTTGAAATAGTCATACCGCCAGGGAGGTAATAGAACTTCTAGACATCACATTCATATACAGTATTTTAAATATATACCCCTCAAATGAATAATATGAAGACTAGTCTATATCAGTGAATACATCAAACTATATACCGTATTTATCGGCTTATAACACACACAGGCGTATAACACGCACATTCATTTTAAGAGGGAAGTTTCAGGAAAAAAACTTACATTTTTAATAAGGAACTTTGAAGCAAAATAAGGGACAGTGCCCATCTGCAGCCTCACCGTTGCCATCAATGCAGCCTGATCAATGCCCATCTGCAGCCTCACAAGTGCCATCAATGCAGCCTCATTAGTCCACATCAATGCAGCCCCACCATTGCCATCAATGCAGCAACCTTGCCATTGCCATCAATGCAGCAGCCTCACCATTGCCTTCAATGCAGCAGCCTCACCACTGCCATCAATGCAGCAGCCTCACCATTGCCATCAATGCAGCAGCCTCACCATTGCCATCAATGCAGCAGCCTCACCACTGCCATCAATGCAGCAGCCTCACCACTGCCATCAATACAGCAGCCTCACCACTGCCATCAATGCAGCAGCCTCACCACTGCCATCAATGCAGCAGCCTCACCACTGCCATCATTGTAGTAGGCTCACCACTGCCATCAGTGCAGCCTGATCGATGCCCATCTGCAGCCTAGAGGGGACAGGGAGGGGGTGGGATGAGCGCCGACAGATTACATACAGTGAGAATCTCCTATGATAGACAGAACAGTGGTCGAATGGCAGCCCAGGAGACGGGACTTTCTATTACAGAGGCCGCCAAGTAAACAGGAGATTCTCATTGTATGTAATCTGATGGCAGTCATCCCGCCCCCCTCCCTGTCCCCTCCGAGGCAGCTAAAATATTGTATTGGCGTATAACACACACACGCTATTTGCACCCGATTTTCATGGTGAAAAAGTGAGTGTTATACGCCAATAAATACAGTATATATATATATATATATATATATATATATATATATATATATATATGCCGAAAATAAGTGACATTGTTCAATTGATTATGCATATAATTACTCCAATATAATGTAATAATATTATAATGAGAATTATCACTAATATGATTACTTGTTATGAGTAATAAGGTTTGTTTATAAGGCAGCTTTTTTAATAAGCCCTATTTTCGTTTCTCAATCCTGAGAAGGAGAAAAAAAATATGTCTATAAGCTCATGGTTCCCTTATCTTGTTTATTTGACTAAGACTTCTCAAGATTTATAACTTGGGAGAATTCAAGACAGGACATTTACAACCTTCTTACAAGAAACTGCTGTCCACAAGCATGGACTTAATTTAACCTCCTTATTTTTTTTCTTTTAACAAGATGGGTCCTAAACTGCTCATAAAGACATACAATAATGTATGATATGCATCGGCCTTAGGAATTCATTCTTTTTAACCCCAATAGTCCTGACCAATCCCCCCTCTTGTTCATCATGATATTCAGGTGATCAACCTTAGACATATCTGGGAACAAGGTCTGAAGAAATATCATATTCGTTAAAAGATATGGCCATATTATTATTTTTCCTTTTAATTGAAGGTCGTTTTTCTTTTCATTCACACTGATAATGGATTGCTCTTGTCTGTCTTGTATTTTCATGAATTAAAGTCTTTCTTTCTTTCTGGAAACAAAATGAACTGTTGCAGTGGTGGTGTAAACCACCATTCCAAGTGTAATGAAAACAAAGCTGGTACCCCAGAAATTGAAAAAACTCTTCAGTTGATCCATTCTTGTATCGCTACAAGCTGTAAATGGGATATATTATCCCTCCTTTCAATGGATAGTCTTGGATTCAAGCACACAAGGGACTTCTGAAACAAATCTTTCTTTCCAGCAATAAGAATCCTTGATCGACTTGCATCATGACTCCTGATTAAGGATTCGGTTTGGTGACAGGTTCCATCTGGAACAAAGCGCAAAAGATTAACACCATCCATACGATTGCAGTGTCTTTGTAGGTCAACATTGTCTTTACCAATCAGCAATCTGGTCTGGACTATCAATCTTTTTCTATTTAAGTAAATAGATAATATGAATACAAATTCTTATTAATTAATATTTACATTTATTAACTACGCTATATATATATATATATATATATATATATATATATAAAATAACTAAAATCATCAATGATCTTATAGTGATAGTATTCTGCCATGATGGGCAGTAGGGATGAGCTTCGAAATCGCCTGTTCGGCTGTTCGGTTGTTCATCGAATTGAGAACGTTATGGGCCGTTCACGCCAAATTTGAGTAGCACGTCACGGCCCATAGTTCAGTGTGGCATCGCAGTGCATTGCTGGCTGATGATTGGCCAAGCATGCACTATGACCCACATGCTTGGCCAATCACAGCGCCGTCTGTACAGAGAGCCGTAATTGGCCAAAGCCAGGGTGGCTTTGGGCAATTATGGCTCAGGGGGTTTAGTACACGCCCCACACTATATAAGGCTGCCTGCTTGGTGGTCTTGTGTAGTGTGTTGCGGCGGCGGAGAGAGATAGACAAAGAGACAGTGTCATTTAAGTTAGATAGAGTAGGCAGGCGAGTCAGTTAGCTGCACTTACAGTGTATATATATATATATATATATATATATATATATATATATATATATATATATGTCCATTGTAGGTGTTGTGTGTATATATATATATATATATATATATATATATATATATATTCTCTTCCTAATATACTGACAGGCAGGCAGGTGTTTTTACAGTATTTACAGTATTTACAGTTAGTGTACTGTGTCCTTTGCAGAGTGTGCACCTAAAGCTACCTGAAGACAATTGCTGGTGTTCTTCCGATCCTATTAATACCACAGGCAGGCAGCTGCAGTATTTACAGTTAGTGTACTGTGGCATCTGCACAGTGTGCACCTAAAGCTACCTGAAGACAATTGCTGGTGTTCTTCTGATCCTATTAATACCACAGGCAGGCAGCTGCAGTATTTACAGTTAGTGTACTGTGTCCTTTGCACAGTGTGCACCTAAAGCTACCTGAAGACAATTGCTGGTGTTCTCATACTAATAATACTACAGGCAGGCAGTTGATTCTGCTAGCTGCAGTATAATCAGTATATATATACATCCCAGCTTTGTGCAGCTGCATCTCACTGCAGGCCATTAGTATGTCTGGAAGGCCAACAAGGAGAGGCAGACAGTCACAAGCCAATAAAAGAGGGCAGGCAGGCTCTGTGTCTAGAGGCAACAGTGCTGGTCGTGGACATGGTGCATCCTCATCAACACGTGGCCGTGGGCCATGCTTGTCCTTTTTTTCGGCAGCTGGCTGTGTTGAGTCCCAACATGCCGAAGACTTGGTAGAATGGATGACCAAGCCGTCCTCATTCTCCTCATCCTCTCTCACCCAGGCTCAGAGTACTTTGTCTGTCAAAGCAGCTGCCAATGTGGCCTCTTCCCTTGGCTCAATGGCATCAGTCACTCCTTCCCTAGCCCAACCATGTCCTCCTGAGGAGTTCCCCGTACTGTTTGACCACAGGGTTGGGTACATGCTCCAGGAGGATGCCCAGCGTTTTGAAGGCTTTGATGATGGTACCCAGCTAGAAATAGGCAGTTACGTGAGCACAGAGAGAGAGGGTGCCCAAGAAGGACAGCAATCTGGCAGTCATGTTCCCCCAGCTACAGCATACTGCCAGCTTTTCTCCAGTGATGAGGAGGGAGGGGATGATGAGGAAGTCACCGACTCCACGTGGGTGCCTGATAGGAGAGAGGAGGAGGAGGCACATCTCCAAGGAGGCAGGATGCCCTCCAGGGGCCAGCTTAAGGGCAGCACACCGACTGCATCACACCACAGAGCTCCGCATGTGCAGGGCGCTGCTGTCTCTGCACATTATTCCAAAAGTTCTTTGGTGTGAGCTTTTTTGAGACAAGTGCATCAGATCCCAACGCTGCTATTTGCAACATATGTCTCAAGCGTATCTCGCGTGGCCAAAACATCACCCGCTTGGGCACCACATGCTTGACCAGAAATATGTCGACCTGCCATGCAGTTCATTGGCAAGCATACCTAAAAGACCCACACCAAAGAACAAAGCGGACCTCTCCTTGCTCCTCATCAGCTGGGATCTCCAACCCCACTATACCTTCAGTCCTCTCTGAAACCTGCACTGAGAGGAATGAAGGTGTAGAATTAGGTGTGTCACAGGCAAGTGCTTGCGGGCAATCTGCTATCGGTATACTGACGTCAGATTGTACCAGGCAAATTTCCCTGCCCCAGCTGCTGCACCGCCAAAAGAAGTTCGCTCCCAGCCATCCACGCGTCCAGTGGTTGAATGCTAGCTTGGCTAAATTGCTAGCACTTCAACTGCTGCCTTTTCAGTTGGTAGACTCTGCCCCCTTCTGTGAGTTTGTGGAATGTGCGGTTCCTCAGTGGCAGGTTCCCAGATGACACTTTTTCTCACGGAAGGCGATTCCTGCTCTCTACCGGCATGTGGGAGGTAATGTCTTTGCCTCGCTGGACAGGGCTGTCAGCAGTAAGGTGCATATTACCACTGACTCATGGTCCAGCAGGCATGGACAGGGACATTACCTATCTTTCATGGCGCATTGGGTGACTCTGCTGGCAGCTGGGAAGGATTCAGGACAAGGTGCAGTAGTGATGAAGGTTGTTCTGCCACCACGCCTCCAAAATGCTACTACTGGTGATTCTGACACACCTCTCTCCTCCACCCCCTCCTCTTCTTCTTCCTCCATGGCCTCTTCCTGTGCTTTGTCCTCGGAACAAGTGGTGCTCCGTAGGCATTCAAGGGGCTACGCAAGTACACAGGCAAAAAGATGCCATTCGGTGCTTGAGCTGGTGGGCTTGGGGGACAGAAGCCACACTGGGGCAGAGATTCTGTCAGCTCTGCAGGGGCAGGTTCAGAGGTGGTTGATGCCACGCCAGCTTAAGCCAGGAATGGTGGTTTGCGACGATGGCACCAACCTCCTCTCTACCCTCCAAAGGGGACAACTGACCCATGTGCCCTGTTTGGCTCACGTCCTTAACTTGGTGGTGCAGTGCTTCTTGGGCAGGTACCCGGGCTTACAAGATGTCCTGAGGCAGGCCAGGAAAGTCTGTGTGCATTTCTGCCGGTCATATAATGCCAGTGCTCAGCTGGCTGACTGCCAAAAGGAATTTAACCTGCCCAAGAACCGCCTGTTCTGTGACATGCCCACCAGGTGGAACTCAACGACGGCCATGCTGCAGCGGCTGCACATGCAGCAGAGGGCCATCAATGAGTACCTGCGCGACTATGGCACCAGGACAAGGTCAGACGAGCTTGTTTTTTTTTCCCCACGCCTGTGTGCCATAATCAGGGATGCATGTGCTGTCCTGTCACCATTTGAGGAGGCCACGAGGATGGTGAACAGTGACAGTGCATGCATCAGTGACACTGTCCCTCTTGTCCACCTTTTGGAGCACACGCTGTGTGGAATAATGGACAGGACACTTGAGGCAGAACAGAGGCAGGAAGAGGAGGACTTCCTTACCTCTCAAGGCCCCCTTTATCTAGACAGTGTTCCTGCATGCCCCCCGATTACACAGGAAGAGGGGGAGGCTGAGGAGGAGGAGGATTGTGTCAGCATGGAGGTGGAGCCTAGCACTCAGCATCAGCAGCAGTCTTCAGGGGACAATTTACAGTCAGAAGAAACCCATGGACTTGTATGTGGCTGGGAGGAGGTGGCTGCGGATCATGTAGTCCTTAGTGACCCAGAGGACTCCAGACTGAATGCCTCAGTAAACCTACGCTGCATGGCCTCCCTGATCCTGCAAAGCCTGCAGAAGGATCCTCGTATTCGTGGGATCCACGTTACAAGGGTAAGGTTGTGTGCTCAGATAAGGGTCTGGTATGGATTTTGGGGGACCCCACACCATTTTTTTTTAATTTTGGCGTGGGGTTCTCCTTAATATTCATACCAGACCTGAAGGGCCTGGTATGGAATTTGGGGGGACCCCCACGCATTTTTTTTTATTTTTTGATTCGGGGTTCCCCTGTGGGGGAATCCCATGCTGTTTTTATCAATGAACTTTTATGTGTATTGGCGGACTGACAATTCATTATAGCCGTGAGTAGTTTTAAATAGGGATGAGCCGAACACCCCTCGTTTCAATTCGCACCAGAACCTGCGAACAGACCGAAAGTTTGCGCGAACTTTAGAACCCCATTAAAGTCTATGGGACGCGAACGTTCAAAATCAAAAGTGCTAATTTTAAAGGCTAATATGCAAGTTATTGTCCTAAAAAGGGTTTGGGGACCCAGGTCCTGCCCCAGGGGACATGTATCAATGCAAAAAAAACTTTTAAAACCAGCTTTTTCAGGTGCAGTGATTTTAATGATGCTTAAAGTGAAAAAAAAGTGAAATATTCCTTTAAACATCGTACATGGGGGGTGTCTATAGTATGCCTGTAAAGTGGTGCATGTTTCCCATACTTAGAATAGTCCCAGCACAAAATGACATTTTTAAATGAATAAAAGTAATTTATAACTGCTTGCGGCTTTAATGTATTGTCGGGTCCCGGCAAAATGGATGAAAATCAGTGAGACAAACGGCATGGGTACCCCCCCAGTACATTACCAGGCCCTTTGGGTCTTGTATGGATATTAAGGGGAACCCCGCTCCCAAATTGAAAAAAGGAAAGGCGTGGGGCCCCCAGGCCCTATATACCCTGAACAGTAGTATACAGGCAGTGCAAACAAGACAGGGACTGTAGGTTTGTTGTTAAGTAGAATCTGTTTTTAATTTTGAACTGGTACATTTTTAAAGTGTAGCTCCAGCCAAAAAATCTATTTTTAAGCTTTTTGGAAAACATAGGGAAGGGTTATCATCCCTGTATCATTTGTTTTGCTGTCGGTGCACCTCTTCAGAAGATTTCACCTCACTTTCTGTCCCAATGACATATGTTTTTTGAAAATTTGGGGTTTTTAGTGAAACAAGGATTGGTGATAAAGTATCAGTGAAGAGGAGACACGTTTTTCCCATATTAACTCTTACAGGAGAGAATTTCCATTCCTAGGGGTAGATTTCATCTCACTTCCTGTTGTCTCCTTCCGTTTGCAAGTAGGAGTCGTTTGTAAGTTGGATGTTTGAAAGTAGGGGCCTGCCCTATATACTCTGCAGAAATTGGGACCTTAGGTGTTGGTGTTGCCACAACACTGTAAACCCTCACAGTTACTCTTGGTGGGCGCAGGAACGGGCCGTGCTGTGAAATATTAGATCAAGAATTGTAATTACATGCCATTGTTGAACAGTGGTAGAAAAATTGGGCCTTTGGTGGTGGTGGTGGTGGTGCCACAACACTGTAAGCCCTCACAGTTAATCTTGGTGGGCGCAGGAATGGGCCCTGCTGTGAAATATTAGATCAAGAATTGTAATTACATGTCCCTGTTGAACAGGGGCAGAAAAATTGGGCCTTAGGCACCGGTGCCACAACACTGCAACCCCTCACAGGTATTCTAGTTGGAGAGCAGGGATGAGCCCTGCTGCAAAGTCTTGCATCAAAAATTGTAATTATACGCCCCTGCTAAACAGGGGCTGAAAAATTGGGCCTTGGGCACTGGTGCCGGTGCCACAAGACTGCGACCCCTCACAGATACTGTGCCCAGAACCAAAAATGTTCTTACAAGCAATCAGCGTGAAAATTGAAGAGTAAGAGGATTGTGACTCAGCATAACAGGATAGTCACTCAGCATCAGCATAGGCAGTCTTGAAGGGATCTCACATTAAAAAAAAAAAAAAATCAATCGGTTACATCAGCATCAGGTGCTTGGTAGCTGGTGATCCAAGACTATTTCATTTTTATGAAGGTCAGCCGATCGACCGATTCGGTAAACAGGCGCACCCTGTGATCGGTTACAAAGCCTCCAGCAGCACTGAATGTGCGTTCTGAAAGAACGCTGGATGCAGGACAGGCGAGTAGCTAATTGCATACTTTGCAAGCTCTGGCCAGTGATCCATCCTCAAGACCCAGCAACCCAGAGGATTTTCGGTGGGAAAGGTGTCCAAGTCTGATCTTGCCCCTAGTTAATCCTGCACGATGTGAATCAGATGCTGGTGATGGTTGCTGGAACCGATCAGACCTTGGGGCTGCGGACCAAAAAATTGTCTGAACGCATCGGTCAGACGGCCACATTCTCCACCGCTGCTTCTGTGACTGAAGCCTCAGCAACACGTTGTCCAGGAGGACCAGTAAATTGTGACCTCCCAGGCTCTGGAAACGCATTGCACAAACCTTTCTGCAAGGCCTCCCGAAGATGTTTCATCCTCTGCTCCCTCTGCGACAGCAAGATAAGGTCCGCAACCTTACCCTTGTAACATGGATCAAGGAGGGTTGCCAGCCATTAATCATCCCTCCCCTTGATACCACGAATAAGAGGATCCTTCCGCAGGCTTTGCAGGATCAGGGAGGCCATGCAGCGTAGGTTTGCTGAGGCATTTGGTCAGAGTCCTCTGGGTCACTAAGGATGACATGATCCACAGCCACGTACAAGTCCATGGGTTTCTTCAGACTGTAAATGATCCCTTGAAGACTGTTGCTGATGCTGAGTGCCAGGCTCCACCTCCATACTGACACAGTCCTCCTCCTCATCCTCTTCCTGTGTGATCGGCGGGCATGCAGGAACACTGTCTGGATAAAGGGGGCCTTGAGAGGTAAGGAAGTCCTCCTCTTCCTCCCTCTGTTCTGCCTCAAGTGCCCTGACCATTATTCCACGCAGCATGTGCTCCAACAGGTGGACAAGAGGGACAGTGTCACTGATGCATGCACTGTCACTACTCACCATCCTCATGGCCTTCTCAAATGGTGACAGGACAGTTCATGCATCCCTGATCACAGCCCACTGGCGTGGGGAAAAAAAACAGGCTCCCCTGACCCTGTCCTGGTGCCATAGTTGCATAGGTACTCATTGATGGCCCTCTGCTGCGTCTGCAGCCGCTGCAGCATGGCCAAAGTTGAGTTCCACCTGTCACAGATTAGGCGGTACTTGGGCAGGTTAAATTCCTTTTGGAGGTCAGCCAGCCGAGCACTGGCATTATATGACCTGCGGAAATGCACACAGACTTTCCTGGCCTGCCTCAGGACATCTTGTAAGCCTGGGTACCTGCCCAAGAACTGCTGCACCACCAAGTTAAGAACGTGAGCCAAACAGGGCACATGGGTCAATTGTCCCTGTCGGAGGGCGGAGAGGAAATTGGTGCCATTGTCGCAAACCACCATACCTGCCTTAAGCTGGCGTGGCATCAACCACCTCTGAACCTGCCCCTGCAGAGCTGACAGAATCTCTGCCCCAGTGTGGCTCCTCTCCCCCAAGCACACCAGCTCAAGCACCGCATGGCATCTTTTTGCCTGCGTGCTTGCGTAGCCCCTTAAACGCCTACAGAGCACCGCTGGTTCCAAGGACAAATTAGCACAGGAAGAGGCCATGGAGGAAAAAGAAGAGGAGGGGGTGGAGGAGACAGGTGTGGCAGAATCACCACTAGTAGAATTTTGGAGGCATGGTGGCGGAACAACCTCCAACACTACTGCACCCTGTCCTGCATCCTTCCCAGCTGCCAGAAGAGTCACCCAGTGTGCAGTGAAAGATATTTAACGTCCCTGTCCATGCCTGCTGGACCATGAGTCAGCGGTAATATGCATCTTATCACTGACTGCCCTGTCCAGCGAGGCCAAGACATTGCCTTCCACATGCCGGTAGAGAGCTGGAATCACCTTCCGTGAGAAAAAGTGGCATTTGGGAACCTGCCACTGAGGAACCGCACATTCCACAAACTCACAGAAGGGGGCAGAGTCTACCAACTGAAAAGGCAGTAGCTGAAGTGCTAGCAAGCTAGCATTCAACCGCTGGGCATGTGGATGGCTGGGAGCGAACTTCTTTTGGCGGTGCAGCAGCTGGGGCAGGGAAATTTGCCTGGTACAATCTGACATCGGTGTACCGATAGCAGATTGCCAGCAAATACTTGGCTGTGACACACCTAATTCTTTTTTTTTTTTTCCAATAAAGCTTTATTTTATTAAATCCATACAGAAATGTAGTACAGAAAAGTATGGTATTAGATAAAATGATAACAGTGTTATACAGAGGAAACACTCCAGAAAGTACAACGGTATATTTTAACAATTAGTCACATATAATACTTTGGAATTGTTGAGAAACACAATACATCTTGAGTGTGGGTTTATGGGATTACAGATGAGTGAGGACGTAAAATGTAAAGAATATATATCAAAGCAAGTAAAATAGTTTGTAAACATGTTGATCTTTAGGAGCAAAAAAGAATAAAAAGGAGAGAAGAGAAAAAACAATATCATAATAAAATACCAATGTACAGCACTAGTATATGGGCCGAAGATTTTCATTGGATTGTGTTTGGGATAACCGTTTATTACTATGTCTGTATGAAGATGTAAAATTAATCCTGGCACATGGTGCCCAGATGAAGGATATTATGTGTAGATTGAGATAAAATCATAGCATACAACAATTGATACCTATCATAGGAAAGTGTTGAGTAAATGTGGATCAAAGTACAGTGAGAAATAAAAAAAATGTAGGGGAGAGATCTTTCCCGTTCCTGGCTCAGCCATGGGTCTAACGAGAAGTATCTTTTCAGAAGAACCATGTCCTAGGAAGGAAAGCGTAATGTAACGTTAAAATGATATCTGCAAGAGTAATGATGTAGTCGCATCCTGTATTTTTTGTTTCATGAGAGGCTATAGGGAGGGAGGTATACAGTTGGGATGTATGATGTGTCTTATGATGTAATGGAGGAGGACTCCTAACTGATTATTTGGGTATATTCAGATGTTGTGCGGAAATGTTGCCAACAGGCCCAAATGTTCCTGTATTTAGTGGAGGAGTCTTGTGCTTGATGTACAAGTTCTTCCATTTCGGCTATTTTGTTTACTCTTTTGAACCAGTCTGCTATTGTGGGTGGGTTGGGTGATCTCCAGAGAACTTGGATACAAAGTTTGGCTGCATTGATTAGATGTAGAGCTAGAGATTTATGATAAGTTTTCATCGGTAGGGAGGAGTGGTGTAGGAGGGCTTGGGCTGGAGAGAAATCTTGATGAAGTGAAGTGATTTTTGAGGTGAGGTGAAAAACTTTAGTCCAGAAGGTAGAGATCACAGGACAGTCCTACCACATGTGAAGGAGTGATCCGTTTTTGTCATTACATCTCCAACAATTGGGTGGAATCTCCGGATTAATGGTGTGTAACTTGAGAGGCGTTTTGTACCATCTGGAGAAAAGCTTATATCCGTTTTCTTGAGTTGTTACATTAATTGAGCCCTTGTGAATATTAGAGTATATATTTCCCCATTCCATATCAGAGAGATGGATGGAAAGACCTATTTCCCATTTTGCACTAGCGATATTCGTTTTGGAAGTAAAAGAAAGAGGTTCAAGTACAGGGTGGATATCAAGTGATGTTGTGGTTCGGTAGCAGAGCAAAGGGATTCAAAGTGTGAATGATTTCTTGAGAACGCAGAACTGGTTTGGGAATCAAGGAGAAAATGTCTGAGTTGCATATATGACCAGAAAGGGATCTGGTGGTTCGTTCCTTGGGAGTTCAATGAAGAAATCGGTTTAATTTTTCCCTTAGCGAAGAAATCTCCCGCTGTCATCTTTGTCTGGGGTCCTATTCCATGAAGGAAAGAATCGTCAATGCCTGGTAGAAAGTCTGGGTTATGTTTGTTTGGCGTGAGAGGGCCTGGAGAGGAAGAAATGTGTAATTGTTTACATGTCGTATTAAAAGAATTCAGCGTTGTACCGATAAGGGGATGTTGTTTGCAATGTGGAGTGATGTGACGAGGGTGAATCCAGGGTAGATTATGGAGCGGTAGGTGTGAGAAGGCTTGTTCAATGGCAATCCAAGCTTTGGTTTCAGGGTGGACATTCCAGTCAACTATTCTAGAAAGTTGTACAAAGTGTTTCTCTGTGTAAAAATAAGTGACCTTATAACACAAAATAAATAAAACACAGTGGCGCTAATATAGATGAACCTATAAAAAAATCCAATGATATATACAGCAAAAATATATATTGCATAAATAAATGCCCACTCAGTGACAAGTGATAAACTTATAAAAACATAAAACATCCAAAAAAAGGTTAATAGGGTAGCAAAAGTCCTTTCACTGTAGGCTTTCTTTACTTTTCTTCAACTTCCACCACACCACAGTGTTTGGTGATCCCACTCCCTATGGTAATCCACTTACCGACTCCTAATGCTCACACTTTCGTGTTAGGGCTTACACGCTTGTTGAACACATCACACGGGTCACATCGGCAGATCACATAAACAGAATAGTGTGCAGGGATCGTTCCATATGTGAAAAATATAAACATACTCCAATAGTGCAAAAACATTTGAAAATTTATTAAAAACACTTCAAATCTTTAGTATAATACTCACATGTAACCAGTGTTGAAAAACGCAGATAAACACTTTCACTGCAAACCGATCTTCAAAGCACAGCAACAGATGTAAACAGATCAGCCACTATATGGGTTGTGGTCACGGCGGACCCGAGTTATGCAGGCGTCTGGTATCTCTCTCACCTACTCCCTGGCGCCTCACCGCTCTATCGATGTGTCACTTCCTCATACGATGCGGCAGCGTCACTCATCATTGGTGGGATGTGCCACACACATGATCAAGTTGATGTATGATGAAACATGTCGGGCGTGGCTGTGTGACGCATCCCACCAATGACGAGTGACACTGCCGCATCGATATTTAAGGCCTCTGATTTAGCGAAGTTGATTTTAAGATTGGTGAGATTTTCAAACAGGGTAAGTTCTTTGAGGAGATTGGGCAACGTAAAGTGTGGCTCTTTTAGAAATAATAGGATGTCATCCGCAAACGCCGCTAATTTATAGGTAGATTTTGTGATGGTTATTCCTTTAATGTCTTGATTGTCTTTTAGACGTGTTAGACATGGTTCTAGTGACAAGACAAAAATAAGCGGAGAGAGTGGGCATCCTTGCCTTGTACCATTAGATATGGAGAAGGCATCCGACAGGTGTCCATTTATCCGGACTTTGGCTGTTGGGGTGGAGTACAGAGCAAGTATAAATTGTAGCATGCGATCTCGTATGCCTATGTGTGTTAGGACCTCTTTGAGGTAGTCCCAGGCCACCCTGTCGAATGCCTTCTCCGCATCAAGGGAAAGAAGGAATCCCGGTTGCTTCTTTGAAGTCAGCCAGTTGTGAATACTGATTGCCTTTAGGGTGTTGTCCCTGGACTCTCTACCTGGGATAAAACCAACTTGGTCTAAGGAGATAAGGCCAGGGAGGAGGGGTAAAAGTCTATTAGCTAAAATTTTTGCATATATTTTTAGGTCGACATTTAGTAGATATTGGTCTATAGTTGGGAATTAAATTTGGATCTTTATCAGGTTTTGGAATAACCACTATGTGAGCTGTGAGAAGATCTCTGGGAGGGGGGTTCTCGGATGAGAGGGAGTTGAAAGCATTTAAGAAGTGGGGATGAAGCGTATCGATGAATTCCTTATAGTATCCTACTGTTAGGCCATCCGGTCCTGGACTTTTGCCTGTTTTGAGTTTTTTGAGCACAATATCTAATTCATCTTTAGAGATGGGACGTTCTAGGTGTGATGTTTCTGCATCAGAAATGGGTTTGGGACCGTGTTGGGCTAAGAAGTCTTTAATCAAGTGTGTTCTATGCTCATTGTTTATCACGTTTTTTTGTGGATTGATATTATATAGTTGCGAATAATAATTCACAAATTGGTCTGCTATCAGTGTATTGGAGGTTACTTTAGAACCTGAAGGGTCATTATTGGAATGAATTGTTGTAGATGATCTTTTTGCACGAAGGGCTCTGTCTAGAATTTTACCGAATTTGTTGCCATGTTCGTAGAATAGTTTTTGTGATAATATATAATTGCGTTTTATTTGTTTGTGTAACACTTCTTTCAACTCTGTCCTCACCCGAGTGAGTTCTTCAAGTGTGGAGATAGCTTGTGTTTTCTTATGTATTTTTTCTAAGTCCTGTATGCGTTTGGAGAGGATGAAAATATGTGCTTGTCTTTCTCGTCTTCTTTTGGAAGCAATAGCTATTAGTTTCCCCCTTATGGTGCATTTGTGGGCTTCCCATTTGATCATTGGGGATATTTCAGGAGAGTCGTTATCCAGGAAATAAAGTTTGAGACTGTCATCTATAGTAGAAACTATTGAATTGTCTGTAAGCAGTGAGGGATCAAGACGCCATATGTGTGAGTGAGCGTGGTTGGATAGGAATTCCAAGGACATGGTTATCGGGTGGTGATCTGATATGTACATTGGTTCGATGGAGGTGTTCTTGAGCATGGTGAGATCTCTTTGTGAGATAAAAAAAATAGTCAAGTCTGGAGTAGCTTCCACGTGGATTAGAGAAAAAAGTATAATCTTTAGTTGTGGGGTTTAAGGTACGCCACGCGTCATGCGATGTCAATTCTTGGAAACACTTTTTAATTGCTCGTAACGCAGAGAAGGGTAAATTGGATGATCCCAAGGATGTATCTTGTAATGGATTTAAGGGAACATTAAAATCTCCTCCAATTATTAGAATACCCTCTTGAAACGATGCGAGCAATTGCAGTGTGCATTGAAAAAATGGGACTTGTTTAATGTTGGGGGCGTATATGTTCGCTAAGGTTAAACGTTTACCGAAGAGTGAACCCTTGACAAATAGATATCTTCCGTCTGCATCCGCTAGAGTGTCTGTGATTATGAGTGGACACTGTTTTGAGATAAGGATAGAGACTCCTTTTGTTTTTGATTGCTTGTTGGTAGCGTGAAAAGCTGTTGGATAATGTAAGTTGGAGAATTTGGGGGTAGAGTCTGTTTTGAAATGAGTTTCTTGGATGTATATAATATCTGCCTTAAGTTTATGCATAGATAGGAGGACTTGTGTACGTTTCTCAGGGACATTAAGTCCCCTTGCGTTGAGCGAGACAAGTTTAGTAGTGGCGTTGTGGTGAGATATTGATGTAGAATTGTGGGAGACCGGCGACATTCTGTAATTTGGGAGGTGTTGTGTGATATACTGGATTGGTGTTCACTGAATATAGTCCGCATTTCAGGTATATGAGTGGAAGAGATAGAATAGTAATGGAACTTGTGCCGTGTGCTATTATGTGTGGAAATCGCGCTCTAGGAGATTAGTGAAATTATATTCAGGACGAGAGTAGTTCGTTCAAAAGTAGGGAGTGGTTTGAGGGGAACTGGGTATGCAGGAATGAGAATACTTCGATGTTCGATGTGTAGTATTGATAGGGGTTATAGGTAGCGGTAAATAATCCGGGGACTAGCGATGCCTGCTCGCTAGGCTATATACGAGTATACTCTCGTGGTATATGGTACCGGAACAGGTCAGTGGTGATTTAAAGAAGGGTTGAGTGAAGAAATCAAGCAGTCAATTGAAACCACTGTTTGGGAAGGTGACCAAGCGGAATTGTAGAGAAAAGTAAAACCTGTCAGTAAGGGCCAAGGTCCGCTGACATGTGGGATAGATATAAGAAGATGGCATGGACTGAAGACAGTCCATGTGTGATATGGATGTGCTGAGAGTGCTGTAAATGCTGACCTGTAACGTTCTTAATGGGTGTTGAAAAGAGCATAGGTCAGTTTGCGAAGAGCAGTTGAATAATGTGGTGTATGGTCAGATAAATCAGTAAGGTGATGACATATTGTTGAGATCCTTCCCAGAGCTGTCGTGAAATGAAAAGAAAGAAGAAAAAACAGAAAAATAAAATTCATCATAAGTAACAATCAAAATAGACATCTGGGAAGGGTCATATTCTCAAGTTGCAGAAGTCCATGTAATGGATCAGTTAAACATTCATCAAGAAAACTTGAACAGTATGAAGAACAGAGTATTCATGATAGGTAGAAAGCAGTACCTCTTAAGAAAGTTAAACCAGGCATGAACCAATTATTAATTAACTACCCCTGAAGGTTATTAAGAAGCTTGTTAAAAAGATATTAGAGCAAAGCATCTACGTAGATCATTAAACTAATAGGGAGCATATCCCAATGGATATGAGGGGGTGTTATAAGAGAAAGATAAGTATCTTTGAATCTCTCTTAGAATACTTTTGTCTGGAAAGCCTGTCAGTTCCGTTTTGGCAAGTAGACAGCTTTCCAGTCAGAGAAAGGCAATCATAAGGGGTAGGTATGTTTAAGCATACAGGATGACAAGTACTCTAATCGTTTTATTATTCTTTATATAATGTGATGTTAGAACGACTGAGGACATTAATCATGTACCTAACTATCTAGGGGTGAGATGTCACAGGCATCCTCATATGGGAGGTGCGTGTGTGAAGGCAGGAGAAGAAAGGTCTGTCGTGTGTCACCAAGGTAACAAGTCAGATCATGGTCCATGTGAGGGCCAATGAGCGGCTTCCTGAGTCTAGTTGAGGGTAAAAGAAGGGCATAATTACAGTTAGAATCATCAACCGTTGTAATAGGAGCGGGATGTAGCACTGTCAAACTGACAGCGTAACGATCAGCTAAAGGAGGGTGTGATTCTCTGTGGTTCTTTTCTTCTTCCTTTTTCTATATATTTTATTTTTTTATTTTTTTATTTTTTTTGTTTGAGTGGACATCTCTGATGATCCGTTACCCCATTAGATTGGAAAGTACAACCACATAAGAGTTTAGTTATAACATAGCCCTAATGAAGATTGCATACTGCTAGTATGGGGCCGTATCTGAAATTACGTTATGAGAGAACAGGCCATGAAGGCAAGGCTCTGCTTTGGTAGTTAGCGCTTAGAGACATAAAGCTATGCCTGTATGTAAAAAGTATGATCTACATGAACCAAGCTTTACAGAATGAAAGACTGAAGGAAAACATTACCGGCTGGGGTATGAACTTACATTACTATAGAAATGATAATTGAACAGTCAGAGGATAGCTTTCAGCCTATGTTGTAAAAGCCATCTGTATTCACCGATCTCTTCTAGCTCTTCTGGAGCGTGGAGGTTTCGTCGGGCTGTATATGGAAGGAGAATGTGGATCGGGTTGAAGAAATCTTGGTTCCGATGGTGAACAATGTCTTCGGTAGCTTACGTGTTGGGTCTCCATTGATTCATTTCTGGAAGGTGCCGCAGATGATGTAGAGGTACGAAATTCCGCGTACCAATCTGGTACCTCCATGAGAGGGATTCCGAGAGTGTCACAGAAGTATTGTAGATCCTCAGGGACTCTGAGGAGAGCTGAGCGTCCTTGTACTGTTGCCGCCAAACCAAAAGGGAATTTCCAGCGGTATATTATACCCTTGGCCCAGAGTACTGCCAGAAGGGGTTGCAGTTCCCTTCTGCGCTGTAAGGTTATATTTGATAAATCTTGGAATAGACGAAGTTCTGTGCCGTTATGTAGTAAAGGGGTCAGGGTGTGAGCTCTCCTCAGGATGTCTTCTTTCAAACGGTAGTCAATAATGCAGCATACCACATCCCTAGGAGGGTCAGAGTCCTTTCCCTTCGGTCTCAGAGCACGATGGATTCTTTCCATCGCAATGGGAACATCTCTGGGTCTGCCCAGTATATTATTAAAAATATGGGTAACTTCACCTTGAAGGTGTTCCGCATCCACAGTTTCAGGCAGACCTCTCAGCCTGAGGTTATGGCATCTGATTGTCCAAATCTTCCAAGTGGCGATTGATATCTCTTAATTGCCGTGTATATGTGTCAATCGCCAGATGTTGGTGACGGATTTTGGATGAATGGAGGGCAGTTGTTTGTTCTACTGCCTGAACTCTGCCTGTAATAGCCTGGATTTCAATTTTCAAATCTGAAATTGCTGCTGTCAGGGTGTCCTTAATGTCCTCAGCTACGGATTTGAGATCGCTCAAGCTCGGATGCTGATGAGGGGTGAGGAAAATCCCCTCTTCGTTGTGTCCATTGTGAGATGGAGAAGCAGTACCATTAGGGTTAGGAGGATGCTGATGTTGGTTCTGTGAGGAGGGAGCCGGCGCCAAAGATCCCATCTGTGCCCGAAACATCTCCGGGATGTTCTGACTGGATCTTACCGGTATTTCACGGGGAGAACAGGACCGGGAGGTCGACGAAGTTCTAGAGGAAGTACCCATCGTTTTTCAGGTGTATGGGAAGCCGGTGACCATCTGTAGAATTCAGATTTCTATCCCTGTCAGCAGAGCTCTGAAATCAAGCGGCCATTCTCTACAAGGTCAAGCCACGCCCCCCGACACACCTAATTCTACACCTTCATTCCTCAAAGTGCAGGTTTCAGAGAGGACTGAAGGTATAGTGGGGTTGGAGATCCCAGCTGATGAGGAGCAAGGAGAGGTCCGCTTTGTTCTTTGGTGTGGGTCTTTTAGGTACGCTTGCCAACAAACCGCATGGCAGGTCGACATATGTCTGGTCAAGCATGTGGTGCCCAAGTGGGTGATGTTTTGGCCACGCAAGATACGCTTGAGACATATGTTGCATATAGCAGTGGTGGGATCTGATGCACTCGTCTCAAAAAAGGCCCACACCAAATAACTTTTGGAATAATGTGCAGAGACAGCAGTGCCCTGCACATGTGGAGCTCTGCAGTGTGATGCAGTCAGTGTGCTGTCCTTAAGCTGGCCCCTGGAGGGCATCCTGCCTCGTTGGAGATGTGCCTCTTCCTCCCCCTCCTCTCTCCTATCAGGCACCCACATGGAGTCAGTGACCTCATCATCCCCTCATGAGAACACCAGCAATTGTCTTCAGGTAGCTTTAGGTGCACACTGTGCAGAGGACACAGTGCACTAACTGTAAATACTGCAGCTGCCTTCCTGTGGTATTAATAGGATAAGAACAACAGCAATTGTCTTCAGGTAGCTTTAGGTGCACACTGTGCAGAGGATGCATTACACTAACTGTAAATACTGCAGCTGCCTGCCTGTGGTACTAATAGGATCAGAAGAATACCACCAATTTTTGTCAGGTAGCTTTAGGTGCACACTGTGCAGAGGACACAGTACATTAACTGTAAATACTTTAGCTGCCAGCCTGTGGTATTAATAGGATCAGAACAACAGCAATTGTCTTCAGGTAGCTTTAGGTGCACACTGTGCAGATGACACAGTACACTAACTGTAAATACTTTAGCTGCCAGCCTGTGGTATTACTAGGATCAGAACAACAGCAATTGTCTTCAGGTAGCTTTAGGTGCACACTGTGCAGAGGATGCACTACACTAACTGTAAATACTGCAGCTGCCTGCGGTACTAATAGGATCAGAAGAACACCACCAATTTTCTTCAGGTAGCTTTAGGTGCACACTGTGCAGAGGACGCACTACACTAACTTGTAAATACTGCAGATGCCTGTGGTACCAATAGAATCAGAAGAACACCACCAATTTTCTTCAGGTAGCTTTAGGTGCACACTGTGCAGAGGACGCACTACACTAACTGTAAATACTTTAGCTAATAGGACTAATAGGATCAGAAGAACACCAGCAATTTTCTTCAGGTAGCTGTAAATACTGTAAAAACACCTGCCTGCCTGTCAGTAGTAAGAGAATAACAGGAACGGATCTAGCTAAACTGAATACAGTGTGTATATATATATATATATATATATATATATATATATATATATATATACACACAACACCTAGGATGCATATATATACACAATACACTGACACTGTCTCTCTCTCTCTCTATCTCTCTCTCAATGCCGGAACACACTACAGAGGGCCGACGTGCAGGTGGGCTTATATAGTGTGGGGTGTGTACTAAACCCCCTGAGCCATAATTGGCCAAAGCCACCCTGGCTTTGGCCAATTACGGCTCTCTGTACAGACGGGGCTGTAATTGGCCAAGCATGCGGGTCATAGTGCATGCTTGGCCAATCATCAGCCAGCAATGCACTGCGATGCCGCAGTGAATTATGGGCTGTGACGCGCCACTCAAATTTGGCGCAAACAGCCCATATCGTTAGTGATTTGACAAACAGTCGAACATGCGATGTTCGAGTCAAACATGGGTTTGACTCGAACTCGAAGCTCATCCCTAGTTTTATATGACTTTTTTCCTTTAGAAATGTCATTTTGCTGTCAGACTGTTCTAAAAACACGGGAAACATGCGCCACTTTACAGGCATACTATAGACACCCCCTAGGTATGAAATTTAAAGGAATATTACACTTTTATTGTTTCACTTTAAACATTATTAAAATCGCTGCTCCCAAAAAAACGGCCGTTTTTAAAACTTCTTTTTGCATTGATACATGTCCCCTGGGGCAGGACCCAGGTCCCCAAACACTTTTTAAGACAATACCATGCATATAAGCCTTTAAAATTAGCACTTTTGATTTTTCATGTTCGTGTCCCATAGACTTTAACGGTGTTCGTGTGTTTGAACACATTTTTTGCCTGTTCTCATGTTCTAGTGCGAACCGAACAGGAGATGTTCGGCCCATCCCTAGTAGCCACCAATGCAACACATGACATATATGTAGTATCCAACACATGCATAGGCTTACTTACATGGTAAACCAAAAAACATGGATCGATTGATAGAGGGTACTATGCTAGATCGAAGGCCTCATTAATCAGTTCATCACACACCGCTCATAAACATCAGCCGGCCAGTCAATATGGAGACCGAAATAAGTTTCACTGCGAGGACTCATGTGTGATGGAACATGATGTGAGAACCAGCACCACACTCTGGAACCATTTTGTCAGTTCTAAATCAATACAAAAATAGAATGTCTATGTATTTCTAATAAACAATTGAAGTAGCTAGGCAGATGCGGCAGGCCCTTGTCACAACCAATATGTGAGACAAGGAGTGTTAAACAAATGCCTGATTATTAATTAAATAACTGACCTTACACAATACAAACGTCTGCTTATCACCGAACGTTCCCTCAATGTCTTTCAAACAGACATGGGGGCTGGATAATGAGCATATGTAGTGAGAGACTTGGACCAATCGTGATGCTAATCGCAATCTGGTACAGCTGGTGCAGAGGGAGGAAGAGGAGAAGACGCGGACATATCGCGCCATACCTTTCTCCTCGAGTCCCCCGGCAACACGGCGCGTGGCACAGACCCGCCTGTCCAGGGCAGGGGGCGGGGCTGCATCACACGTCATGGCATGGCCACGCCTGCTCTCCATTGCTGGAACGCAAATGTATGGTGTCCTGGAAGGGACACCTTGGCCAAAATATGGACGTCCTAAGACACACTGCCCACCTAAGGTGAAGGCACGATCGAGTATCCCCCTGCACTGGGAGCAAAACAAAAATGGCCAAGACCAACCAGCGGGTGGATGGAGGAGAGTGCGGACCAAAAAATCAATGTGAAGTAATGCAAGGCAATAAACAAAGGGGGAAAAAAAACAAAATAAAAGAAGCAATTGGCCAGAGATGGTAAACTGTCATAATTAGACAGTTAATCTGTATGAGTAAATCAATTCTGTATGAGATAATGTTATGTTCTTACTTTTTGATGCTCTTTCTTGCTTTCTGATATAGTTAATCTAATCATTATCTATGTGGTTTGCGTCATGTCATTTAACGTACAGTCATCAGTTGTAAATTTCTGTCTGTATCTCAATTTCTGCAATTCATGAAACTTCCAGCCTTTGTTGTTTATTGCCCTTTTGTGACTCTAATTATGACAGTTTACCATCTCTGGCCAATTGTTTGTTTTTGTTGTTTTTTTTCACCCTTTGTTTATTGCCTTGCATTATTTCACGTTGATTTTTTGGTCCACACGCTCCTCCAGCCACCTGCTGGTTGGTCTTGGCCGTTTTTGTTTTGCTCCCGGCGTGGGGGGGGGTCCATGATCGTACCATCACCTTGCATCTTAGGACATCCATATTTTGGCCAAGGTGCCCCGTCCAGGACACCATACGTTTGCGTTCCAGCAATGGAGTGTGGGCGTGGCAATCACGTGTAGCGCAGCCCAGTCCCCCAGCTTGAAAGGACGGGTCTTCGCCACATGCCGTGTTGCCGGGGGACTCGAGGAGAAAGGTATGGCATGATATGTCTGAGAGGGGCGGGGTCAACTGTTACGTAACTGTTACATAACCGGGTGACCCCGCCCCCTCTGATGTCACGGGGAAACCCATAGGGAAGTCCCCGTCAAGTCCACCATGCGTCAGAGGGGGCTGGGTCACCGGGTGGCCCCGCCCTCCATTATTTAAGAAGTGTCAGAAGACGAGATGCGTCACACAGCGGGAGCCTCCCATGGATGCGGAGCGGCCCGAGAACAAAGCGGGAAAGAAGACGCCACGGAGGAAGATGCCAGATGAGAACACCGGAGCAAGAAGCAGAGGATCAGAGGAAGAACCAGAGGAAGAAGAAGATAGAGGAAGAAACCAAAGGAGGATAGAAGAAAGAAGACCCGAAGAAGACTTTAAATAAAGGAATTGTCAAAAACTGTCTCTTGTCATTTTTAACATTTTTGACACTTTTTTGTGAAATGGTTACCATTTCACACAGGAGGGGACCGGGATCTGGTGGTCCCCTTGTTAAAGGGGGCTTCCAGATTCTGATAAGCCCCCCACCTGCACACCCCCACAACCAACGGTCAAGTGATGTGGGGATGAAGCCCTTGTCCCCATCAACATGGGGACAAGGTGCTTTGGGAGGCTACCCCAAAGCACCCTCCCAAAGTTGAGGGCATGTGGCTTGGTACAGTTCAGGAGGGGGGGCGCTTGCCAGGTTGCGTGCTCGGATAAGGGTCTGGTATGGATTTTTGTGGGGACCCCGCATCATTTTTTTTTAAGTTTTGGCACTGGGTTCCCCTTAAAATCCATACCAGACCTGAAGGGTCTAGTATGGATTTTGAGGGGGACCCCCACGCCATTTTTTTTTAAATTTTGGCTCGGGTTCCCCTTAATATCCATACCAGACCTGAAGAGCCCTGGTATGGAATTTAGGGAGACCCCCACACCATTTTTTTTTTTTATTTGGTTCGGGGTTCACCTGTAGGGAAATCCCATGCCGTTTTTATCAATGAACTTTTTTGTGTATTGTCAGACCGACAATTCATTAATAGCCGCGAGTAGTTTTAAATGACTTTTTTCCTTTGAAATGTCATTTTGCTGTCAGACTGTTCTAAACACGGGAAATATGCGCCCCTTTACAGGCATACTATAGACACCCCCCAGGTATGAAATTTAAAGGAATATTACACTTTTATTGTTTCACTTTTAGCATTATTAAAATCACTGCTCCCGAAAAAACGGCCATTTTTAAAACTTTTTTTGCATTGATCCATGTCCCCTGGGGCAGGACCCAGGTCCCCAAACACTTTTTATGACAATACCATGCATATAAGCCTTTAAAATTAGCACTTTTGATTTCTCCCATAGACTTTTAAAGGGTGTTCCGCGGCTTTCGAATTTGCCGTGAACACCCCAAATTGTTCGCTCTTTGGCGAACTGGCGAACAGCCGATGTTCGAGTCGAACATGAGTTTGACTCGAACTCGAAGCTCATCCCTAATGTTGGATAATACATATATGTCATGTGTTGCATTGGTTGCTACATTGCTAACCAGATTATTGATATTCTTACTTGCTTGTATATTATTACTTACACACTGTGCTTTTCTCATTGTAGAAACCATATACCCAACTTTTTGATTCAATAACATTAAACCTCCGAAGAAGGACCAAGTGTCTGTAACATGTAAGGCTTTATCCACATTGTATTGACCCTCGCCAATCCTTTGTACCAGGATGGTGTATTGTTCTCTACACATGTTAATCATCGGGGTATTACTTATGATTTTTATGCATTGTATGTAATTTTTGCACCTGTTAAATTTATGTAATAAAATTTATACTTTTATACAAATTGCTTGATCTATCTATTAACGACCCTAAGGGGTTCCTTCACCGTACCTTTGGTACTAGGTTGTTTTCTATACAGCGACTATTGAGCAAGGTCTGCCACTAGTTTTTTTAAACATGGGCGGGTAATTATGCTTGTACAGAAGATTTATAGAGGCCATAAGGTGAATACCCAGGTACGGAATGGAGGAATTGCTCCAAGAGAAGGGAAGGTGACTTATAGTCTGTCTACCAGGGTTGGGGGGTTGACACATTGAGGGCTATAGATTTAGACATATTGACTTGAAGGCCAGAGACTCATTCGAACAGCTGGAGAATATTAGGGGTAGAAATTAGAGGGGATGTCATGAATAGAAGGACATCATCTGCAAATAGTGCACATTTATGGGTCGACTGACCACATTGGACTTGGTGAATGTCCGGGTGCCATCTGATCACTATAGCTAGGGTTTCTATGGCAATTGTGAACAGGAGAGGGGAGAGGGGGCATCCCTGCCTTGTTCCTTTTGTAATAGGGAAGGGGTCTGAGTAGTGCCCTTGAAGTCTGACTTGTGCCTTGGGGTGAGAGTAGAGGGCCTCCAAGATTTTGAGGAAGTTAGGACTGAAGCCCCATCTTTCCAGTATAGTGAACAGGTAGGGCCAGGAGATATTGTCGAATGCCTTTTGAAGGTCTATGGAAAGAAGGTAGCTCTCATGTGGAGGCCCGCCATCCCAGCCTGACTTCATGAGGGAGATGACATCTACCACCCTCCTTATCTGGTCCGGACCTTGTCTCCCGGGAATGAATCCCACCTGGTCCTTATGAACATATGACCCTTTGAAGGATGCTAGTCGATTTGAAATTTTTGTCATTATTTTCAAGTCATTATTGATTAATGAGATCTATCTGTAATTACATACTTTGCTCGGGTCTTTGCCAGGTTTGGGGATCACATAAATATATGCTAAATTTGCTGCAGAGTCTAAGGGAGAACCCTTGCTGAGGGAATTAAAGAATCGGACCAGATAAGGAGAAAGGACATCAACAAACGTCTTATAGTAGTGACTTGAAAAGCCATTTGGTCCTGGGGCCGAGCCCTTTTTGAGGTCTTTAATGACTTCTCTGACTTCGCCTTCTAGGATAGGGGAATCTAATATGGAGTAATGGGGATCTGAGAGTTTAGGGAGGGGAATGTCTCCTAAATAGGTATTCCATTTATGAGGTGTGCTAGGGCTGTTCTCGGTATAAAGGTTAGCGTAGAATGAGTGGAAGGCTTCTAGAATACGTTTGGGGTTCTGAGTCAGGGATCCGGGCAGGGATTTCATTTTGGGTAAGGAATAAATCCGATGTTTAGGGGATGGTTTGGCTGCTAGTTTTGGACCAATTTTATCAGTTCGGAGATAAAACCGGCCACTCACCCATCTTAAGTGTTTTTCTGCACTAGAGTTAAGAGCCAAGTTTAGAGCTATTCTAGCGGTTTTCAGTTTAGCCAGAGTATCAGGCGTGGGTTTGCGTTTGTGCAACTTGCTTAGTGATTTGAATTCCTTCTCTAGGTTTTCTATATCCACCTGCCATTCGCGCTTCAATTATGAGGCTAGCTGGATAATTTTCCCCCTCATTACCGCTTTATGTGCCCCCCATAGGGAGTTTGGAGAAATGTCAGCTGTATCATTAATATGGAAGTACTCACAGAGTTCTTTTTCTAGCATGACGCAATGTGCTGGGTTGTTCAGGATGGTTTCATTAAGGCACCATGGATGAGGTCCCATGGAGGATGGGGCTCCTGCAATCTTGAGGGTTACTAGTGGGTGGTCCGACCAGGGTGCCGCACAGATAGAGGCATGGGATGCTATGTGGATCTCTGAAGTGGGGATGAAGATGTGATCTATTCTAACATACGTCCTATGTGAGGCTGAGAAGTGTGTGTAATCTTTTGCTGAAGGGTTTAATTCTCTCCAAGTGTCTGTCAGGCCTAGGGAGTGTAAGAGTCAGGCTATACGGAGGCTTTGTTTCAGGGCCTTTTAAGATGGGGGATGCTTTGTGCTGATTTGTCCAAAAGGTGGTCAAAGGTAATGTTGGAGTCTCATCCCATTATTACCCTGCCTTTAAAATGGGGGGAGAGGGAAGTTTGCATAGTGGAGAAGAAGGGAGCTTGGCCTTGGTTCGGTACATAATAGGAAATAAAGGTGTATAAAACACCAAACACCATGTGGCCCTTGACTAGGATGTATTGACCCTCCCGGTCCCTAATGGTTTGAGAGTGCATAAAGGAGGTCCATTTGGAAATGAGGATAGAAACCCCTCTTTTCTTAACATCTGCATTAGCAAGGTAAAATGAGGGGTAATTGTGATGCAGAAAGGAGGGATTATAGCTCTTTGGAAAGTGGGTTTCTTGGAGTATGAGTATATTGATACCCCTAGAATGGTAGCTGTGAAAAGCCTTGCATCTCTTAATCAGAGAGTTCAGGCCCTGTGTATTATGGGAAGCAACCCTGAGAGTCACCTGTAGGAGGGTGGAGTCAGCCATGGATACGAGGAGGGGGGTGCAAGTACATGTGTAAGGTACATACCTGTTCCGGTGATGGATGAGGCCCGATATAAAGGGACCTGCACAAACCTAAAGAGAAAGCTGTCGAGGTTAGGTAAGCTCTCTGTGTAGGTACCTGAAAGGGAGATAAGGAGAAAGCGGATAAATAGGAGGCAGACATGAAGAAGAAAAAGGGAAAGAAATAGTAGAGTATGAGAGATAGGGAGTCCAAGATAACAGATAACCTGAACTTCCTAAGTGCAGGACTGGTCAGCCAAGTCCTGCTCCAATACCCTATGATATGTAGGGACTGGTACAATGGCAACCCAAGTAAAGGTTGCTTTCCTGGTGTCACTAGAGGAGATTCACACCTCTAAGTCACAACAGAAGGAGTGGCAAGCTGAACCGCTCTGGCCACTAGGCCCCCTGGAAATTAAAAGTGAGGGGGACCTGAGTATTAGGGATAAAGGCAATATAAACATAAAACATGGTAACAAAAGTAATGAATTCTCAAATCAAGCATATGGATACCAACTTGAAGGCTACGATACTGGGAAAGGTGATATGCATCTTCTGGGGTGGGTGATGGGTGACTTAAAACTGGGAGGAGGGGAGGAGGAGGTGAAGGAGGGGGGTGGAAAACATTCCAAAGTGCACAACTTTACCAAACTGTTTGATCTCAATCACTGGCTTGTGGGGTGTAAGCCCTTGAGGGAGAATAACTTGTAGAAGTGGTTGCACCTCTAGTGAGTCATATAAGAGGTTGGGTGGTAAGGTTGGAGTAGGAAAAAGTAGCAATCATTCACTGTCCTGGAAGCTTGTGAATCCATACGATTTGTCTCTGTACTGGAACTGTAAGCGAAAAGGGAATGACCATCGGTATTTTACTGATTTTTGGAATAATATTTCTAGGAGAGGTTTAAGGGATCTCTGCTTCTGGATTGAGGAGGGGGATATATCTGCAAATATTTGGATTTTATTTCCTTGTATAGAGAGGTTGTCCAGGTTACGAGATTTTCTCATTATTTACTCTTTCACTACATAGTAGTGGGGTTTAACTGCAATGTCCCTGGCAAGGGGATTGTAGCACTCTGTGTGCTCTGTCCAGTTCAAGACTGTGATTTTGTATATCTGGTATGATATCCTTTAATAAATGATTTAACAGTATCCTGGGTGTCCAGAACTGATTCGGGGATACCACAAATGCGAAAGTTGTATTGCCTGCTTCTAATGTATTCTCCAAATCGTCTAATTTAGAAAGTGCGATGTCAAGTTGGTCTTGCAGCATTTGTATGCATTCTGTGTTCTGGTTAGCAGCACATGCGGCTGTATGATCCACTGCTTATTCAATGGCGTCCATTGAAGCCTCAAGGCTCTGCAGGTCTGCCTTAATAGAAAATGTGATCTGTATAGTGTTTTGTGCTAGTCCTGCAGCTATCAATTCAGAAAAGCTATTTAACAACTGGGCCATGTCAGGGGGGGTGGCCTTGAGGCAGAGGTGAGGCCTGCTGAGAGCCTGCTTGGCTGAGAGGAGTGCTCATCATGGAGGAGTTCTACCATTGTCCTGCCCTGGAGCGATTTGGTTGAGGCTGGGGAAGCGCCATGGCTATAGATGTTACTCACAGGAGTTGCAAGTGTGTTACATGCTTCTTGAAAGGTTCTGGGGTGTATAGGCTGAAGCTGAGCTGGCGACTGTTCTCCTTCTTGGGGTGATCGCCTGACATGCGGGCAGATGCTCTATAGTGCGTCTTCCCGGGCCTGCCGCAGGAGTGGGGCAGAGGTCTTGGACCCTCTGTCCATTTGCCAGCCTTTCAGCTGGGTTGGTGTCATCATTCTGGTGCAGGGTCTGCTGCCGGGATGCTCTTTCTCTGATACTGTCTCCCAGGTGAACAAATCCTTGTTGGGGAGGGGCAATGGCTGCTTCCACTCCCTGCATCTCTGAAATCCACTGGGGAAGAAGAACCACCACCTTCTCACCTCGGGCCTCCGAAACTGCCATAGGTGTGGAGCAGGAGTCTGCAGTACTCTGTCCTGCTGCCAGCACTGCTGGGGGTTCGCTAGGTGGTTCCTCCTCTATAGAAAAGTCTATCAAATCCCCAGTCTCTGGAAATGCCAAAAGTCCAGGGCATGGGCTGGTGGCCCTTGGGTCCAGTACCAACACTTTGGCAGGTGACTCATCATCTATAATATCCTCTGATGAAAAGTCAAGTAAATCCATGCTTTCTGTGATCCATGTCTGGGGAATGAGGACAGCTTCTTCTTCTCCAGAGCCCTTGAACTGCTGTTGGATAGACACATTTCTCCATTCAAGCTCATTCTGTGCAGAAACAGGTTTGTCAGGGTCAGTCAACACTTGCTGCATCCACCATAAGACCTCCGCTTCCATAGCTGAAGACGGAGATGGGCAAAGCACACTGTTACTCTGTCCCATTGCTGATACTTCAGCCGAGATTTCAGGACTGTCGGCTGGTATATCTGGATAGTCCCAGGCAAAGGGATCCCAGCCCTGATGCTGAGCAGAGTCTAGCAGCCATCTGTAGGTCATCTCCAACTCCCATTCCTGTATGGTCAAAAACTCTATAACTTCCAGTGCCCAGTACACTTCCGAGACATTCAGTATCTCTTCTCTGAAGTCAATGATTTCGTCCAACCTTTCCAAATTTGCTCCCAAAGTTAGGGTCCCCTGACAACTTCACATACAACAGTCCCAGGCCACTGTAGCCAAATCCTTCCATCGGGCTGTCATCCGCTATCCAAGGGCATGCTTGGGATACATGCCACCGGAGGGCTCTCTAGCTCTTGTCCAACCGCATCTCTGCCCAGACCAGCCTGCTTAACTTAAATGTCTGCTCCTTTTTCTCCAAAAAACAACACCCGCAATCCATACTGTGACCAGTATCTTTCCTGGATGGAGGGAAAAATTTTACCCTGGTGGCGCTTCTCAAAGGCTAACATTTCCTTACAGGGATTGCAGCTGCTAGAATCATAGCATCCCAGCAGGACCTACTCTGATACTGGTCCCCTGTGCTGTATCTGCATCTCTCACAACCGCCTTCCGAATTCCTCCTCCATGACAGCTGGTATCTGTATCTCTCCTTCTATCCTCTGTATCCTCCTTCTGCTATCCGGACCTTGGATCTGGGTGGAGGTTTGGATGTCCCAGACTGCAGGAAGCATCCCACCGCTTGCCACCACTGTAACAGAACCCAGTCACACTCCGCTTGAGTGTTTCCATCAGTATACAGCCTGCTCCAGTCTGAACATCAGATAATATAGCCGCCATTACAACACTAGCCGACACTAGCTTGTAGGAACATGGAATGTTTTATTGGACAAGGATACAGGCCTTTTATACACTTGAAAAGAAGGTTCCCCCCTCCTGATCATATTACCTTAACAATACAACCTGTAACCAGAAACATAAATTATCAGGAGATAATTAACTTGTCATTTAAGCAGCCTAGGTGACTCAGAGGTTGTCTCCTAGCTCACAAACTACAATACACATTATCATAAGTATAAACACAGGACACCTTCACACAATAGCAGGAGACCACCAGTAGAATACTATCTGTCTCCTACATTGTAAAGAGGCCAATGTAATCAACTATTTCAATTAACATATATATTTCAGAATGAAATAAACCATGAATAGTCTTTGTATATTTTCTGGGAGATATTGTAGATAAATATTACTGTCCCATCTAAAGTAATCTAAACAACAGTCTTAATATCCATTAGTAGCTGTCCATCATTCTCTTGGTCACCCTGTGCCCCTAATATACACTGAGTGACTTATACATAAGAGGGGCCTGGGGAGCTGAAACAAGGGTTTCCCAACCTCTCCAAGAGATTCTGGGTTCCACGGGCCCCCCACCCAAAGCGACTCCTGTCACAGTTACCTTCACTGTTTTTATCTAATTTTTTTTTACATAAAAGTACAAAGGATATTACAAATGCACATGTAGCAAGGAGTTTTTATTCATATCCTGTGTAAAAAAATCATTCATACAAAAACTGCTCTGCTTATTGTGTGTCCAAAGGGAAAAGTAATGATGAACACATTGCTTTCAATTTAGCCGCATTCATTAGAAGATTCCAAACAGTCTTGCCAGTCCACCTATTTCATCTCTCTCTAGCGGGAATACCCATCAAATGGCAGAGCCTTTGAACTCATACATGAGCTTCTTTCATCTAAAGTATTGCTGTTGATTTACAGAAATGCAGACTGCTAAAGTAATAAAAATAAAAAATGTTTCTATCAATTATAAAAAGTAGCAAGCAGTGCGAAAATATTAATTCTAGTGTCCCAGTTTTCATTTTCTGACAAATAAGTGTTTTCACATCATCTAATTTATTTACAATATTAATTAAGATCAGCTGTCATGCTTCCACCAAACACAAGTATCATATTATTACTAAAGAAAAAAGAGGACCTGGTGCCAATGGCACGGTCTAATCTCTCAGGACTTTAATAGACAGACCAAGTGAGTAAAATAAGTACATTTTATGACAAAAATGTCATAAAATGTATTACAATATAAAATGCATCAAATGGTGATACCCAAATACGTGCGTCTGTATGTAAAATAAGCTGCTCACAGAGAATGAGTGGGCTAGCCTGCAAGTCACACAGCAGCACATCCAAAGGAACCAATGATGGCAAAAAGTGGAATGGAAACACCTAGGAGGAGACAGTGAATGCCTCAGCTACGAGGATCCCTTGGCATTGGAACATGGGTTCCTGCCTGTATCTACATGTGGTCCCACGTCTGCGGCCAACAACCTTCTTTTGGGGTTACATCCTGGGGGGGTGTCATTTTTTGCCCCACTACCCAGCGCATGTGGGTCCCCTGTCAACCCCCTTTCTAGGGGGCTGCTTTGGACCAATTCAGCCTTAGGAGTCATGGTTTTCGCTGGCTTTTTACAGTTTGATTTCCACCTTGGAGCACAAACAGATGGCCGCATACGCGCCGGTGGCGAGATGACCCGGGATGTAACTCCACATGTCACTGCGCTGAGGGGTCCCACAATGAACACCTGATGCCATCACCTGGCACCGCTGTCCTCACCTACTTATTTTACTCACTTGGTCTGTCTATTAAAGTCCAAAGAGGTTAGACCGTGCCAGTGGCACCAGGTCCTCTTTTTTCTTTATTATATTGGATTAGACAGACCAGGTTACTATACACCTTCCTATTCCTTGTCCTAATGGTTCTAATTAGGGCTTATTGCCCCGTTATCCCCTCAAAATTCTAAAAAAAAATCAAACCCAATTTCCAATAAGCATGGGGAAAAATACTGAAACAGTGTTCTACTCATCTTATGACACTCCTAATACAGGAGTATCAGAAGAGAATACTAGACCTCGATACTAAAATCAACACTCTCGGGGTATGTCCAAGATGGCGATGGAAGCGGCTGCTTCCTGCTCGAGCTCCACTGGGCTTCTTGATTTTATCCGGATCCTGACGGTGCCTTACTCTAAAAACTAATCCTGCAACACCTGGATGACACACGGATCCTCAGGAGCGACTGCCGGTAGGGAAAAAAAAGGCTCCATTTCCCGACAATCGCGGAGGACCCGCCATCTCTCCCCCCTGCCTACATGGAGACCCGCGCAATACGAGGCTCACACAAGGCATTCCAAACGGCTCCGATGGAGGCACCTGAGCCACATGCCAGTCTATGCTCACAGCAAAAATTGAGGCTGTCCAGCTGGATGTGGGCCTGCTGCAACAAGACATGGACAAGCTGTGGTCTAGAGTGATGGAGACGGAGCATCGAGTCAGCACTACGGAGGACGAGGTGCTTGAACACTCCGTGGCACTCCGCACTCTTCAGACCAAAGTTAAGGCCTTGGAATACAGAGCGGAAGATGCCAAAAACAGGAACAGGAGGAATAACCCCCGTATCGTGGGCCTGGCCGAGGGTGCGGATGAGAACCATCCGACCACCTTCGTGGAAGACATGCTATGCTCCCTCCTGCCTGAAGCATGACTGTCTCCCCACTATGCGGTGGAGAGAGCACATCACGTCCCACCTAAACCGGGACCCCGGGACATCCACCAAGGACTCTCATACTCCGGGTACTGAACTTCCGGGATAGGAATGAAATACTCTGTGCATCCTGGACCCTGGGAGACCTCCGCTACCAAAACAGCAAACTACTAATATTCCCCGACTATTCAGTGGAGATGCAGAAGCTCTGGAAATCATTTGACCAGGTAAAGGCAGTAATGCAAGCCCGCGACATACACTACAGTGTCCAGGATGGGGAATCAACCCGATTCTTCAACAGGCCTCGAGAAGCTTCTGTTTGATTGGAATCCCTGGTATCGTGAGTGACCCAAAATTTTGTGCCACTTTAATGACCTCCCCCATTTTTGAAACATCCACCCCAGGAGCCAAAGAACTTTTCCTTCCATAAAGCCATGCAGCCCGGCTGGAAGCCTTAGCATAATCCAGTGGGGCATGCCCCCATGCTCACCGCGGGTCCCTCTTTTAGCTCCTAGACCCTTGGGCCGCATTCCCTCTAACTGACTCTGTGTCTTTTGCTCATGATCATTCTTAGGGAACCAAAGGGATCACAGTGGCAATCTCAGGGGAACCTGGAGAGGGATGCCCAAGGGGCACTGTTGCACCTGTTTTGCTACGTTACATATTCTTACAGCAATACAAGAATGTGCCCCTGACAGTGTCAGGAGAATTGAACGGTGACTTTCTCATAATTGCTAAGTGATGAAGCGGTGATATCCACCATGTTGAACTTCATGCCTTGGATCACACAATATTTCTTGTTCACCTGGGGGATTGCTGGAATCTGTTTTTTTCCCTGGATTGAATGGGGCTTCCCCCGGCTCACTTATCACCCCAGTGGAAGCCACAGAGAGGTGAACTTATACACTTGCCAATTTGGGTCATGGGTTGAAGACCCTACTCAGTTTTAGGGGGATGGGTGGGGTGGGGGGGTTTGTTGTGGCCCTACAGGGGCTGACCTGTTCCTATGTTTAGAGACTGTTTTTAGTTTTGTAGAGTTTCACCTAAATGTTAAGATAATTGATGTTTCAACATTGCACTGCCTTCGACTATGCTCATCCCAGGTTTGGAGGCTCAATCCAGAGGCCATAGTGTGTCATGATCCTATCCCACATATTGACTGTAGCTCCAATGTCTACCCTTAAAATCTTAAATCAGGGGGATGAATTCACCCACTAAAGCAAATGGCAAAAAACAAAAAATACAATAGTAATATTAATAATAGGAGCAGCTTGTTGTAAATAAATGAGTAAAAAAGAAGAATTAATTAAAAGTTAATTAATTAGAACAGCGCTCTCTCAAAAAATAATTAAAGTGCAAGTGCTCAAAGTGCATAGACCAATGTCAGCAAACCCAATCATATGCACATGTGTAAAAATGTATGTGTAACTTCCACAAATGATCTGGTTAAGTGTCCAAATCAAAATATTCAAAAAATCTAAAATCAAAAATCAAAAAATGTGGATCTTCCAATTCTTGGTGGACAGCAAGGAGTAGATCTTCCACCACATCACCAGCCATACATCCTACTCACCTGAATCCAATGACACCCATTACAGGTAGTCATATACGCATGTGAATGATGCCAATGGAAAACCTCACAGCCACAGCTCCGGTCTGAATGGATGTTCAATCAGGATCCCAAAAAACCTATTCCAGGTACTCATAAACGCTTGTAGAAAATCCCGATGTGGCAATGTTCATAACCACAGCATCAATCCGAGCAGGCATCCAAGGATTTAAAAGAAGAAAAGGGCTTCCATGGTGAAGTATATCGAAATTTAATAAAAAATTGAGGTAAAAACAAATAAAATAAAATCTCCATAACAACTTAACACAACCATGTGTTGGAGATGTCGTTAGCGTTCCAGCTGTAATACAAACGGCGGAAGTAACGTATCACGTTCAAGCCACCCTACGCGTTTATGAATGGGAGCCTATCAACAGAGTCTGTGGACAGGCACACTCTGTGATCCATTACAAACCCTCCAGCACTGAATGTGTGTTCAGAAAGAATGCTGGTTGTAGGACAGGCCAGTAGCTCAATTGCATATTGAGCAAGTTCTGGCCAGTCCTCGAGACTAGGGATGAGCCGAACACCCCCCGGTTCAGTTCGCACCAGAACCTACGAACGGACCGAAAATTTGCACGAACGTTAGAACCCCATTGACGTCTATGGGACTCGAACGTTCGAAATCAAAAGTGCTCATTTTAAAGGCTAATTTGCATGGTATTGTCCTAAAAAGGGTTTGGGGACCCAGGTCCTGCCCCAGGGGACATGTATCAATGCAAAAAAACTTTTAAAAACAGACGTTTTTTCGGGAGCAGTAAATTTAATGATGCTTAAAGTAAAAAAAAAGTGAAATATTCCTTTAAATATTGTACCTGGGGGGTGTCTATAGTATGCCTGTAAAGTGGCGCATGTTTCCCGTGCTTAGAACAGTCCCTGCACAAAATGTAATTTTTAAAGGAAAAAAAGTCATTTAAAACTGCTTGCGGCTTTAATGTAATGTCGGGTCCTAGCAATATGAATGAAAATCAGTGAGACAAACGGCATGGGTACCCCCAGTCCATTACCAGGCCCTTTGGATTTTGTATGGATATTAAGGGGAACCCCGCACCCAAATTAAAAAAGGAAACAGCAGTATACAGGCTCTGTACTCTGAACAGCAGTATACAGGCGGTGCAAACAAGATAGGGACTGTAGGTTTGTTAAGTAGAATCTGTTTTTTTGAACTGGTACATTTTTAACGTGTTTAGCTCCAGCCAAAAATCTATTTTAAGCTTTTTGGAAAACATAGGGAAGGGATATCACCCCTGTGACATTTGTTTTGCTGCCTGTGCTCCTCTTCAGAAGATTTCACCTCACTTTTTGTCCCAATGACAAATGTTTTTTGAAAATTTGGGTTTTTTTGTGAAACAAGGATTAGTGATAAAGCATCAGTGGAAAGGAGAAATGTTTTTCCCATATTAACTCTTACAGGAAAGAATTTCCCTTCCTAGGGATAGATTTAATCTCACTTCCTGTTGTCTCCTTCTGTTTGCAAGTAGGAGTCGTTTATTAGTTGGATGTTTGAAAGTAGGGGCCTGCCCTATATACTCAGCAGAAATTTGGGCCTTAGGTGTTGTTGTGGCCACAACACTGTAAGCCCTCACAGGGCCCTGCTGTGAAATATTAGATCAAGAATTGTAATTACATGCCCAACAGGGGCAGAAAAATTGGGCCTTTGGTGGTGGTGCTGGTGCCACAACACTGTAAGTCCTCACTCGCTCTTGGTGGGCGCAGAAACGGGTCCTGCTGTGAAATATTAGATCAAGAATTGTAATTACATGCCCCTGTTGAACAGGGGCTGAAAATTGGGCCTTAGGCACTGGTGCTGGTGCCACAACACTGCAACCCCTCACAGATACTCTAGTTGGAATGCAGGAACAAGCCCTGCTGCAAAGTATTGCATCAAAAATTGTAATTACACGCCCCTGTTAAACAGGGGCTGAAAAATTGGGCCTTAGGCACTGGTGCTGGTGCCACAACACTGCAACCCCTCACCCTAACTTGTAGATTTAGCTGAACACTGTGCAGAGATCACACTAAACTAACTTGTAGCTTTAGCTGAACACTGTGAGGAGGACGCACTACCCTAACTTGTAGCTTTAGCTGAACACTGTGCAGAGGTCTTACTAAACTAACTTGTAGCTTTAGCTGAACACTGTGAGGAGGACGCACTACCCTAACTTGTAGCTTTAGCTGAACACTGTGCAGAGGTCACACTAAACTAACTTGTAGCTTTAGCTGAAAACTGTGAGGAGGATGCACTACACTAACTTGTAGTTTTAGCTGAACACTGTTCAGAGGACGCACTACACTAACTTGTAGTTTTAGCTGAACACTGTGAGGAGGACGCACTACACTAACTTGTAGCTTTAGCTGAACCCCTTTGCAGAGGTTGCACTACACTAACTTGTAGTTTTAGCTGAACACTGTGAGGAGTAGGGATGAGCTTCGAGTTCGAGTCCAACTCATGTTCGACTCGAACATCGGCTGTTCACAAGTTCGCCGAACAGCGAACAATTTGGGGTGTACGCGGCAAATTCGAATGCCGCGGAACACCCTTTAAAAGTCTATGGGAGAAATCAAAAGTGCTAATTTTAAAGGCTTATATGCAAGTTATTGTCATAAAATGTGTTTGGGGACCTGGGTCCTGCCCCAGGGGACATGGATCAATGCAAAAAAAGTTTTAAAAATGGCCGTTTTTTCAGGAGCAGTGATTTTAATAATGCTTAAAGTCAAACAATAAAAGTGTAATATCCCTTTAAATTTCATAGCTATGAGGTGTCTATAGTATGCCTGTAAAGGGGCGCATGTTTCCCATGTTTGGAACAGTCTGACAGCAAAATTACATTTCAAATGAAAAAAGTAATTTAAAACTACATGCGGCTATTGCATTGGCGGTCCGACAATACACATAAAAGTTCATTGATAAAGGGGAACCCCAAACAGGGGAACCCTGAACCAAAATTCAAAAAAAAACAATGACGTTGGGTTCCCCCTAAATTCCATACCAGGCCCTTCAGGTCTGGTATGGATTTTAAGGGGAACCCCACGCCAAAATAAAAAAAAAAACAGCGTGGGGTCCCCCCAAAAATCCATACCAGACCCTTATCCGAGCACGCAACCTGGCAGGCCGCAGGAAAAGAGGGGGGGTGAGAGAGCACCCCCCCTCCTGAACCGTACCAGGCCACATGCCCTCAACATTGGGAGGGTGCTTTGGGGTAGCCCCCAAAACACCTTGTCCACATGTTGATGAGGACAAGGGCCTCATCCCCACAACCCTGGCCTTTGGTTGTGGGGGTCTGCAGGCGGGGGGCTTATCGGAATCTGGAAGCCCCCTTTAACAAGGGGACCCCCAGATCCCAGCCCCCCCTGTGTGAAATGGTAAGGGGTACAAAATTACCCCTACCATTTCACTAAAAAAATGTTAAAAATGACAAGAGACAGTTTTTGACAATTACTTTATTTAAATGCTTCTTCTTTCTTCTATCTTCCTTCATCTTCTTCTTCTTCTGGTTCTTCTGGCTCTTCTGGTTCTTCTTCCGGTGTTCTCGTCCAGCATCTCCTCTGCGGCGTCTTCTATCTTCTTCTCCTCAGGCCGCTCCGCACCCATGGCATGGGGGGAGGCTCCCGCTCTTCTCTTCATCTTCTTCTCTTCTTCTCTTCTTCTCTTCTTCATCTTCTTCTCCGGGCCGCTCCGTATCCATGCTGGCATGGAGGGAGGCTCCCGCTGTTTGACGCGTCTCATCTTCTGACGGTTCTTAAATAATGGGGGGCGGGGCCACCCAGTGACCCCGCCCCCTCTGACGCACGGGACATGACGGGACTTCCCTGTGGCATTCCCTGTGACAACACAGGGAAGTCCCGTCAAGTCACCGTGCGTCAGAGGGGGGCTGGGTCATCGGGTCACCGGCCCCCCGTTATTTAAGAACTGTCAGAAGAGGAGACGTGTCACACAGCGGGAGCCTCCCTCCATGCCGTCATGGATGCGGAGCGGCCCGGAGTAGAAGATGAAGAAGAGAAGAAGATGAAGAAGAGAAGAAGAGAAGAAGATGAAGAAGAGAAGAAGATGAAGAGAAGAGCGGGAGCCTCCCCCCATGCCATGGGTGCAGAGCGGCCCGAGGAGAAGAAGATAGAAGACGCCGTGGAGGAGATGCTGGACGAGAACACCGGGGGAAGAACCAGAAGAGCCGGAAGAACCAGAAGAAGAAGAAGATGAAGGAAGATAGAAGAAAGAAGAAGCATTTGAATAAAGGAATTGTCAAAAACTGTCTCTTGTCATTTTTAAAATTTTTGACAGTTTTTTAGTGAAATGGTAGGGGTACAAGTACCCCCTTACCATTTCACACGGGGGGGCGGGATCTGGGGGTCCCCTTGTTAAAGGGGGCTTCCAGATTCCAATAAGCCCCCCGCCCGCAGACCCCCACAACCACCGGCCAGGGTTGTGGGGATGAGGCCCATGTCCTCACCAACATGGGGACAAGGTGTTTTGGGGGGGCTATCCCAAAGCACCCTCCCAATGTTGAGGGCATGTGGCCTGGTACGGTTCAGGAGGGGGGGCGCTCTCTCATCCCTCCCTCTTTTCCTGTGGCCTGCCAGGTTGCGTGCTCGGATAAGGGTCTGGTATGGATTTTTGGGGGGACCCCACGCCGTTTTTTTTTATTGTGGCGCGAGGTTCCCCTTAAAATCCATACCAGACCAGAAGGGTCTGGTATGGAATTTAGGGATTTAGGGGGACCCCCATGTCATTTTTTTTTTTAAATTTTGGCCGGGGTTCCCCTTAATATCCATACCAGACCTGAAGGGCCTGGTATGGAACTTAGGGGGACCCCCACGTCATTTTTTAAAAAAATTTTGGTTCGGGGTTCCCCTGTGGGGAATTCCCATGCCGTTTTTATCAATGAACTTTTATGTGTATTGTCGGACCGGCAATGCAATAGCCGCGAGTAGTTTTAAATGACTTTTTTCCTTTGAAATGTCATTATTGTTTGACTTTAAGCATTATTAAAATCACTGCTCCTGAAAAAACGTCCGTTTTTAAAACTTTTTTTTGCATTGATCCATGTCCCCTGGGGCAGGACCCAGGTCCCCAAACACTTTTTATGACAATAACTTGCATATAAGCCTTTAAAATTAGCACTTTCGATTATTCATGTACGTGTCCCATAGACTTTAACGGTGTTCACGTGTTCGAACAAACTTTTTTCCTGTTCGCATGTTCTGGTGCGAACCCAACAGGGAGGTGTTCGGCTCATCCCTAGTGAGGAGGACGCACTACACTAACTTGTAGCTTTAGCTGAACACTGTGCAGAGGTCGCACTACACTAACTTGTAGTTTTAGCTGAACACTGTCAGGAGGACACACTACACTAACTTGTAGATTTAGCTGAACACTATGCAGAGGTTGCACTACACTAACTTGTAGTTTTAGCTGAACACTGTGAGTAGGACGCACTACACTAACTTGTAGCTTTAGCTGAACACTGTGCAGAGGTCGCACTACACTAACTTGTAGTTTTAGCTGAACACCGTGAGGAGGACGCACTACACTAACTTGTAGCTTTAGCTGAACACTGTGCAGAGGTCGCACTACACTAACTTGTAGTTTTAACTGAACACTGTGAGGAGGACGCACTACACCAACTTGTAGTTTTAGCTGAACACTGTGAGGAGGACGCACTACACTAACTTGTAGCTTTAGCTGAACACTGCAGAGGTCACACTACACTAACTTGTAGTTTTAACAGAACACTGTGAGGAGGACGCACTACCCTAACTTGTAGCTTTAGCTGAACACTGTGCAGAGGTCACACTAAAGTAACTTGTAACTTTAACTGAACACTGTGAGGAGGAAGCACTACACTAACTGTAAATAGTCTAGCTGCCTGACTGTGGTACTAATAGGATCAAAAGAACACCAGCAATTTTCTTCAGGTAGCTTTAAATACTGTAACAAGACAAGCCTGCCTGTCAGTAGGAAGATAACAGGAACGGATCTAGCTAAACTGAATACAGTGTATATATATATATATATATATATATATATATATATATACAACACCTGGGATGCATATATATACACAATACATTGTAAGTGCAGCTAACTCACTGACTGCCCTGCCTAATCTAGCTAACTCAAATGAAATGACACTGTCTCTCTGTCTATCTAAGCACGCTGGAACTCACTACACAGGGCCGCCGTGTAGGCGGCCTTATATAGTGTGGGGCATGTTCTAAACCCCCTGAGCCATAATTGGCCAAAGCCACCCTGGCTCTACTGATGGCGCTGTGATTGGCCAAGCATGCGGGTCATAGTGCATGCTTGGCCAATCATCAGCCAGCAATGCACTGCGATGCCGCAGTGAATTATGGGCCGTGACGCGCCAGACAAATTTGGCGCGAACGGCCCATAACGTTCGCAATTCAGCAAACGATCGAACAGCCGATGATCGAGTCGAACATGGGTTTGACTCGAACGCGAAGCTCATCCCTACTCAAGACCCAGTAACCCAATGGATGCTCTGTTGGAAAGGTCTCCAAGTCTGCTCTTGCCCCTAGATATTCCTGCACGATGTAATACAGACGATGGTTGCTTGAACTGATCAGACCTTGGCGCTGAGGACTGAAAAATTGTCTAAAGGGATCGTCAGTCGGCCACCTTCTCCACCACTCTTCCTCTGACTGAACAAAGCCTCAGCAACACGTTGTCCAGCACCAGGAAATTGTAACCTCCCAGGGTCTGGAAATGCGTTGCACATACCTTTCTTCAAGGCCTCCTGAAGATTTTTCATCCTCTGCTCCCTCTGCGAAGGCAGGATGAGTTCTGCAACCTTACCCTTGTAATGTGGTTCAAGAAGTGTTGCCAGCCAGTAATGATTCCTCTCCTTGATACCACAAGTTCTAGGGTCTAGGGATGAGCCTGATGTTTGAGTCGAACGTAAGTAAGTAAGTTCGACTCGAACACCGTGTGTTCGCCGAACAGCAAATGATATGCGGTGTTTGCGGCAAATTCGAAAGCTGCCGGAACACCGTTAAAGTCTATGGGACACTAACATGAAAAATCAAAAGTTCTAATTTTAAAGGCTTATATGAAAGTTATTGTCATAAAAAAGTGTTTGGGGACCCGGGTCCTGCCCCAGGGGACATGTATCAATGCAAATTTTTTTTTTAAAACGGCTGTTTTTTTGGAGCAGTGATTTTTTTTTAATGCTTAAAGTGAAACAATAAAAATGAAATATTCCTTTAAATATTATGCCTGGGGGGTGTCTATAGTATGCCTGTAAAGTAGTGCATTTTTCCCGTGTTTAGAACAGTACCACAGAAAAATGACATTTCTAAAGGAAAAAATTTAACTGTAGCTGTAATGAATTGTCGGGTCTAGGCAATATAGATACAGATAATTGAAAAAAATAGCATGGGATCCCCCCTCCATTACCAGGACCACAGGGGGTGGGATCTGGGGCTCCCCTTGTTATGGGGGGTTTCCAGATTCTGGTAAGCCCCCTGCCCGCAGACCCCCACAACCACCGGGCAAGGGTTGTGGGGATGAGGCCCTACCCCAAAGCACCCTCCCCATGTTGAGGGCATATGGCCTGGTATGGTTCAGGAGGGGGCGCTCTCTTGTCCCCTCCTTTTCCTGTGGCCTGCCAGGTTGTGTGCTCGGATAAGGGTCTGGTATGGATTTTGGGGGGACCCCTACGCCATTTTTTTTTTAAATTTTGGCGCAGGGTTCCCCTTAATATCAATACCAGACCTGAAGGGTCTGGTATAGATTTTGGGGGGATCCCTATTCCATTAAAAAAAAAAAAAAATTAGCGCAGGGTTCCTCTTAATTTCTATATCAGACCCGAAGGGCCTGGTATGGATTTTAGGGTGACCCCCACTCAATTTTTTTTTTTTTAATTTTGGCTCAGGGTTCCCCTTAATGTTCATACCAGATCCAAAGGGCGTGGTAATGGACTGAGAGGGGATCCCATGCTCTTTTCTTCAATGAGTTTTATCTATATTGCCGAGACCTGACAATTCATTACAGCAGCGTTCAGTTTTAAATGACAATTTTTCCTTTAGAAATGTAATTTTGCTGTTTTACTGTTCTAAACATGGGAAAAATGTGCCACTTTACAGGCATACTATAGACACCCCCAGGCATGATATTTAAAGGAATATTTCATTTTCATTGTTTCACTTTAAGCATTTAAAAAAATCACTGCTCCCGAAAAAACGTCCGTTTTTTTTTAAATTTTTGCATTGATACATGTCCCCTGGGGCAGGACCCAGGTCCCCAAACACTTTTTATGGCAATAACTTGCATATAAAATTAGCACTTTTCATTATTCATGTTCGTGTCCCATAGACTTTAACGGTGTTTGTGTGTTCTGCTGACTTTTTTGCCAGTGTTCGCATGTTCTGCTATGAACTGAACAGGAGGGTGTTCGGCTCATCCCTACTAATGTCCTTTCACAGGCATTTGATTCTGAGTCCTTTGGGTCACTAAGGATCACATGATCAGTAACAACCTGCTCCCAGCCAAGTACAACAACTTGGGTTTCTGGGGACTCAAAACTATCCCTTGAAGACTGCTGCTGAGTGTTATCCTCCACGTCCATGCTGACACAATCCTCCTCTTCTTCCTGTGTGTTTGGTGGGCCCGCAGGAATACTATTTGGTTAAAGGGGGCCTGAAGTTCTCCTCTTCCACCCACTGTTCTGCCTCAAGTGCCCTGTCCATGATTCCACGAAGCGTGTGCTTCAACAGGAAGACTAGAGGGACAGTGTCACGATGCATGAATTGTCACTGCTCACCCTCCTTGTGGCCTCCTCAAATGGTGACAGGACAGTGCATGTATCCTTGATCAGTAGCCACTGGCATGGCAAAAAAAGAAGCCAAGCTCCCCTGACCCTGTCCTGGTGCCAAACTCACACAGATACTCATTGATGGCCCTCTGCTGCATGTGCAGCCACTGCAGCATTGCCAACATTGAGTTCCACCTGGTGGGCATGTCACAAATGAAGCGGTTGTTGGGCAGGTTGCATTCCCTTTGAATGTGAGCCAGCTATGCACTGGCATTGTATGACCTGCAGAAATGACCACAGACTTTTCTGGCCTGCCTTAGGAGATCTTGTAAGCCTGGGTACCTGCTCAAGAACTGCTGCACCACCAAATTAAGGATGTGTGCCAAACATGGGACATGGGTCAAGTGTCCCTGTCGGAGGACGGAGAGAAGGTTGGTGCCATTGTCACTTACAACCATTCCTGGCTGAAGCTGGCATGGTGTCAACCACCTCTGAGCCTACCCCTGCAGAGCTGACAGAATCTCTGCCCCAGTGTGGCTCCTGTACCCTAAGCAGACCAACACAAGCACTGCATGGCATCTTTTTGACTGAGTGCTTGCGTAGGTCCTTGAACGCTTACAGCGCACCGCTGGTTCAGAAGACAATTCTGCAGAAGAGGCCATAGAGGAAGAAGAAGAGGAGGGGGTGGAGGAGAGAGCTGTGGCAGAATCACCACTAGCATTTTGGAGGTGGAACAAGCTCCAACAATACTGAACCCTGTCCCACATCCATCCCAGCTGCCAGCAGAGTTACCCAGTGTGCCATGAAGGAAAGGTAATGTTCCTGCCCATGCCTAATAGACCATGATTAAGTGGTAATATGCACCTTACTGCTGCCCGCCTCTGTCCAACGAAACCAAAACATTGCCTTCCACATGCTGGTAGAGAGACGGAATGACCTTTTGTGAAAAGAAATGGTGTTTGGGAACCTGCCACTGAGGTACAGCACATTCCACAAATTCACGAAAGGGGGCAGAGTCTACCAGCTGAAAAGGCAGCAGTTTCAGTGCTTGCAATTTGGCCAAGCTAGCATTCAGAAGCTGAGCATGTGGATGGCTGGGACCAAATTTCTTTTTTTACTGGTTAGCAACTGGGGTAGGGAAATTTGTCTGCTAAAATCAGATGGTGGTGTACTGATAGCAGATTGGCTGCAAGTACTTGGGACACCTATTGCTATACCCTCATTCCTCTCAGTGCAGATTTTTGAGAGGACTGGAGGTATAGTGGGGTTGGTGATCCCAGATGAGGAGCAAGAAGTCCGCCTTTTTCTATGATGTGGTTCTTTCAAGTGCTGTTGCCAATGGACTGCATGGCAGGTTGTCATATATCTGGTCAAGGATGTGGTGCCCAAGTGGCTGCTGTTCTGGCCACACTTGATCCACTTCAGACATAGGTTGCAAATAGCAACGGTGCAATCTGCTGCACACGTGTCAAAAAAGGCCCACACCAAGGAACTTTTCAAAATCAGTGGGGAGTCAGCAGCGCCCTGCAACTGCGGAGCTCTGCGTTGTGATGCAGTAGGGTGGCTGCTCTTAAGCTGCCCCCTAGAGGACATCCTGCCTCATTGGAGTTGTGCCCCCTCCTTCTCCTCCTCTCTTCTCTCAGGCACCCAAGTACATCCCCTCCCTCCTCGTCACTGGAGCAAACTTGGCAGTATACTGCAGCTGGGGGAACATAACTGCCAGTTTCTTGTCCTTCTTGGGCACCCCCTCTCTCTAGGCTCACATTACTCCCTTCCTCAACCTGTGAACCAACATTGGATTTTTCAAATTGCTGCGCATCCTCCAGCAGCATGTACCTGACACTGTGGTCAAATAATTCTGGGGACTCCTTCATGCATGATAGTGGGGCTACAGAAGGAGTGACTTAGGACAAGGAGCCGGTGGAATAGACCGCTTTGGCAGCTGCGTTGGAAGGCAAACTACTCTGAGCCTGGGTGACAGAGGATGAGAATGGCTTTGTTATCCACTCCACCAACACTTCCGCATGTTTTGGCTCAATAACACGGCCAGTAGACATGTGCACTGACAAAAATGTGTTCGTTTTCATTTTCGTTTCATTCGTATTTTTGCTTTTTTTTGAAAATTTGGAATTTGGAAATCCGAAAATTTGGATTTTCACATTTCTGAATTTCCAAATTTCTGAATATTTGTATTTTCGAATTTCTGAATATTGAAATTTCCAAATTGCCAAATTTTCGCATTTTCAAATTTCCAAATTTTCAGATTTTCAAATTTCCAAATTTTCAGATTTTCAAATTCCACATTTCTGAATTTTTGAATTCCGAATTTCCGAATTTTCAAATTTCCGAATTCAAAAATTCGGAAATTCAGGAATTCGAAAATCCGAAAAATCCAAAAATCTAAAAAAGGAAAGAAAATCACTAAGATTTGAAATAATAACTATTAAATTGGAATTTCCTTTCAAATTTGGCTGTTATTGAACGTAACGAATACAAATTTATCTGGTTTACGAATTATCCAAAATAACTAATGACACATCTAAACAAATGGAATGGAACAAATTAATAATAAATAATAATAATAAAAAGGTTTTATTATTATTATTAGATTGTTATGTTCCATTTGTTTAGATACAGCATTCGTTATTTCAGATAATTCGTAACTTCAGATAAATTCGTACTCATTACGTTCACTAACAGCCAAATTTGAAAGGAAATTCCAATACCTATAATTTAATATTTATTATTAGTTCGTTATTTTTTCAGATTTTCAGGTTTTTGAATTTCCAGATTTTCATTCTTTTGAATGTTCAGATTTTCATTCTTATTTTTGGATTTTCAAATCTCCAAATTTCCAAATTTTCAAATTTTCAAATTTCCTAATTTCAAATGTTCAAATTTTCGAATTTCCGGATTTCCGAAATTTTCGAATTTCCGGATTTCCGAAATTTCAATTTTATGAAATTTCAAATTTCCGAAATTTCAAAATTCTGAAACTTCAAATTTCCGAAATCTCTAAAATTTCAAATTTCTGAATTTTCAATTTTCAAAATTTTCCAATTTCCAAAATTTTCCAATTTCCAACATTTTTCAATTTCCGAATTTCCAAAATTTTCCAATTTTTGAATTTCCAATTTCCAAAATTTTCCAATTTCTGAATTTAGAATTTTCGAATTTCAGAATTTTCAAATTGTCAAATTTCCGAAATTTCAGAATTTCGAGAATTTGGAGATTCGGAAATTCGAAATTTGGAAATTGAAAAATTCAGAAATTAACGAATTTGTCAAAATTCATTAAAAAACAAATTCAGAACTAAATGAATTACACATGTCTATCGGCCAGCCGCAGAAAAAAAGGACAGGCCTGCCCCACGGCTACCATGTCCATGACCAGCACTGTTGACTGTAGACACAGAGGCTGCTTGCCCTCTTTTAGTGGCCTGTGAGCATCTGCCTCTCCTTGGTGGCCTTCTAGACATGGTATATAATTAGTTTTGCAATACCACACTACACTCTGTTGTGTACAGTGTACACCACCAGAAGTGTAGTAGCAACTGCACTAGGGTGTACTGTATTTTCTACTGTGTACACAACCAGAAAAGTAGTAGCAACTGCACTACGGCTGCAGTGTATTGTAATTACAATTTTTGATCAAATATTTCACAGCGGCGCTCATTCCTGTGCCTACCAAGAGTAACTCTGAGGACTTATAGTGTTGTGGCACCACCACCATCACCACCACCACAACCAAAGGCCCAATTTTTCTGCCCCTGTTTAACAGGGGCATGTGACTATGATTGTTGATCTAATATTTCACAGCAGGGCCTGTTCCTGCGCCCACCAACAGCAACTGTGAGGGCTTACAGTGTTGTGGCACCACCACCACCAAAGGCCAAATTTTTCTGCCCGTTTAACAGGGGCATGTATTTACAATTTTTGAAATAATATTTAACAGCAGAGCCTTTTCCTGCGCGCAACAAGAGTAACTGTGAGGGGTTACAGTGTTCTGGCACCACCAACACCTAAGGCCCAATTTTCTGCAGAGTAAATAGGGCAGGCTGTATAGTATACTGTATATACTTCTGTTCAGAGTATATAGTGCCTGGGGGCCCCCCCACGCCATTTTTTTTTTAAATTTGGGTGCAGGGTTCCCCTTTATATCCATACAGACCCAAAGAGCCTGGTAATGGGCTGGGGGGAGAACCCATGCTGTTTTTCTCAATGATTTTCATCTATATTGTTGGGACCCGACAATACATTACAGCTGCAAGCAGTGTTAAATGATTTTTTTTCCTTTAGACCCCTTTCACACTGAGGCCTTTTTCAGGTGCTACAGCGCTGAAAATAGCACCTGCATAGCGCCTGAAAAAAGCCTCAGCTGCAAACCCAGTGTGAAAGCCCGAGTGCTTTCACATAGGGCGCTGCGCTGGCAGAGTGTCACAAAAAGTCCTGCCAGCAGCTTCTTTGTAGCGGTGTAGGAGCGGTGAATACATGGCTCCTACACCGCTTCTCCACCTCTCCTGCCCATTGAAAACAATGGGCAGCGCCGCCATACCGCCGGCAAAGCGCCGCTGCAGTGGCATTTTGAGGGCGGATTTAACCCCTTTTCGGCCGCTAGCGGGGGGGTTAAAACCTCCCCACTAGTGGCCGAATAGAGCTGCTAAAATTACGGTAGAGCGGCGCTAAAAATAGCACTGCTTTACCGCTGACGCCCGGGGCGGCTCAGTGTGAAAGGGGTCTTAGAGATATCATTTTGCTGTGGTATTGTTCTAAACACGGGAAAACTGTGCCATTTTACAGGCATACTGTAGACATCCCCAGGCACTATATTTAAAGGAATATTTCATGTTTAGTGTTTCACTTTAAGCATTCTTAAAATTACTGCTTTCGAAAAATTGGCCGTTTTACGAACTTTTTTTTGCATTGATACATGTCCCCTGGGGCAGGACCCGGGTCCCCAAAACACTTTTTATGGCAATAACTTGCATATAAGCCTTTAAAATTAGCACTTTTAATTTTCCTCATTCATGTCCCATAGACTTTAACGGTGTTTGCAGTCGAACAAAGTTTTTGCATGTTCGCATGTTCTGCTGCGAACCGAACCGGGGGGGGTGTTCGGCTCATCCCTAATTTTAATGCATACAATGCATTAAGATAAAAAACCTTCTACCTTTGGAACCACTTTAACAGTGGTTTCGCACTGGATCACAAAGTACAAAAGTACCATGTGGTCCGACTGCAGTGTGTTTCCAAAAGTAGGGCATGCACTACTTTTAGTGTAGTGCAGTGCAATTTCAGCCCATTTAAAATAAATCACACTGAAGGCTGAAATCACACTGCACATAAATGCATGTTAATCACATAAGAAACAAACAGTATTCCTATGTGATTCAAATGCATACCTTGACAGAAGATCAAGATCCATTTGCCTGGGAAAACAGTAAAACTTCTTCAGGTGCAAAGATTTGTAGGAATTGAAGTCCCCAGTCTTCTAGGCTCCATAAGAAGCATTGTCTGGGGCCCCTTTAAGAACTTTAATTCCCATCATTCATATTACCTGCAGTGAGTTCATACTGATGCTCTCATTCGCTCCCCCTCTCCTGCCCTCCAATTGGATCCACACTGCACTGCCAGAAAGAGGGGAACAGGAGCAAGAAGACATCACAGACACAGCCACAGCACAACCGGCAGTGGGAAAGAAAGAAATCTGGCTACATCCCTCTCTGTGTACACAGTGGCCTGAAGAGGAAGCCATGGGATTACACATAGATGGAAGCAGCACCTGGCTACACTAAATTAACATTATAATGATATTTAATCACCCCAAACACTTAACTCCTAAAATGAGTCCCTAACTATAAACTAGGGATGAGCCAAACACCCCCCGGTTCAGTTCGCAGCAGAACATGCGAACAGGCAAAAAATTGCTTCGAACAAGCAAACACCATTAAAGTCTATGTGACACGAACATGAAAAATCAAAAGTGCTCATTTTAAGGGCTTATATGCAAGTTATTGCCATAAAAAGTATTTGGGGACCTGCGTCCTGCCCCAGGGGACATGTATCAATGCAAAAAAAAGTTTTAAAAATGGCCATAAAACAATAAAAATATCCTGGTATATGGTAGTGCATCTTTCCCATGTTTATAACAGTGCCACAGCAAAATGACATTGCTAAAGGAAAAAATGACACTTAAAACTGCTTGCGGCTGTAATGTATTGTTGGATCCCAGTAATATAGATAAAAATACCAAAAATACTGAAAAAAAAAAGGCGTGGATGTCACCCCCAAAACACATACCAGGCCCTTCAGGCCAAAACAAAAATTATTTCAAAAATTTTAATTATATGCCCCTGTTAAACAGGGGCAGATAAATTGGGGCTCTGGTGGTGGTGGTGCCACAACACTGTAAACCCTCACAGTTACTCTTGTTGGGTGCAGGAACGGGCCCTGCGTTGAAATATTATATCAAAAATTGTAATTACATTCCTCTCTTAAACAGGGGCAGAGAAATTGGGCCTTGGGCGCTGGTGGTTGTGCCACAACACTGTAAACCCTCACAGATACTCTTGTTGGGCGCAAGAACAGGCCTGCTCTGAAATATTAGATCAAAAATTGTAATTACATGCCCCTGTTAAACAGGGGCAGAGAAATTGGGCCTTAGTTGGTGTTGGTGGTGCCACAACACTGTAAACCCTCACAGATACTCTTGTTGGGCGCAAGAACAGGCCCTGCTGTGAAATATTATATGTGAAAAATTGTAATTACATGTCCTTGTTAAACAGGGGCAGAAAAGTTGGGCCTTTGGTGGTGCAACAACACTGTAAGCCCTCACAGTTACTCTTGTTGGGCACAGGAACGGGCCCTGTGTTGAAATATTATATCAAAAATTGTAATTACATACCCCTGTTAAACGGGGCAGAAAAATTGGGCCTTGGGTGGTGAACCAAAAATATTGTTGGAAGCTAACATCATCAAGATTAAGGAGGAATAGGATAGTCAGCATATTGTTGGAAGTTAGCATCATCTAGAATGAGGAGGAATAGGATAGTCAGCATAAAAGTCTTCAAGGGATCCCACATCCATAGCAAATTCAATCAGTTACATCAGCATCAGGTGCTTGATAGCTGCTGATTCAAGACTGATTCACTTTTATGAATGTGAGCCTCTCAATGGAGTCTGTGGACAGGCGCACGCTTTGATCTGTTACAAACCCTCCAGCAGCACTGAATGTGCGTTCAGAAAGCATGCTTGATGCAGGACAGGCAAGTAGCTCAATTGCATATTGAGCAAGTTCTGGCCAGTGGTCTATCTTCAAGACCCAGTAAACAAGTGGATGCTCTGTTGGAAGGGTCTCCAGGTCTGCTCTTGCCCCTAGATATTCTTGCACCATGTAATGCAAACGCTGGCGATGGTTGCTTGAACCAATCAGACCTTAGTGCTGAGGACTGAAAAATTGTTTAAAGGCATCGATCAGCCGTCCACCTTCTCCACCGCTCTTTCTCTGACTGAACGAAGCCTCAGCAACACGTTGTCCAACACCAGGAAATTGTAACCTCCCAGGGTCTGGAAATGCATTACACAAACCTTTCTTCAAGGCCTCCTGAAGATGTTTCATCCTCTGGTCCCCCTGCAAAGGCAGTATGAGTTCTGCAACCTTACCCTTGTAACGTGGATAAAGAAGAGTTGCCAGCCAGTAATGATACCTCTCCTTGATACCACAAATCCTAGGGTCGTGTAAGCAGCCTTATATAGTGTGGGGCGTGGACTTACTCCCCCTGAGCCATGATAGGCCAAAGGGACCCTGCCTTTGGCCAATTATGGTTCTCTTAGCAGAGCATGCTGTGATTGGCCAAAGCATGCTTTGGCCAGTCATCATACAGCAATGCACTGCAATCTCGCAGTGCATTATGGGGTGTTCCGTGGTGCTCAAATTTTCCGCGAATGCCCCATAATGTTTGCTCTTCGGCAAACACCCAATGCTCGAGTCGAACTTATGTTTGATTCGAACATCGAGCTCATCCCTACTCTAAACCAATTAAACTAAGTTCTAAAATCAAATAACCCCAATTTCTGCATTCTGCACCACAGCCTAATAACCTGATGATAAAAGAAAATTCTTTTTTCATATTCACCTGTTTTGCCTTCAATAGAAAACACATCAAATTCAAACAATTTACATTATATATACATCTGGCATAAATTCACTCTCATGTCGCATACACACGATCGGATTTTCCGACGGGAAATGTTGGATGTGAGCTTGTTGGCGGTAAGTCCGACCATGTGTATGCTCCATCGGACATTTGTTGTCGGACTTTCCACCAACTAATGTTTGCTAGCATGTTCTCAAATTTTCTGCCAACAAATGTTTGTTGTCGGACTTTCCGATCGTGTGTACACAAGTCCGTCAGACAAAAGTCCAAAGTACAAACACGCATGCTTGGAATCAAGGACGACTCGGAAGTGCTCAGTCATGTAAAATTAGCGTTCGTAATGTAGACATCACATTCATGATGCAGCAAATTATGAAATCTCTCAATGCAGCACATTCTCTTCTTCTTTATAATGGTTTAATAATGAAGCTGCTTTGCTGCTGATATTCACAGAGTTCTGACAAACGTATTCCTTTTTTTTTCTAGTGATCTCCAGAATAATTTTGTTTTGTGTTTTTTTTTTCTAGTTATCTCCAGAATAATATTTTTTTTTGTTTTTTTCTAGTGATCTCCAGAATAATATATATATATAATTATTTTTTTTAGTGTGTTTTTTATAGTGATCACCAGAATAATATATGTGTCAAGTTACCACAACGCCATTATTATCTTGTATTTTTTTAATCTCAAAAGATACAACTATGTTGGTGTCCCTTGTTAATTTGACATTGTATTTTTGAAATGTACCTGCCTACTCACAAACAAACTGTCCTTTTTGAAGTAAAACACATAGCCAGGTATTTGTCAAAATACATTTTTTTAATTGAATAGGGAGCACAAGGTCATATCAAAATAAAGAGGAAGGCAACGATGGAGAAACAGTTGGAATTGGTGAAGCCTTTGTACCCCAGGGCAGACATCAATTATTTGACTGTCAAAATTGGTAACCTGAGGAGTAAATTTATTAGGGAGCACAATACGGTCCAGGACTCCGAGGGCTCGGGAGCAGCAGCAAATGACATATATGTCCCGAGGCTGTGGTCTTACAACAGCCTGCGTTTTTTGCCAGACCACTCCAAACCCAAGGCATCGCTCTCAACACTTCCTTCCATGCTACTGTGGTGGGTGAGGTGGCTGTGTTGTTGGTGGAGGTGGTGGAGGAGCATGGTCCAACTCATAGAGGTGTGTGTGATGGGTGATTTCTCCCCTCTTCCCCTTGTTTAGGGCCTGCAGAATTATCTCCTCGCATATAGTGCGCTGGGCCTCCTCCATCTGTTTTAATCTATTTGCTGTGACTCATCCAAACGACTCCTGGCCATCAGGGACTGCGCTAATTGCCATAATAGCATGTCAAAGGAAAGCAGTCTTTGCCTCCTCCAGGTTCCTTGCCTTCCTGGTCCTTTTGGTTGGAGGGCGGAGGGTAGGAACCTGTGATTCCGTCAGGCTGCTTGCCACAGCCTCCTCCTGGCTGAGACTTTCCTGTGTATGAAAATGGTAGTTTTAGGTTTTTGGTCACACACAATTTTGAGCTCATGGCTGTTGCAAATTGTTAACAAATAGAAAAGACTATCATTCTGACCCCAGCATTTTTCATTCTTGTCCCAATCATTTTTGGCTACTATGGTCTATTGATATGTAAACCACTTTGTTAAATTAGAAATTTGTGATCAATAACATCTAGTTAACATCATTCAATTTTTGACAAGAAATATGTTCAACAATGCTATACCTGGGTCAAGCCGGGCTCCTCCACATCTTCTTCCTGGGTGAAAGGCCTAGGGTGGACCTCAGGAACCTCAGCTGATGTTGAAGGAAGTGTTGAGAGCGATGGCCTTGGTTCCATCTGGTCGGACAAAAAACGCAGGCTGTGGTAGTACCACAGCCTGGGGACATATACGTCATCTGCTGATGCTTCAGATCTCAGGGAATCCTGGAATTTCCCTATTATATGTGCTCCTCAGGCTACCAATTTTGGCCTTCAAATAGGTGATGTCTGCCGTGGGATACACAGGCTTCACTAATTCCAACAGTTTCTTCAGCGCTGCCTTCCTCTTAACTTGTTCAAATAGTCCCTACATTGTACTTGCCAGAGACATGGCAGCTCCCTGTATTTTTCAATAAAGTCTGGCAGAAAATCTGGGGCTGAAAATTTATCAACCATTTTATCTGCAAGACACAACACAAGACAAACCCTAATGTCAGGCTAAACTCTCCTAATCTTGTCCCAATATAGGCCTCAATCTATAAGCAGTATAGGCCACTAACCACCGATGCCCCAAGTTACAATTGTACCTTTGTTTGAATGATCGGCGATAACGATCCTTCGTCCTCCACTCACAGATCGTACGTACGTCCGTTACATTGCCCGCGTGTTATGCTTTATATACACTGCACATGCGTGAAAGTCCACCCCTGTCCTTCTTTCTAGTGTATTCCCTGCCTCTTCTCTTTCAGGGCAGTGGGAGAGCACATCGCGGAGACACAGCAGGTGTGTGCTGTTATAAGCAACGACGAAAGCCCAGAGCAAGGCAGTTCCAGATCCAGGAGGAGATGTAAGACCTCAAATATGTCCTTTGAAGAAATGGTGGAGATGGTGGACATCTTAAAGAGGACAGACTATGATGGGAATCATGGGCCGTACAGAAACCCAAATGTCAGAAAGGCCAAGATCATGGCTAAAGTTGTCAGAAGTCTGCACAGGAATTTTGGGGTACGACAATCCAAGGATCAATTGAGGAAACGCTGGTCAGACTTGAAATTGAGGGAGCAAGATGAGTATAGAAAGATCAGGAAAGTGCTGCAAAAAGTAAGTATTTGTCATGTGTTCCTCTTATTATTACTTTCGTGCTGGTCCATGTGCTTTTCTTTACTGTAGTACAGTTTAAAATGCCAAGTTTGAGGTTCGTGGACACAGGAATTGTTCATATTAAACATCGTTCGTTCGACCACTAATAGGTCATTTTTGGCAGATGCAGGTTAACTACATTTGTTCATGCCTATTTTGATTAAAATAAGTTTATTACATTGTTGTCTAGATGTGTTTGAAACTATAATGAAATGACAACTTTATTCAGTGTCAGGAGAGGACACTCAGCAGCTGTTTACACATCTGGACGCAGGAGCACTAGTGTGGGATACCATAACAACCCTGTTATGGTGTCCCACACAGGTGCTCCAGTGGATACTAGGGGTCTCTCCATATGTGAAACTTGCACAAAACTGGTAAGTATTCCAGCTTTTGAAAGTGAAAAATTAATGTATTCAGCTTGGAACTCTGCCAAAACAGACTATTGGAAGACACTTCCAAGCAACATGTCCATTGATCTCCCATGATGGGAGCTAGCATATGTTGACACACTGGGGCTTATTTCAAAAAGGTAAACCACTTTGCACTACAAGTGCAATGCAAGTGGACTTGTATGGCAAAGTGGATTGTCATTTCTGAAATAAGCCCTATACTACATTGACAATATTGAGAGAAATGGCAAGAATCCCACTACATAAATGCTGGTAATCCATGAGTGAGAGACAAATGCGTTTCGAAATATATAAATACAATCTTCATCAGGGACAATTTTTCCATTTCTGTAATGTAGAGCAAAGTATAAATACATATAAATACAATCTATACCATAACATATATAACAATCTATTAGAAATGATAGAAGGGTTTGGCGCTGTTCCTATTTAGTTTCCTACCTCCATATAGGTTACTAGATTAAAATAAATTCTTAGGTGCACCGTGCATATATCAAATATTAAATACAAATTAACAATATGGATTCCCAAGTATACCGTGCATGTGTCAATTAAATATTCTGCTACAATATTGTGCAATCATAGGTGATACATA